>NC_069394.1:66192500-66816250 GCF_027475565.1 Acinonyx jubatus | reverse complement strand
GCAATGTGCACTTGTAACTTCTACCCAAGATGATTCTGAAGTCAGTAAAACTCCAGTCCCCCACTTTTAAGAAATACTAAGACAGAGATTCAGATTCTGTCTTTTACCCTTGAGAGAGGTGTGGAATATAAATGTTCACCTCTGAAAATCAAAGGCGAGTCTATGTCTCACATAATTTCAGTAAAACTAAAATGATCTAAATGCAGTGGTCCTTACTCACCTGCAGCTGGGAAAGCATGTTTAAAAGGTGGAGGGGCACCTGGTGGCTCAGTCGGTTAAGCATCCAACTTGGACTCAGGTCATGATCTCACAGTTAGTGAGTTTGAGCCCTGTGTTGGGCTCTCTATTGTCACGTGGAGCCTGCTTCAGATCCTCTGCTCCCCTTTCTCTCTGCCCCTCCCCTACTTACTCTCTCTCTCTCAAAAATAAATAAACATTTTAAAAAAAGAAGAAGAAGGTAGAAAAGTATGTGTCATTTTGCTAAAAAGTCCACTTTGGATTTCTAAGAGGGCTTTCTTCAAGAATTGTTCCAGCAATGATATTTTCTAATAAATTCATCATAAACAGGCAAATACTCTGCTGAGTGATAAAATCTGAAGACAGGGAGTAAGCATGGAAAATGCATTCTCTTCAGGCAACTTCCTGAAAGCACTTAGGGCCATCTGGAGGGTGTGGCCACCAAAACAGGGTTACTGAACACAAAGCTGTGGGTCCCTTCACCGATGCCACATTCAGATATGTGCTTTGTTTTGTCTTGTTTCGTTGTGCCGTTTCCCCCCAGGAAAAGGTTTGGTACATTGTAAATAGTGTAATTACAGGCTGACAAGGAGTTTTTCTGGTGTTCTGAGGCCTGAAGACATACGTGCTGCCTGACCATGTTCTATAGACATAGGGAGGGAGAGAACCTGGCCTCCTCTCACAGAGGTGAGGCCAAAGGGCTGTGGCATTGAAGGCTCATCCTTGTGACATTAAATTATGGACTGAAAGTCCTTCTATATTTGTCACTCCTAGTTCTAACAGGATCCTAACCAGCGAGAGATGAAAATCAGAGCATACCAATAAAATCCCAAAGTGTATCAGTCTCAATAACGGTGTATCTTAGAGGTGCCTCAGTGTCTCATTTGGTTGAGTGTCTGTCTCTTGATTTTGGCTTAGGTTGTGATCCCAGGGTCGTGGGATCAAGCCCTGTATCAGGCTCTTCACTGAGCATGGAGCCTGTTTAAGATTTTCTCTCTCTCTCTCTCTCTCTCTCTCTCTCTCTCTCTCTCTGTGCCCCTCTCCTCCACTCGCCCTCTCTTTCTCCAAAACAAGGAGGGGAGAGGGTATTCTTAAGTACTGTATACCACTAAAGGATATCAACACAACTTGAAAAATTAAAATTAGTGAGCTCCACCCTTGCCATAAAGAAGAACAACACCAATCCCACCTAAGGAATAGAAATCAGTGGCCCCAGCCATTCAGGATGCATTTCCCACAGTGTATTTAGCATCCTGTTTTAAATTATTGTATTATTTTCTTTAATTTCTCCCCAGATTAATATCCAGTAATAAAAGGTAATTTCCCTATCCACATTTGGCAATTGGGAGAACATTTAGCCACTTTAAAGTCAGGTGTCGGCACTGTAAGGAAAAGACACGAGGTAGTTAAAAATTTGAAGAATATGTCAATTGGTAAAATTAGATAAAAAGTTACGCTGTGTTCTGCCCTACATTTGGACTATCGCAAGTGAGGCAAACTTTTCTAGGCAAACTGCTGAGGACTGCCAATTTAACAAGCTGTTCCATGCTGCAAGGGACATATTTATGGACATACTTTCAACAAGACGTACCTAGTGCTACCAAGCTGTGCTGTACTAAAGAGCAGAAAGAATCAGAACGATAGATGAAAAAAAAAATAAAGGATTTCACACATGGATCCTATTAAAATCAGATCAAGTATTCTGAAATTTACAGGCAAAAATATTTAAAATAATGACAGGGTTGTTGCAGAATCTCAGAAGAAAACACCCAGGAAATGTAAAAGAGAAGATTGACACAGCATGTTTAGCTCAGGCTGTTGGACAACAAGGCTCATGAAGCAAGAGAGGAAAAGCCAACTACATTGTGAATCTTCTCATTTTTAATTAGTTGGGTCAACATGACTCTAGTGCTTTTCTTGTGAATGTTTTTCAATATAAAGATTACCGTTCACAAAATCTTCCAAAAAAGTTTGATTTCATGTCTCTTTATCTTTTAGTAGTCCAAAAGGCACCTGACGTGACTACTACTACTCCGAGTACGAGCACTTATTTATTTTGAGAAGCCATTGGCTGTTCCCTATGATAGCATTTCCTATCCCTGGGCGTGTGTTTGGGATACTGATGAGTCAGGCTGTTCTCTATTTAAAACTTGGTACCTATTTCTATTTCTGGAAGTGGAGATCTCAAATCAACTTAGAGCTCATCTTCTTTGTTCTGGGGGAAAAAATCATTGCGGCTGGGGACAGAGTATAAAAGAATTGCCGATGGTGGTTTGACAAGAACCTGGAGTGTAGCTGCTTTGATGATTGGCGCTATCCCTCACACATGCACTCATTTACACCCTTCCATTTATTTGACTACAGAACCTTGTAGAAGAACATTTTACTGCCATAATCAATGTCACTATGACACTTTTGATGGTCACGGGTGTCTGAACACATTTTTTCCACAAAGGGCCAGGTAGTGGACATTTTAGGCTTTGTAGGCCACAGCGTGTCACCATAGGTCCTCCACTCCGCGGTATGAAAGCAGCCATAGAAGATATGTAAGCAAATGAGCATAGCTGTGTTCCAATAAAACTTTATTTACAAAAACAGCAGCAGGCTGATGTGGCCCACAGGCTGTAGTTTGACGACCCTTGCACTAGGCTGCAGGAGAAACAAAAGGACCCTGAGGAGGAAAGTCATTAGAAGGAAAGGAGAGTCCCAAAGCGGTGACTAAACCCTGGCACCAGGATTGCTGGAGAGGAGGACTGGTCTTAGGCCCCCCAAGTGGCCAAGGCTCAACTCCCTTCTGATGGTGGCTCTGGAACTATTGCAGCCCCAGGGCAGTGCTGTGGGCATGAGGACTGAGATTGCTGCTCATGTGGGGCTCTCACCCCGGAGGCTCAGGAATCCTGGGGCAGGAAGGGGCTCTCCTCCCTTCCCGGATCCTCATGCTGACAAACCACCAGTGACCCTATTACAATCTTGACAGAGCAGCTTGTCAATAGGCAGGATATCGGCTCCTCAACTTGCAGGGTTTGCTGTGGATGGCAACAACTGCAGCAGAGAAAGGGGCTCTTTTGCCATTTGACCAGATGTTCTACTTTCTTTCTTTGTCAAGTGATGTATCTATGGAGACTAAGCTCTTTGGACTGAGTAAATTTCTAAGGGTCTTGGTTTTTTCATGGAACCCCATGGGGAAAGAGGAAACTGGATGAAACACAGCTACTATAATTTGAATAACAAAATGAATGTGACCTTATCCTATATCCTATACCCTGGTGAGGGGGCCACATTGACTAAAGTTATCAGTTAATGTTACAAACCAGGAAAGTGTCCCCTCTTTCTTCTTTGGACAAAGGTGTTAAGCTGATGAGACCTGTGGGTTCAGATTCTCTCCTAAAATGAGGAATGTGATGCAATCATTAAAAGATGTGGAAGTGAAAATAATTCCATGGATTCAAAAATCAAGGTGCGTTAATAGAAGGGTGGTGTCCAGAGATCTAATCTGGGTTCAGTTACAGAAACAAATTATTTCCACTCGTCATTCTAGACAACTAGACAAATCAGGATTTTATTTGATATTAAAAATGGTTGGAGGCCTTTGGTGCTTCCTATTTATATACAATGTAGAGTCTTCACATTGCATATTCATACACTGCTTTATTTTATCCTGAGAACAATGTGTGAGGCAGGTGGGAAAATGCTCATATTACTCCCAGTTTTTTTCAGACATAGCAATTCAGACATAGCATAGACCCCCCTCAAAATGTCAATGATTTGCTTAGGGTTCCGGAAGAGCAAGTGCCCATGGCTGCACTGGTCTTCATCCCAGCTCTATTTACTTCAAATCCCATGATGTCCCCACCCCAGCTGCCCCAGCACCTTCGCTTGTGCAGCCTCTCTGCTAAGCCATGTCTCTCCTGGTCACAGGGAGCCTGGAAAGTGTGCAACAGAGCAATTCAAATACTCGTGGCTGTTGTCTCCTTGCGAGGTGAGCTGCCCGGTGTCGCAGACACCTATTGACGACCTGTTCACCTCAGGCTGGTTCTTATTCGGTTTGGAACAAGGTGGAAGGAATCATAGAAGAGAAACTGGAGGTCACGGAGCACGCAACCAGGGGATGCATAATTTCATGGGAACAGTGCCAAGCAGAGGTCCAGCACATGCTAAGAAACCTTGGGCAAGTCACTTGCCTTCCCTGTCCCCACCCGCTTACCTGTAGGTTAACAAAAGTACCAACTTCAAGGAAATGCAGTACAGGTTAGTTGACTTAAAATGTATAATGTACTTGAAGCAATGCCTAGTATACTGAAAATGTTAGGCAAAAGAGACATAGAATAGTTTCAAGGAAAGAAGTCGTGAACAAGAATCAGAAAAAGGAAGGAATCTGGTCCGGCTACTAAAAGTGTGACCGGAAACAAGTTATTTTTCTTCTTGGGCTCCTATTTTCCCCTCTATTAATAGGAGACAACAATATCTATTGAAACTGTTGTAGAGAAGGGGTAATAGTGCTTTGTAATGTACTGGTCAAATTGTAAACTATCTTGGTAATTACCTTCTTTGCAAGCGACTTGTACCACACAGTGCAATTTTAGGACTATGAAGCAGAAAATGTCAGAAAGTGATTTATATAAAATGTAAATACAACCTGCTTACCCCTTCTTAAAATTCTTTCCATCACACTTGGAAGAAAAAAAAAGGAAAAGAAAAGAAAAGAAAGACAGAAATGTCATCATCTGCCCCATCTCTAGCTGTCAAAATCCCAAGCATGCAGAGTATTCCAACAATTGCCACCATTTTTTGAGTCCTCACTCTGTCTAGTCCCCATGAGTTACATGGATTATCTCATTTAATCCCCATGGAAATGCAGTAAGTATAACAAACTTAGTTTTACAGATGAGGAATCTAAAACTTAGGTTAAATAATTTGTCCAATATCAACAGCCACCAAATAATGAAGCTGATTCAGCTCAAGTCCCTGTGATACCAAGGACCATGACTTTAACCAACCACTCTATATGTTCCTTCCATTAAAAGGAATCTCTCCCTACTCTGAAATGATACAGTACTTAGCACATATTCTTTTCAGAGGAC
Source organism: Acinonyx jubatus (assembly GCF_027475565.1). NCBI lineage: Eukaryota > Metazoa > Chordata > Mammalia > Carnivora > Felidae > Acinonyx > Acinonyx jubatus. The sequence continues at coordinate 66,810,932 of NC_069394.1, read as the reverse complement.
TACAATTCTACCTTGAATTATGATTCAGGGGGTACATACCACAGCTTAACTGCTGGCTTACAGACTTCCCCCAAATAGATGATAAGCTTTGTACATCTGTGAACATGCCCTAGTTGCCAGGCAAATAGCAGCATGACAACAGGGGGAAGAGAAAATTCATAACTTTCTTGAGCTTTAGCTGCCTCATTTGAGAAGGATGTTGGAAATCCCTACTTCACGGGATTGCTATGAAGGCTGTCAAATAACAAAAGTAATACAATTTAATAACAAGTCTGATACTCATTATCCAAGGGAAAATAATTAATGAATTGGAGTAGTACATTGCCTCACAAACAGTGGGCCACTCTTCTCGAGGGATTTTGGGCAAGAGCAAGTTTCAAAGAGCATCAGAAGCAGAACACGGATACAAGGTGGCATTGGCTAGGCGGCCGGGGATTTCCTTATAGAGCCAGCAGGGCCTACTTTCTTTTTCTTTTTTATTTATTTTTTTAAAGGTTTGTTTATTTTTTGAGAGAGAGACAGAATGTGAGTGGGGGAGGGGCAGAGAGAGAGGGAGATACAGAATCCGAAGCAGGCTCCAGGCTCTGAGCTATCAGCACAGAGCTCGACTCAGGGCTTGAACGCACTGAGTGATCATGACCTCAGTCATCAGTCATGGATACCCAACCAACTGAGACACCCAGGCACCCCATGAGGGCCTACTTTCTAGGGTAAGTTAAACTAGCTAGAGCTGAGTTGGAGAATTGTGATTGGTGGGTGGTAGGTTTCCCCAAGAGCAAAATATTTCCCATAAGTGCAGGCTGACTTAGGTTTAGATGTGTGACATGGGCCGGGCTACTGGGGTGGCCTCCATTTTGTGGGTCCAGATATACAAATTACTGCTGTCAGGGTCTATTAAGACAACAAAGTTAAAACCACTGTGTAAACATAAACAGAGTCCTACCAATGTGGTCACAATTCAAGTTCATTAAGTCCTACTGAAATCACAGGGGTTCGTGGGACCGATTGGCTCTTAACCAAGAAGAGATAGAATCAATAGGGATATGAACACAGCAAGGAGAATGACCCAGAATACCTGCCTCATTTCCCTGGAAAGTAGCATTTTAAGGAAAGTAATTGACAAATACGTAAAGGCGAATAAAGAGAAAAATGTGTCAAAGGAAGATGGAAACATATAGAGAAGGGGTTACATGCTACCATTACTTGCAACCCTAAGGGGGCAGCAAGTTGGAGGTCTCCCTATCACTTCCTTGTGGCCCACCTGATCGGCATGTTCTACCTTCCCGCCGGGTTACAGGGGAGCAAAGTTGATAGTTCCTTTGAAAGGGCTCTTGAACCAGGAAACGCTACACAGGTGTGAGGGGCTAGTGCTCTTGTTCCTATTCCAGAGCAGCACAAGGGCATCCACCACGTGAAAGCCCCACCTGGGTCAGCTCCCTTCCACCAGGCCTTTCAGAAAACCAGGGTCATTCATCCAGCCGGGATTCACTTTCAGGGATTCATCAAGCTCTCCGTATAGTGGAGATCTAGAAACAGCTCCAGGTGACTTCTGTGAGAGACTGACTATATTCATCAATTAACCAGGTTTACCAAGGGAGCCTTAAATGGGGAGAACAGCTTGTTTCCTTGACAGCAAAAATCGACAGTTTTTTTTTTTTAATCTTTTGTTGTCTGTCAAGAATTCCATAGAAATAATAGATGCCTAAAAACACAAGGAAACAGCATGCATTTTTTTTTTTCCAACTTCAGGGTTTGCTTCCAAGGAGACTGACAAGAGAGGAGGAGGGCTTCTGAAATACGAGCAGTGGGCAACAAAGACCCTCAGAGCCAATGGGGGACAAGTTACCACTCAAAATTTGCCTTTCCCCAAGTCAAGGAAGTCTTTGCAGTCTTAGGACAGGCAGGCTGCTGGGGAAGCAGGAAGGCAGCATTTCAAAACAAAAACAAACAAACACACACTGCGGAAAGGGACGACTCGGTTTGCATCGCTAAGCTCGGTCCAGGCAGGCAGCCCCGGACCTGGCCTGCTTTCGTGGATCTGCGGGTCTAGGCGCAGCCTCCAGATCAGCGGCCCCGCCGCGCCAGCCTCGGCCCGGGGGCTTCCTCCAGGCCGGGGTCTCCCACGTGGCGCGGGGTCTGCGGCTGCCTCGTCCCGGAGCTGTGAACCCCTGCGTTCGCCAGGCCCATCGATTATTAATGAGCCATCGTTAAAAGACTTGCTGAGGGAGGGTCCGATTTACTTGTCTACTCTATAGAGAAAACAAAGAGGATAGAGGTGGAGGGGGGAGAGGGGGGCACTGGGGAACTAAGCGAAAATGCAGCTTTCAAGTTCAAAAAGCTTATTTTGCATGAGAAAACACATGGGGACGTGAGGATTGGTGGTAGCCATCCCCCCTCCCTCATCTTTAATATCTGCTCAGCAAAAAGTCTGGATTAAAACCATCGGCCTCTGGGACACTTTAAAAAATCCCTTTCTTCTGTGTCCTTATGTACAAGGGTAAAGACCAGCTTTCTCTGTCCAAGTCGGGAGTGCTGAAGGGAGAGCTAGCAGTGGGAGGCCCAGCCGGAGCCTCTGTCCTCGGCCTGTTCCCGATTCCATGGCCTGAGGCGATGGTTTGCATTTTTAGGACAACAGCCGGCTATCGGCAAGCAGGAGACCTCTCGTCAGGCTTCATTACTGCGTACAAAATGACACGAGCGAGCCTGTGGCCACAACTGCGCTTATGAAGTGCTGCGAAGCCATTGCCTGTCCCTGCAAACCCAACCCTCTTCTTCTGCCCACTCACCCACCGATTGCCCCAAACCTGAGCTCAGTTTCTGTGTGCAGTGTCTTACCTCGGGACACATTGCTCCCACTGGAAATCCGGCTTTGCCACCTTGCTTGCTAGCTGGCTTATAAATTTCCAGAGAGACAGAGAAGAGCTGTGTTTGCCAACTGAACTTTGTAGTTCAAACCACCCTTTCCCTTCCTTCCCCTCTGATATGCTTTCCAAGGCTGGGGTGTTGCACCATCTCCGGATCTAGACAGGATGCTTAGCCGGCATTGGGAGCGCAGCTGGGAATAGAGACCCCTCTCCCTACAAGGTCATTTAAACCTTTTTAGTTACCTCCCTAATTGCAATAGTCTTATGTGTCTGGCCTAAATCATAACTGCGCTCTTAAAAAGAAATCCCACAGCCGACAGCTGCAGATACTACCATTAAATCCTATCTATTAAGTGCTAATGCCACGCAGTGTATTTTTTACAAGGGTGAATCTGTTTGCATCAGCCAGAAAACAGGTCATGACGGTTTGTTCAGCGCTGATACACCAACCATTCTAAACCAATATATCAGAATAAGGATATGTAAAGACAAGATTACTGATTATGAGATTACTGATTATTCTGAAGAAATTATCGTAATAGAAAACATGTGTATCATCAGCCAGGTAGACTGAATTTGACCTTGAACTTTTCTGAAGCCTCTGGGGCTCAAGTTATGTGGAAGATTGTTAGGTGAACCTAACATCTGAATCTTTAAACAGCCACTAGGAAAGACATAATGCGGGACACTAAAAACAAATTGCAGACCACTGGCTAACAGGTGTGGAAAGGGAGATCAGCATATTACCTGGCAGCTTCTTACCTGTTAGGGTAAAAACAAATGGTAAAATAACCGTTAGTTAGGGTACGGGCTCGGCTGCTGTAACAATGAGACCCCACATACACGTGGGTCACTTAGGACACAGCTAATTCTTCCTTTGCCTAGCAGTCCTGAGATAAACTGGCCATACTGACGAGCAAGTCGACTCCACACAATTATTGGGATCTAAGTTCCTCCCATCTCATTGATTTAGCAGCTCCTCTGACAGTAGTTCTGACACTTCCATGTAGAGGTTGGCAACATGTTTCTGTAAAGGACCACAGAGTAAATATCGTAGTTTTTGCAGCCCACATGTAGTCGCAATTGAAGATTCTTTGTTTTTATTTGTCGCTCTTCTTGTGGCAACTCTTCAAAAATATGGAAACCATTCTTAGCTCACCAGCTGTACCAAATCAGGCTGCCCCAGTGATTTGGGCCCACAGGCCATAGTTTGTCGGTCCCTGCTTTAGGACATCAGAATCACCTGGAGGGCTTTCTGAGCCCACCTGAGTTTCTGATTCATTAGATAAAGGTTTGACCCAAGAATCTGCACTTCTGGGGCTCCTGGGTGGCTCAGTCAGTTAAGTGTCCAACTTCGGCTCAGGTCATGATTTCTCGGTTCACGAGTTCGAGCCCCACATCGGGGCTCTGTGCTGAGAGCTCAGAGCCTGGAGCCTGCTTCAGATTCTGTGTTTTCCTGTCTTTCTGCCCCTCCCCCGCTCACACTCTGTCTCTCAAAAATAAACATTAAAAAACCCTGCATTTCTAACAAGTTCTCATGGGATGTTTATGCTGATGGTTTGGAGACAGCACAATGAGATCCAAAGCCCTACAGTGTTGCCTTTGCCTTTATGGGCAAAGCGAATCTCTTGCACATGCATGTTCCGGCACAAAAGAAAATGAAAAAAGCATCAAGAAAAAGTCTCTTTAAGTATGTAAGCAGGAAATTGTACACATAACTTTCACTCACATCCCTTGGCCTAATCTTAGTCATATGGCCATGAATGGCTGCAAGGGAAGTTGGGAAATGTAGACTATAAATGGTTGTTCATGAATTCTGCTACAACTCAAGAGGTTTTGTTGTTAAGAGGAAGGAGGGGAGAGGGGCGCCTGGGTGCTCAGTCGGTTAAACATTCAACTTTGGTTAAACATGGTTTAAACATTCAACTTTGGCTAAACATGGTTAAAAAGCCCAAGGTCCTTTGGGATTTTTAGTCTTTTATAAGCTTCTAGAAATTTACCAACCATTTGTGATAAATAATAATAATAATGAATTTATTTCATATATCAGATAGATTAAATGTAAATGAAAAAATAATCATGAGATTACCTTACAATTTTGTTTTTAATATTTTAGAATATTTGTGTAAACCTGGGGCAGGAAAACACTCTATGTGGTGGTAATGAAATACCAAGAAGGTAAAGAATGTCTGATTTAACTACAATGCAATAAGTCATATTCCTAAATATTCCCTCCCCAAGAAACAAAGATCAACAGACATATGGGAGAAAAATACCTGCAACAAGTATAACGATAAACAACGTTGATATTCTACCCAGGGGACATGGAAGGCAATTCTCAAAACAGAAATGTACACATAACCAAAGAACGCAGGACTATACATTTATTTTCAATTATAAACAAATATATTCAAATAAAAATGTATCACAATTTCTATCAAATTGGTAATTTCTTTTTTTTTAATGATGATATAGAAATTAACCAAAGTGATAGAAAAAAGGTCACACTAATTCTGTGCTAATACAGATATATTTCAGTTTGGTTATATTCAACAAAAGTTTTAAACATGTACTATAGTGGACAAATAGTTAGGATGACCCCCATGACCCTGCTTCTGGGTGTTCACGCCCTTATGTCATGCCCTCCCCCAGAGTATCACGGGACCTGTAATTTATGTCCAGCCAATAGAATGAATACAGAAAAAAAAAGAGGGGGAGGATACATGTGATTACATGATTATGTTACATAAGATTTTAACATGTGTCTTGCTGGAGTATGTTTCTCTTGTTGGCTTGAAGAAGCAAACTGCCATGCTGGGGGCTGCCTCTGTTAGGAGGCCAAATGGCAGTGAACTTTCAGCTATCTCTAGGAGCTGAAGGCATCCTCTAGCTTATAGCCAACAGGGGCTTTTGGTCCTAAAACAGTAAGGAAATGGATTCTTTCAACAATCTGAGTGAGTTTGGAAGTGGATACTTCCAAGCACAGCCTCTGGTGAGACCACAACCCGCACTGATGACTGACACCTTCACTGGTGCCTTGAAGGTACACTAGCTAAGTCACATCCAAACTGTTGACCCATAGCAACAGAGCTCATGAAAGTGTGTTGTTTTGAGCTAAGTCTGAGATAATTTGTTATGCAGCAATTGATACTAATATGTGTATATTAACCTAAAAATTCTACATTTAAAATTTTATCTAGGGGCGCCTGGGTGGCTCAGTCGGTTGGGCGTCCGACTCCAGCTCAGGTCATGATCTCGTGGTTTGTGAGTTCGAGCCCTGCGTCAGGCTCTGTGCTGACAGCTCGGAGCCTGGAGCCTGCTTCAGATTCTGTGTCTCCCTCTCTCTCTGCCCTCCCCCGCTCATGCTCTGTCTCTGTCTCAAAACTAAATAAAACATTAAAAAAAATTTTTTTAATTTTATCTAAAGAAACTTAGCCACAAGGATGTTACTCATTACAGTATCTTATAGTTATGAAAAATTAGAAACAAACAATATATGCAAAAATAGAAAATCTGTTAAATTATGGAAAAGCCACACAAAGAAATATTCAGCTAACAAAAACTGCAATGGAAATAAAAACATATTTTTAAAGACAAATGTTTTAAATACAGCTATAAATGAAAATATAGCTTCTAAACCAGCTTGCATAATCAATTCCCACTTTAATTTTTTAAATGTTTATGCATGTATAGAATATAGTGCTTAAAGTAACATACCCAGGTGTTAATAACAGTTATCCTTGAGAGGCAGGATTATAGATTTTTAATTATAAGACATAAATTTTTACAGTTTTCTACACTATACATTTCATGTCTTTGCAAAACAACCAGAACATAAAACTGAATTTTAAATGCAAAATGAAGGGAAGAAAAGAGTCCCAGCTTCATGAAAAAGAAAAGAAAGAAAAGGCTAACGTCCAATGCAAATGTTAGTTATTTTTATGGTTATTAAATGTAAGATGCAAATGTCCCCAGAGGCTAATAAACTGCTAACTATAATGGCTACCATTTCTTGAGCATTTACAATGAGCCAGGCACATGCTAAAACTTTGGAGTGCGTTCGTTTGTTTAATCATGGATAAAAAGTTAGATCTATGCCCTGTGTTCACAGAGAAGGGCAGCCCATATGCCTGGACATCCTGCTATTCATACCTTCACTTTCCCCCTCGATGTAAGGCAGATAACTAGTGAGACACATCACCAGGGGGAAAGGAGATCCTGGTCACCCAGGACCTGGATCAACTCCCTTAAATGTGGTCTGGGCACTGGTCCCAAACCAATCAACTAGTTTTGCCATTGCACAGCAGTTCTCAAAACCTTGCAGTTTTGGTTCCAAGGAGCCAGAGAGACGTTCTTTATTTGTTGTGGAGTCTACCACAAAAATAGAAGAGGCCCTTACCGCACACTTTCCCGTTGAATGACTGAAAACAACAGTTGCTCTTACAGATGCATGGAAAGAGCAAAGATATTTCAGTAGGCTTGAGGACAAGCTAAAAATTACCAGTTCCTCAGGAATTACTCATTCTGCTAGAGAACAATTGAAGGTTAGCTCTTCCCAAATATCTACCTCACTCTGCAAACTGAGGTTGATCTTGGTTTAATGGACTCAGGCAAGTCATGTAATGTCTAGGACCTCAGTTTTCCTCCCTGTAAAATGAATTTCTGTTACTTTCCCTAATCAGAGGCTAGTCAGGGTGATCCCTTGGTTCTTATCAAATTGATGGTATGTGATTCTGAGACAGATTCCCTCATCCAGGTGTTTTATTAGTCAAAACTTTTTAAAAAAGAAGTCTACAAGATATGTCTATAACACTGACTCAATGAATGAGTAAAGCCTTCAGAAAGATCAATATATAGAAACTTTGGGCTTACTGAAAACACCTTTAGGGGATTTTCTCCTAATGAACTCTACATGCTTCTAGTATAGTGCCTTCAAATGACATTCCAGTAGAGTTCCACAGTCCTGTGAAGGCAAGTTCCTCGCTCTTCCACGGGGGGCAAGAAAACCAATAACACGTACTCTTTGATAGACTGACCACAGAGAATCACTTCTTGGAAGGTCACTTTTATTGCTTTAAGTCGGTCTAAAGATTTTCTGTCTGAGAAAGTACAGCAATGACATCTGTTCATTCTTCAACACAGACCAGCCCTTCACCCATGATTCTTCAATATTTAAACAAACAGCCAAAACAAAGCTGTGCATCAGTGTTAACCTTGTAAACTCAAAAGTCTGCACCTGTACAATTACTAATTAACATGTTCAGTAACAAAGCTGGTAGGTAACGGGTGACATTCACACCTCTTAATTGGTGCGATCAGCGGTCCTTTTGTTGTCAACTGTTAGCAGCTCTCCTCAAGTGTAAAATGCCACAGGTAAAGGGACATTGGCCATGGGTGGAGTGAAAGGGGGAAGGTGGGAGTGAACAAAAGTTTGTAAAACAGATTAGGCTGAGTTACAGGGAAGCAAAAATATGGTCACTGCAAGAAACTGGCTAAAACTGCCAAATGATTAGGAGCATCAGAGACTGTATCTTTTTTTGTTCTTTACCGGTGGTGTAAATCTTGACTGTTTAAAAAATCTACTCCCCCATTACATTGCAAAATGGAAAGACCCCACTTTCAGTAAATTTAACCGTGAATGGGAAAATCCAAATCAATTTTGTTTTTAAAGGAAGGAAGGTATGTCTGGGTAGCTTTTGCACCTAGCAATACACTATAATATTTACTATGAGATTCTTGACAAGAGATATCCTAAGGTTTTTAAGATAGAGCCCAGGATATACAGAGGATATACAGGATATACAGAGCCCTGTATTCCTTCAGAAATACAGGAATCAAGACACATTTCTGTATTTCTTATTTAATCCTCTCTTCTCTTTTTTAAAAAAAGTAATACCAGGCTCCCCTTCAGCTCATTGAGTAACTTCCTTATGATAGTATCCAATGTTGAACTCTCATCATCAATTACCAATAAACTTTAACTTAGGTTTCCTAAAAGGCATGACCCTGTATTAGGATCATTCCAATTGTCAGGATTTAGCTTCCAGGCTTGGCTTTTCTACAGCTCCCTCATAGGTCAGTCTTCTTAAGGATATGGCTTCATATTAACCATGCAGAAATGTTACTATTCTCTACCAACTAGAGGTTCCAATATTTCTTCATAATGGGAGGGGTTACTGTGTTGTCATTTAGGACAAAAATTTGATGTAATATGTTTGTGAGCTCTATGAAGGCAAGAATTATGTCTCTTCCACCTATAAACCACCAACTTCTAGTGCATATGCACCTTCAATAGATAGACGTTACTTATCGAGTGTGAACGTTGGTGTCAACGAGATTTTTCTTTCTTTCTCCTAGCTTCCCTTTCATATTACACATTTTTGGTTTTTACACAATTCTTCTGGGGTGAGTATGACCAGATTTTTTGCAATGCAAGTCGAATTCTCCCTCATCCTGAGACTCTTATTTTCCTTTTGGGAGTGTCTTTCTTTATGTTAACGTACTTTTCTTAGACAGTTCTTCTACTTTGTCTTTATGGATCCGGCTGTCTATCACCTGGCCTTCTCGTTTATTGAAATTCAGCTTCATACCAAAGACTTCACAGCTTTCTACATTCTTTTGAATCCTTCAACCTTATTTTACCTCTTGCTTATCTTCCATCCCCCTTTCCCCGTATTATATTCTTTCTTTAACCTACTTTTTCAGTTATCTATTTATGCCACTTAGGGACTTAAGGGATTTAAGGATTAATTTAAGGGATTAAGACACTAATTTTATTTTACTCAACAATTTTGTGGGTCAGGAATGTGAGAAGGGTGTGGCTGGATGGTTTATCTTGATCCATGTGGTCTCAGCTGGGGTGGGTGGTCTGGAGGATCCATTTCTAAGAAGGCTTCCTCATGCACATAGTCAGTCCCTCATTCCCCACCCAGAATCTCCTCCTCCAGGACCTCTGCACATAGCTTGGGCTTTTCACAGCATGGTGGTCACAGAACAGTCACACTTCTTACATCTGTTCTCCTCCTAATAAGCCTTTCAAAAGCAAGCATTCCCAAGGCCCAGGTAGAACCTGCCAGGTTTCATTCAGTGATCAAGCAGGTCCCTAAGTCCAGCCTAGATCCAATGGGGAGGGAGGAACAGACTCCACCCCTCCATGAAGGGATGGTTTGATCCTACAGGGAGGGAAGGAATTGATGGCAGCAGCCATCTGGAAGACAAACTGCCACACCTACAATTCTCATTTTAATGTTTTACTTTTCTTCCCCATTTGAAAATTCTAATAGCGCTTACCTAATCTGTAGGGTGTTACATATGTGCCAGCGCTATGTTCAAGCAGGAAAGTGACCCCCACCTTACCTCATGAAAAACTATTTAAGGGCACTATGAGGCCCTGACACTCCAAAGTCATGTCCCATAACCAGCCTCCCCAGTCTCTGATTTGAGTCACTAACACCTTTCTGGTGGGCACAAGCCCACGCACAAGCTTACACATGACCTGAAAGAGACAGATATGACCAATCAAACATGGGTACTTCTTTATCCAGAATTGCCAATTTATTTATAAGATGTTTGGTTTTTCCCCGGGGGGGAAACAGAGAGTATGAAGTGGAAGAAGATGGTGTTGGAACAGCAATTGTCCTTTGAAGTGAGCAGAGCTTGGTGACACCAGGCACCTGGGATAGCATCAGGGCATGATGTTCATCAGTCTAGAAGAAGGAGGGGTGCCACGGAGGGTGGTGGTTGGTGAGTGAGTATTGGAAAGGGTGTTAGGTGATGTAATAATATAAAATATTTAACACCAAAAGAATATAAATCACCAATCATCTCTCTTTTCCCCAAAGAACACAAATAATTTAAGAGTTCTCCATCTGTATATATATATAGAAGGAAGGAATTTATGGCAGCCATCTTGGAGACAAACTGCCATACCAACCCACTGTCATTTTTTTAGAAAAATATATGCCATATATATAAGCAAGATGAGAAAGTTGGAACAGTTAAACCATTCAGTTCCCAATCTCCCAGCTGATGTATCTCCTAGGCAGTTTGTATCCAAACTACCAAGAATTTTTTTTTTTTTTGTGATTATGGAACTGGTCACCAAATGATCATTTGGATTACTAAAGCAATGAATTTTGACCCTGCTTTGTTTTCACACTCGGTCCTATGTCCCTTTCCAGCAGAGACTGCTAGTTATCTTTTAATACATATTGTCTCATCTTCCTTATAGACTCTCCAATTTTTAGTCAAAACGATGCAATCTAGAATAATGATTATATTTTTCACCAACCTTGCTACACGCATGAGATCTGAGAAGTCCTTCAAGAGGTCCATTTGTCTACATTCTTTCCTCCTTCCTACTGGTAAAGGAGAAAATGATACTTGGAGCACTAGCAGCTATCTTGAATCATGTAGTGGTCGTCATGGACTAAGGATGACAGAGCAGTAAGATAGAAGAAGCCTCAGTTTCTGATGACTGCTCTATCTACTCCCAGCTTTGTGTTAACATACCACATTTATTTATCTAGGAGACAAAATTCTATCTGCTTTAGCCATTGTTATTTGAATTTTCTGTCACTCGTAGTGAAACCTGATTCTAATACATCCCTTTGCCAGTAAGGTCGGTTGAACAATTTAGTCAGGTTAAAGCAACAGCTTAATTTAAAATATTTTTCCAACAGACACAGTATATAAACTTGCAAAGGCTGATTAAATTTCGCTAGGGCATATCTTTATAAAAAGAATAAGTAACATATGTAAATACCATATCCGAATTTAAATACAGTATTTAACTGCCCTAGATTTCACAATGTATTCATAGCCTTGAGAGGGAATAAGAAACCACTTTATAATCCATTGATCCTTGTAAATTCTGTTTACATGTGTTTTTAAAATACATGTGTTTTGTGTTATCGGTGTTGATGGTCAGGAGCTCTGTATTGTAAAATATTCTTCATGTACCGTTCTGGAGAATAAACTAAGACTTGGTCTGTGACCTGAAAGCCCTTGCTGGGGTAGGGGGCAGTGCTTTGGGAAAGAATACCCTTTTATAAAAGCCAGTGGCTTCTTTTTCTGAAATGGCTGCTAGCATTGCTTTAATTCAATGTTCACTATCTCTTGAAGTTTCCTCTCCCCTTTCCTTCTACAAAGCCTCCCGCACTGAGTCTGCACCTGCCCAATACCTGCTAGAATTATCCCTTTATTTTTTTAAAATTGTTTAATGTTTACTACTTATTTTTGAGACAGAGAGAGACAGAGTGTGAGCAGGGGAGGGGCAGAGAGAGAGGGAGACACAGAACCTGAAGCAGGCTCCAGGCTCTGAGCTGTCAGCACAGAGCCTGATGCAGGGCTCGAACTCACGAACGGTGAGATCATGATCTGAGCCAAAGTCAGACACTTAACCGACCGAGACACCAGGCGTCCCTAGAATTATCCCTTTATAAATAACACCTGATCATGTCATTTCACCAGGAAGACACTTGCTGATTTCTTGTCACCTCTAGCTTGGTAGAAAACAGCTTGCACTTTTTCTGTCTTATCTTCTATGCACTTTCCCAGTCCTCTATCACACTTGCTCTCTATTTAAACATGATGAAATTTTCACCTTTTTTTCCAATTATGCCATGCCTTTCACACCCCTGCATTTGGAACAGGCTATTTTCTATGACTGAAATACTCTCCCAACCCCCAAACTTGCTTTTTATTTTTTAGAACCTTCAGGATGCATCTTGTGGGTCAAAAAGCCTTTGTTCAAAAAGGTGCAAAAACCTTTTTTGTCACTACTACAGATGAGATTAACCACTTCTTCCCTTGCCCATATTCTGCATTTTGTACTACCTTCTGTGACAGCACTTACCAGGTAATACTAGAATGGATCTGTCTTGAAGTCTGATTCCTCCTATGTGACATGTTGGAGCTTTTCTAGTACTGAGCTCAATGTCCATAACCGAGTGGGAACTTGCTGTGTCTTGCAGCATGTATCCATGGCTAAGACAAGGTCATTCCAACAAAAAGGCATTTGTGTCTAAATGTAGTTTTTAGGTTTGTATGATAAGGGGGGGGGGAAATTAGGTAAATTACAGAATGTAAATACATGTTTTCAACTTCTTGGAAAAGATATTCATAGGAATATACAGGAACATGCATGCATATCCTACAAACCACAATATTTTTCTTCCCACCTTGATGAGAAATTTAGCATTTCTTACAGCTGAATTTTTCTAGAATTAAATTATGGAGTCATAGAATTGTAAAGCTAAAAAAGACTTTAAAAATTATTGACTCCAACTTCATAATTTATAAATGAGAAAACTAAGGCCCAGAGAGATTAAAAGATTTGTCAGAGGACACCCAGCTAGTTAGTGTCAATCAGATCTGAAATCCTGGTCTCTTGATTCCACTGTTCTTCAAACATTTCAGTTGTAAGTCCCTGGTTAAGGGCAGCCAGCAGCTGTGAAGCACACGGACTTTAATTTCAAGTTAAATCAGAGCTAAAGCACAGATAAACCCAAGGGTTTCAGCTACAAATTAAACAGGTGAGAGAAGATAAGTGAGATTATTTGATGAAAGTTTTTAAATCATACACTGTTTGAGTGTAAAAGTCCAAGCCCCCAGTTTTCATAAATGAAAGTAAGAAGAAAATTAAATGACTTCCTCCACCCCAATCAGAAAGCCAGAGACAAAGACAAAACTAGAACTTTGAAAGCAATTGTGATATGGACTTCACAAAACTGTGGATAAAATGAGTTACCACATAGAATAATAGTCCTGTCACTCAAAAAAAAAAAAAATTTGGAGCCTGTGGTTGGTCAATTAACCAAAAAGTTGGGTAAACTGGAAATTGTTAAAAAGTGATACGTACACACTATAATGATTTAATTTTAATTTCAAACATGAATGTACACTTATTATACATATGTGGATAAACAATTATCAAAAAATTATGTGAATTAATTTCTTACTGCTGCTGTAACAAGCTACCACAAGCACAGTGCCTTAAAAGGATAAAAAATTTTTCTTCTAATTCCGGAGGTCAGAAGTCCAAAATGGATCTCACTGGGCTAAAAGCAAGGTGTCTGTAGAGCTGCAGGGCTACAGGGAAGCCTCCCATGGGGGCTTCAGGGAAGAATCTGTTCCTTGCCTTCTCCAGCTTCTAGAGGTCCCTCACATTCCTTGGCTCATGGTACCTTCCCAGCTTCAAAGCCAGCAATCACCCCTCCAGCCTCTGTTTCCCTCATTCCCTCATTACATCTCCTTCTCGGACTGTGACTCTACTATCTCTCTTCCACTTACAAGGACCATTGGGATTACATTGGATTAAACTGGATAAACCAGGATAATCTCTCCATCTCAAGATCCTTAATTTAATCACATCTGGAAGACCCCCTTTGGCCATATGAGGTAACATACTCACAGGGTTGGAGGATTAGGATGTGGATAACTTTGATGATAGGGGTGGGAATATTATTCTGCCAACCATAGCCTGGCTGTGTCATTGAAGATGAATCTTCTTTCCTTGGTGAAACATTCATAAAGTGTATTGTCTATGATTTCTATTGTGTGTCTTTAAAGTTAAAGTAACAATTTAAAGCATTTGAAAGCGACCTGGGAAGAATTCTTCCAGATTTGTCTCTCAATTTTTTGTATGATGTCTGTTCCACAACCAATTTCAAGTTGATTTTTAAAAAAAATTTTAATGTTTTTTATTTATTATTGAGAGAGAGTGTGTGTGTGTGAGCAGGGGAGGGGCAAAGAGAGCAGGAGTCACAGAATCTGAAAGCAAGCTCCAGGCTCTGAGCTGTCAGCACAGAGCCTGATGCAGGGCTCGAACTCATGACCTATGAGACCATGACCTGAACTGAAGTCGGATGCTTAACCAACTGAGCCACCCGGGCACACCACAGATTGATTTTTGATGTGATTTGTCTTTTGTGGTCCTTCTGAAGATTTAGATTTTATAGACACAATTCTCTTTTTTGCACTCCTATGTCACTGATTTATATAACATTTATCTAAATCATACAATTACAATAACAAGTACTCCTCACTTAAACAGTTTTGAGGGCACAGAGAACTTGGTACAAATTCCTCCACTGTGGGGCACAAAGGTGACCAGGTTGCTGACAAGGGGCCTACTAGTCCCTGGTCCTCAGTGTGCCCAGAAATAAATGAAAAGTGTTCTTCATCTAGTAGACTGTATATGTGAAAATGGTTTAGGAAAGCTTCTGTTATATAAAGTGCCTTGTGTACTGGAAGGCATTCTATAGATATAAACAATCACCATTAGTGTCGCTTTTAATTCAAGATCTGGTATTGATGCATGCAAGGTGGAAAAAAGCAGTCTAGAAGTTAGCCTGATGACTAGGGAAAGTCAGAACAATTTGAGAAAACATTCTGCTCAAGCCACAATAAAATCTATAATTAAGTTAACAATGTAAGTCAAGTTTCAATCAATAAAGTCTTTAATTATAATGAATGGTTTATTTGCTTTATTAATCTGCTTTTAAGCTTACTCACTATTTCTCTGAAAATTTAGGTTAAACTGCCTAACTAAAGAGCTATTTTCAAAAATATTTAATTGGCTGGAAAGAGTGTATTGAACTCTTCTTTCAGTTGACCTACCTTTAGAAAACAAAGCTATTTGGCTCACTAAACTATAAATGTATCCAGGCATCTTTGTGAAAGCGTATTTTAGACTGAGTAGTGAAGGGGAAAGAGTCACTCACCAATGCCCTGAGTTTGTAAACACAGATATGTAAAATATGACAGTACATAGAACAGAAAATCAGTGCTAAATCTAGAGTTTAACAGAAAATCAGTGCTAAATCATAGAGTTGGGAACTCTATGCTGCCCTTGAACTCTATTGTTTTTGACCACTGAGTCAAGAACTGTCTCCACCTACCAGGTGGTTGAGGAGCACTAGAGAGATTCTAAATGACCCTGTGAGGACCAGCTCCTAAGCCTAAGGTATACTCATCAGCCAAGGCATGGGTTTCTTTATCCCCACCCAGAGTGCAAGCAGTACACTTTCTTATCCTGAAGCTGCCACAATGAGGTCAAACTAGCTGCCACAAACTAGGTGACTTAAACAATAGAAACTTGCTGTCTCATACTTTGTGAAGCCAGAGTTCTGAGATCAAGGTGTTGACAGAGTCATGCTCTCTGTGAAAGTTCTAGGGAAGACCTCTCTCCTAGCTTCTGGTACTTCCTTGATTGTGATAACATAACTCCACTCATTTCATGACATTCCCCCTATGTGCATATCTATATCCAAATTTCTCTTTTAAGGGCATCAGTCACATTGTATTAGGGGTCCATCCTATTCCAGATGACCTCATCTTAACTAATGACATCTGCAATAACCCTATTTCCAAGTAAGTTAACATTCTGAAGTATGGAGGGTTAGAATTTCAGCATGTTAACTTTTGGTGGACATAGTTCTACCCATGACACTCTCAGTGGAGGAAACCATCATCACCATATGGTTCATACTAATTCTCTAAATAATTTTAACTTTGATAACCAGTATATGGTCAAATTTAACCACATACTTCAGTAATAATCATAATCATAAAAATTATAGTATGTGCCAGTAGAAATAATAAACACATAAACAGATGAACAAAACAAAAATTGATAAAAAATTGGTGAGGTTTGTTGTTAGCTATGAATAGGAACACTATCAGTAAGAAAGAAGAAACTGAGGGCATGCGAATATGAGAAGCAGAGAAAAGATTTTAAAAACAAAAAGCAGGGGTGCCTGTATGGCTCAGTCAGTTAAGCGTCCAACTCTTGATTTGGGCTCAAGTCATGATCTTAGTTTCTTGAGTTTGAGCCCCACATCGCACTCTGCATGCTCATTGTGCAGAGTCTGCTTGGGATTCTCTGTCTCCCTCTTTCTCTTCCCCTCTCCCCCCTCAAAGTAAATAAATAATTTAAAAAAAAGAAAAATCAGAGGAAATAGATCAACTATAAGAGAGATCAGGAACCAGACAAGGATGTCTACTCTCACTACTGTTACTCAACATAGTACTAGAAGTTCTACCCACAGCAGACAAGAAAAAGAAATAAAAGACATCCTAACTGGTAAGACAGAAGTAAAACTGTCACTATCTGCAGATGACATGATGCTATATATAGAAAACCCTAAAGACCCCACCAAAAAACTGGTAGAACTGATAAATGAGTTCAGTAAGGTTGCAGGATACAAAATCAATACACAAAAATTGTTGCATTTCTATATACTAATACTGAAGTAGCAAAAAGAGAAATTAAGAAAATAACCCTGGGGTGCCTGGGTGACTCAGGTGGTTAAGCGTCCAACTCTTGATTTTGGCTCAGGTCATGATCTCATTGTTTGTAAGATAAAGCCCTGTGTCGGGATATGCACTGATAGCATGGAGCCTGCTTGGGATTCCCTTTCCCTCCCCTTCTGCCTCTTCTCTCTCTCTCTCTCAAAATAAACAAATAAACTTAAAAAAAAAGAAAATAATCCCATTTACAATTGCACTGAAAATACCCGGAAATAAACTTAACCAAGGAGGTGAAAAACCCAAACTTTAAAAACCATAAAACGTTAATGAAAGAAATTGAAGAGGACCCAAATAAATGGAAAGATACCCCATGCTCATGAATTGAGAGAACAAATATTGTTAAAATGTCCCTACTACCCAGAGAAATCTACAGATTTAATGCGATCCCTGTCAAAATACCAACAGCAGCTTTCATAGAGCTAGAACAAATAATCCTAAAATTTGTGTGGAACCACAAAGACCCCAAATAATCAAAGCAACCTTGAAAAAGAAGAACAAGGGGCACCTGGGTGGCTCAGTAGTTTAAGTGTCTGACTTCAGCTTGGGTCGTGATCTCACAGTTTGTTGAGTTCAAGCCCGGGGCCGGGCTCTGTGCTGACAGCTTGGAGCCTGAGCCTGCTTCGGATTCTGTGTCTCCCTCTCTCTCTACGCCTCCCCCACTTGTGAGCATGCACTCTTTCTCTCTCTCAAAAATAAATAGTTTTTTTAAAAAAGAATGTGACAAGCTGAAGCACTTAATAAGTACACGTGTCTTAAAAAAAAAAAAAGGAAAAGGAAAAGAAGAACAGAACTGGAGTTATCATAATCTCAGATCTCAAGATACACTTCAAAGTTGTAGTAATCAAAATAGAATGATACTGGCACAAAAATAGGTATCATAGATCAACGGAACAGAATTGGGAGCCCGGAAATAAACCCACGATTTTATGGTCAATCTTTGATAAAGGAGGCAAGAATATGTAATGGGAAAAAGGCAGTCTCTTCAACAAATGGTGTTGGGAAAACTGGACAGCTACATGCAAAAGAATTAAAGTGGACTACTTTCTTATACTATACACAAAAATAAACTCAAAATGGATCAAATACCTAAATGTGAGACCTAAAACCATAAAAATCCTAGAAGAGAGCACAGGCAGTAATTTCTCTGACATTGGCAGTGGCAACATTTTTCTAGACATGTCTCCTGAAGCAAGGGAAGCGAAAGCAAAAATAAACTATCGGGACTACACCAAAATAAAAAAGCTTCTGCACAGCAAACAAACCATCAACAAAACAAAAAGGCAACTTACTGAATGGGAGAAGGCATTTGCAAATGATATGTCCAATACAGGGTTAGTATTTAAAATATGTAAAATTTCTCCCATGTCTCATCCCAACCATGCCTGGGTCCATGACCGCCTACCCTTGCTGTCCTTCCGTCCCGCCCTGCCAGAGGTGTAGTGCTGACAGATCAGAGCTTTCCCAGAGGGTTCCCAGAGGGTTGACAAAGATAGGAGCCAACTGATGCTGGACAATGAACTTCAGCAAGCACTATCCAATGGCACATGGACTCCACTGAATTCAGTGACTGTCAGGTCGATGACCTGTTTGACCAAGAGAACAAGGCTGGTGTGACCTTCAGCGAGTTCACTGTTATCTGGAAATACATCACAGACTGGCAGAATGTCTTGCACACTTACGGCCAGGGACCACTCTAGGATGGTTGACAAGAAA
Source organism: Acinonyx jubatus (assembly GCF_027475565.1). Taxonomy (NCBI): domain Eukaryota; kingdom Metazoa; phylum Chordata; class Mammalia; order Carnivora; family Felidae; genus Acinonyx; species Acinonyx jubatus. Next base: position 66,792,042 of record NC_069394.1, on the reverse strand, counting down.
GAGCTCAAGCAAGCACTTTCAGTGTATGGGCCCTCTGACCAGTTTCACGACATCTCCATCCACAAGCGTGACATACAAGTATGGGGGCCCTTGATGACTTCATCAAGGGCTGCATCATCTTGCAGGGGTTGACAGATATATTCAGGTGTTATGATATGGATCAGGATGGCTGGATTCAGGTGTCATATGAGCAGTATCTATCCATGGTCTTCAGCACTGTATAACATTGGCCTTTGCAAGTACATGACTCATGGAAGGAGGACTAAAAATGCCAAATCTCCCTTTAAAGAAATGGAACACAGATGCAGGTAGATACTATTCTTCCTTTAGATTTTATATAGTTAACATTTGGGGACCTGACTGTACATATGTGGATAAGCTGATTAAGGTTTTGCAAATAACAACAATAGTTATAATCATTATTCACATACAAACATTTGATTTGAGACTGTTCAATTGTGTCATGAGGTAAGATATAATAATATTTCAGGTATCCTGCATGCAAAAAGTTTATCATGTGCATTTCTAGATAGCTCCAGTTCTGTAGTGGGAATATCTTTATTAGCCAACAGGAATTTAAAAAATAATATAGACCTTGGACAGAGACTTTTATGTGCCTTACGTTTTTAAAATGAGGTTTATTGTATTTGTTTGAATATGCAACATAAGCAATGAATAAAATGCAAATGAAAAAAGAACTTACACAACTCAACTCCCCCCAAAAAAGTTTAAAACAGGCAGAAGAGATAAACAGACATTTCTCCAAAGACATCCAAAGATGACCAACAGACACATGAAAAGATGCTCAACATCACTCATCATCAGGGAAATGCAAATCGAAACCACAGTGAAATATTACCTCACACCTGTCAGAAGGGCTAAAATAAAAAAAAAACAAAACACAGGAAACAACAACTGTTGGCAAAGATGTGGAGGAAAAGGAACGCCTGTGCTCTTTTGGTGGGAATGCAAACTGGTACAGTCACTGTGGGAAACAGTATGGAGGTTCTTCAAAAAATTAAAAATAGAACTACCCTATGGTCCAGTAATTCTACCACTGGGTATTTACTCAAAGAATACAGAAACACTAATTCGAAGGGATACATGTATGCCTATGCTTATTGCGGCATTATTTACAATAGCCAAATTATGGTAGCAACCCAAATATCCATCAACAGATGAGTGGATAAAGAAGATGTGGTATGTATATACAATAAAATGTTACTCAGCCATGAAAAAGAATGAAATCTTGCCATTTGCAATAACATGGATGGATCTAAAGGGTATAATGCTAAATAATATGTGGAACTTAAAAAACAAAACAAACAAACAAAGAAAAAAAGGACAAACAAAAAAGTTCTTAGCTATGGAGAACAAACTGATGGTTACTAGAAGGGAAGTGGGGAGAGGGGATGGTAAGAGAGGTGACGGGATTAAGAGGATACTTATCCTGATGAGCTCTGAGTAATATATAGAATCACTATATTGTACACCTGAGACTAATGTAACATTGTATGTTAAACTGGCATGTAAAAAGAAAAAGAAAAAAAATCAGAAAAAAGAAAATGCAGTCTCCTATAGGAAAGCATGCTTATCAGGTCAGAAGAAATTGTCCAACGACTGAGTACTGGAATCTGTAAGTGGCTCCCTATCATATCTCAAATATCTGAGCACCTTCTATCTTATCTTTGGTGCCAGAGATTAACCTATGGTGGCGATGGTTTAGAAGTGAATGCTTAGAGGTAAAGTTTGGTATGGAAAACAAAGTCCATTTATCAGTAAGGTACAAAGTAGAAGTATGTCTCATTTATAGTAAGCATTTAACTAAAGTACAAGTACAAACTTTCACTCAATGACACAGGTGTCAGGAAACAATGGGCTAAAATGTGGACTGCGTTTGCCTCAGGTATGCAATAGACAATAAACCAGAAGGAAACATGTCTTTAAACTCCAGGGAGTCTACAATCTTTCCCACATATCAAATGTCTTTTTCTTGCTTAAGGATCATTAAAATTTGTCATCTTTCTGCAAGGCCTCAGTTATCTAGAATTATTCAATAATTTTATGGATAGTTTAGTGCTCCAATTTTTTTCAAAAAATGTTTATGTTTTTAATTTTTGAGAGTGAGAAAGAGTGTGAGCAGAGCAGGAGCAGAGAGAGAGAGAGGGAAACACAGAGTCCGAAGCAGGCTCCAGGCTCTGAGCTGTCAGTACAGAGTCCAACACGGGGATTGAACTCATGAACCGTGAGATCATGACCTGAGCCACAGTTGGACCCTCAACTGACTGAGCCACCCAGGTGCCCCTAGTGCTCCAAATCTTTAAATTTCCTTTTTTTATAGCAACATTCCCCAGTCGTATAATATACAGTTCTATGTGTTAGTTAACAGAACTTACTGAACTTATGGTCATCTGTGTTATAAAGGCAGAAGGTTTGGGACATCAGGTTGACTCTATTAAACACAATAAACCACCATAATACATTTTACAGTGAATTCTCCTCATTTGTCTTTTTCTTCTAAAGAGGGTTTGCAGAATGTGCTATGGCAGAGCCTCCTATACCATATAAGTACAAAAGTAGTTATTAAATTAAAGGCATAAAAACTTTATCTTAGTTTGTTATTTTGCCTTCAGTAAAACTGTTATCAGCCCTAACCCACTTTCTAATTGAACCCACCTTCAATTCATAAGAAATATCATTTTATCAAAACTTATAATATTGCTACTAAAGATCATGAATAATAGATAACATGGTGTTATATTTTTATTCTCTCATAACCACAAATAGAACTTTGCACCATTTTTTTTCAACACCTGATATATAAGTTGGGACTTTTGGCTACAATTGCCAGAAATAAAACACAATGTAACATAAGTTTTAAAAAAAGAAATTTATTGGTTAATAAATATGGAAAGTCAAAAGTTGCATGTAGCATGGCTGGATCTAAGAATTCAAATGATGTGATCAGGTCTCCGTCTCTCCATTCTGTAATTATGTCTTCTTTTGCTCATTGCCTATCCTCTCTTGCCTGACAAACAGCACACCATCTGAATCCCCCAAAATACCCAGTATCATAAGTGGACAATCATTTTGTTTTCCTGTTTTTGTTTTTGACTTTCCCCCCAAGGATTTCCCTCAAGAATTCTATCTCATTATGCTGATACTGTAGCCTCTAAGCCAGGTATAACTCAAACAAAAGATTATTATGTAGTTGCCAACAAGTATACTGATTACAGTCATCTTTATCTCCTCTATATAATAAGGAAGAGAAACGTGTCCATTTACTTAAGAATGGATTTTCTATGGCTATCTTTATGCTGTAAAACATCTGGAAGGAAACCAAAAAAATCAACCAAACAGCAACAGCAACAATAGCATCATCAACAAAAGTCCCAGCAGTCTGTATTTCCAAATGCCTAGGCTATAAAATTAAAATATTGATTTGTTAATTGAATTTTTAATTTTCCTGAAGATATTTCAGCTTCATGTAGGCAAAATTCAAAACATACTTATGAAAAACAAGCAACTAATTGTGTATACAGAAGAGTTGGTTTTATGGCCATTGGGCTCTTACTCCAAAGACACAAACTTAGTCTTAGTAACAAGTATTTTATAATGAATCTTGAGTTAGATTTCCAAGATGCCAGGAAATCACGGCAATATTGACCAGTGCAATTCAGTCTCAAAGCAGCATTTTATAAATTTGATACTTTTAAAAAATCCTGTCTAAGCCAAACAATACATTATGTTTACACAATAAACTACTTTGGAGGAAAACAAGAAGCTGGTTTTCAATAAAAGTAACACAATCTTAAAATCCTGGGTATTAGTAAGACAAGAATTTTCCATATTGGACTATCAACTTGAAATTAATACACCATAGATTTTCATCTGTGTGTTATAAAGAATCACCTGATATTTTTACTCCTTTGCCTTACATATAGCATTTTTACTAGACAACATTTAAATATCAACATAATAGAATTAATAGAATTGCAGTTTCTATACCAGATTCAGAGCTGAAAGTATATTCAGAAAGTCAAAATATTCATTACTACTCTGTGATTTGAATCAACAATCTTCAGAAATAAAAATTTGGTATTTAAACTGAAAACTTGGGGAACCCCTGGGTGGCTCAGCTGGTTAAGCTTCCACTCTGGATTTCAGCTCAGGTCATGATTTCATGGTTGTGATATGGAACCCCAATCGGGCTCCACACTGGGAATGGCACCTGCTTAAGATTCTTCCCCTCCCTCTCCCTCTGCCCCTCTCCCCGCCCCCCCCCCAAATGAAAATTTGTGATACATCCCAACAGTAATTCTCATTTACAAAAGAAGCGTTGTAATACCACTGTTTCACATGTTACTGAATGGCCACACTGAAACAGTAATAGAAAAGTGGACAGAAAGTCTTCCATTCTTGTGAATGCAAGTGACAGAACATCTTCTGATTTCATCTTTTCTGATATTCAAATTGCATGTGAGAGAAATGACAAAGGCAAGTTTTATCTATTTGATTAAATTGACTAAATTGCAAAGCTCTTTACAAGCACACAGCACCAACATCTAACTCTATATGCATGAGCTTGACTTCTCCATTGTTAAGTGCTGAAGGTAGTAAAATCAGCAATCCCTTGGTTCTAGGAATTCGGTTTTTGAGATCAGGAAACAGCTTCACCTCTCAGTTTAAGTAAACATTCGGGAGATGTATGAAGATAGAATAAACACCAGTGATGAGGGTGTTTCCTCAAGATCTCTTTCCATGATGTTCTTATACTTACATGATCTGGCCAGTTTGCTTCCCTGGTCATCAGTGGAGTGTGGTCTATCTTGGACTCGTTCTCATGTTTGTCATCTCCTACTGGACATTCAGTTGTATCTCATATGCGTGAAAACACCAATGGGTAAGTAGTTAAGGCTCTCTTGATGACACTAGCTCTCCTAATCATTCCTCAAGCAGTCTATAATTCCCCTTTGTAGTAATCATGTGTCTATGTAATTCTAATTTATTAATTGTGTTCCCTATAACACCATAAATTCCATGAATCCAGAGGCTTTATCTGACTATACTCTGTATATTTACTGCCTAGAAGCATTGTATCTAGAACAGAATAAATGTAAAATAAATATTTGCTGAATGAATAAATGAGGCAATTGCAAGCAGTATCCTCCCTGTTCTAATACAAATTTATGGGATTTTCACAGATGAGTGGGAGATGTAGAGTAAATTGATGTTTCCCAATTTGCTTGCTTTTGAAAATACAGATTATTAGGCCCTTCCCCTGGAGCTACTGATTCAGAAAGTTTGGGGTGGAACTCGAACATCTGTGTTTTAAACAAGTTCCCCCAGATAATTCTTATAGTGGAGTAAGTTTAGGAGACAGCATATTCAGGATTTCACCTTAGCTTCATAATTCTAGGATGTTCTTCTTTGTTCCATGATCTGAGGGCCTCTGGAATCCTCATAATTCCCATGCTTTTTAAGAGAAATACTGATATTATTATATTTCTTTGTTCTGCCGACCTGGAGTTTCTTGATCTATTTGTAATTCTGACTAAATATGAGTAAACCTGCCCATCTCCTGGGTGCAACACTCTGTGTCAGGCATGAAATTTCACCTTATGAACTATGTGCCTCGTCTTCAGAAAAAAAAAAAAAAAAAAACAACAAAAAAACCAACCTTTCAGCCAGTGTGTGAGTCTGGCTGACCACTCAACATGTACAGATAATATGATTTGACTGCTTTGCATTGCAAATTGCTCTTTTACTCTAGGAAATTGTGTTTTAACGGTATGCACAAACACAGAGCCTTATAGTAGACATTTGATATTTCATTCTTTCCAGCATCCTTCCCCTCCCTAATTTTGTTTTGGAGGAACCATTTTTAATCACATGGCATGGCATAGATATGATTGACCTCACCCCAAATTTTAAAGTGGGACCTAATCGGTTGATGACAAGACACAGAACCCAAGCAGAACCAACGAACCAGAAGAAAGGTTTGCTAGGGTTTCTGGTACTGAAATTAGTTCTTTCATGGATGCTACCAAAAGAAATCTTTCTTTTCCTTGCCAGTGAGGAGTAAAGATGAAAGGTCTAGAACTGCTAGGGCCATTTTGAGACGCTGAAGGTAACTGAGGGCTATCCACGGCCCTGTGTGGAATCTGAGGATGAAGTCAACACAAAGGACAGGGAAACTTGAGACAAAACCAGTCCTGGACAACATTATATGAGTTTCCAAGTTAAGCCTCAATTACAGCCAGCCCTGACTTACCTTTTCAAGTATATGACCTAATAAATCTCCCGTATTTTTATGTCAGTTTAAGCTGGTGTCTCTATTACTTGAAACCTAAAATTTCTTAACAGATGTTAAGATCCATGGCTATATCAGAATACAGCCTTTAATGTTCCTTGAAGGGGAAACGGAAGAGCTGGGAAGTCATCAGTGGAGCCAAAGGTTTACATAGGTGCTAGAACACCCTCCTGAAAGAGCATGGTTTTTGTTCAAGAAGTAAAAATAAGGATCACCATGACCTACCCAGTAACCACATTTTCCAAAGAAATCCATACATGTAATCTAGCAAAATATTTTTTTCCTGATATGCCAATTCATTATATGAAGTCTCAGAATAATATAAAAAATTGAAATCACATTTCATTATGTATTTCACTAATTGCCTTTATTGTAATGAAAATAAAATTACATGAAATCAAGATTAGCCCAGAAAATTCAGGGCATATGGTGTCCATATCTAGGGAACATCCACCTTGTTTTATTGGAATAAATTATTGTTAAAATGAACACACTGCTAGAAATGCTGTTACCAGTCTGCAGGTCATAAAGATAAAAAGGGCTAAACCAACCTCTCAGTGCTGAATTGGCAAGTGAAACGCTACGTTCTGCACACAATAGGTATGCAGTGAATATATCTGACTGACAAGAACCCTGCTAGGACTAGCAGTGAGCTATTTAAGCCCTGCTGTTTCTTGTGGACTTTGCCAGGCTTGGCTGCAGAGTGAGGACGCGGGAGTCATTAACAAGAGCCCCAAGCTACAGCTCCTCTTCCTCCACTTCAAACTTTCATAAGCCCTATCGTCAGGTGCTGGGCTCTCATCAGTGACTGATAGGCACACAGGGTCTGAAGAAAACACTTTTGTACTGGATTATTTGTTGAGGATAATAATTTCACTGTGCCAGTGTCAACAGGCTTGTTACTATGGAATTTGTAAATATATTCACTAAACTGTAAAATGATAGTCTTGAGTTGAAACTGACCTGCTTTTAACCTATGTGTTTTAGACATCTGGCATCCAAAAATTCTGCTGCATAACACAAATCAAAGTAGATGAAACCAGTTAGCTGAAAATAAAAATGAGAGTGATCAAGTCTTTCTGTTTCTGGAAGAAACTAAGAGAAACAAAGCAGAGACTATCTTTGAAAATCCAAATTACAGGAGTCTTTTTAATATTAGGAACTATATATACCTATGTATTCAAATATGTAATACACACACACACACACACACACACACACACACACACACACATTTCAAATTGACCTCAAGCATTAATCAAACAAAGGTAGCAAATCTCAGCCTTCATAAAATATTCCAGTTCAATAGAGAAGGAATTATATTTCCAGAAATGGAACCGTGTGCTGTGGTTTCATAGAATATTTGCCAAAGAATCGGTGGTGTGTGTAATCTTTATATTTAGGCTTCATCATCATATGATAACAGAAGATCACATTTTCTCAACTAAGCAAATTTAACATCTCATGCCCCTACCTGCCCATGAAAGAACTCAGTGCCCCATCCACCACAAACTGTCCATGGTCATTTTCCTTCCCACTGCCCATGAAGCTTTTATCATCTGTTCCCTCCAGACTTTTCAATAGCAATAGGTACAACTATCATTAATTGAGTATTTATTATGTACTAAACAGTGTGCTGGTGATTTGCATATATGTTCTCACTTCATCCTAACAACAGTGAGGTAGGTGCTCTTCTCAGTCAGCCATCTTACAAATAGAGAAACTGGGGCTCAAGTTCATATGTTAAAAATGGCAGGCAGGCTGAATTTTAACCCAGTCCATCTGATTCCAAAGCCCATGTTCTAAATCATTACTAATTGATCATTATTCCCTTTGGAGGTCTCAAAAGGATTTTAAATTTCTCTCAACAATTGTCAGGCAATATACCCCAATTACATAATCTGGTTCTGACATATTCAACTGAAATTCTTCCGATAGACCATCTAAGTTTGAAGGAAAAGGTAAAACGCAACAAATAATATTTGCGTGTCTTGTGGCTTTTAGAATTAATCAATTATATTTAGACAGAATCTGGTGGTTCAGACGCTAAGAGAACACACTGAACTTGTATTTTGCCCATTTTAGTAATGATTCACCAGGCTTTATATCTGACTCCATCTGAAATTCATCAGTGCTATATCCAGGACATTTTTTTCTTTATCTGCCAATTTCATTTCATGTTCTCACTTTGTGCTTTTCCTGTAGTAATATTAATGATTTTGGAACACAGAGGCTGTGATGGTGGTCTTCCGAATACTAGCGTGACAGCATTATTTCAGATTGCTTCTCTAGTCCTCTCTATATGTACCCAGTTTTTTCTTTCCTCCATTCCCATCCTCCTATTTCTTCTCTCCTTCTTCTTCTCCCATAAATTTCCCATACCATAATTTGTCTTACGGTCTCCAGGTCATTTTTCTTTTGTTCTTAGAGTCAGACATATGCTCACAGTACGGAAGACCGAGATACCATACTTTGATCAATTTGGGGAGAGATACAGATATGGATGTGGATTTAGAATTACATATACATATATAGATAGAGATATCGAACTTCTCATTGTTTTTAAGACATAATTTTTTTTTCAACTTTCAGCATTCATGAGATCGGGTCCAATACAATTGGTGGTTCCTTTGATCTGATGAAGTACAATAAATACAATCACTTTCATGACCGTAGTGTGTTTTCTAATAACTCAAGCATTTCTCTTTTTTTAATCTCTCAAACACAAATACACATGTATAAAATTCTCAGACACCTTGTCCTATTTCTCCTTTCATGCTCCATGCAAAAAGACATGGGATCTGAGCTCTGTTGTTATGGAAGTTCTTTCTCCTATGCCCTCATTCAATAATTTTTAGGATATATATATCAACCCTCCTCTTCAAGTCAAATTCCAAAATGCGCTGTTGATTTTTTTCAGGCATTTTCCAAATATGCTTGCTTCTTTCTTCCTTCCTCCCCTCCCCCTTCGTCCTCTGGTATGTGACAAGGTGCTACATACTGTAGGTCTAGGCTAGGGAGCAGTGCTAGTGGGCTCCAGCATCGAGATGTGCACTAGATGTATGTATTTTATTATTACCTTTCCTCCACAGCCAAGACTGTCAGAAGAAACATGGCATTCTTTACAGCTTTCTGCTAAGTGTCAGGCTTTGCATTGCAGAAATATTTGATAAGTGGAGCATAAGTTGCAGGAGCACATCCATGCAAAAGGCAGATACACAATGTAACTTTAACTCTCCTATTAACTTTTTCATTTCCCTGCAGAAGTTGTTTCTGTCCATATTTTTACTTCAGCTGGGCTGAGTGGGAGAAAGAACTCAAAGGGAGGTCGAAGCAGATGGTTGTCACAAACTGCATACGGCAATTGAGAATTAGTGTGCAAGCATATGCAACCTGGTACAGTATGAAACATTCCAGCATATGAGTGCCGAAATAAATCAAGCCTGGAGAAGATCGGGATGATAAAATGATGAGCTCTTCTTTCCCTGTTACATATATATATATAGGCCTTCTGAATTCATTAGGGTATGTTCTCTGTTTTCAGTAGGCAAGTTAACACCTAAATTGAGCAGATTCATGTAGATTCTGGTATCTTGCCTTTTTCTCTCATCCACAGTGTGCTTTCTGAAAAGAAATCCTTCTGAAGAGGTGTGCATCCTCTGCACATGAGAAGGATTGGAGATGTGCCATCAATTTACCTGGACAAATTTAATCATCATAATAATCACCAGTCAGATACCAAAATTTACATTTGTTCCCCAATTTATTCACAACAGCTATGCACCACGCACTAGCAATTTATATAGAATCTCCGTGTACATTTTTGACTATTCATGACCCTACTGGTGACCAATTTGTTCACAGCAATTCATTCATCAAACATGCTGAAGTGTTCTTCCAGTAAGAATGGTAATAAAGAGACACACAGCAACGGTGGTTAACAGGAAGTGGAGCCAAACTCACAGCCCAGAAGTCCTTACGGTGGTAGTAGTGAGGAGACTAGCACTGCCACGTTGCCTTTTACAGTAATAACTAACTGGAAGTCTCCCTCAGTGCTCTCAGGAGTCTCAGGAAAGGGGATAGAGCCTTTCCCTCCATCACAGATGAAGGAACAGAAGAGGAGGGTTTAATTGTCAGTCACCTCTCCTCTCAGAAGAGCAAAGATCAGTTCTGCAGTCAGGGTTGGTTTGGTCCTCGTGGGCCTGTCTGCCGCTCCACCCACTAAGCCGTGGATTTTTGTGTCCCTACGTGAGGCCAGGGCTGGTGAAGACAGGTCCACGTGGGCCTCTGTTCCTGCAGTCAGGGCACCTCCACCCTTCCCTCAGCTTGCTCCCGATGAATTTTTAAGAAGCTACAGTTGTTTTCAACAAGGTCCTTCCTGCCTTCCCGCCATTGCCTTTCTGCTTTGTTCCCTTCCCATCTGTCCTTCCTTGTGAGAGGTGAAAGAAATGTAAGACGCAAAAGAAATGGAAAAGGGGGAAAGTGATGGGTATTGGCTCAAGAATAGATATTGAATTACATATTGGTAGACCAAAACACAAATCAACTCTGAACTACAGGAGTCCACCAACATGCACATAAATCATTTATAACGATAATCCAAGACTAGGTCCAAATCTCATTAAAGTATATGAATCCTTAATCTATTTTGGCAAAAAAGCGCCAATACACATTTTTTCTTTTTATCATAAATTACAGTTCTGTGGCACTGTGCAAATATTACCAAGCTGTAAGACAGCTGTGCTCCATTAAAATGTGTAATGGTCGCTGATTTCTTACAGCACATGGTCATCAGGCTGAATCTACAGCCAGTAATTAGGAAGATGAAATGTTTAATTGTGCCTTAATTTTGATAAAATTTATCTGTCACACATCCCGCAGCCGAGCATTATGCTCACAAATCAATGTCATCGGGCCGAGCAGGAACTCAAGCACCAGACTCTTGTCCCTGACAGATTCATTTGAATATGTAACTGCTCATCATGAGCAACCAGGCTAAGGAAGAAAGTAAAAACTTTCCTTGTTGACATTGTCCCGGTGAGGTGCGTCCTGTTAACTTCCTTTATGGAAAAGAAACGCTCAAAAATAGTTCCGCTGTTCCCTCCTAATGACCGTGTCCACCTCTAGCTCTGGTCATGTAAAGAAAGACAACCCCTCAGGGTCTGTTCTTTCCTCTTGAAATCTATTAGTGCAGGGAGAAGAGAGAGATGGAAGAAGGAAGAGAAAAAAATAGAGAAGTGAATTCAGTAATGCACTTTTTAATCCCATATCCTAAGATCCTTATTTTGGGATAGGTTAGTGAGGTAGGCAAGCCATCACTTTTAAGCCGGGTAGCTAAACATTCATCTGCTCATAGAAATGTTAGACTGCTGGAGATGAAACTCATCTTGATTTATCCATAGGAAAATGGAAGACCAGAGAGGTTGCCCAACGACCTGAGCTCCGTTGGAGACAGTTTGAGTTACCACCACTATGCAGTCACACTTGAGATAGCCTACATTTCATAGAAAGTTTTATAATTCTTATAAGCAATATTTACAAATCATAATATTGAATTCATTTTTCAAATGGCAAGAAATATTATTTTAAGCACAGGGAAGTGTAAGTACAAATACCTGCCAATACTGAAAATTAATTTGTATCATGTTTCCCCCACAAAATGAATCAGTGATCATCTTTCTCACCCACAATAACGATGGCTCATTATCCAAGAGAACTTAAAGAACATATGTAGGAAAGTACTTTACATTTTTATTTCATAGGCTTGGAAATAAAAACAACAGAGTGGGGTCACGGCAAAGATTGTGGGAAGTGAGCGGAAGGCCAGTGAGAAGAAGGGTAGCAACTTGAGATCAAGCTGAATTGGGTCACGGAGGACACAAAACAGTGCAACCACTGGAAAACGGGGAGTGAAGAGTGGGGGGTCAATTTTCCCAGGCCAGCAAGTTAGATTCTGAATGTGGTTTTCAGAATGTTTTTAATAGCCCCAAATTTTGCCAAACGACACCAGCCAAGTTTTCTCGGTCACTCATTCCAATTAATAAACCAGCACAAGACTCAGAGCATGTCCGCTTACTTTAAAGTAAAATAAGTCCCAAGATCAGGAATAATTTTAGAAGAGTCTTCAGGGAGAGCCAAATGGCATTAAGCTATAGCCTGCTAACAAGAAGACTCATTAAAACGCTTTTCTAAACTTAGCCATGGAAATAAGTCCAAGCTAAAGATATCATATTCCCCATTCCCTTTTGTACTATTTTCATGGGCAGATATATTCAGGGATTGAATAAGTGAGTGATATTCTAGTAAGATAGTTGTATTTCATCCCACTAGCATGCCACATAGGCTAAAAGAAGTAGGAATAACTAGGAGGGCACAACGGCCTGGGGAATGACACTAAATAACTGGCATTTTGCAAGTTCTTTGTGACAAACTGCTCTCATATCCATCGTCTTATTTGGGGGTCACAGAGGTTAAATTTGTCCCATCATCATCCAAGAAAGATTAAAACCAGTGTGGGCCTCTCTTTCATACTAAAACACCATTTCCCAGACTCCTATGGAGCAAAGATTCCGCATATGATTTAGGTACTGCTGTTCGGATGCTCTGGTGTGAGCCAATCCCCAGCAGGATTTTGGAGCCAGCAGTCATGGTGGCAACTTCCTGATTTGTCAAGCAGTTTTCTAACTCAGCAGCTTCCTGTTCAGAGCAGAGGTGGCTTCCGAATTCTGCAGCCCCCAATCCACAGCAGAGGCGGCATCTGCCTTACAGGTGCCATTCTACAATGTTTTGGGGCTGCAACAAAAAACCTCCATCAACATATCCAAGTTAGGTGATCCTAATCTAGTTTTCTTTTCACTGCTTCTCATCATGAGAAAAAGGCAAATGATAGATCTGGTTTAGAATTTTGGAAGACCTCCTGACTTTTGAAAACTGTGTTTAAATTACTATATTATGGCATAGTAGAGATAGCGATAAACTCATTGGGCAGGAGGGCTGGATTCCAGTCCCAGGTTTGACTCTATGATTTGGGGCAGATCAATACCTCTACAGGCATACATACACCTGTCCTCATCTTAAAAGTAACACACACACTGGGGCCCCTGGGTGGTTCAGTCGGTTAACTTCCGACTTCGGCTCAGGTCATGATCTCACGGTTTGTTGAGTTCGAGCCCTGCTTGGTGCTCTGTGCTGACAGCTTGCTCAGAGCCTGGAGGCTGCTTCGGATTTTGTGTCTCTCTTTCTCTCTGCCCACCCCCCCCACTCACACTCTGTCTCTCTGTCTCAAATAAATTTAAACATTCAAAAAATTTTTAAAAAGTAACACACAGTAAAATCAATGATTTCTGTAGTCCTCACAGTTTCAATATTCTGAGAGTCTACAAAGATCATATATATATTATATATTTATATATTATATAATATCTTATGTAAACATAAAATAAATTAAAATATATTTAATACATAAATATATATTTAAAATATGTGTGTATATAAACATAAATAAATACATATGTATAAATAAATACATCTATGCGTGTGTGTGTATATACACACAGATGTATATGTATATACATATATATATACACCTCCTTTGTCAGAGTTCTTAAGTAGAAACTATATGACCTACTGACACTGATTTCAGAAGGATATTGATGCATATTTGTCCCATTTGGCCAGAACCACAAATTCAGGTGCCAATGTATGATCTGATCCACATGATTCTACCCCCAAAATATTTTACATATTTCTGTTTTTATAATATCGACACTGATAAGTGAAAAACTCTCCCCATTTTCTCACTATGCCTCATACTTTATGGAATGTGCATGTGTCAAAATTTGTGATGTTAGAAAAGTTAGTGAAATTAGTAAACTCACTGGTAAAGGAAACTTCATCCATTTAGTCAGCACACAATTGTTGAGTGAGCCTTTACTTATTCGCACACATCTAGTGAACACCAACTCTGGGGTGGGTAGAATGTTACATGTTACAATCTAAAGGACACCCACGGTTCCTACCCTTATGGAGCACACAACCTAGGGGAGAAGAGAGACCAGAAAATAAGTAGTTGTAAATCAGATGATGAGTGATAGCTGAAGGGGCCGTGTATGTGGAGGTCACGTGGGAAGGGCTTATAGACACTTCCCTGAGACAGGGATTCCCTGGGTAATCTGGAAGGCTAAGAAAGTGCTATCAGCGAGGGAAAGAGTTACTAGAGATTTCAGAGGATAGGAACCAGCACAGATGAGAGAGATGAACATTTAAACAATTTTTTTGTTTATTTATTCTTGAGAGAAAGAGAGTGAGTGGGGGAGAAGCAGAGAGAGAAAGGGAGACAGAGAATCCGAAGTAGGCTCCGGGATCTAAGCTGTTCAGCACGGAGCCCTATGTGGGGCTCGAACTCATGAGCCAGAAGATGATGACTTGAGCCGAAATTGGACACTTAACCGACTAAGCAACCCAGGCACCCTGACAGATGGACATTTTAGAGGGTGCAGCATATTAAGAACAATGTATCAGTCTAAGCAGGAATGTGAAATTGAGTAAACGTGTGTTTTCTGTTTTTAACATTTTCATCTTCCATAAACAAAAAAGCTTGCAGAAGGGGAGAAGTGTCAGAGCAGAATGAAATAAATTCTACCAGTTTCAGTTGCTGTATCCTGGGGTGTGAAGAGTATGCTGACCAAACCAACTGTCTCTCCACCCCTGACCTGCCACAGTCTTCCACAATACCACCACAAGGGATCAGAGTCAGGAGATTTTGGAGGTGACAACTTGATAAAACTTTGTAATTTCTGTGAAAATATAATTTGTTTTTTATTAAAATTCTTTAATTCTTTAAAATAAAGCAAACAGCATCAATAAAAATAAATGTTTTATACATATTTTAAGACATTTTTATTAAGAAAGCATCATAGATTTAGTACAGAAATTAAATAGAGAAGGGTGTGGTGGGCTGGACAACATCTCCCCAAAATATGTAGGTCCTAATTCCTAGAACCTATGAATGCTACCTTATATGGCAAAAACAGACTTTCGCAGGCATGATTAAATTAAGAATTCTGACATGAGATTATTATGGGTTATCTCAATGGGCCATAAATGCAATCACATGTTTTCTTGAAGTAGAAGGTAGAGGGAGATTTGCATAAAGAAGAAGAAGGCAATGCAATAACAGAAGCAAGATGCTGCATTGCTAGCTGGGTAGGTGAAGGAAGGACAGGAATCAGGAATGCAGGCAGCCTCTAGAAGCTGGAAGAGGCAAGGAATAGATTCTCTCCAGAAGGAACCAGCCCCAGGACACCTCGACCTTAGCCCAGTGAAAATGATTGTGAATTATTGACCTCCAGAACTACAAGAAAATAAATATGCATTGTTTTCAGCCACTAAGTTTGTGGTAATTTGTTACAGTGTCAGCAGCAAACTAATGCAAAGAGAAAATGGGTAATTTTATAAAATTTCCCAACACGAGAACTGGCATATATTATAGGAAAAGCATTATTCATAGGCTAGAATTATTAGGTAAAGCTGTAATTTGAATTTTAACCAAGCTTCACAATTTTTTCTTAGAGAAATTATTAAATGTTGAAGTTTGTGGAAAAGCATACGAAATCAGTGCACAAAGTTCCAAAAAGAAGACAGAAAACCATGGATGGGAAAATTAAAGTTGAATACTATAATTTATTAAACAGGCTGGTCTCATTCAGTAAATCTGTCAAAAAATTACTTTAAAAGCTAGCAATAAGGTATTGTTTAAATATTTATCGTTATTGCCTTGTAAGAAGATTCTTTTAAAGTGATTCTTTCAATAAACATTTATTGAGTTAGACTTTGGGGATAAAACAGTGATCTAAACAGTCTCGAACTTCTTTAAAAAGTTCACATTCTGGAAAACTGGACCAAAAAAGTCAATAAATTTCAAGGACATGAATGCTATGTAAAGGCATATACAGTGAGAATAAACAGAGAAACCTAGGATACTGGCCTGTTTATATTATACTAACATTTTCAAATATTTAACTCCACAATGGAGATTCCTGGAAAGTGAAAATATATTGGAAAAATTGGTCCATCCATTCAGAATAGTTCTTTTTAAGTAAAGCAATTTAACCAATGATGCAATTACGCTAGTGTCACATCATCTTCCAGGCTAGTATGCATGGTAGTTTGGAAAATGGCACATACAAAATGATTAAAAAGGTGTCTTGGTGTTATTTATGTATACATTATGGAGAACATCAGTAAAAATATTTTAGAGAATATTATTTTTAAAATCCTGAGATTTACAACTATTACTTCAGACTCTATGGAAATCTGAGGCATGCCTAACTGGCACTGAGAAGTATCTGAAATGCATGACATGATTTACCAAGCATGGTGCTCAATGAATATTGTCCCATTCCTCCCTTAATAATAAATATTAATGATAGAATATGGTGGTAAATATCACACAAAATGATCTGAGTTCATAAATCAGCAGTAAACATATTAACCAACATATATTTGTTGATTTAAGGAAAAATTAAGGACTTTTCACTTTTCTTGGATGGTCTTGATATCCTCCATATGTCATTTTTCCTATTCACTTAATTGAGGAAGGGTAATAATGTCTTGCGGGGGGAGGGGTTGTAAACCAGGTATTATATAAATTGTCCATATTACAAAGATAAGGAATTTACCAATCTACTCTGGGGAGTAAACCAACTAGTACTCAAGTAAAGATGGATACTTAATGACCACCAGATTTCACCTACACTGGTGTACATGTGTAGAAATAATTTATGACATAATGAAGACATATATTTTGACCATCTACAGTTGATCATCTGGAGTTAAGGTCTTGACAAGCACGTAAAAGTATAAAGATGAGTAAAAGAATAATATGAAGTGAAATAGAATAGAAACATCCTTTTTTTTTTTTTATTTCAGAGCTCATGGGTGTCTTCAGACATATCAACCAGAGAAGAAAATACAAGTTTCTATTCCACAGTTCATCCTGATTGTTTCCATTTAATGAAGTTTTGTTATTCCAAACGTGTGTTCAGAATTTACACTCTCAATTAATGGGTTTTGTTCATACAACAAAGCCTATCTCTCCTCATGTTCATGGAAATGATCAGTGAGTGGAAAATGGCTCAAAAATTTTAAAAGACAATATTAGAAACTCTCCAGCTCCGTTCCTTCCCTCTTCCTCACTCTTGGATCTTATTATGTAATGTAATGTTAATCAGAAGTTGGGAGTGTTCCAAAGGTCCTGATGCCATGGTTGGGATGTCTGAGGTGGGGAGGAAGAAAGAAGGTGAAAAATAATGATTCTTTACTGTAGCATGAAACTTTAAACTCAATTCCCCTTCTCTTCTTACAAAGCAAATAACACCAAGTCAAGTTGTTCAGTCAAAGTGACATTTAAATGGTGCCTAAGGATAGTTTCTGTGGCACTGAGTTATTTATTGCCCAGAATCGATATTTTCAACCAATCAGTAGGTGGCAGGAGCTAGCTGAGTCAGGTGGCTAAGACACTGACCCTGGACCAGCCCAACAAAGGGAGGAACAGACTATAGCAAGGCATCCAGCTAAGTCCTTACTCATGTCAAAGGCAGGACCAGAGGACCCCCTTAGCCTCCTGCATTTCTCTAGCTCGATCTTTAAGTTAATTTTTCTTTTTCAACATTAGGTTTAAAGTTTGAAAGAAAACTTTAATAAAATTGCTGCTCCAATAAAGAAATGATGTCAAAATTTAAAACTAATAATTCTCTGTGATATAACTCTAGAAACGAAATTAAATTGCCATACCAATCGAAGTCTCTTTAGAGTGAAGTACAAAATATCTAATAGGAGTCTTAAAGAGCCACAAGTTAAGAGAGAGCTGAGATCTGAGAAACAATCCTATAGACACACTGCAAAATAAGACACCATTTAGTTTTAACTAAATCTGGTTAGTAATGGAATTAAATTCATACTTTATCTTATATCCACAGAATGTACATTTATGTCTCTACATAACTTTATGATTCATGTGGGCCTAAATGAAAGCATTCAGTGACCCCAGTGGCAATGCACAGTGGAGAAAGGAAGTGAGTTATATCGATTTATATTTTCATTACTGAGAGAACTAAGAGAGTAGTATATGAAAATGATATAGATAGGCACTTGGCAGACAGTCCATGAAGTAGCAATACATTGATATAGTAACCCACATCGCAGTGTCTAATCCTCAGCTTTGCTGGTTCTCAAACGCAATTTGGTCAAAAAACCTACAGTCAATTGGTTTCCCAGGCCCAATGTACATTTATTAAACTCACAAGTGACATCAGAACACCAATTTATAAAATAAATATTCTTCTACTGTTGCAGTATTTGCCTTCTCTAGAGTACCTATTTTCTTTTTTCAAGACATTTTGGGGGCTAATTTCATAACCAGAAGGTTCTTCCTGTAACCAGAGAAGTTGCATGGTCAATAGGGGTTATTTTATTGTAAACTTTGAGGAATGATCTTTGGCCATCAATGGAATAACTAGATATTTTTCTTTCCCCCTTTGGTAATGCTGGATAAACAAGGATAAATTCTTGTTAGATTTTCCTATTCTAGATATATTGTAGGTTACTCTTGTCTCTCTCCCTCCCCCACCCAATGCATAATTTAATTTGTTTCCTTTTACAAAGAATCATACTTTCCTAGGACCAGTCACACTCGCGAACCCACTAACAAGCAACATGTATGTGTATTTCTGCTCTGAATAGCTTTTAGGTTCCTTATTACTAGTGATGCTCTAAGACCATCTTACCTCCAAATTATTAGGAAAACTCATTTCACTCATGTACACTGACTACATGGAGAACAAAGGCAGGGAAACTAAACTTGGCTATAGAGATGATGCATCAAATGGTGTCTCAGCATGATATCCAAGCTAGTCCAATCTGGGAGTTATATTAAGGAAAGAAACATTGTAGCCAACGGAGATACTAGAAGACAAGCAGGAAGCAATCAATGTATACCAGGTCCAGTGCTCCCAGGCAACAGGTGAAGGTGAAAAACAATGGAAAGAAGAAAGCAGGTCAGACACGACATCCAACAAAATGAGCTGAAATTCAGGGTGAAGTTCCAATCTCAACAGGAGGAATCAAGAGCCAATTAGAGAGCCACAGCAGAATCTCAATCACACTTTACAAGCTAACACAATGGAAAATAATGGAAGAATTTGATTAGATTGGTATACGTGTGTCCAGTGACACCAGACACTGAATTTATCTAGGCAGAGTTACATGATGGTTAAGGCATGGGCTTTGGAGATAGAGAAACAAAGAGGCTATCCTGGCTCCACCACCTACCAGCTAAGTGCTAATAGGAAGCCTCAGTTTTTTCACCTGTAAAATAGAAATTATATATTTCAATAGTAAAGCACTTGGCACAATGCCTAGCACTTGAAGATGCTCAATGAATGATAGATATTATTATTCTAGCTTCCAGTTGAGAGGCTGTTGACAGATTGCCTGCTGTGGTAAGGATCTGTGAGTGTTTCTGAGTTAGCAGGATGAAGACCATGTCTGACACCCAGAGGGTCTGAGGAAGGCAAGACCAACTGGCTGATTCCTCAACATGTGAAAAAAAAATCATGATGAAGTGTGATGCAAAGGAGAGAGTAGGGGCTTTGGAGGACAACAACCAGAGTTCAAATCATGTCCCTTGCTCTTCCACTTACTAGATATATAAGCAAAATATTTTATCTTTTGAATCATTAACAATTTTTCATTTGTAAAACAGAAGTAATAGTTACCTCACAGTGTCAAAATAAGAAAGAAATGAGATAATGGCTTTTGAAAGTGCTTAAAACATAGTAGATATTTAAATGTATTTCCCTTTCGTCTCTCTTTCCAACTTGTTCATATATGAAAGAAAAAAGGACATTGTCAGATTTGCCAATGATTGGAAAGTATATCACCTCATGTGCAAAAATTACTCTTCATATGGTTCATATCATTGAAGGATGACTGGAGGAAGTCATAATTGAGGGAGATTTAATAGAACAGGCTATAAATACTAAAGTAGGAGAGAAGTATTACAAATAGTATCAGGAAAATGTTGACATCAGAGCAGCAGAAGTAGAATATAAAATTTCTCAAATAAGATGCTTAATCAAATGTATGGAGTTTTTTAGTTACAGACGGATGAAAACTGGGAGAGGAAGGATATCCAGGGGAACAACTGACTTCGTAATATACATATAAGTCTCCTCCATGTCGTTTCATGGTTTAATAGCTTATTTATTTTAAGTCCTAGATAATGTTTCATTGTTTGGATGTACCACAGTTTATTTATCCACTCATCTGCTAGAGGACATCTTGGTTGCTTCCAAGTTTGGGCAATTATGAAGAAAACTGCTATAAATATCTGTGTGCAGGATTTTGTGTGGATGTAAATTTTCAACTCCTTGAAGTAAATACAAAGGAGCGCAATTGCTGGATCATATGGTAAGAGTAGAGTTTTGCTAGAAACTGCCAAACTGTTTTCCCAGGTGGCTGTACGATTTTGCATTCCCACCAGGAATGCATGAGAGTTCCTGTTGCTCCGCATCCTTGCCAGCATTTGGTGTTGTCAGTGTCCCGGATTTTGGACGATTCCAATAGCTTGTGTAGCAGCATCTCGTCGTCATTTTAGTTATCTCACACTGTTAACAGGCAGTCACCATGGTTAGATTCAAAGCGTTATTTCTGCCTTTATCTTCTGTAGGCAATAGTGTGCATTTCAGTTCAGTTCTCTAACCCTTTGCTGCACTGGTTAGGCTTCAACTCAGATGAGCATTATTCAGGGACTAACTGGAGACTTGTGTGAATGTTTCAAATTTCATTTCTGCTCCTTAAGCCTTTGCTGTGTTGCTTGTCTCTGTCTCCTGCTTGTATCACTCAGGGGTTTGACTATGTCTTGTGTGGTTTCATAAACAATTGGAGACCCATTCTTCAGCTTTCTCCCCTCCTATGTACTCCTCCACTCTCCTGCCTGGTTCCTCTGGCCAGAAAGATGGGTTTTTCTTGGAGTTTTAGCTGCCTGTGGGGCTCCTGTGCTGATCCATGGCTAGGACACGCCCTTGGGGAAAACTGCTACAGAAGAAGCCCAGCCTGAAGACTGGTTTCCTTTCACAATAATGCTTTTGTTTACTTTTCAGAGGTCACAGGTGGTCTGTGTTTTAGTTGTAATCAGCTGAAGGAGTAGTCTGTAGTGGGTTTACTCCACCATATTGGAACCAGAACCAAAACCTTTCTGGGAACTTTTACAATAACACTAATAGAACTAAGGCAAGAGTTGCTGCCTATTCCAATTATTCCAGAGCAACAAAAAAGACATAATTTTCACAGCAAAAGACAGAATTTTTTTTAGGTTTATTTATTTATTTTGAAAGAGAGAGAGAGAGAGTGAGAGCAGGGGAGGAGCAGAAAGAGACGGAGAGAGAGAGAATCCCAAGCAGGCTCTGCACTGTCAGTGAGGAGTCTGATGAGGGGTTTGATCTCACAAACTGTGAGATCAAGACCTGAGCTGAAATCAAGTCAGACACTTAACCGACTGAGCCACCCAGGCACCCTAAAATGATAGAAATTTTTTAAATGCATGACATAATATACAATGACAGAACTTCTATCAACTGGAAAAGTATGGGGTGCCTGCGTGCCTCAGTTGGTTAAGCGTACAACTTTAGCTCAAGTCACGATCTCACAAGTCATGAGTTTGAGCCCCATATCAGGCTCTCAGGCACATCAGGCTCACATCAGTGCAGATCCCCTCTCAGATCCTCTGTCTTCTTCTCTCTCCCTCCCACATGCATGTTCTCTCTCTCTCTCAAAAATAAACAAACATTTAAAAAATTGGAAAAGTATGAAAACTAATATGAATTTATACATATAAAACTAGGGGCACCTGGGTGGCTCAGTCAGTTAAGCGTCCGACTTCAGCTTAGGTCATGATCTCGAGGTTCGTGGGTTCGAGCCCCACGTTGGGCTCTGTGCTGACAGCTCAGAGCCTGGAACCTGCTTTGGATTCTGTGTTTCCCTATCTCTCTGCCCCTCCCCCACACATGCTCTGTCTCTCTCAAAAATAAACATTAAAAAAGTATTTTTTAAATATGTATAAAAATAAATGGTTGGACAAAGATACTGAATGAACAACAACAAATCAGAAACAGCAATAATGTTAGCCATGTAGAATTAATTTATTTTTTCACAGCTTTACTGAGATATAATTCACATGCCATACCATCACCTTTTTAATATGTACAATTCAATAGTTTTTAATATATTCAAAGGTATGTGCAACCATGACCACAGTCAATTTTAGAACTTTTTCATCATCTCAAAAAAAAAAC
The DNA here is from genome assembly GCF_027475565.1 of Acinonyx jubatus. Classification (NCBI taxonomy): domain Eukaryota; kingdom Metazoa; phylum Chordata; class Mammalia; order Carnivora; family Felidae; genus Acinonyx; species Acinonyx jubatus. The sequence continues at coordinate 66,769,377 of NC_069394.1, read as the reverse complement.
CCCATACTCTTTAGCTATCATTTCACCCAACCCTCCAAATCCTCCACCTCCACCCCAACTACCATTAATCTACTTTCTCTATAGACAGATTTCCATGTTTGGCACATTTAATATGAAATAAATCATACAATAGGTGGTCTTTTGTGACTGGCTTCTTTTACTCATCATAATGTTTTCAAGGTTCATCCATGTTGTAACATGCATCAGTATTTGATTACTGTTGAAGGTCAAATCATATTCCCTTGTATGTATACACCACATAATTATTTTTTTTTTTACCCAATTGATGGATACCCCGTTAGGCTATTGCCACCATTTGGCTGTTATGAATAATGCTGTCACAAACATTTATGTCCACGAATCTATAAATATCTCCATTTGCGTAGATATGTTTTCATTTCTCTTGAATATATAACTAGGAGTGGAACTGCTGTGTCAGGTAGTAACTGTGTCAGTTTGAGCAACTGCCAGAGTGTTTTCCACAGTGGTTGCACCATTTTACATTCCCACCAGCAGCACATGAGGGTTCTGGTTTCCCACATCCTTGTCAACACTTGTTTTCTGACTTTTTGATTATAGCCATCCTAGTGCATATGAAGTAGTACTTGCTGCAGTTTGACTTGCCTTTCCCTGATGACTAATGAGAATATTTTCATGTACTTATTAGCCATTTGTCTATCTTCCTTGGAGATATGTCTATTTAGATCTTTGTCCGTGTTTTAATTGGGTTGTCATTTTACTGTTGAGTTATATAAGTTCTTTATATATTCTGCATATAAGTCCCTTATCAGATATATGATTTGCAAATATTTTCTCACATTCTATGGATGTGTTTTCACTTTCATGATGATGTCCTTTGAAACAAAGAAGTTTTTACATTTTTAAGTCCAATTTATCTTCTTTCTTTTGTTGCTCATATTTTTGGCATCATATCTGATACATGACAAGTACAAGGTCATGAAGATTTACCCCTATATTTTCTTCTAAGAGCTTGAGAATTTTAGCTCTTACATTTAGGTTTTTGATCCATTTTGAGTTAATTACTGCAAAAGCCAAGTAGAATTAAACCAAAAATATTACATGAGATAAACAGTCCATTGAAAATATTTTAAGAGTTAATACAGATATAATAACATTGAATTTTTTTGGACAAATTCTGTAGCAATTAAATGCAGTTGTTAAAAGGTTAAAACTATACAGATAAGTTTACATAAATATAATCCTATTGATAAATTTTAGCATATAAATGTTACTCTGTGCCATCAAAGAAAAATAAGAATATAGAGGATAGAAACACTATATATAACAGGTAAAAATTAATATATAAATACCAAATTTTACAACTTAAGGAAAACATAACTTTCCTATATTTGACTGTACACAAAATATTTATAAATATTTATTTAAATTTTCAACCATTGGAGGATCCTGGGAAGATGGCGGTGTAGGAGGACGCTGGGCTCACCGCGCATCCTGCTGATCACTTAGATTCCACCTACACCTGCCTAAATAACCCAGAAAACCTCCAGAGGATTAGCAGAACGGAGTCTCCGGAGCCAAGCGCAGACGAGAGGCCCACGGAAGAGGGTAGGAAGGGCGGCGAGGCGGTGCGCACTCCACGGACTGGCGGGAGGGAGCCGGGGTGGAGGGGCGGCCCGCCGGCCAAGCAAAGCCCCTGAGTCTGGCTTGCAAAAGTGGAGGGGCCGGACGGAGTGTGTTCCGACAGCAAGCGTGACTTAGCATCTGGGAGGTCATAAGTTAACAGCTCTGCTGGGAAAGCGGGAAGGCTGGAGGACAACGGAGGGAGAGTTGTTGAGACCCCGACGACAGACCTCATCTTGGCGGGGAACAAAGGTGCTCGCCAGCGCCATCTCCCTCGCCCGTCCCCCAGCCAAAATCCCAAAGGGAACCAGTTCCTGACAGGGAACTTGCTTGCACCACGCAAACACCCAAAGCTGTGCTTCTGCGGATCCATCCCTCCGGCGGGTCTGACTCCCGCCCGGTGCCCCAGGGCCCCTCCCGAAGCGGATCTCTGAAGGAAAAGCGAGCTGAGCCTGCCCCTCCCGCCCCCATGCACCTTGCTGATCCACCCCAGCTAATACGCCAGATCCCCAGCACCACAAGCCTGGCAGTGTGCAAGAAGCCCAGATGGGCCACGCCACCCCACAGTGAATCCCGCCCCTAGGAGAGGGGAAGAGAAGGCACACACCAGTCTGACTGTGGCCCCAGCGGTGGGCTGGGGGCAGACATCAGGTCTGACTGTGGCCCCGCCCACCAACTCCAGTTATACACCACAGCACAGGGGAAGTGCCCTGCAGGTCCGCACCACTCCAGGGACTGCCCAAAATGACCAAACGGAACAATTCCCCTCAAAAGAATCTCCAGGAAATAACAACAGCTAATGAACTGATCAAAAAGGATTTAAATAATATAACAGAAAGTGAATTTAGAATAATAGTCATAAAATTAATCGCTGGGCTTGAAAACAGTATAGAGGACAGCAGAGAATGTCTTGCTACAGAGATCAAGGGACTGAGGAACAGCCAGAAGGAGCTAAAAAATGCTATCAATGAACTGCGAAATAAAATGGAGACAACTATGGCTCGGATTGAAGAGGCAGAGGAGAGAATAGGTGAACTAGAAGATAAAATTATGGAAAAAGAAGAAGCTGAGAAAAAGAGAGATAAAAAAATCCAGGAGTATGAGGGGAAAATTAGAGAACTAAGTGATGCACTAAAGAGAAATAATCTACGCATAATTGGTATTCCAGAGGAGGAAGAGAGAGGGTAAGGTGCTGAAGGTGTACTTGAAGAAATAATAGCTGAGAACTTCCCGGATCTGGGGAAGGAAAAAGGCATTGAAAACCAAGAGGCACAGAGAACTCCCTTCAGACGTAACTTGAACCGATCTTCTGCACAACATAGCATAGTGAAACTGGCAAAATACAAGGATAAAGAGAAAATTCTGAAAGCAGCTAGAGATAAACGTGCTCTACCATATAAAGGGAGACCTATAAGACTCGTGACCGACCTCTCTACTGAAACTTGACAAGCCAGAAAGGAATGGCAGGAGATCTTCAACGTGGTAAACAGAAAAAATATGCAGCCGAGAATCCTTTATCCAGCAAGTCTGTCATTTAGAATAGGAGAGATAAAGGTCTTCCCAAACAAACAAAAACTGAAGGAATTCGTCACCACTAAACCAGCCCTACAAGAGATCCTAAGGGGGATCCTGTGAGACAAAGTACCAGAGACATCACTACAAGCATGAAACCTACGGACATCACAATGACTCTAAACCCATATCTTTCTATAATAACACTGAATGTAAATGGACTAAATGTGCCAACCAAAAGACATAGGGTATCAGAATGGATAAAGAAACAAGACCCATGTATTTGCTGTCTACAAGAGACTCATTTTAGAACTGAGGACACCTTCAGATTGAGAGTGAGGGGATGAAGAACTATTTATCGTGCCACTGGAAGTCAAAAGAAAGCTGGAGTAGCCATACTTGTATCAGACAAACTAGACTTTAAATTAAAGGCTGTAACAAGAGATGAAGAAAGGCATTATATAATAATCACAGGGTCTATCCATCAGGAAGAACTAACAATTATAAATGTCTATGCGCCGAATACAGGAGCCCCCAAATATATAAAACAATTACTCACAAACATAAGCAACCTTATTGATAAGAATGTGGTAATTGCAGGGGACTTTAACACTCCACTTACAGAAATGGACAGATCATCTAGACACGTGGTCAATAAAGAAACAAGGGCCCTGAATGATACATTGGATCAGATGGACTTGACAGATATATTTAGAACTCTGCATCCCAAAGCAACAGAATATACTTTCTTCTCGAGTGCACATGGAACATTCTCCAAGATAGATCACATACTGGGTCACAAAACAGCCCTTCATAAGTATACAAGAATTGAAATCATACCATGCATACTTTCAGACCACAATGCTATGAAGCTTGAAATCAACCACAGGAAAAAGTCTGGAAAACCTCCAAAAGCATGGAGGTTAAAGAACACCCTACTAAAGAATGAATGGGTCAACCAGGCAATTAGAGAAGAAATTAAAAAATACATGGAAACAAATGAAAATGAAAATACAACAATCCAAACGCTTTGGGATGCAGCAAAGGCAGTCCTGAGAGGAAAATACATTGCAATCCAGGCCTATCTCAAGAAACAAGAAAAATCCCAAATACAAAATCTAACAGCACACCTAAAGGAAACAGAAGCAGAACAGCAAAGACAGCCTAAATCCAGCAGAAGAGAAATAATAAAGATCAGAGCAGAAATAAACAATATAGAATCTAAAAAAACTGTAGAACAGATCAACGAAACCAAGAGTTGGTTTTTTGAAAAAATAAACAAAATTGATAAACCTCTAGCCAGGCTTCTCAAAAAGAAAAGGGAGATGACCCAAATAGATAAAATCATGAATGAAAATGGAATTATTACAACCAATCCCTCAGAGATACAAACAATTATCAGGGAATACTATGAAAAATTATATGCCAACAAACTGGACAACCTGGAAGAAATGGACAAATTCCTAAACACCCACACGCTTCCAAAACTCAATCAGGAGGAAATAGAAAGCTTGAACAGACCCATAACCAGCGAAGAAATTGAATCAGTTATCAAAAATCTCCCAACTAATAAGAGTCCAGGACCAGATGGCTTCCCAGGGGAGTTCTACCAGACGTTTAAAGCAGAGATAATACCTATCCTTCTCAAGCTATTCCAAAAAATAGAAAGGGAAGGAAAACTTCCAGACTCATTCTATGAAGCCAGTATCACTTTGATTCCTAAACCAGATAGAGACCCAGTAAAAAAAGAGAACTACAGGCCAATATCCCTGATAAATATGGATGCAAAAATTCTCAATAAGATACTAGCAAATCGAATTCAACAGCATATAAAAAGAATTATTCACCATGATCAAGTGGGATTCATTCCTGAGATGCAGGGCTGGTTCAACATTCACAAATCAATGTGATACATCACATTAATAAAAGAAAAGATAAGAACCATATGATCCTGTCAATCGATGCAGAAAAGGCCTTTGACAAAATCCAGCACCCTTTCTTAATAAAAACCCTTGAGAAAGTCGGGATAGAAAGAACATACTTAAAGATCATAAAAGCCATTTATGAAAAGCCCACAGCTAACATCATCCTCAATGGGGAAAAACTGAACGCTTTTTCCTTGAGATCAGGATCATGACAGGGGTATCCACTCTCACCGTTGTTGTTTAACATAGTGTTGGAAGTTCTAGCATCAGCAATCAGACAACAAAAGGAAATCAAAGGCATCAAAATTGGCAAAGATGAAGTCATGCTTTCACTTTTTGCAGATGACATGATATTATACATGGAAAATCCGATAGACTCCACCAGAAGTCTGCTAGAACTGATACATGAATTTAGCAAAGTTGCAGGATACAAAATCAATGTACAGAAATCAGTTGCATTCTTATACACTAATAATGAAGCAACAGAAAGACTAATAAAGAAACTGATCCCATTCACAATTGCACCAAGAAGCATAAAATACCTAGGGATAAATCTAACCAAATATGTAAAAGATCTATATGCTGAAAACTATAGAAAGCTTATGAAGGAAATTGAAGAAGATATAAAGAAATGGAAAAACATTCCGTGCTCATGGATTGGAAGAATAAATAGTGTCAAAATGTCAATACTACCCAAAGCTATCTACACATTCAATGCAATCCCAATCAAAATCACACCAGCATTCTTCTTGAAACTAGAACAAGCAATCCTAAAATTCATATGGAACCACAAAAGGCCCCGAATAGCCAAAGTAATTTTGAAGAAGAAGACCTAAGCAGGAGGCATCACAATCCCAGACTTTAGCCTCTACTACAAAGCTGTCATCATCAAGACAGCATGGTATTGGCACAAAAACAGACACATAGACCAATGGAATAGAATAGAAACCCCAGAACTAGACCCACAAACGTATGGTCAACTAATCTTTGACAAAGCAGGAAAGAATATCTAATGGAAAAAAGACAGTCTCTTTAACAAATGGTGCTGGGAGAACTGGACAGCAACATGCAGAAGATTGAAACTAGACCACTTTCTCACACCATTCACAAAAATAAACTCAAGATGGATAAAGGACCTGAATGTGAGACAGGAAACCATGAAAACCCTAGAGGAGAAAGCAGGAAAAGACCTCTCTGACCTCAGCCTCAGCAATTTCTTACTTGACACATCCCCAAAGGCAAGGGAATTAAAAGCAAAAATGAACTACTGGGACCTTATGAAGATAAAAAGCTTCTGCACAGCAAAGGAAACAACCAACAAAACTAAAAGGCAACCAACGGAATGGGAAAAGATATTTGCAAATGGCATATCGGACAAAGGGCCAGTATCCAAAATCTGTAAAGAGCTCACCAAACTCCACACCCGAAAAACAAATAACCCAGTGAAGAAATGGGAAGAAAACATGAATAGACACTTCTCTAAAGAAGACATCCGGATGGCCAACAGGCACATGAAAAGATGCTCAATGTCGCTCCTCATCAGGGAAATACAAATCAAAACCACACTCAGATATCACCTCACGCCAGTCAGAGTGGCCAGAATGAACAAATCAGGAGACTATAGATGCTGGAGAGGATGTGGAGAAATGGGAACCCTCTTGCACTGTTGGTGGGAATGCAAATTGGTGCAGCCACTCTGGAAAACAGTGTGGAGGTTCCTCAAAAAATTAAAAATAGACCTACCCTATGACCCAGCAATAGCACTGCTAGGAATTTACCCAAGGGATACAGGAGTACTGATGCGTAGGGGCACTTGTACCCCAATGTTTATAGCAGCACTCTCAACAATAGCCAAATTATGGAAAGAGCCGAAATTTCCATCAACTGATGAATGGATAAAGAAATTGCGGTTTATATACACAATGGAGTACTACGTGGCAATGAGAAAGAATGAAATATGGCCCTTTGTAGCAACATGGATGGAACTGGAGAGTGTGATGCTAAGTGAAATAAGCCATACAGAGAAAGACAGATACCATATGGTTTCACTCTTATGTGGATCCTGAGAAACTTAACAGAAACCCATGCGGGAGGGGAAGGAAAAAGAAAAAAAGAGGTTAGAGTGGAAGAGAGCCAAAGCATAAGAGACTCCTGAAAACTGAGAACAAACTGAGGGTTGACGGGGGGTGGGAGGGAGGAGAGGGTGGGTGATGGGTATTGAGGAGGGCACCTTTTGGGATGAGCACTGGGTGTTGTATGGAAACCAATTTGACAATAAACTTCATATATTGAAAAAAAATAAAAAATAAAAAAATAAATTTTCAACCATCAAAAAAACTGTAAAAGCAGAACTTTTATATCTTACTTTTTGAAATAATTCAACAAAATAAACACTATAAATTTTCAATATCTTTGAAAGGTTTAACCCTCTCTTAAATAAAATCACTGAAATAAAATGAAAAACACACTACATCACAAAATAAGAAAGTTCAAAGTTAACGCTGTTGGGATGGGTCAAAAATGCTCACAAAGGCAAATTCATACCCGTAAATCCTTTCATTGGTCACAAATGAGAAAGTTAATTCAAATTAAACTGAAGCTTTAAGCAAAGAGCAATAACAAAATCTCTAAGGAAAAATGGCAAAAGTAATTAGAAAACAAATTAAACAATGAAATTGATTATTACTGCCAATTAATTTAAAATTCATAACTAATACATTACATAAGCCTCTGTTAAATCTAAATAAAAAAATACAAATTTTAAAAAGCTATACATAGGAAATTGCAAAATATCATACATAAAAATTTTTATTACAGGAGAATACACAACTGTATGTAGTAACACTGAAAACTTCTAAAAACATACAACTTTCCATAATAAGTAATTAAGTTAAAAAAGGACATACAAAACAGGTATTATGAAGAATTAAGGAAGTCATCAATAAGTGACCTCCATAAAATGGCTCCTGCCTGTAATGCATATACTATTGAACTTTTTTGAAATTTAAAGAGATAATTTTCATTTAACAAAAAAGATGACAAACTTTGTAACTTATTATGTAAAGTAGATAATACTGATTCTAGGAATTCCAATATTGACAAATCCAATATAAGAAGAGCCAGAAGTAGAGAACAGAGCAAACAGAGAAAAGAAAATTATTACTAAATATAAAAAGGCTTCCTAAAACTGAAGGGCATAAATTCTCAGGAAAATAAAAGTACTGCTAAGCTCTGGGTGATAAAAGTTCCATGCATCCTCATAAAAATTTTAAATACCAAAGTTTTAAAGAATAGTATGAATAGTTGCAGGTAACATTTATTGAGCATTAGCTATACCAGCTACTCTTCTAAACACTTCACAATATTAACTTATTTAATCCCCATAACAAACTTTTCAATTAAATAGGACTTTCTCCTATTTACAAATGGAGAATGGGAAACACAGAGGATTTAAGTAACTTGCCAACTTTATACAGATAGTTAGCGGTGAAGCTGGGATTCAAACCTAAGGCAGTGTGACACTGGAGGCCAAACTCTTGGCCATTAAGTCCAAAAGAAACAACAGGTCCTTCTTAAAGGGTTGGGAATCATATCTGCATCAGGTTTCTCATTATCACTGGCTTTTTAAAAGACACCTATGGTAGTAGTACAATTCTAATGCTCTAAGGGAAAACTATTTTTAATTGTATAAAAATACAATTTAGCTGTCTACCCAGCTAAACCATCAACATTTCTGATAACAGAATGACATTTTTAAACATAAAAAAGACACAAATTTTCTTGCCATGCACATTCTTGTTACTTAAGGGTGTTTGCCAGAAAAAATGAAAAAAAAAAACAATTCATGGAAAGGGAGAATTTATCCCAAGAGACCCAACCCAGGATTTAACCCAATATCCCAACACCACAAGTCAGTAGAGCAAGTAGGTCACTACAGAACAAGATAACTGATGGTTGTAAGGAAGAAATATCTAGGGTAAAAAAGTGCATGATTCAGTAATAGCATGATTAAGAAGATGGAAAGACTTGAGTGTATTACAGATATTTTATTACAGAAAAAGAAAGTCCAGAAGAACAAATAAAAAAACAATACACAAAGTCATCGTCTAAATGTGAAACAAATCAGAATGTGGCATAATTTAAAGCAAATAATAAAATGTAAGAATATTCTATCCATGTTACCAACAATAGAATCTTTCTCCTTAAAATGGACATTGCTTCAATTTACATGAGAGTTGATATACTGGTCAAAGCTGATAGAAAGTGAAATTAAATGATTAAAATTTGCAAAGGCAATCAATTGAAAAACAAAAATAATAATACAGTTGTCTGAACTTGGAAGGATAAGGGCAACAGAGAGGGTGAAACTAGAGGAATCTATCACAGAGTAAATATTTTCTACCAGCAATTAACCAATGAAAAGAGAGTACCTTGTAGAATTATAAAAATAAATGTTAAAGGTGTGGGAAGTAAAACTGACAATTGGGGTGGGGAACAACATCCTCTTGCTAATATTGCTTTAATTGAGAAGGACTTCATTAGTGAAACACTTCCCCCTCTCTCCACTCTGGTTCCTGTGTTTCTGAAGAAGTGGACACTAGCATAGCTCTTTCCTCTTTTGTCTTTTTTCTCTAAGCAAAAGCTATACACTGAGAGCTTGCATTCCTCTGCATTCTCCTCCTGTTCTACGGAAAGGTAGAGACCTTTGGTGGTCAGGCACTGCTTATGACTGAGTGGGGAACTGTCTAGTTCTGGGGAGCAGTGTTAGGAAGACCATTTGCCCACAGATGTAAGCCACATTTCCTACATCAGTTTTAACACTTATTGAGGTGTTACTTTAGTCCTATTTTACTGGGTAGATCTGTTTCTCAGTTGCTTAATAACTCAGACAAGTGTAAGGGTGTTATTTATTGTCTCCTTTTAAACCCTAACCATTGGTATCTCCAAGGAGCTACACTATTATCTGTGGGTGGTGAGATTTAGATTTCTGTAAGAATGTTCTAAGGACACCACAATGGCAGAGAAATCTTAAACTTCGTTTAGTGTTCTCATTAGTGATAATATTAGCATCTTTGTATTGCAAAGAATCTTTATTTGTTTTGTCAGATAATGAAAATAAGAAACCATGCTAACGGTGTTAGGAACCAATAGCTTTTACTGAAAAAAGATCCAAGCATAAGACCCAAGAAGTTAAAATTCATATACTTTTTAATTGATATTAGAAATATTGAAAAGAACTCATTTTATCTTTTCAAAAATTCATATTTTGTTACTTTTGCCACTTGTCTCTGTCCATTGAAAAGACCCAGAAGCAAAGACTGGCAATGTCTTTTCTCAAGAAAGTAGGCTTTGGTTATGGAGAGCACTCTGAGCTTATTTCACTCTCATCGTTCTTGCCTTCCCCCTGCCAGGCTCCCAGGAGTTTCTTACTCTCAAGCTAGTTCACTTCAGCCGGCAGCAGTTAATCAAAATTATGATTTGAGTGTTCCTACCCATTAATGGCTCTGGCAGCTTCAGCTCCGGATATGTAGATCATGTGGATGTTACTCTGGATGCCCCTCTCTCTCCAGGTTTCAGCATGGCAGTTTGCTTTGCAACCCAGTTCTCTGATGAGTCCAAAGAAACTCATTCATATTGTTTGTCCAGTTTTCTTCTTTTTGTAAGGATGGGACTGACAACTTCTAAGCCCTTCACACGTTGGAACTGAAGCCACATGTGACTGCACTATTTGCTTTTGTGTTTGAAATCTGCCATCTTTAAAACTTAGCAAAAAAAAGATGGAGGGGTGCGTGGGTGGTTCGGTCAGTTAAGTGCGCAACTCCTGATTTCAGCCCAGATCATGATCTCATGGTTTGTGAGTTTGAGCCCTCCATCGGGCTCCTCGCTGACAGTAGAGAGCCTGCTTGGGATTCACTGTCTCCGCCCCATGCTCCTTCTCTCTCTCTCTCAAAATAAATAAACTTAGAGAAAAGAAAGATTGAGGAAGAAGATATAAGAAATTTCTCTGAAAATAACCCCAGTGCCTGAGAATCAGTATAACAATATAGTACATTGATTAAGGTTGTTCTATCTTTTAAAACAAGCATGCAGATTCATGTAATATTGATTATTATGTGATATAAAGTCTTAATACGGTATCCAAGTATATACGAGCTATAGTCATGCCTGTGTAAACTACGTGCACATATAGGAAAACAACTGAAAGAAAAGACACAAAGTATATTGATAGGCTTCCTATATGGAGTGTCTCATTTAACATTCCTTATTCAGCAAGTGCTACTGATCAGAGTGCTTCCTGTCCTTCAGGTGCGTGTTATTGGGGAGAAAAACTTTAGAAATACCCATCTAGAGCCACTGCTTCTTTCTTTGGCATATGATTGAGACTTCGGTGGTTTTACTACCTTTGGCTGTCCTGAGCACAGTTTCATTCATATCTTCTCGGCAGTACAAATAGGGATAGTCAACAAATCTGTAGCTGTAATTAGATTTATTAACGAAGGGCCCCCGCCCCTGTAAGTCTGTGTTCTTAAAATTTTTAAATTTCCCACCATTTCAAATATAATTCCTTTTTCTTCGATTCAACTGAACACATATTTGTATCACGACTGTGTGACAGGCTCAGTGACTGGATTCTGGGAGAAATGAAAAGATGAAGAAGCAATGTCTGCCCACAAAGGCTTCATAATATAACAGGTTAAGAGAGAACTAGGCAAATCGCTAGCAAACAAGGCTGGATAATACTTAAAAAACAGGAAGCGATTACACCCGGAAAGTCTCTGGGAAAAGCAGTGACATTTGTCATGGGCCTTGACTAATGGACAGAATGTGAGCAGACAAAGATGTGGAAGGGTAGGATTTCTGAGAGAGAGCCCTGAGCACAGACACAGAACCAGCACAGTTTGAATAAGCTTGGAAAGCTAAAGTGATTATTCTTTTTATTGATCGAATTTAATGACTAAGATTATTTTATATCAAAATCCCAAAGCAGCCACTTGAAGAAGGTTTAACAATTTAGTCACTTTGAAATAAACTTTACCATGAGCTCCAAAAACTAAATACGTTTCTCAATTCCATCCTGAATGGAATCACACAAATTCAATCTGAGGTATATTATAGAAACAAATGAAGAAGAATTCAGATTAAAGTTCCCAAATCCTGATCCTTATTCCTTCGTTCAAATGACACCTACTGTTTCAAACAATGTGTTCTCTAAATGCATTGTATTATGTTACCACAGACCTAATAATTCTTGTTTAGAGTATGAACACCTTGCAGAATCTGAAAAACACCAAGAAGATCTTGGAGCTGGGGTCAGTGAGGATATGGAATGGCCGGAGATAGGCAGACTTGGGCAAAAATCTGTTGTCACATTTTCCACACTTCAATTGCTAATAAAAACTTGGTAATGATGGCAGAAGTCTTTTCTGGAAACACTTACGACATCGGTAATGACCCATACTGGGGAGATAAATCCAGTATGTAGCCATGCTTAAGTAAAAGAAATTCTTATTACCTCATTTGTCTACTAATAAGTGTGTCTTTGGAGGGTTCTTTAAATATTATTGATATAGTGAGTGATAAAAGAAGACTGTTATTGCCTGAAAACACTGAATAACTTACCTTCATTATAGCACATCCACTGGAGGTTTTTCAGTTTGCATGAAAGATAGAGTTCAGAAAAGTCTGCTTTTATTATGAAGAAGAAAATCATGTCCTTGATAATTTTTTTAAATCATCATTATTAAAAGATTTCAGCTGCCTTCTTTTGTGTAGTTGTGATGTCAGCTTCCAACATCTAATTTAATACAATCTGTGTCTCTTCCACCCTCTTCTTAGACTTTGAGGGATGACGTACCTTGACTTAGAATTTATTCATTATTTGTCACATATTTGCTAAATCCTAATGTATGTCCTGCAGTATGCTGGATGACAGGGACTCAACTGGAAACAGTTCTGACAAGAGCCCTGCCTGCTGTCAAGTTCTCATCCCAGCACTACCAGTATGACTCCAATATCTCTCCTAAAGTATAAGCTCCAGCACCTTTTCATACTGTCTTCTGTCCGGTGTTAGCACAAGGCCTTAATGCAGGTGCTTGCTACATATTTACTAAGTAGAATTTCAACTTACGTTTTCTATCTCACATTAGACTTGACTGTGTCCTAGTATCCTTCCTAAGCTAGTGACTGAGGAGAGACAGGGTGGCAGAGAAGAGCTACTCTTCTGCTGAGACACACAGATAGACTACATTTTCCAGCTTCCTTTGCAGTTGTGACCACATGACTAAATTCTAGTCAGTAATGTGTGAGAAGTGACACTCTCGAAATGTACCACCTGTGAAGCTAGACATAAAATCCTCTCGTAAGATAGCCTCAATGCTGTTGGATGCTGACCCCCTCAAAGTCGTCAGGAGCCAGATGAGGACACAGAATTAAAGTGTGGAGCAGAACTCTCCTACTCACCTGAATCTGTCTTGGACTGTTGATAGAAACGAGAAATAAACCTCTATTATGTGTATGCCATTAGTCGTTTTTAGTCAATTTGTTAGAACAGCAAGGTTATCCAAATTAATAAATGTCTTTGCACATTGTACCGAATAAACTTTAGAATGCTAAGTGATGGGACTGAATTTAGAAAAAAAGTCTCCTCCTCTGGTGTCAGAAACCACTATTGTCTACAGTTGACATATGGCTGCTTTGGCTAGAAAACATCAAGCCCCAGAAGTCACAGGTTTCACCTTTGTTTAGATGTTTAATAGTCAAGTAAGTGATAGCAAAGGTGAATGATGATTTATATGAAGTACTTTTTTTCTCTGTATTATAAATTCACAGTTGGGAGAGAAAACTGAATGTATGTATAATCTTCCCAAGCTACCATAGGCTCACTGTTGACACTGAAGTTTGTCTCGACCTAACCAAGATACTTGTCAAAATTTATCAACATATCTATTTACTTCTCTTTTTACCTATAGTTCTCTTCACCTTCTACTAGTTTACCTCAAAAGATTAGGAAGATGCCTTTCAGAGTCCCTTTCACTCTATCCAAAATACAATTAAATGTATTTTGCTAGAAGTAAACATAAAGCGGACATATCACACATGCACACACATGCACATACACACACACACACACACACACACACACACACACACACACACACACACAGGATAGCCCTATGCTAGCTCACCAATAAATGACATATTACTTTCTAAACAGAGAAAAACATTTATTTCGGAAAAGACTGCATATTTTTTCTATCACTTTGTGATTTCATAGTAAGTGGATATGATTTAGCTAGAACACTTGGACCAGAAAATAAATGACTCCTGCTCATCCTGTGGGTGCCAACTACGTTCAAGCATGAGGGGTTGCTGGCCCGCAGTGCCAACATACAGCACCTTCGCAGGGAGGCCAAGGCCCTCATGCTCCAGCAATACCAGACGGCGCTTCGATGAGGCGGGCTGCTTCTGGCAGGTGGTAGCACAGGAGGTAGTAAGTGAAAGCAGCTCAGCATAAATAGTTCCAGTGAAATACAAGAATAATATTCTGGCGTCCTCAACTCATTTTCTCTCATTCATGACTCACAATAAACGCATATTCTGATGGGCAAATGGCTAAACTACCCCAAAGAAATGAAGATTCATCTCTAACCTCTAAATGGAAACTCTCCACTGATCTGGAAACCTTTCCCCCTCAAGTTAAGCAAAGTTTGAACAGATACGATTCTCTCCTCATTGACCTTGGAAATTTGTCCCAGGCTGTCAGCCATTCTGGTCATCTCCTCTAGACCAGCTGCTGTCTTCCTATCAAGGGGGATTTGGAGCATTCCATGGGTCAGAAGAAGGTAATGTGTTCTGGGCCATTTCTAATCCCTGGAAAGCCCCCGGTGTATAAGATTGCACCAGCCAACAAGAGAAAGAGGGGAAGACACAGAGAGGCAGAGACAAAGACAGTATTTGACCTAGGG
This sequence comes from Acinonyx jubatus, assembly GCF_027475565.1. Lineage (NCBI taxonomy): Eukaryota > Metazoa > Chordata > Mammalia > Carnivora > Felidae > Acinonyx > Acinonyx jubatus. The sequence continues at coordinate 66,754,373 of NC_069394.1, read as the reverse complement.
GGACGGAAAATGAAAAAAAAAATAGACAACAAACAAATTAAAAGTGTAATAACTCTAAGAATTAAGACATTTCTTTTCATGGGTGAAAATGTAATTTCAGGGTTTTACTTCAGGGAGATAAAAATGAAAATTTACAGAGGCCCTTCACATTTAAAATACATTGTGTTGAAACTTGATGATGGGTGAAAAAGAATTATACTATCTGCTCTCTAATTTTTCACAGATTTGAAAATTCCCCCATGAAAATTACAAAAATAAAAAAAAAAACTACTTAAATAGTCCACACCGATTAACAAGTATTTCTCACCCATTTACCATGTTTGTAATTCTATTTCTACTAAGTTTCATTTTTCAAAAATATTCCTATTTCCACAGACATAATTACAAAGAGGTTATATAACTCAGCAACAATAAAATCCTTTGGTAAGCGAGAAGGGGGAAAATTTAAAAACTTGGAAGAAATTAAAAGTTTCTGGAGTGACTAATCATGAGCTGTAGGAATTGCTGGGAGTGGAGTTGTTTGATTTAGAGCTCCAAAATTTGTCAAGAATTCACAATTTGTATCCGTGTGACAGACTAAATGATACAGGGCTAGGCACTGAAAACAACTGCATGGAATGGAAAACTCTGCCTTTTAATCTACACTGCAAAATGTACCAGGTCTGTTCAGGTAAATAGGCTCCAAAATGATAAGCAGTGCAAACATCAGAGGTTTTAAACCTCGTTCTGTTTAATATAGGTCAGAATTTCAAGTTTGATTAAATTTTGCACTCCCCTGTGGCCTGATTTCTGTTCAGCCTAGACTAATTACTTTCAGGACCTTGCTAATTGGGATGACTATCAAAGACAATTTATCGTGTGGCTCATTTTTCGTAATATTTTCAATATTTAGTGTTCAATATTTATCAAGTTATAGTAAATTAGATTAGTATTCACAAAAAGTCAACATGCGGTTCCCACAACATAGCATTTCAAGGTCATCATTGACCCTCCAATCTTCAAAAAACCATTTGAGATTATGTTACTAAATTCTGTATGTAATTATAACTTGGCCATAGAGAAGTTTTTCTCCATAGGGATTCCTGGTAAATTGCTCTTTCTTGGCATTCTTTTTGCCCATGAAATGAGGAAAGCTGAAGTAATTCTTCCTTTAAATTGAGATGCCCCTTGAGGTGGCAAAAATCTTAACAATGTGGGCATAGCAATCAGTAGGAAAAAAAATGACCAATAAGGGACTTTGGTCTCAAAAGTTGAGAAAACATTTCTACACAAACCTACCACTGAAATCAGTCTTCGAACTTCCTAGGTGATGCCCCTCAAGTACAGGGGGATGCTGCCACCATCCGTCACTCTTAACTAAACATCACGGTATCCCAGGGCTTCAGAACCTGAGACCCAAAGCCTGAAATTGTTGGAATATTTATGCTACTCTGTGATAGTCCTCCTGGAAAAGCAGGTAATTGATAAGTGAATGACCTCCTCAGGCAATTAATGAAATACACACATCAAACACTGGTTTAGTAAGATCATATGACTCCTGAGGCTTCACTATATGCCTAGAAATTTATATCCAGGATCCCATTTGATCCTACCAGCACTGTAAAGCAGATGTTCTTATCTCCAATTTTATAATAAGAAACTGAAACACCGAGATATTAACTCACTGGCCCAAAGTCATAAGCAGCAGAGCCAGGATTCAAACTTAGATGTAGTAAATGCTGTTGGTGCCTTGCTGATATCCTCTTAACCCGATCATTAACTTCCAATTCTCAGTACAGAACTGCATTTCTTTTCCTGGTGATTTCTCCTATGTCTGTTGTCTGCTTTGCCAGCTCTTGAAGAAAGCCAGAAATGTCTAGGAAATAACTACCCTCAATGACTGACGGGAGCTAGTGTACAAATACCCCGGCTCTCCCTCCTCGGGGGAATAACACTGGCTCCTGTTTCCCTAACGTCATCAAGCTCATTTCCTATACTGATAACTTATTTGATAGCATGCCCTTTACTACCCAAAAGTGTACCCCCACACTTCCACCAGGGTTTCCTGGGATCACCTTGCAAATAAACTAGTTATCCAAGAGTCTACTTCAGAAGTAACCTAAAATACGACACAGAGTCTGTCTGATTCTAAGTCCTTATGATTATTCTTTACTCTTTACTCTTCCACACTGGGAATATGGCAATTCAGGAGAGTGACAAATGCCCAGGATGTGACATTGTTAATAATGTAGAAAAATGGTTGTTTAATACACATAGTCTTTCTTATTGGATAGTAGGCTGCTTAATGCAACGGCCTGATCTGTTTGTTATACCATTTGCACCTCTGTGGTCTGGCATATCGCTAGTGGGTCCAAAATATTTGTCACTCTTTTTATTTCCAAGGTTGATTATACACACCAGAGTTGGGGGAAAAACAGACATCCCCTTTCCTCCTCGATTATTTCTAGCCCTTTCACTGTTGACACTACATATTTTATCAGAGAGGTGATTATTCCCAGGGGTTAGAAGACCACTTTTTCATTCTGGTAGTGTGAGGAATTAGGCTTCCCTGTTACACTTCTAGATTAGGAACTCACTAAATGTGTGTTAGGCTTGAATATAAAGTACAAACTGATAACAGACACACGAAAAGATGCTCAACATCATTCAATCATCAGGGAAATACAAATCAAAACCATGATTAGATACCACCTCACACCTGTCAGAATGGCTAAATTAACAACACAAGAAACAACAGGTGTTGGTAACAATATGGAGAAAGGGGAACCCTCTTGCACTGTTGGTGGGAATGCAAACTGGTGCAGCCATTCTGGAAAACAGTATGGCGGGTCCTCAAAAAGTTAAGAAATAGGGGGCACCTGGGTGGCTCAGTGGGTTAAGTGTCTAAGTCTCGGTTTTGGCTCAGGTCATGATCTCACGTTTTGTGAGTTTGAGCCCCATGTCCTGAGTTTGAGCCTGTCTGGGATTCTTCCTCTCCCTCTCTCTCTCCCTGCCCCTTCCCCCCCCCCACCTGTCAAAATAAATAAATAAACATTTTTTAAGTTAAAAAATAGAACTACCTATGATCTAGCAACTGCCCCACTAGGTATTTATCCAAAGGATACATAAATACAGATTTGAAGGGGTACATGCACCCCAGTGTTTACAGTAGCATTATCAACAATAGCCAAGCTATGGAGTGATGAATGGATAAAGAAGATGTTTGTGTTTGTGTGTGTGTGTGCAGACACACTAACAATAGAATATTAGCCATCAAAAAGAGTGAAATCTTACCATTTGCAATAATGTGAATGAAGCCAGAGTATATTATGCTAAGTGAAATAAGTCAGAGAAAGACATACCATATGATTTCACTCACGTAGAATTTAAGAAACAAAACAGATGAACATATGTGGGGGCGGGGGGAAGAGAGAGGGAAACAAACCATAAAACACTCTTAAAGACAGAACAAACTGAGGGTTGATGGGTTGATACAGGGAGGTGGGTGGGGGATGGGCTAGATGGGTGATAGATCACTGAATTCTATTCCTAACACCAATTTTGTACTGTATGTTAATTAACTGGAATTTAAATAAAAATTTTGAAAAGAAAAAATATATACACAAGTTGAGATTAATCAAAGAAAGATGATTTGGGGTCAAGAGAAATTTATTAGAGCCGCAGTGGTCTCACAGAGAAAGAGAGAATCCCAGGTAGGCTCTGTGCTGCCAGCACAGGGCCTGACTCGGGGCTGGATGTTATGACCTGTGAGATCGTGACCTGAGCCGGTTTGAAGAGTTGGATGTTTAACCGACTGAGTCACACAGGTGCCCCTAAATCTTTAGGAACTTAATTGTGCCTTATTTTGTGTTACTTAGTGTGTTCTGCCTTGAGGACTCATAGGTGGGCACCACACAAGCTGTGGCTCTTAGAGTCCCCATTCCATTGGTGATGGCAGATTATAAACCAACAGTGATGAGAAGTACACCTGGAGAAATACAAGAAAAGTGAAGTGTTGAAAGTGTTCTGTGATTGGGAGAGGGTGGGAAGCATTCTTTCTGTGGTTTATGGGGAAGTGGAAGGGTCTGAGAGTCTTCACAGAAGGTGACAGTTGAGCTGGATTTTGAAAGACTACAAAAGTAATTTATGAGCAGAAAAAGATGAAATAGTATGGGTGGTTTTGAGGAGAGAGGTTTAACCCAACATTTGGCCTCTAAGGAGGAAAAAGAAATATTTCCCCTCAAAAGTCAAATGTTTGGAGATGCAAAGTTACTTGTTTTCCTTCTCTTAGCTTGATTCGTAACTTTTTTAAAGGTGGGCAAAAAGATGCTAGATGTCTAAGACATGCCTTGGTGACCATAAATGCTTTTATCTAATCATTCATTCATGAGACACATATATATCACACCTGCTATGTGTCCAGCACAAGGCCAAAGACAGTGAAAAGAATGCTACACTTGGCCTCAGAAGTTTCCCGGAGTTCCATTTGTTAGCTCTGTGACCTTCAGCAAATCATTTGGCCTTTCTATGAGGTAAGAAGATTGGACTAGATCACATTACTGGGATTATAAAAGTCCTGTCTAATTCTAAATGCTATTGATTCCTTGAGTCAGCCTGTATTTCCTGGGAGACTGAAGCTCGAGGCCCCTCTTCTTCACTGTGTGTTTGCCAACTCTCTCGTGAGTCTTCCCTCAGCTCCTTCTCAAACACCCCTCCTCGTTCCATAAATCTGCATACGAAAGGACCAGACAGCTGTAGCTCTCAACAGCTTTGGTTTTCATCACTGCCTGTGTCATCCTGCTTGCTGAAGCTGCTTTTTAAAGGGGCCAAGCCTCCTTTAAACAATTCTAAATATTTTTGAAGTTACGAACCAGAACACAACAAGCTTACAAATAGATAAAACAGTAGCGTTTTCCCACAGGTGGTTATACTAACAAGAGGACCTCTCTGTGGGAGCTATTCTGTGATGTTGGCTGGTCGTGGAGGGGGCCAGAGCAACACTGGAGAAGCTACGGTAATGTTAATCAGAGAAGCTCCAGGGAGAAAGTCAGCATCATGATAGGAAGGAAGAGAAAGGGAAGGAAACCCACCTTAAGAGAGGACATCCTGCCTGCCACGCACTCTGCCAGTTGTGCTATTTATATCAATTTAAATTTCCCCGCACGACCGCAAGAGTCACAACTGCGGTAAGCAATGATACTTAACTGAAAAAAGATCACTGCTAGAACAGCAAAACTACTCTGGTCTTGCTAAATATAAGGCAAAGGCAGAGGAATAGATACTCACACACTCACACTCTGTTACTCCCTGTTATAAATCTTCTTCTGTTAGCCTTACTCCCATGTCCCATCTTAGGTTATGTCACTGATTTAGAGATGATGAATTGTTCTCTGGCAGCTGAGGTAAGCATACAGGCACCAGGCATTGCAAAGAAATAGCAAGACAATAGAAACAAAACCACAAAATACATCAATGTTTTGCTTAAGATTAATACGAGATTTACATTTCAAAGTCTAAAACTCACGGTTCAAGAATGATCATTGTCTTTGACAGGACCTTGAGACACCACTGCCAGAGGCTCAGTCCTGCAACTTATACCTCTGCCTCTTCCAAGTGCTCTGAATAAATGGTATTTTCCTTTTGTGATGGTGAAATCAGAACACCTCCAAACTCTAGGCACTTCATTCATTCATTCATTCATTCATTCATTCATTCATTCATTCATTCATTTTTACCAGCAAAGAATTTTATTTGGGAACAGCAGAGAATTACAATCCAGGACACTCAAGCTACATCAAAACCATAGGTAAGTCCACAGAACAAAGGAGAGGAGACTCTTTTATTTACAAAGAAGGGAGGTAGTTGAAAGAAATTCTTGTGAACTAAAAGTCCATAGAGTAAACTGGGAGTTTGAAGTATAGTGACTTCTCATTGGCTGGCCTGTGTCTGTATCTCATTGGCTGGGCTGTTGCCAGGGCAAGAGAAAACCTTCCTTCCTACACCTGGGGTTGTAAAGGAGTATCCCCTTGCATCTCTTCCAGTTGGGTCTGCAGCTGACCAGGCGTGCTGGTCATGAGAGAGCCTCCCCCTGCTGGCTTCCCAACTCCATTCTAAGGAGGCCTTTGATTATTTTTCATATAGGTCTGGTATCATTGCAATGTATTCTAAAGAAAAAATTCTGACACCTTTTCTTGATTGATTTCCTGCCACAGAAGACAATTAATTTGGGTTTATTTGCCACCTATAAAAACAAACACCTAATGTCACAGGAGGACAGGAGTAAAAAGGGAGGCTGAGATTTTACTAAATGAAGGTGGCACCTATTGCAGTGTGCAGAAAGGAAAGGGACCAGCACCTTCCTTGTTCAGGGACACAGTATGGATGATGCCAAGGCTCAGCAGGCCAGCTGCCGAAGCAGCAGGTGGCAGGGCATGGCGTAGCCATAGGGAATGGGCATCAAATGCCTGGTGGGCATGGGCAGGTTCACATTTTCTTCCTTGGCATCTTGTTCTGGGGGGAAGGGACTGTCTCTTCTGGAAGGGCATGATGTTGATGAAAGAGTAGGGGTTGACTCTTCTTGGGACCCCAAGTGTAGTGGGCTCCACCAGTGTGTCTGTGTCTGTTCTCATCCTGATTTCACCTCCCACAGCCATCCCTCCAAGCCCCTAATCCTGCTCCACCTCTGCAGCCCCAGGATGTGCCCCAGACCCCAAACAAGGGGCACTTTATATTTCCGACACTGATATATTGTGATGTCTGACCTCTTGTTGATAACTAAATTTCACTTTTTAGTCCTTTTCATCTTGTTGTTATGCTCACTGACCTATCTCCTAAAAGAGCTGAGCCTTAGTGGAAGAAATAGTGCCATCATATTTTTTTTTAAGGAAAAGATACAGAACTTTATCAAGAGTTCAGCATTTAGAGCTATTTTTTTTTAACGTTTATTCATTTTTGAGAGATGGAAAGAGACAGAGCATGAGTGGGGGAAGGGCAGAAAGAGAGGGAAACACAGAATCTGAAGCAGGTTCTAGGCTCTGAGCTGTCAGTACAGCTCAAACCCATGGGCTCAAACCCATGGACCATGAGATCATGACCTGAGCTGAAGTCATACACTTAACCGACTAAGCCCCCCAGGTGCCCCAGCACTTAGAGCTTTTAAGAGTGATCAAGTTCAGACTCTGTTCACAGGTAAATAAAAAATATGGTCAGTCACCTATATACTTTGCTTGTATGATAACAGATATTCATGAAGGTTATAGGCTGAATGTTTCTGTCATCATTTTGTTAATGGACATCCCGTAGAATAGGACCCATGGGACAGTAGAAAAAGTATAATCTTTGGAATCTAGAGAGCTGGTTTTAAGCCCCAGCTTATCCACTTAAAAGTTGTGTAGCTTTAGTCAAATGAATTGATCTGTAGGGGCCTCAGATTTCCTTGTCTATTATCAAAAAGAAAGAGGAAGGGGTGCCTGGGTGGCTCAGTCAGTTAGGCTTCAGACTTCAGCTCAGGTCATGGTCTCACAGTTCATGGGTTCAATACCCATGTCAGGCTCTGCACTGACAGCTTGGAGCCTGGAGCCTGCTTCAGATTCTGTGCCCCTCCCCCTCAAAAATAAACATTTTTTTTTAAAAAAAGGAGGAAAAGAGAAGGTATAAAAGGAAGAAGGAGAAGAAAAGAACAAGACAAGGAAGGAAAGGAAGAAAAATAATGGGAACTAATAATATATACTCATATAATCTATAGGGTTACAACTCACAACTCATTGAAAGCAGTATATACAATGTAAAATGTTAATAAATACAGCATTATTGGTAAAAATTATACTTTAGATATTGTTAAAGTATTCTGCATATTGAAAAAAGTCCAAGAAATAAGCGATGCTTCCTAGAATAGTTAAATCATCACCTTCAGATAACAGCAGAATCTCCATCCTAGCACAACTGCAGTTTGCATTTGTTGGTGGCAGTGTAGGTCTGGCTTTCTGGGGCACTCAGCTCAAACCCACCCCCTCTAAAGAATGTCTTTTTTCATCAGCATCTTTCACAGATTACAGACTTCTAAGTTTGACTCTTCAGATTTCCTGTATCTTGAAGTCCTGCATGGGTTAGAACACTAGCCATCAGACTGTACCGTAAGTACAGTCCCATTGACAACAGCCCCTGAACTGAAATAGTACCTGGTGAGTGTATGGTGACTGTCTCACTGCACACTGGAGCTGTTAGTTCTGGTTTGGTATTTGGTAAAGAGAATATGAATCAGGACATGGAGTCTTGCAATAAAGAGGAACTAATGGAGGTAATTAGGAAAGAACACCTGTCGGTGAGAAATTGCAACCTCTACATTGGCCATAGCCAGCCATTGCTCCCAATTGTTATTCACAACAATGGAGAGCCTCTGGACTGTGAATGTGAGCAATGATGGACGGCAATAAAATTTGCAAATGAGTTTTCACATTGTCTAATAAAATTCTATGACTTTGTCAATCTGTGTTGACACAGACCTACACAGGACTAGATGATAAAACGTTGTAATGGGAAGCTAATTGTTTCCTCAGGTTTATGCATTTGTCTTTTATTTCTATGGTTCTAGATGCAAATTCTGGCTTTCTTATAAATGACCATGAGGATAGAAGTCAATTCTGAGTCCCTAGTGGTCAAATACCCTATTGCCCAAACCATTTCATGACAAGCAGGGCTACAAATGGGCAGCAAAATGAAAGCCCCAACACATAAATCTGAATTCAGGGGTATGTGGAATCAGGGTAGCCTCAAACATGGCTCAGAATTGTGTATTTTATTTTCTTCCCTGTTTTTCAATTCAAGTATCATTAACATACAGTGTTTTATATTGATTTCAAGTGTACAAGAGAATGATTCAACAATTCTATACATTTCTCAGTGCTCATTGAGATAAATATACTCTTAATCCCCTTCATCTATTACCCCCACCCACACACCTTCCCTCTGGCAACCACCAGTTTGTTCTCTCTATATAAGAGTCTGTTGCATTTCTATACACTAATGATGAAGTAGCAGGAAATGAAATAAGAAAACAATGCCATTTATAATTGCACCAAAAATAGTATCTGGGGCACCTGGTGGCTCAGTTGGTTGAGCATCTGACTCTTGATTTTGGCTCAGGTCATGATCTCACACTTTTGAGATGGAGCCCTGTGTAGGGCTCTGTGCTGACAGCCAGAGGCTGCTTGGGATTCTCTCTCTCCCTCTCTCTCTGCCCATCCCCATTCATGCTTGTTCTCTCTTTCTCTAAATAAATAAATAAACATTTAAAAAAAATACCTAAGAGGGGTGCCAGGGTAGCCCAGTCAGTTAAGCGTCTGACTTCAACTCAAGTCATGATCTCACAGCTTGTGGGTTTGAGCCCTGTGTCGGGCTCTGTGCTGACAGCTCAGAGCCTGGATCCTGCTTCAGATTCTGAATTTCCCTGCCCTTCCCCCACTCACACTCTGTCTCTCTCTCCTTAAAAAGTAAATAAACATTAAAAAAATTAAAAAAAAATACCTAGGAATAAACTTAACCAATAAAGTGAATGTTCTGTTCTGAAAACTATTTTAAAAAAAAATGATGAAAGACATTGAAGATGACAAATTGGAAAAATATTCCATGCACATGGATTAGGAGAACAAATATTGTTAAAATATTCATATGACCCAAAGCAATTTACAGATTTAATGCCATCCCTATCAAAATACCAGCAACATTTTTCACAGAACTAGAACAAATTATCCTAACATTGGTATGGAACCACAAAAGATCCCTAATTGCCAAAGCAACCCTGAAAAGGAATAAAGCTGGAGGTAACGCAATCCCAGATTTCAATATATACTACAAAGCTATAGTCGTCAAAACAGTATGATACTGACATAAAAAGAGACACAGATCAATAGAACAGAATTGAGAGTTCCAAAATAAACCTATGTTTTTATGGTCAATTAACAACTAAGGAAGCAAGAACATACAATGGGAAAAAGATAGTCTCTTCAACAAATGGTGTTGGGAAAACTGGACAGCTACATGCCAAAGAATGAAATTGGACCACTTTCCTACCCATAAACAAAAATAAACTCAAAATGGATTAACGACTCGAATGTGAGAACAGTGCATTGTAAGTAAGCTAATAAACAAAAATTGGATACTGTCACAGAAGTTTTAGATTAAGGATTGCTTTATACCTGTTCCAAAGATGCCATCTTAAAAAAAAAATAAATAAGAGCAAAGAACATTTTACGCTTAAATTAGCCTCAGAAAATAACATTTTAAAAGTTTATTTCAATTCACAAATAGCTTTGGAAGTTGTAACCTGGGAAATGGAAGTGGGGAATAAAAGCGAAAATTCACAAAAGAAGACTGTTTTTGCAGATATACCTCATATTTATTTGCCTTTACATGTTCAGCAAGAAACAGCTGAAACAAACAAATAATTGTGGAGGGAAAGGGGAGCAAGGGGAAAAGGAAATTATATCTATATACACATAAGCTCTATGTGGTCAAAAAAATTTGTTTAGTTTACTTGATGGTTACCAGAAGGGAGGTGGGTGGGAGGGATGAGTTAAATAGGTGACAGGGATTAAGGAGTGCACTTGCTGTGATGAGCACCAGGTGTTGTAGGGAAGTACTGAATCATTATATTGCACACCTGAAACTAATATTATACTGTATGTTAACTAACTGGAATGTAAATAAACTTAAAAAAATTTGTTTACTTTGCTACTCTACTCCCATTGGCTAGAACAGGGCAAGCTTATAATAAATGTTTGGTAAATATTTCCTAAATAAAAACAGCATATCAAGTTTTGTCTTGTTGATTAGTAGACAAGATGTTCATCTAAGTTATCATTTTTAATGCAGCCTCAAAAACTATAAAATTGACAACTCTCTTAAGTGTTCATTCATTGAACATCCCACAAGCATGGACACACAAATATAGTATAGCTACCTAGTCATTTTCTATATTAAAGGTGAGAGGAAACATTATCTATTGAAACAACTACCCACTAATGTCTGCTTACTAAGTATGTATGTATTGCACTTTACTTGGAAAAGTCCTTTATTGATCTTTGCTCCATTTCTCTGAGATAGTAATTGAGGGTTAATTATACTTTCTTCTAGACTGTCTCATAGAGGCTTATGGAATTAAAGCTAGTAGCATATTTTGGATTTCTGGAAATAAATTAACATAATAATGATTTTAGAAATAAAAATTTAAAAATTGAGAGAAAATCACACTCAGATTTCACAGACACTTAAATCTCATTAGCATCAGTTTTGAAAGCATTTTAACCAATGGAACCATAGTTCACAAGTAAATATAAATCAAGTGTAGAAGCCAAAATTACTTCTAATTTCTTATTCTCCTTTTGTGCCAAAATATATTCAAAATCAAAGGATAAATTTATGGGATACTTAAGTCTGTGAGTCAGGAAAGACTCAAAGTTCTTGAGTAAATTAACTATGTTGTAGGACAGAAGAATATTTTGTGTAGGATTTTCACAGAGGATTTTTAAAAACATTTAACAATTAAGATAACAAAAAACATATGACAAATTATCTTAAGTAAAAATAAATATGCTAATACTATAACAAGACATGAATGCATATGATATATATAATATATAATTTTCACTGTGGTTGGAATTTATAAAAGTGAAAATTTGGAAAATTTATACACAGACTCTCATTAAGGGAGGTTAAGTGATGACAGGTTCTTGGAAAGAAAGAACTGGCAAAGGTTCTCAGCCCAGCCCCCTTCCAGATTATAAAAGACAATGAGGTGCCCCCTGAATCAAAGAGGAAAAGTAAGTCTCTTGAATCCAATCAGCACTTAGAGAAATCTCTCAGCACTTCTGAAGACCTCTCTTTGTGGGTTCCTTTCCAATTTCTCTGGACAGGCAGATGAACATTAAATTATGGAGAAAGGGAGAAATACATTCAGTATGTTGGCCTGGAAGACAGTCGCCACATGAGTGCTTACAGAAGGCAGGTCAGGAATATGAAAAGAGTGCCCCACCTGGGCATGGTGGGGGCTGGCCCAGACCAAAATTGCCCAGACTATAAATCCAACAGGATTTGCCTGGCCTGTACTCTTTGGCAGCCCTGCCTTGAAATGCAATATCCGGTCAAAGATAAGGTGACTCTTTATTCCTATGAAGAGAGATTCCAAAATGGTGGAGATACATATTCAGAGCAGCTAGAAGAACACCGCCTTGAGAACAAAGTCCCTCCTCATCCTACCCAACTAACAAGATGCCACTTGCATGTTTCTCCTTTACGCCTACAAGGTGACCAGTGCTTTCTATGAAGGCTCTAAAACTTCGTCATCACACATAAGAATAAAGTTCACAAGCATTTGTCTTTTCTAGCATCTCAAAAAGCTCTTACTCAGGCACAAAACTTACTCTCTAAACATAGCTATGATCATGTCACCCTCTTATGTAAAAACCACAGGAATACTTGCCACTCGTTGAGGAACCATATGCCTTCATACATGAAGGCTTTCGCACAGGATGTATCTCCTGACTGAGACACCTTTCTCAACCTCAAGGCAGCCCAAATGGCCTCTCTTCCTGAGATCTTCATCAACACACATTTCCTCCCCTGCCCAGGTTCAGCAATGCCTCATCCTGAGTGTACATATAGCACTTTGCATCTATCCCTATCCTATCTGAATTCTATCTGAATTCAAAAATTTATTTATGTGTTTAAATAATAGCTCTATTGGGGCGCTTGGGTGGCTCAGTCGGTTGAGCGTCCGACTTCGGCTCAGGTCATGATCTCACAGTTCGTGAGTTCGAGCCCCACATCTGGCTCTGTGCTGATGGCTCAGAGCCTGGAGTCTGCTTCGGATTCTGTGTCTCCCTCTCTCTCTCTCTGCCCCTCTGCCGCGCACGCTCTGACTCTCTCTCTCAAAAATAAACAAACATTAAAAAGATTAAAATAATAGCTCTATTTACTAACTTGATATGACCTTGAGCAAGTTATTTTACCTCTCTTGGTCTCAGTTTTCTGATTGTAAAATTAGGAGGTGGAATAGTTAGTCACAGTTATATTTTGATACATTGTTCTTGGTCCTATGTTAGACTTTTAGAATAAAGTGGTGAACAAGACTAGAGTTTTTCCCTCCTCATCTTATATCCTACTAAAATGGAGAAGATGACTAAACACATAACAAACATGAAACTTCAGATACCATTGGGAAGTGCCACGATGAAAATAAAAGAAGGTGATGCTACAGATGGTGACAGGGAGGGAGCTTCTCTTGCCAAGGTGGAAGGGGAAGGCCTCTCAGAGGAAGGGAAACTTGAGTTGAGAATGGAACTGGGAATAGATGGAGCCTTTGTACCCACATTCCAAGTAGAAGACACATCAAAGAAAGACCCTATAGCAGGCATGATCTGCATGGGTGCAAAGAAGATGAAGCCGACAGCAGTGACTGTGGTCAGTTAAACATGGGGGTGGGGAAAGGTGAGGTCAGACACATGAGCAAGTGGCAGATCACATGGGACCTTGAAGGAGTTTGAGACTGATTCTGCTACAACAGTAAAACATCAGACAATTTTAAGCAGTTGACATAATTTGCTTTATACTTTAGAATGATCAATCTGGCTACTATAAGGTGGAAGGATTTTGTGGGAACAGGTAGAAGATGAAGAGCAATTTAGGAAGATATTTCGATAATATAGGTGAGTGATGCAGCAGCTTGGACAGTGTTGCAGCAGTGAAATTATAGAAGAGTTAAAATGAATCACCCAAGCTACTAGAGTAAAGGGTGAAAAAAATAAATTAATCAAGAACGATTGCTAAGTGTCGAGCCTGAGCAGCTGGATGAACATGGAGGTGGAGAAGGCCTGGGCAAAAGAGTATATTTGACTGTAGAGGTTTCAGCCTTGTTAAGACTGAGGAATCACTGGACATCTGAATGAGGATGCAAAATGGGCTGTGGACTAGATGAGTTTAGAGCTCACAGGAGAGGAACTGGGAGTTGGCTCTTGAATCCGTTGTCTCCTCTTGAGAACCATCAGAATGTTGACAAAAAAAGCCATGAAATTAAATGAATTTGCCTAGAAAAGAGTGAATGTAGAGAAAATGTAAGAGCTGAAGAGAAAATGCTAGGGCCTGCCAATATGTTGATCGAGAATAAAGCACCAGTAAAAGATGCAGAGTAAGTGAAGAGGAAGTGAGGTAGGAAAAAAGGAACAGGCATATGTGGTGTCCTAGCTCTGGATTAAGAATGTGGTCCAAGAAGAGAGGCAAACATTTGCTGTTGAATGAATGAGAGACTACTGAACATTGGCTTTGACAAGAGGTAGGTCATTGTTTTATTAGGCTTCTTAGGAACTATAATGTCTGACAGTTCTGAGAGCCTCGTTGATATTCGTGGTCATAAAATGAGTTTCAACTATCCTGATGGTGTCATTTTCTCCATTACTGTTCAGCTACCCTGGTTAAGGTAAGGCAGGATGAACTGTTGAGTTTAATCAGGATATAGGCTTGCTTGGCAGAAAGTCAGAATAGGTTAAAGTTTCTGCTGATATCTAAAGATTCACAAAATAAAACTGAAGTTTTATTTTATTTGAATCTAAAATATCAAATGAACTTTTTAAACTACCCTTTCATAAAATTATCCAAATTAAGGTAATTTATGACTGCATACAAAATTTTGACAAGGAAGCAATGAGAAGAGGGATTTTTAGCTATCTTGCATGTTACTAAAATTACAAATATTGGACTAAGAATATGGATTATTAATCCAAAACAAACAGCATGGTTATTCTTTCAATATTTTCCACTTATATTTGGCTTCCCTTCCTTTTCCAGTTTCAATCCTTGGGAAATTTAACAGAATGGATTCTGGGGGAGGTGGGTGACAGGATGGGCTAAACAGGTGATGGACATTAAGGAGGGCACTTATTGGGATGAGTGCTGGGTATTATATGTAAGTGATGGACTACTGGGTTCTACTCCTGAAACTAATACTACACGGTATGTTAACTAACTTGAATAAATAAAATTTTTTAAAAAGAATAGATGACAGGAAAAAAAATAAAAAGAATGGACAGGACTTGATGTCCTGCCAAGTGTGGCCAAGAAATATCCGATGTCACAGTTAGAGTTGCCATAAAAATTCTTTTAAAATAAGACAAACACAAGGAATTTATATATTAATAGAAATTATTTATCCCAGTGAATAATTCAAAGATTAGCTATTCCCCTAAACTCTGACATCTTATAGAAGGCAGCATTTGTCTTTTTTTTGTTTCATTTTAGGAAAATCTAAAATTAAAACCTACTTTAAATTCTAAAAATAAGTGGTTTAACTCCTGAAAATTTATTCACTCACATTTTAAACTCCAACATACATATTTCTAGACTTGTAAACATATTTGCATTCTTTTAAATTTAAATAGAAATAGATTTGTTAAAATCCGGTTCTCTGAAATGTTCAGGAGAATATCATCTGGCTTGATTTTTATAAATTACATGTAATGTTCTTAATAAAATACTATGGAATACATGCTACTTTGGAACAAGAATTAATGATTGAACTCTTTTCTCACAGACCATTAATTTTTTCACAGTGTCCACGCAGTGGACAAAAATAAGTAGCTGTCAGTTTCAGTATGAAGCAGTGTTTAACTCTTGCTAAATTCATTTTGTCATAATAAAGAAAACCAACTTGAATCCCAAACATTACAAGTGACAAAACATTTTAAGGAGTGTTCATTTTGTATGTAGACTGCACCTGAAGTACTCTGCTTTAATCTAAATGAAAAAGCCAAAGTGGAGTCAAAAGTTATTTACTGTTGCTTCTTCCTTGACATTTCTAACAGGACGTAACAAGCTGGTAAAAAGGGAAGTCTGGACAGACAGGCCTCCCTATGCGTGCATTCAGTGAGCTCCAGCAGTATTCCTCACACAGGGCCAACAGCAGCAGCATCTCAACAAGAATAACAGCAATGCCTTGCATTTATACAATGCTTTCTAGTTTACAAAGTGCTTTTCATATTGGGTTTGTTTCTTTTAATGAGAGGGAAAGTTATGTGGAGGATTTTATTCCCTTAGAATACAGGAGACTTTTGGCAAGATTTTGAATCTTTCCTCTGTGGCCAATTAGTGACAATTCCACTTTTGCAAGACAGCCGTCTCCCTGTCCAATTTGACAAGGCAAAGCAAGAAGACTGGCACTGAATTCGATGCCAACAGTAGTTCAAAATCTCACCACCATCAAAATAGGAATTCGGATGCAAAATTCCAGGGCTTGCTTACTAGGCTCTGGCCGCCACAGAGGCTGAACCATAACCAGAGTCCGCTTCTGAAAGAAGCAGGTCGATGGCAGAGTAATTGGTATAATATCTCTGCAGAGGAAGTCTGGCAACACGGTATGATGAATGCAAAATTGCACAATTGTGTAATCACGTGCATACCATTATGTTTGCTTCAACCTTGTTTATAGCAGGAAAAAAATAGAAATGATGATATTAATCAATAGGCAGTGAGTTGACAATAGTTAACTGGAGTACTATGTAACCAATAATGAAAATACAACAGAATGCCATCTGGGGATGGATAGAGTAGACCAGAGAGTGTAGGACCTTGTAGGCTATGATAATGCAGAATTTGGACTTTTTCTCAATGTAAATTAGAAAGCCACTGGAGATTTTTGAACATAGGAGGGACAGGATTTGACTTACATCTTCAAAAGATCGCTCTGACTCAGGGTTGGAAAGAGACCAGCAGGACTGTGGGAGGAAGAGACGAGGATGTGCCAGGGGAGGGTTATCATGACTTAGAGCAGGTACTACCAGCAGGGACAGTGGGGAAAAGAACCTAAAGTCTACAAACAGTGAAGGTCAGGAAAACAGGATTCTCTAATACATTGGACATTGGGTGTGTGAAAAATTAGAGTCAAGGAGGACCCTCAGGCTCTGATTAAAGAGATGTGTTTATGCACGAGTAAACCAAAGCACAGGAAAACGCACCCTCAAAATAACAGGGTTGTTGCTGAGTAATTGGTTTAGAGAAGATCTTTATTTTCATCTTTATACTTTTGTTTGGGATTATGCAAGGAACATGTGTTACTTCAATAATTTAAAAGCTATTTAAAAAAAAATAAACTAATGCCAAAGAGAATGAGAAAAAATTTGCCCTGGTATGTATTTCTTTGGTCAGCCACCCCTTGATGCATGACAATCAAACCCCACAGAGTAGCAAGCAACAATTCTGGAATATGAAACAATATCTGACCCCCAACCTGCCCAGTTTTAGGATTCATAGCAAGTTGCATCTCTTTATCTGTGTCTTTTCTAACTGAAGGAGAGAATTCACTAGGGCCTCCCACACAATGAACCTGAAGATTAACACCACGGAGTCAGCACACCTGCCAACCAAACCACATAAGTAAACCTCCATCTGTGTAGTGAAATGACTCATTCTTATTCTCATTAACCCTCAGAGTTAGCATATTTGAGCCTACCTCTCTTTCAAAATTTTTATTTTGTTTATATTTTCATAGGCCTTATGACATACATACTTTTTTTTTGGTAAACCACTTTGAATACTTTTTTAAACATGTGGGGTAAAAATAAATGCATACATAAACACTTGGATGTTTTTTTCTGCACACCCCCCCCCCGTTCCAGGTATATGTGCATGATTTCTGTCTTATTCAAAATCATGCTCTTCATTCCCCAAACTGCCTCCCTCCTTACTGCATGGTTGTCAGAAGTCATGAGCAGACCCATGCAGTTAAGAAAAATACTCATGTAAAGATCTGTATACAGCGCTGAGCCATTTGGAGAAAAGGTACAGGCACATCTAACACACAAATAACGCACTGGCCCTGAGGAGCCATGTATGAACGTGGACAGATACTTCTTCAGCAGACACTCAGCACAATGAGCATGGGTGTACCTCTGCATGCGAATCTCTTCATTCAGCAGTGGAGATTAACAAAACGTAATTGTTCCCCCCATATTGTGACACAACGCACTACAAGATGAACAAAATTGCTTTCGTGGCAGTGGTAGGTCTTCAAGCACTATATAGGAAGACTCCTGATGTCTTGCATAACACCAGATCCCTCCTGTTTCCTCACACATTCCTTCTCCACTGCAGCTGCACTGTTCACTTTCTGTCCTTCAACATGTGCGTGCCTGAAACCCAATGAATCGATGGTGACTGCAAGCTGTGTTTCTCCCCAGCTACTTATGATGGGGACTTTTGCATTTCTAGCTCATCTCATGGCGAATATTCGAACACTTGGAATTTAAGCGTGCAGTCTGTGCATGTACTAAGCATGTGGCTTTCTGCATATGTCTGCACATCATTTTTCAGGAAACTCTATTTCACACTACACCAGCTTGATGAGTAGCTGTTGTTCACACCCACTGAGAAATAACTCCATGTGAGAATAATACCTTTACAACTTTGAAATGTCCTCAGACAGACTTCTCATCTCCAGGCCATCAACCTGCTGTGAACTCTCATCTTGACTTTTCACACTTACAGGCAACAGTCATGCAACATACTGTCAAACAATATGAAGGTTTGAGGAAACGTGAAGGAGTGCAAAATTAAATCAGAGCCTCAACATCTTTTTAGTTCAGTGTGATTTTTATAATTAAAAGAAGTCCGCTACATATACAACTATATTCGAACCCAGGGTCAACTTAAAATTTCCACTCTGTCTTCGAAGCGTGTTTACATTTCTGATCCCCATCTATATTCTGTTTGTTGAAAGTTGGTGTATGAACTCAGCATCTGAAGTCCCTGTCCTCAAGATGCTTTCTACCTACATCTTCCTTGAAGTAAGTATTCCTGGTCAAAAATCTCAATCTTTACTTTAAGCCATAATTACTATGATACCAAGGAAACTGAAAGCCAGTGTGTGTATGGTTCCAACGAACTGAATTTTCTCTTTGAGAACCATCCAGAAATAATTTTACCAATCCTGTTTGTTAAAAACCCAGAAAAATGTAGGCATTCAATAAATATGTTATAGGAAAATATAAATAAGCAACTCTTTCATTCCACAAATAATCACTGAGCCCCTGAGATGTACCAGACTGTGTTGTGTTGCATATTCAAAAGTGAATCTAATGTGAATCTGGACCTAAAAGAAATCCACTCATGCTCAGTAGAAGAGCTGACAGGTTGATTATACTTTCCCTAATTCAGCAGGAACATTTTTTAAGAAGGGCTAAAATATACACATCAAACCTCTCATTAATTTTTAGTTAACCAGAAAGTTCAGCCTAGTGAAAACCAGCTCACTCTTAGTGCTTAATGCTTTCAGGAATGCCCAACTTGCTCAACATCTGGAACTCAGTTCAATCTGACAGATTTATTGAGTGAAAATCTAGACTCTGCACAGGCCAGGCCCTGGGGATGCAAGATGGGAAGAAAGAGGCTGGGAGGAAGAAGAATGAGTTAATGATAGTCCACCCCCAATCCTGGGATGGAAAAGTGAGCTAAGAAGTGTAAGAGGAACAATAGAAGAATATATGAGATATGGGAGCTGATCGTGGGGGTGACAGAAAGTGACAGGGCACAGGGGAGTGCATTGGGGAGGCTTCTTCCATATGGGGATGCAAACTTAGAAGGTCTGAATGGGCTGGGCCACTGGGAGACTGAGTTGATTAAGCTTTTGACTCTTGGTTTTGGCTCAGATCATGATCTCACAGTTTGTGAGTTTGAGCCCCACATCACGATCTGTGCTGTCAGTGTGGAGCCTGCTTGAGATTCTCTCTCTCCCTCTCTCTCTCTCTCTTTGCCCCTCTGCTGCTCACTCTCTTTGTCTCTCTCTCCCAAAAATAAATAAATAAAAATTTTTTTAATTAAAAAAAGAAGAAGGTCTAATGGGTACTAACCCAAGACATCTTCTAGAAGTTGTTCTTAAAATTCCCAGTGTCAGTTTGTTTCCTTTTCATTTGTCCCTATCCTAAAAGGTCAGTAAAAGGAAAATATAATAAGCCAAATCTTCTGAGTAGCTTTATTCTCTTTAGTAAAAGTTGTCATAATTATACATCTTTAATCTCTGTATTTACAAGATGTTTTTGATGTAAATTATAGTTTGGATGGGAAACTAAAAGAATTGTGTGTGTATGTGTATACATAAAATACACATCCTTGACTAGATAGGAACATCCTTGACTAGATATTTGCTTATATTTGCTGTTAAACATTTAAATAATTATCGATGCCAAATATTAATAAGAATAGTTTCACCTCTAATTTAGAATTTGTACATAAAGTTTAAGAAATGGCATATGGAAACATATAGCCTTGGGACATATGTGGCCAACAAATGAATGGAATAAGCCTCATGGCACAATCACTATAAGACTTGCTTCTAGATAATGTTTCTTTCAAATTTCTCAACAGGAGTGACATTTTCTTCCCCAGCTTAGCTTGGGAAAATGTTTTAACGTACTTTATGATACATGAGTAGACACGTATCTCAGGAAAATGAAACTAGTTATCATCATTTATGAGTTTAAGAAAGCCATGTAAGGTAAAGAGAACCAAATTTCGCAATTAAAAATTAAACCAGTGAAATTTCATAATAGTAAAAACTGAGACACTGTATGAAATGGTCATAATGTAGTCTACAAGTCTTACGAAACTCAGCATGTGAGCTGTTTTACCTGTGAAAGATTTCCAAATGAACTCTGCACACCAGGATGGAAAGTGAGCCAGGAACCATGATGCCATTTGCCTGTTGCCTCTCCACTAGTATTACCAGCCTCAGTACAGCCAGAGAGACAAGAAATGGTAGGTGTCTAAGACATCCCTATTAACTGACTAATAAACTCTTTGACTAAGTTCACCAATAGTTATGTCCCCTAAAAAAAAGCAACAAAATGTGGGGCTCCTGGGTGGCTCAGTCAGTTAAATATCCGACTCTTGATTTCAGCTCAGGTCATGATCTCATGGTTCATAGTATCGAACCCCACATCAGGCTCTGTGCTGATGGTGTGGAGCCTGCTTGGGATTCTCTCTCTCCCTGTCTCTCTGCCCCTCCCCCGCTCATGTGCACACACTTGCTCTCTCTCTCTCTCTTTCTCTCTCTCAAAAATAAATAAGTAAATTTAAAAAATAAAATAAAAATAAAACAACAAAATGAAAATACAAACTTTCCCATTAGAAATATAGAGATACCAGGTACTTCATGAAACAAGTGATTCTACTAAACAGATTCTCCTCTTGTACTTAGATCTATTGACCCCCAAAGGCATGAAGGAAATAATTATGAGACAATAATTCTCTTAAAATTCTCAATGCTCCTTATTAGTCCTTCTGTGGTAGGAGTGAATTATCAATTTTTCTCAAAGGAGTCATAGAAAAATTTCCAGTAAAAAATTTTTGAGAACTCAGAGTGGGTCAGGTAGAAGTAAAGGGCAGTATTGGCTGGTTTCAGTTTCTGAGTTACTTATCTACAATTGATGGTTGTGATAAAACCTGTCCATTAGAGCAGGATGTCAACATGATCCTCTTTTCTAATATTTAGCTTTTAACAAAGATTGATCACAAATTTTTCTTTAGACAATTTTGTAAAATAATCCAGAAATTTTTAGCTAACAGACACTCACTAAGAAACTTCTCTTGCTCAGCACTGTGTGGGGTGGTGGGATATACAGCAGTGAGTGGGTTGATTGGCACTCTGCTCTCAGCAAGCATCCGATGGGACTGCTAGGCACTCATGGCCACCACTAGATCTTTACTGTATTAGTATTTAGAAAAAATACCCTTGCTTGTAAACGAAGGGTTTGACTTACCTGTCACCTCTTTCCAGCTCTAAGTTCCTTTTATTCCTTTGACACTAGGAATGTGCACAGTGCTGGAGATATAGATGATTAGCTCATCAAATGATTAGCTTGCCTTCAGGGAGTTGAAGAACCAGGAAGACCAGAAAATATGTATCAATCCAAGAAAGTATCTGTTCTATTCCATAATTTGGAAAATGAGAAATTCCCTCTCTCTTTCCAATCTGTCATTCATCTCTGCTTACCCCTTCTTTTATTCTGATTGATTACAAAACCTGCACTTTGGTTATAGGGACATAAATTAATAGAATTACTGTGCTAAAGATTACTCCCAGTAAATGATTCTTGCATCTGCAGGGTTTTTCTCCCAATCTATTCCTATGAGTTATTTCAATGATTCTCAGATTTTTCTACAATTAATTTGCTCATAAAGGGACATAATTCCAGCTAACACTTAGCACCTCCTAAAGTATATCACTACTAGAGTTCAAAACAGTGCTAGATGGCCACCTAAGTTTTAGAGATGTCTAGTTTATCAGAACTGAGCTGAAGAAATAAGCTGACCCTGCCAAATGATGCTTTCAAATGATAGAGGCATAACTTTGCAACTTTTTCCTTTGGTATTGGTTGAGTCCCCGCCTCCGTCACTTGAAAATGACAATTACTAAGAGACTATAGATCCAAATGATAAACACCCAGCACTGGGGAAGTAGCAAATCTCAAGTAGGGACCAACCCAGAAACCTTAGGACCATATATACATATATTGTATTTTTTACCTCAAAGAGAAGCACTATTTGTCCCTCAGTCTATGATTTGCAGCCTTGAAGCCTGTTTCCAAGTACTGCATCAGAATGATGTATTCAGGAAGTGATACACAACCGCCAATGGGGGTGGCATCTGTCTCATAGTAGTGTATGTCTCTTCCAGGCCATATCATTTATCTGAAACAGCAGATATGGAGATATGGATTAGAAAACATGTACTATTCTTTGAATGATTAGACTGCAGAGCCACTTGGAGATTAAAACGGCTATCTAAAATATGGATCAACCAATAATCTGGGAAGTTTTGCAAATGGAACTCTCTAGTGATCCTCAAAAATATCTTTGCTGTAAAGCAAGATTCTTTTCTACAAATTCAATGAGTAACTTTTCCAACAATGATCTTCTGGAAAATACAAGGGGATTTGAATGTTCTAAAGAAATGTTATTGATCAAAAGGATAAAACTTCTCTGTTTTATAGAGTAAGAAGTATTTTATGCCTTCCGAGCTTATAAAGACCACAAATTTATGTGTCCACATGGATAGTTTATAAGTGTACCTGTTTTAATATCTGTGAGATCACACACCAACATTAAAGGATAGCAATATAAGAATATGCCAGCTCTGTGTCTGGCCTTGTTCCTTGTAATAACTCATGACTTTCATGTGCCATTACCCATTAGCAATTCCTTCTTCAGTTCATCCTACATATCTCATCTATATTGGAAACACAGTGATAATTTCATGTTCAAAAGAGGTAGGAGGCCTAACCATCATGCAAGGTTTCAAAACCATTTTTCAAAAAAACAGGGATATGACACATATGAGGCACCCCAAAGAACAGTTTCTTTTGGTGAACACAATGTGTTCAAGATTTTTATAGCCCAAGTAACCAGAAAACAAAAAAATAAATAATTCCAAAGAAAAGACAGATTAAAAAAGTAAACTTACCATCCCTCACCATATTTATTCTAGTAGGGAACCAAAGCTCGACATAAGTTGTCATCTTCCTCCATAAAACCCTGCCTTAGGAAAGTTAATTACAAGATCCCACTGAGTCTGACATGTAGTGGGATAAAGAAAACACTTTGGTTCTGGAGAATAACAGTACAGTACACAGTGTTCACAAACAGAATGAATAATTGAAATCCAGAGCTTTTATGCTTCAATGAAAAAAAAAACAATATTTCATGGCACATAAATTTATTCAGCTTATTTGCATTAAGGTTGAATGATCAAAGCACTGTCCACAGGAAAATAGTGATGGTACCTTGATTTAAGTGTGATAAGCATTCATAAATATTCTTAGGAAGCAAGATGTACCTACATTTAATCAGCACTTATTAAAATTTTATTCCCTATAGTTATTCAACAGGATCTGTGGTATAAAAACATAATTACAAAAATCAGATTTGAGCTCATTTGACAACAGAAGGGTTTTATGGTGACCTATCTCCAAATGTTCCTATTTGTAATTAAATGCAGCGATCAGCAGTAAGGATTTTGAAGCTGTTTTAGTAGTTCCGCTATTCTGCTTAACATGTGGCACCCGTAATAATTAAAATGATACTAACACATGCACAATTTTATGGCCCTTATGGTGCAACCCATTATGCCAAATAAGGGCCTCTGTTTTCACAGCATACTGCACATGGTCTCATTACACCCACTTTTCTTTTCCTGTCTTCACACTAACAACTGTTAAAGTGAATCAACACACGAAACGTACTATAACAGCTTAGTGTTTATGATATGTGTGCTGTTAGTCAGTGAACAGGAAAATCTAAACATTTACTGTTTATGTAAAGAATAGCGTTAGTGTTAGCGAATTGCTCGGGTCTGCTTACTTTATTATCTAGATCACAAACGTAATGATGGGTTTCAATGGCATCTATATTTTTGCTTTGTTTTGTTTTTCAATGCAGATGTCTATAAAAACCAGAACAATTTAGCATTTACATATCTTAGAATATTTCTTCTCAACCATAAGATAATTTAGGGATCACTCAAAAAAAGATAAATAAGTCAGTATGTCATTCCCTTAAAAAAAAAAAAAAAGGAAAAAGAAGAAGAAGAAGAAGAGTGAAATATTCAAAGGTATTTGGAGATGATTTCCCGACAACATTCTGAGGCTGGATCTGGTTTACCTAAGGTGTTAAAAAGCTATAAACCATTTTTATGTGGTTCCACACTAAAATTTACAAGAAACTGGGAATTTGAGATCAGTGCCATTTTATCATGAATAATTTTGTAATTAAGAAGCTCCTCAAAGACCTCCTACACTCATTTTACAGTCATCAGTTCCGAATGGCGTTCAGTCTTTTTGTTCTGGGACACAGTCCAAAGTAGGTCCCATCGGCAGAACACCAACGGATTGGGCAAAATCTCATGTCTGCATTTTACACTGCCATTTTTCTGAACATTAGTCGAAACTTCAGATAAAGAATAACAATCTTTCTCCATTTTTTTCTTTTTAAGTCAAACTCAATTCTGTCCATTTAGGAATTTTGCCGTATTGGCGATAAACGCATGTAAGCTGAGCTGAGTAGGCCTTGAATGCTAACGGCTTAATAGCTCAATTGATTGCAAAGATACAAAAGAAAAATGCTCACAGATTGCAGCCTTCACATGGTTTGGCTGCGAGATCTCATCAACAGTGTGACGTCGACCAGTAGAGAACCATGTGGATGCTGTATGAGGACCATGCGCTCGTTACAGAACTGTGAAAATTTGTGGGACCGCAAAATGAAAATTATCAGCCAGGAAAAAAAAAAAAACAGCAAGATGAGAAGTGGTGGGGGAAAGCAGCTTGAGAAAGACCTAACACATTCTTCTATACAAGCTCCTTAGTAGAAAGACTAAGAACATTTAATGTTATGTAAATACCACTGTAGGTCCAACAAATCTGTCAGAGCCCTAGCAACCCCAAGCTCGGAGTGTGCCACTCAGACACCACATGGGGAAGATTTCATCCCTGTCACGGTGCATTCTCCAACCCTACTACTTGCAAAAACAGAAACACACCCTGTTTCAACAATTAAAGAAGGCATAAAGCTTTCTATCTGAACTTGAAGGAAGTTGCATTTCACAAGCCCTATTCTTTGATTAAAATAAGCATTTGTGATCAGCATTAGTGTTTACTACCCTATGATCAAAAACAAATAACCCACTTTGTTTGTTTCTTACTGCAAATGAATTAAATTAGAAGCCATTAGGAGGACTTGCTGTTTATATCCTTGTTTCGGCAGTGGTAGTATTTGAAGTTTCCTGCGGTAAGTTCATTACTCGTATTTTGTCCAGAATTAGTGAAGCGTGCTGAAAATTGCTAATGACAGATGTTTCTCCACTCTGTCACACTTCTTGTATCATTTGATTTGGAAAGCAACATACGGTGTTCTGCTCTATCAGTATGTCACAGACTGTCTGTAAACAGCTGGTCATAACTCAGTTCAGTGAAAACCATTACTTTCCAATGAAGGGCTGGACACCCTCCAAATTGCATTTTGGCATGGCCTCGGCTGCATAATGCACAAAGTTCCTCTGTTCAGAGGTTACCTAAGGAAGAGTTCTTACTTTCCCCGTTTGTTTTTATGTTTCAGAAAATCAAAGTGTTTTCTCAGCAATAGACAGAAATCAAGAGAATATGAAAAAATATATAATGATTATATGAAGCACTCAAAAAAATCTGTGAATGGTACATTGCAAAAGACAACAAAAGTGTATCTTATCAGTTCTAGGTATGTCTCCAATTAAAGGGAGCACGAATTATCAGGGTCAAGGTCCACAAGATGACATATTTAAAAGTCCTCTATAGAATAGTCGGTGGTATTTGAACACAACCATGTGGCTCTTTCATGATATCTAGTCACAATGAGAAGTACTAAAATCATCCCTCTGTCATTTATACAGTGGTAAAATTCAGAGAAATTGTTCCTGCTTTTTTTTTCCCTGAAACTCATCAAGACGAAACCAAATATAAAAATCATGTAAGTACAGGGCCACACATCCTACTTTTTAACATGATATTCTAAAACATCTAATGCCAACTTATCTGAATAGTCAGTATATATTGAACACCAAGATCATTAGCAGCACCTTTCAGAAAGTATGGAATTTTGTCTCCCCATGGAAATAAAATCTCTCATTGAAAGCCTCTGGATAGAGCAGAAAGATAAATAGAGATATTGAATACCTTTAAAGCCACTTGGCACTTCCAGATTCATGGAGGCTTCCTGATATACATGAAGGATCTAAACACAATGAATTGAGTCCATTTGAGGGACTGGATGATAAAGGAACATGCGCATCTCAGCTCAGCACTCATTCAATCATATATCCATCAACAAAATTCAAGTACTTACACATGCCAGATAATTGCTGGAGATACTCTTAGGGGACTCTTCTCTATGCATGAGGGCAAAGGCTAATCCACACTGAACTCTAAAAGTATGCTTTTTCCACCTGGGATACCACACTTCCTTGTAGATCAGGCTTCCATATCACCTCTCTGAAGCCTTCTCTGACTCCCCCAGGCAAAAGGGGCCACATGTGGATCTTCTCCACACATTTCTGGTAACTCTACTATAGTTTTACACATAAGGTAAAACTGGAGCCCATGAGAGAAAGCAATTCATCCTGTGAGAGAGTCAGGGGACACCTCAGATTAGGTGACATTTTGTCTGGGTCTTGCAGAATGACTCACATGTGCAAAATAAACATTTTAGAACATTCCTATTAAGAGATACACACACACACACACACACACACACGAGACAGAGAGAGAGGTGTCCTTAACTAGTAAAAAACAAAAAGCAACACTTTTTGAAGATCAATTGCCACAAGGGTAGAAGACAAATTCATGAGAAAATTCCAAGAAATAAAAAGTATATGCACCGTGATGAATCTCTTTAAAACAAGATATTTTACCTGGATTTATTTTTCTCTCTTCTAGGCCAGAGGTTTATTAGGTATCCTTTTCTCTCATGGATAAAATCAATATATCCTGTCCATGAAAGGATGAAGGATTCAACAATTGGCCAATCTTAAGTGAAAACACATGTACTTGAAGAGTCATATCACTTAAAAAATAAAAATGTAAAAAAAAAAGTCATATCACTAATTAGACCACTGAATACAATTGGTTTCCCAAAGCATTAGTATTGCAAAGTAATAAGTAAAGGGTATTTCCATATGGTTCTTAACATGAAACCATTCCTGAAAAGTACTTTACATTAGTCTTGCTTATATTAAAAAAAGAAAAAAGGGGGGGGGAAGCTGCCTTACTGTGGGATGTGGCATTCCTTTTGAATAACAGGCTCTTCACAGTTGTTATATTGTAAGTTTCCTGGCTTAGCTTTACCTGCCCAAGTGAACTAGGCTGCACCATTAAAAAGTTTTATCATCTGTAAACACAGTAGCAGGAGTTAAAAATGGCATTTCCCCCTGCCAGTAGCAAAGGGCTTATTACCTTATTAAGGAATATAACCAGCTAAGAAAACCTGATTGATTCCTTTAGCTGCTCAAAGCTGATGAAAGAAAATAAAAGGGAGAAATGTTTTCATTGTTATCCTTTTTCCTAACCCTCTCTGCTCTCTTTTTTTCTTCGAATATTTCCCTCTATTTATGGTGAATCCCCCCACCCCCACCCTATAGAGCAACTCACTCCTTTGCCTCTGCTAACGTACTTAGTGAAGGGCTATTGCTTTCTTATCACAGAGAAATACTCTCACATACCATTAAAAGTAAGTGCCTGGTCGTTTTTTCAAAAGATGGCACAGGAATCTCTGTAGACTGTTTATGCCAGGTGGCAATAACACAAAAATTAGGACTTTTGCATGAATATTACAAAGTGATTTGTCTTCTTTTTTATCATTGGATTTGTTTTGTTATTTCAATGATGGCCTTTTATTCTTCTTTTTTAACTTCCATTGATGGTCTTTTTTTTCTTCACTGTAAGTAGTGCTACTTCTAAATATGAGCTATGGCTCCTAGAGCAGATGGGTGAGAAGAGAAATAATTTCCACCCTATAACTTGTTAGAAGAGCTCAGTGCCTTGCCAGTTGGCCAGGAGTTTCAGTACTCAAATACAAAATACACAGATTCTCAAAGGTTGGTCCTCTATGTGGTTTTTATTTGAGTCTCTTGAAATCCGTATAGGGCCAAAAAATTATTCATTGAATTTTTGACTAATGAAAGTTGCAAGTTATGGCCAACATCCTATTGGTGGTCCCCTGTTGTCCTTCTGATCAAAACCTTGGCCAGAAAAAAAAATGCTAACATTTCTGTCCAATATATCTGAAGAAATCAAGGCCACCAGTGGACATTTTGCCTTAATGAACATATTTTTTTTAACCATTTCAGAAAAGAAATGCTTTGTAACAATACACAACTAGAGCTTTACAAGAAATAGTAGTAGCAAGGATGAGGAGGCATAAAAAATTATTTAGTGTGAAATATGTAAAATTTGTAGTGGCATACTGGCACCTCCCAGTTTGTGGATCAGAAGATAAACCAACACAGATTATCCCTGATGGGACAACTTAATTTGATTGCATTTTATCCAATTCCATTGAACCAATATTTATTGAGTGTCTACTAAGTACAAAACTGTTTGCAAGGCATTAAAAGAAATTAAAGATTAGTATATTCTCATGTGTGGAAGAGTATTCCTAAGGAGGCTAATGGAAATACTTGAATAAATTATTTAAATTGTTACTCAAATTATTCAAATAAATAATTAGAATACAAGGCAGTACTATAGAAGTGCTGTGTGTGTGTGTGTGTGTGTGTGTGTGTGCGCATGTATATAAAATCTTTAAAAAAGTGTTAGTATATTTTATAAGTTCCAATTTAGGTAGCTATATCCCCATTTTCCACCAAAACAATACAAATACCCTAAGTCCCTGCAATTAAATTGCAAATAGCTTTTGATTATTTAGGGCCTGATTAATAGAGTGCCTATATAATTTATCATCCAAACAAGGACACTTTGAGAGTGAAAAGTGATGCTATTAATAATTATGCCAAGTCAGTAGGAATAAACTAGGATTATCCCAGACAAATAGAGACATATCACCCTATTGATTACCTAATTTTAGTGTGACCAAGACTATACTGTTCTACTTTTTCTGCTTCTTCCTGCTACCTGCCTTTAGTATTCCACAAAAGTTTAGCCAGGAGTAAATTACAATATTGGAAAATCTTATATATTCATAAAATTTTTAAATATTTAAAAATAATTTTTAAATATTTTATATTATTTGGAAGTATTTAAAAATTGTTATATTTCTACAAATAAATGTTTTTAAAACATTGAAGTATATATGGTAAGATAAGGAGAAAAAGTAGTAGTGAAATAATTCTTTTGTAAATGCCTTTAATTCAATTTCCCCCACTTAGGAGTTATGATAAACTCATCCAGAATGTCCCTTCCTATTTCTCCTTTTCTCATTCCCACTTCTCCTTTTAGTTTTTTCCTCCAATTCTAACATAAAAGATTATTGGCTGAGATAGGACATAAGCCATGCATGCAAGATTACAAGGGCATGGCAAAGGTTTGTGGCAGAGAGGTGCCTGGGTGGCTCAGTTAAGCATCCAACCCTTAATCTTGGCTCAGGTCTTGATCTCAGGTTCTTGAGTTCAAGGCCCGCATTGGGCCCTCACTGGGCATGAAGCCTACTAAAAAAAAAGGAGGGGGGAGAAAGAAAGAAAAATGGTGTGTGGCAGAGGGAGCAGTCCAGTGTTTTTGTGCCCAATCTGAAATCCAGGTTTAAATGGCAAAAATATACGCAACAAGGTAAGTCAAACTGAAAAAAGACACAAGATCAGTTCCTTAGGAAACACTTAAGGAGAGCTTTTAAACTGTACCTATAATGAGAAGGAACTATTCTGTCAAAAACAGAAAAAGCAGAAGGGCAGAGCTCTAGGGAGGCAACAAGTCATGGGGGAAGTGGGGAGCATATATGGAACATGGATGGCAAACTCAAGTGCCTACAGAAATGGGCAAGTGATCCAGGCACAAGATGGTCAGGAACACATTATGGAATGGTATGGACTGTGGCAAATTGTGGAGTTATGGTCTAACAGTGGCAATAGCTACTCAGCAACAGCCAATTATTATGTGAAACTGCGGATCCAGTGTAGCCAATTCTGCCAACTTTCAAGAAAAACTAGAAAACCAAAATTTAAAAAAAAAACTTTTTATTTAATGTGGCAATGAAATCAAATGGAAGCTCTGTGAAGCACACCTGGTCCTCAAGCCTGCCACTCTGGGACTTCTGCAAGAACATCTTTTACTGGCACATGGCTGCAGAAAAACAGGACTTTCCCTCCCATATACAGGCATATTTGCTTTTGTCCTTTCACAAAGGAAATCTTTTAAGAAGAATGTTTGTGTGGATGTGATATACAGGCTTTGGAATATTGTAAGTATTTGAAATGCATGTTCACTATGTATTTTTTTAAATGTATTCTATCATTTAAATGTGAAAAACTGTCATATGGACAATTAAAATCAAGTTGAATAGTACTTAAATGTGAAGTTCCCTTCAAGGAGTCAACAGTTCTATGAATCTTAGTCCACTTTACTTTCTGTTAACAAAGTCCATTTCTATTCGTTCGTTCATTCATTCATTCATTCAACAAACATTTATGGCACATACATCCTAGATACTTGGCTCTATTTGAGGTGTTATGCATACAACAAAGCACACAAAATTCCCTGCCTTCATAAAACTTACATTCTAGTGGGGAAGAGAAACAATAATTAAGCTTAAAAAGCAAATTATACCACATATATAGGGAAGGAATATAGTTTTCACTGGACTGTAGGTGGGATTCAGGTTCAGAAGTTTCTGTTCAAGTGTCTAAAACTAAAATATGATCTGGCTGGTGTTTTGACACATTTTTAAATGTTAAAACATTAAAATAATATTGTATCACAATCTCCAATATTCTTTAGGAAGTGACATAAAATGTTTAGAGCACTGGAAGATAAATAAGGAAGTGAATTATTAAATAAATGATTTAGGAATAAGAGTAGAAAGACTACAATCATGATATTACTATCGTTGTTATATTACAATACATCATTCAATCATTTTCTAAAGTTGATAAAAATATTGCTTAAGTTCAATCAGTACAGAAAAGTATCAAGAAAAAAAAATCATCCAGAAATAGGTATCGTTAGTATTCTACGAATTTCATCTCTGTTTATATAGAAGGATGGATGGATAGATGGATGCTTGGATGGATGGATGGATGGATGGAAGGAAATACTGGATTTTAATAAGTCTGATCCAACTACACATACATAGTGATATAGATATGTCTGGGGTTAAAATCTTGCCTCTGCCACTTTCTAGTGAGTTTATGTGACTTAACCACACTGAGTCTCAGTTTCCTCAATTGATAATGAAGAAACTACTTACTCATAGTATTTTTATGGGTATTAAAGAAAGTAATCAATACATAACACTTAGGACAGTGTCGAACTTACTAAATGCTCAATAAATGGTAGCTGCTTTTATTATCTGCTTCATTAGCTCGTTAATGATACTGGGTTGATCCTAAAACTATTAAGTCTGCTATTTCCCTTTCCTTCTCATTCTGTGTTTCATCATCATCTTTGAGCTATTTATTTTCTAATTAGGTTGTTTTAAAGTAGGAAATGCTCATGAAGAATTATTTTTAGTTCCTTGCCAGATTGCATTCAGTGATCATTTCTTCCCTCCTCTCCCTCCTCCTCTTTGGAGAACTCTTGCCCTAGCTGCCTTGCTATCCCTTTTCATGTGGCCCATGCTTAGGTCCTCATTTCTGTTTTCTATTTTCTCTGCTATGGCATGAATGATTTCCCTTTGATATGTCTTCTGTATCATCTGTGTTCTGTTCTTTTTCCTCGCACTAGGATTGGAATGCTGAGTGTTCAGTGTTCTGTGCATCCTTTCATAGCCCAAGCAAGGTATGGAGGGAAGAGGAGGGAGGAACAGAGGCTCTGTGCAGACCTGGCTGGGGCACTTGCTCTCTGCTCTTCCTTCTTAGATTTCAGGAAATGATCTGCTGTACTTGGGCTCACTCTACCTATACGGACTGGAGAGAAGGAAGAATCTCATTCCTGCAGGGATGCTCTCTTACTTCAGATTATCTCCCCATTCAGTATGGAGTCTGGGGGTTTTCACCACCATCTGATTCTGGCCCCATTTTTCATCCCTCATTTTTCCAGGCTTTACCCACAGCCATTTCTCTTAATGCTTCTTCCTCCCCAGAGAATGTCAGCTCAGTTAGCACTATTGCTGTAAAATTCTAAATTATGCCTTAACTGATCAAGGGTACCCTTGTTTGCTTTTCTAACAAACAGTGCCATCTTCTGCAAAGAACATTCATGCAAGAAAAAGGATTATTTGTCTCACTTGTCAGTGACAGAAAAACAAACTTAGAAACCAAATGCCCAATAATAGGGAATAGTTAACAATGAAAGGAACATCCTCTCAATAGAATATAAGGAACTATTAAGAATTATATTGACAACAAAACCTTTAACAATGTGATGTCAATTTTGTAAAATTTATTTATACATTTACTTATTTATTGACAGTGTGGAAAAATATATTAAAATATTTAGATTGTGGGATGATGGGACATTTTTGTCTCTTCCATGTTTTATATAATTTTCAAAATTCCTAGATCATATTACTTAGAAAATCAGTAAGAAGGATCCATAAAACATTATTTAAAGAAAAAAAGTAATTTTGTCCAGTGTGGCATTTTCAAACACAAATTAAGACAGAAATATATAACTAGAAAAGAAGCACCCTCTCACACCAAGCCTGAATCTCATTTATTTTTCTTACAACACATACACTTAAACATTCACTTGTTACTAACCTAGGCATCATAACCCACCGAATATGAATAAGAAAAGCCCTTTGTATGACAAAAGTTTCAACTCTGTGAAACCGATGATGACTTTTAGTAAGAACTAACAGATCTCTGCCAATATAACCTCCTCTCCATTTGTCATGCAGCTAGCTATTTGTGCTTTCAGAGGACTGTTTTTACCCTGAGGGCCAATTCCATTTAAAAAAAGAAGGAGAAGAAAATATGCAGATGAATTTTATGATTTTCCTGCCTTTTTCTACCTCCTGAAAATCAAGTCATGCAATGCCAAGGCTCTACCTTTTAGGGGTAGACATAGATTGCCCCCACACATATGAAATATCTCAGACTCTGCCCAGTCATGAAGAAAGCTCCTGCTTGTCCAAAGAAAGGCATGAAATCAGGAGTTGACAGAGATTCTCATTCAGGAAAGAATTGTCACCATTTTTGCTGTGCTCCGGCCAGAACAACATATGGCAGCCCAGCTGACAAATATAATCTTTTCCTCTTTTTTTCCCATTCCACATGCACATTTCATTTGTGGAATATTAAAACTTCACACAAAGTGCCTGTTAACCCCTTGGCACCACAGCATCCCTCGTCTGGGATGTGCTATTTCCCAGAATCCTCCCATCCAGCTGTGAGAGGGTTAAGGCCAATAGAAAGAGAACGTGTGGTCAGAGGCCTTCTGACTTCCCTGCTTACAACAGGAAGGGATGGCTCTCAGCATTTGCAGGCGGGGTTGTCTTTATGTTAGGAAATTTAGAGCTTCCTGGCTTCAATATAAACTGCCTCATTGCCCTGCATCCCAGATTTCCATTTCCCAAACCAAGGTATTTTCAGACACAGCTGTGCTTGCATCTTGCTGTCCATGGGGGGCCCCAGGCAGGCCCACTGTCCATTCCATGAGCACACTGCTGGCCAAGGTCCTAAAGGAAGAAAGCCTGCACATGGGATTTAAATAGAAAAAAGTGACTTTGTTCACTTCACTGCCTCCCCAGATACAAGCACTGGGTTCAGGTTTAGATATCTTTGTTGACAGAGGCAGGGTAAGAGGGCTGTTCACACTCACTCATTACGCTGCAGAACTCCCCAGGCAGCATAAACACACTTCCAACAAAACGTTTCTATGTATGTGTCAATGTATGATTTCTCTGTCCACTCACATCTTTATATTTTGTTTTCCTTCTTTTTATTATTTTATTTCATTATCTTTTAAATTTACATCCAAATTAGTTAGCATATAGTGCAACAATGATTTACTCACTTA
The DNA here is from genome assembly GCF_027475565.1 of Acinonyx jubatus. Taxonomy (NCBI): domain Eukaryota; kingdom Metazoa; phylum Chordata; class Mammalia; order Carnivora; family Felidae; genus Acinonyx; species Acinonyx jubatus. Next base: position 66,719,706 of record NC_069394.1, on the reverse strand, counting down.
GCCCATTCCTCCTCCCACAATCCCTCCAGTAACCCTCTGTTTGTTCTCCATATTTAAGAGTCTCTTCTGTTTTGTCCCCCTCCTGTCTTTATATTATTTTTGCTTCCCTTTCCTTGTGTTCGTCTGTTCTGTGTCTTAAAGTCTTCATATGAGTGAAGTCATATGACATTTGTCTTTCTCTGACTGACTAATTTCACTAGTTCTATCCACGTAGCTGCAAATGGCAAGATCTCATTCTTTTTGATTGCCGAGTAAGACTCCATTGTGTAGATATACCACATCTTCTTTATCCATTCATCCATCGATGGACATTTGGGCTCTTTCCATACTTTGGCTATTGTTGATAGTGCTGTTATAAACATGGGGGTGCATGTGTCCCTTCGAAACGGCACACCTGTATCCCTTGGATGAACACCTAATAGTGCAATTGCTGGGTCCTGGGTAGTTCTAGTTTTAATTTTTTGACGAACCTCCATACTGTTTTCCAGATTGGCTGCACCAGCTTGCATTCCCACCAACAATGCAAAAGAGATCCTCTTTCTCCGCATCCTCCCCAACATCTGTTGTTGCCTGAGTTGTTAATGTTAGCCATTCTGACAGGTGTGAGGTGGTATCTCATTGTGGTTTTGATTTGTATTTCCCTGATGATGAGTGATGTTGAGCATTTTTTTCATGTGTCGGTTGGTCATCTGGATGTCTTCTTTGGAGAAGTGTCTATTCATGTCTTTTGCCCATTTCTTCACTGGATTATTTGTTTTTGGGGTGTTGAACTTGATATGTTCTTTATAGATTTTGGATACTAACCCTTTATCTGATATGTCATTTGCAAATACCTTCTCCCATTCTGTTGGTTGCCTTTTAGTTTTGCTGATGGTTTCCTTCGCTGTGCAGAAGCTTTTATTTTGATGAGGTCTCAATAGTTCACTTTTGCTTTTGTTTGCCTTGCCTCCAGAGACGTGTTGAGTAAGAAGTTGCTGCGGCCAAGATCAAAGAGGTTTTTGCCTGCTTTCTCCTTGAGGATTTTGATGGCTTCCTGTCCTACATTGAGGTCTTTCATCCATTTTGAGTTTATTTTTGTGTATGGTGTAAGAAAGTGGTCCAGGTTCATTCTTCTGCATGTCTCTGTCCAGTTTTCCCAGCACCACTTGCTGAAGAGACTGTCTTTATTCCATTGGATACTCTTTCTTGCTTTGTCAAAGATTAGTTGGCCATACGTTTGTGGGTCCATTTCTGGGTTCTCTGTTCTGTTCCATTGATCTGAGTGTCTATTTTTGTGTCATATATTTTGTTTTTCACTTAGTAAAATTGCCTAGCATAAAATAAGGCACTCATCCATTTGTTAAAAAGTTTCAAATATACAAAAATGCAGAAAGTAATACATGACCTATATCCATGGATTCACCAATGAATCCATTATATTTGCATCAAATGACTCTCTCCTTTTTAAAAACTAAGATAAAATGTTTCAGGAACATCTGACCCCACTCCACTTCCCTCCTTGACAAGGTTAACAACTACTCTGAAACTGGTATGTATCATCCCGTTGCAAATGTGCTAATACAGATGCATGTATCAATAATACATGCATATGAGTAGTTTGTTTCTCCAGCATTTGCCATGAGTAGTATCATGGCATATATAATATTTACATATATTTTGCACTTAACATGTTTCTTTGTGCAATTTATTCATGCTAATACCTGCAAATCTAGGTCACAATTTTAATTGCTCTATATTTTCCCATAATTTCAATAAACAATACTTTATACATTCCCCTAATAAGAGACAGATTATTCCATGTGTTTGCTATTACCCACAATCCTACTTTGGCCATCCTCAATCACATCTCTTACAGACGGATGCCATATATTCTCTAGGGTAGACACCAGGAGATAGAACTACTGAGTCGTAAACTCAGCTTCTTCAGTTTTACTAGATTGACAAATTATTTTCCAAAGCAGTTATATCAGTTCTTGTTTTCATCATAAACTATAAAGTTCCTGTTTCTCCACATTCTTGCCAAAGTTTGGTGCTATCAAGCTTCTTTGTTCTTGCCAAACTGGTATGTAGATAGTAGCCTGTTGTTGAATTAGTTTTTAGCTCCCTTCTTTTTAGTGGGGCAAAGCAGCTCTTCTTATACTTATTGGACATTTGTTTTATCTTCTTTGTAAATTGTCTTTGTTTATTTTTCTTTCAGACTGTTTGCCTTTTTCTTAAGGATTTGTAGAAGTTGTTTATAAATAAAATCATTATCATCATTTTCTCTAAGCCAGTCAATAGCTTATCTTTTTACTTCATTTTTGTATCATTTCTGCTATATGTAAAGTTTATTATTATTATTATTATTATTGAATAATAATAGTCAAATTCACCCATGCCTTATACTTCAAACTTCTTTTGCCTTATTTAGGAAATTTTTTCCCTACCACAATGCTAAAAAAATATACTATCCTATTTCTTATACAGTCGGCTTGGCTATAGTATTTGTTTTGAATATGCAAATTTGTTCCAAGACAATTGGTATAATTAGAAAAAATATGAGCATAACACAAAACTCCAATTTGCTTATGGCAATTTTGTCAGCAAAAACACTAGGTGAATGCAGAGAAAGACATGCAGTTAAATCAAGCTGTGTTGGAATACACATAATATACACACACGCGTACCTCAAACATCTACCAGCTACCTCAGTTCACAGGTATGCTACATGCCACACCTATCCATGCTTGGTGTTACAACTTTCCATGAAATTTCAGATAACCTACTTCACAATAACTCATCAGTGGAACTCTTCTGATGTCCATTTCACAAGCAACCTATCCATTTCAAGGTAAAGTTCCACATTTATTGTAGTATTTATGTATTTTGTAACTATTTGACACAGGAAAAACTATGCTTCCAGTTTTTTCCTTTTTTTTTTTTTTTTGTCAGTTTTTGAGTATTGCCTTTCCATCCCATTTCTCCCTAAGTCCTATACTTTTAATTGTGAGATTTTGCATTGTGGGGTGGTTTTTAGGAACACATATGTTGTGGTATAACAGAACTGATTTATGAGATCTGTAGTCTTGCACATTAAAGTCTTCAGTCCATCTGGAATTTCCTTTTATGAAAATTGTACTGTACTATTGAGATCCATTTTTTCCCATAAGGAAAACCACATAACTTCCATTTTAATTATTACATGTTTCTTTTACTTTTCTTGTCTCATTTCACTAGCTAGGACCTCCAGTAAAATTTTGAATTGAGACTAAGATTAATAATAACAGTGAATTTGAATGTTTCTCAAGCTTCATGATTTAAAATATTTGCTGTGGGTTTTGAGAATATGTTTTCTCAGGATAATGAAACCCTCTTTTATGCATGGTTTACTAAACAAGATTATCATGAACCATGGTTGAATTTTATCAGATACTCTTTCTGTATCTATTGAGATGATCATATGGTTTTCTCCTGTAACTTCTTAATATAGTGACTTAAAATAATGGATTTAATGTTAAACTATCCGTTTTCTTTTGATAAAATATTAACTATGAGATAGATATTTGTGATATATATATATACATATATGTTTGAGTGTGTGTATTACACATGTATTTTTTCCATAGTTTTATTTCAATATAGTTTAAAAAAATAAAATTCACTCATTTTAATTGTACAGGTTGAGGAGTTTGGAGATATGTATATAAGTCATGTGACCACCAATTTAATCAAAACATTCCAAATCCCCAAGTTTTTATCTTCTACAATGTTGCTACAAGGTGTCTAGCTCTGATTTTTTCTTAAATTTTATCCTACATGAAGTTCATTGAACTTCTTGGAACTATAAGTTAATGTTCTTGACAAAACTTGGGACATTTTCAGCCTTTATTTCATCATATGATTTTTCTACACAATTCTCTCTTCTCCTTCTGGATCTCTAATAACATGTGTTGGAATTATTAATATTGCTTCACAGTTCTTCCATATGCTTGTTTTTCTTTATATATATTTTTAAAGTTTTTAACGTTTATTTATTACTGAGAGACAGAGTGAGACTGAGCATGAGCATGGGAGGGGCAGAGAGAGGAGGAGACACAGAATCTGAAGCAGGCTCCAGGCTCTGAGCTGTCAGCACAGAGCCCAACGTGGGGCTTGAACCTACCAACTGCGAGATCATGACCTGAGCCGAAGTCAGACGCCCAACCAACTGAGCCACCCAGGCACCCCTTTCAGCAAATACATTTTTTTCTGTTTTTTGCATTGGATAATTTCTATTAAACTACCTTCAGTTTCACTGATTCTTTTCTGTGATATTTCAAATATGTTTTTAGTCCATTTGGTGTGTTTTTATTTCAGTTATTATAGTCTTCAGCTCTAAAATGTCCAATTGGTTCTTTTCAGTTTCTATTTTGCTTGTTGTAATTCCCTATTTATTCTCTTATTTTATCATGTTTTGTTTCAATTACTTGAATGTATTTCAATCTACATCTTTAAATGTAAGATTTGCTTTGAAGGTTTCATCTGCTAAATCCAATATCTGGACCCACTCAAAGCAAGTTTCTATTAACTATAATTTTTTCCCTTGAGTAAGGCTCATAATTTCCTATTTCTTTGGATGTCTAGTAAGTTGGTCAAACTTGAAAGTGTACATAATATACTGGAAGGACTATGGATTCTGTTTTGTTTTTCTGACAACTGGAAATTAAATTCCTGGATTCTAACTGAAGAATTTGTCCCTCTGTTGTATATAGTCATTGATGCTTTTGCTTAGGTTTTTCCCCCAGTTTCTAATTTTTAGCCTTGCCCCCTAGCCTCCCTTCTTGAGTAGTTTAGTGATCATCCAAGGATTTGGGAAGAGATATACTCAGCCTCAGCTTTGTGCTGGTAGGGAACTCAATTTGTAGAAGTCTAAACTTACACCCTCACCAAGAGCATTTTGTTTTTCGAAGATAGACCTCTATCTTTGTGTGCTTCTTCTCTGGGCTCTTGGGAAGTTTCTCATTTACATCCATAATTTAACAGTCAACTAGATATTTGGGAAGAGTTTTTTTTTTCTTTTTTAGGTCTTTGATCTATATTTGAGATATGTGTTAAATTCTAAGTTGACAGGAATTTTTACAGTATTTTGAAGGTGATATTCCATTGTTTTCTGCATTATACTGTTTCTAATTAGAAATCTACTCTCAGTTTAACTTTTTTTTTTTTTTTTGCTTTTAGAAAAATCTATCTTTTCTCTCTGGCTACTTTTATAATCTTCTCATTGTCTTTGGGGTTCTGCAGATTCACTATGATATATTTATGTGGTGGTATTTTTATTTATCTTGCTTGGAATATGTTGTGTTTCTTGAACTGCTATTTCAAGTCTATAATCAGTTCTCAAAAATTCTCAGCCATTGTCTTTTTGATAATTGCCTCTTTTGTTTTAGTCTCATTTTTGGAACTATTACTAACTATATGCTGATCTTTCTAATTCTATTCTCCATATTTTTGAAACTTTCTTTTACATTTGTATCTGTTTATCTTTCCAAACCATATTCTGGAAAACTAAATTAATTATTTGATTTCTATTTTAGATATGTCTTTTAGTTCACTAATTTTTTCTTCAATTTTCCTTAGTTATTCTAATAACTTATCCATTAATTAACTGATTAATTTTGTTTTTCTGGTAATTTGAATCATGCCAATCATGCTCCACCACACTACAGGCTCCAAGAAAGTGAAAGTCTCACAATTATATCTCCATTATGTAGCCAGAGCTACCCATTTGCAGATGCAAACTGACTAACAAACCAGCAATTGAATCTTAAACAAACTCATTTTCATTTATAGAAATGCTATTTGATTTTCTGTTTATTTATCATAGTATTTTATTCTTTTCTTATGTTCTTGATTCTTCTTTTATATCTTTAATAAATATGCAGTCACTATTAGATTATTCTATGAAGGCTCTAATCTTCCTGGTTTGTGTGTGTGTGTATGCATGTTTGTTGGCCGACTTTTGTTCAAGATGGCTTCTTTTCTTTTCTTTTTTTTTTTTTTTAATGTTTATTTTTGAAAGAGAGAGAGAGACAGAATGTGAGCAGGGGAGGGGCACAGTGAGAGAGGAAGACACAGAATCTGAAGCAGGCTCTAGGCTCTGAGCTATCAGCACAGAGCCTGATGTGGGGCTAAGAACTCGCAAACCATGAGATAGCAACCTGAGCTGAAATCAGACGCTTAACCGACTGAGCCACCCAGGCACCCCTGGCTTATTTTCTTATATGTCTTTCAATTTGAATTATGAGCTCATCCACTTCGAAATGTTATCTATGGAAATTCTGTGTGATATGGGTTGAGGAAATGTTCCTCAAGAGTTTAATGCTTGCTTCATCCTGGTACCAAATTTCATGTTGATTTTTTGGCTTCCTAAATAATGCCAATAGTATAACTATAAACTCCAACCCTTCATGAAGTCCAGTTTTGGGGTTTTAGGTTCTTATCAATTTATTATTATTACTATTACTATGACTATTTCTAGACTGAAAACTAGTTCTTTTGGTTTCCTGATTGCAAGCATAAAACTCTTCCATAAGGTAATGCTCCCTACTGGAAAAATTGGTTAAGCTGGAAAAATGTGTGCTTTATGACTTTGAGAAGTTGAAAGCACATGACACATTCTTCTGATTGTCATCTTTGTGGGCACTTACTGTTTCTACTGAAGTTCATTAGTGTGCTATATTAGCTTGTGCCTAGACATGAGGTACAGCAACGAAACAAACTTGTGAAAGAAACATTTCTAACATTCTAAACATTTCTTGGCTAAACCTCCCATTTATTTATAACTTGCATATATTTTCTAAGGTCTTGATATTATTCATTTTATAGATGTCTCAGCTGTTGAAATAGCTGAAGAAGTTACAAGATATTTGATGAAAAGGCTCATAAAATTTTGACATTGTGTGAAGCAAAGCCTTTGGTTTTAAAAAAAAAAGTCTTTGATTAAAAAAAAAGCTAGAATGGGAAAACAAGAAGATATGTCATGCCTTGTTCAAGGCCAGCCATATTCCATATTTTTCATAACTAACAATACAAATTTAGTTAAAAACTAGATCCAATTTCAGCAAACTGGGCAGTTTATTTATTTGAACATATTTGATCTCTACTGTTTATTAATTTCTTATATGAGAGAAAAAAAGGAAAAGGAAAATTTAGTTCAAAACCAATGATTATAGGGGCACCTGGGTATCTCAGTCAGTTAAGCATCCAACTCTTGATTTTGACTCAGGTTATGATCTCGTGCTTTCATGGGTTTGAGCCCTGGATCGGGCTCTGCAATGGCAGTGTGGAGCCTGCTTGGGATTCTCTCTCTCTCTGCCCCTGCCCAATTCACGCTGTCTCTGTCTCTCTCAAAAAATAAATAAACTTAAAGTATTTAAAAAAAAAAAACAACAATTATAATGATCACAAATCTGTTCAAGTACCTTGACTGCTGAATCAGTACTTCCCATCAGTATACTTATCAAGACTCTTGAGTAACAAAATCACTTTTGCTGGTACTTTTTACCCATTAAACATTTTGCAAGTGTTTGAATTCTGGGGTAATTGGGGCCTGTTGCACACAGAGAAGTCTATCAAGGAGCCAGTCCTGCATCACCCTCAACACATACCTATCACCACTCAGGGAATGTGTAGATCCACACACAGGATCACGAAACATCTCTGCCTTCTGCCTCCAACAGTCTTGGTTTAAACCTGTTGTCCCAGTATAATTATTAGTGTCCCCTTTCACACTCAAAATTATCCCAATTTGGACAGTAGTTTGTGTAGAAACCCACAAATCCCATCTTAGAAACTATGTTCTAACACAGTGCCTGGTGAGGAAAACTTAAAAGTTTTCTGGTAAGAAAGTTACCAATCAATGCTAGTCCTTCACAAAAGCAGAAAGTCACCTGGGAGCTGATCCTCTTTAACTTATCTGCACAGATGAATGGCCTCTCTTCTTTGAACACATATTGAATATGAAGTCACCCAAAACCTTGTAGGAAAAGCAAAATGGGACTCTGTAGCTTGTCAAAGACTGTCCCTCAGGCTACCCCTTTGTAGAGAGGGCTGGATACCAAGACAGCAGGTAAGTTCATATAAAGATCAAGGGGTATTTCAAGGGGAAAGAGATTAAAATTCTGACCTTTTCCTTTTTTAGACTCAATCACATTGTATTTGTCTGATGGGTTAGAATGTTTCTAGCTGACTTTGCCTGGCAAGAAAGGAAACCAAGGGCCCCAAAGAGGGACACTCCATACAGGGGCAAGTAGTCTAAATTGGGGGCCTAGAATCCAAGCCAAGTCCTATACTATAAGTGCAAAGGTAGATGCCATACAGCAGCATATTTGTATTTTGGGGATGATGACAAATCATGTAATACGCAAATTCAGACCTTTAACCTCAAAAGCCTAAAAGGGAAGTGGATAAGGATGGACTAAGCTGCATCAGCTTCTGGCTTTCAGCAGCCTGAAATCAAAAGCCATCTAGAACTGGAACACACCAAAGGACTGATATGAATTCTTAATTCTCTCCTTGCCCAGTATTTGGAAGTGCAAGTCACGTCGTAAGACTAAGTAAATGCCTAGAGGCCTTGGGTAATTTAGAGTCACAGAAAAGCACAAGAGGCAGAAAATGGACGCCCTGCTAGTATAAACAGATGAAAGGGATTTAATAATTAATTGGGAAAATAAAAGGGATATGACAGTACTCTTGCCAAGAAAAAAAGATATCACTCCAAACCAACATAGTTCATATATGACACAGTCAGAGCATTTTCTAATGTTTAAAGAATAGTCAGTTCATTCTGAGGAATGGAGGAAGCCTCTCATCCATGGTACCTGGAGCAGAAGGGACACTGCTCTAACCAGCATCTTTAACGCCTAGCTCTCCCTATCAAAGTCCATGAACAATGTGACTTAGAGGCAGCCATATGGACAGAGATAGGCATTTATAGAGACATTTTCAACTCTTGACAAGAAATCTGCTTGTGAAAGAAAATAAGCAAGCAAGGGCTAATTAGTAAGTGTAACACTGGCTCCTTAATTAAAATCTCCCTTTAGATTCAATCTATTCCATAGAATGACATTTAATAATACTGAGCTATAGTTATGAATGAGTTTCCCCAAATGTCTTCATCTTTGATTAAGATAAGCATTGCCCATAGAGAAACAACCTTCCCAAGTTAAGTCATCTATAAATGGAGCTTTAGCAAATCTTCTCTTTATTCTGGAGCTCTGGAGTCCCAGATATCCTGGGACTACTGCCTAACACAGGGTATTCTGAGTATACATTTTGCAAAATGCCACCAAGCAAGACTAGGTATCCAACACCATTGCCATACACTTTAACAGTGAGAATGTGCATACATGCACATATTGGCATGTATACATGCATATAAAGCAACAAAAACCATCCCTCCCCTTAGAGAGCTACAACAGGATGACAAAAAATAAGTCCTTATTGTACCTTCAAGATAAGACTGACATTTTCCCATGATATCTTCTGAAACCATGATGATCGATATGGCCTTGCTTCCACTAAAACATTTTGTTGAGGGTGGGTAACAGAGTAAAGGAAGAAAAGAAACAGTAACAAAGCTTTGGGTCAAAATGATTTCCTTTATCCGGAATTGGTTGCTTTTGAAAAATAACATTAATGCCCAGATATTTTTTCTATACCTCTATTGCACGTCATTTCCATTGTTGTTCCTGGTGAGCCACTTCCCTGAGGAACCATGGAATTTCTGGGACAACAGAGACAACTGTATTTGCTATTTGCAATATGTGTCCAAGGGTATTCTGCCTTCTGATTTCTGACACATTCAAGACTGGTCAGGCTTTATGCTTTTGGGCTAAAATCTGGCATCAAGGATGATTTTATTTTGCTGGGATTATAGTTAGTTGTGAATGTGTCTAGTTAATGAGATCTTTAGGATCAAAATCTATGTTTTATTAATTACTGCATCTCAAAATAAACATCTGTGGAACTCAAACTGGACCATTTTCACCATGATCTTCTAACTAGTCTTCAGTTACAAGTGACAGAAAACCTAACCCAAATGGTTTATGCAAAGAGGCAATTTATTGGTTCATAAAATTGATAAGTCTGGTAATAGGATTAGCTTCAAGCATGGCTGAACTCAGGAGCTCGAATGAGTCATCAGAACTTGATTTCTTAGTTTAGTTCTCTTTTCCTTTGTGTTTTGGGCGTTATTGTCTGGCAAATTCTAACCTTTTGAATGCAAGATGGCTCCTGAGTCTTTATATTCCTGCCTTCTCAAATTGAATTACAGCAAAATAGAGGAAGCCTGTTTTCTAGTGTCCCATGAAAAACCTTGAGACTTATTCTAATTGGATAAGTTTAGGACAAATGTTCACCCCTGAATTCTTCCAAATAGCCAGAGATGAGTACGTCCACTAGCTGGAGCCAGGACAACACTCTACACAGAGGTGTCAGGTTATGTGTCAGCAATATGGCACCATTTTCCCTCTTTTATGGTTTCCCCCACCACAGATTTGGAAGCTTCGGAGCTACATTGCCTGCAAGGCTCCAAGTTAGGTCCTGACAGCGAGAGAGAACTAGCCTGAGATTAAAAGCCAAAGGAAATACAAAAGCCATCATTTCTCCCAGGCAGCAACAGGTGGGTGTGTGGGCTTTGGCAGTGGGTGGTTGAGAGATTCTGATGGCTGCTTCCAGGCAGCTTCCTGCAAATCATTAAACTTTGACATGGCAACTAGCTGACATCATTGCCAGAACTTGTGTGATTGTGGCATTTTTTTATTTCCTGCCCACGAGTGACAGTTTTCCCTGACACTCACTCCCCCCTTCTTTCACTGGTTTCATAAACCTCTAATTCCTGTATTAAGTCCTTCCTGCTTGAAGTGCCTAGACTGGTTTCCAATTTCTGATACCTCTGTTCAGATGAGCTGAGAGTAGAGCGTTGGTACATCTGCAAACCAAATCCTGACTTGTAAATAGGTGGGAGAATGAGTGGCAAGGAAATGGAAATAAAAGTTCACTCCATTTCCCTTCAGTAGCATAATCCTGAGATTCTAGAAATCATAGGGATTGCTTTTACAAAACACCTCAGTCATATGGATTAAAAAACTATGGTAGTTTCCATTGTTTACCTAATTTGAAAGAGAGACCTCAGCCTGTTTTTCCTGGCCCCTCATAATCATGTCACACTTCTCTTTCTTACCCTAGCATTCACCATCCTTCCACATGTCCTACAGAAGAAAGTAAAGAGACTAGATGCTACTCTTGGAACATACCCTAAGTTTCCCTGCTTCCATGCCTTCCTTCCTATCATTCTTTCCTTCTAGCCTCTTGGTTTAAGATTTCCACAAACCCCGTATCTTCTTTTTACATGTCCCTCAAACCTCAAATTATCCTTTCAAATCCTCCTCCTTGTCTTTTTCTTCCTCTTCCCATTCTTCACCAGCAAGGTGAACATTTTAAAAGCACTTACCATGTGCCAGACAGTGTACTAGCTCTTCACATCCCATAAACTGAGTTAATCCCACGTGATAAGGGCTATTGTTAGCCCCAGCCTATAAGTTAGGAGCTTGAGGATTAGAGAGGTTGTATCCTTGCTGCAAAGTCTGATGACAAGTGGTAAGACTACTACTCAAATCTAGGTCCATAGCTCCTAGTCAGAGAAATTCCCATCTTCCCTGAAGGGCCGTGTAGAACTTATATTCTACCTTGAATATGAAAAAAATTAATGAGTCAGTTTATTTGCCAAGGTATTTTGCCCAAAGGGAGTGATGAGAGGCCCTCAAGCCGCAAGGCTCAATGCTCGGCCACCTGCCACTCTTACCTCGCTATCACTAAGCAGCTTTTGAGACTTTTCAGCCGGCTTTGTCTCTCCAAAGCACCCATCTCCTCTACACCCAGCCCTCTTCTCCCTCTATGTCCATTGTCCCAGCACCCAATAACACTTTCTTCAGATAACCTCACCTGTGCCTGACACATGAATTTTTTATGCCAAATGAATGGAATAGCAGTTTATTATTAACTATTTAACAGACTGCATATCTGAGCTAAATATTGTCAGGTCAATTTGCTGTTTTGATATTTGACCAAGGACTTCCTTTCAACATAGTTATCATGTCAGATGCTTGGCTGTAGCCTCCTTAGATCTAAAAATCCAAAGCAAGTTTTAAGAATAGATCAATAATACATTAAGTCTATCTATCAGCTTCACTCTTTTTTTTTTTAATTTAATTCCTTAAATTTACATCCAAGTTAGTTAGCATATAGTGCAACAATGATTTCAGGAGTAGATTCCTTAATGCCCCTTACCCATTTAATCCACCCCGCCCTCACAAACCCTCCAGTAACCCTCTGTTCTCCATATTTAAGAGTCTCTTCTGTTTTGTCTCCCTCCCTGTCTTTATATTATTTTTGTTTCCCTTCCCTTGTGTTCGTCTGTTCTGTGTCTTAAAGTCCTCATATGAGTGAAGTCATATGACATTTGTCTTTCTCTGACTGACTAATTTCGCTTAGCGTAATATCCTCGAGTTCCATCCACGTAGCTGCAAATGGCAAGATCTCATTCTTTTTGATTGCCGAGTAAGACTCCATTGTGTAGATATACCACATCTTCTTTATCCATTCATCCATCGATGGACATTTGGGCTCTTTCCATACTTTGGCTATTGTTGATAGTGCTGTTATAAACATGGGGTGCATGTGTCCCTTCGAAACGGCACACCTGTATCCCTTGGATGAACACCTAATAGTGCAATTGCTGGGTCCTGGGTAGTTCTAGTTTTAATTTTTTGACGAACCTCCATACTGTTTTCCAGATTGGCTGCACCAGCTTGCATTCCCACCAACAATGCAAAAGAGATCCTCTTTCTCCGCATCCTCCCCAACATCTGTTGTTGCCTGAGTTGTTAATGCTAGCCATTCTGACAGGTGTGAGGTGGTATCTCATTGTGGTTTTGATTTGTATTTCCCTGATGATGAGTGATGTTGAGCATTTTTTATGTGTCAGTTGGCCATCTGGATGTCTTCTTTGGAGAAGTGTCTATTCATGTCTTTTGCCCATTTCTTCACTAGATTATTTGTTTTTTGGTGTTGAGCTTGATATGTTCTTTATAGATTTTAGATACTAACCCTTTAACTGACACGTCATTTGCAAATACCTTCTCCCATTCTGTCGGTTGCCTTTTAGTTTTGCTGATGCTCAATAGTTCACTTTTGCTTTTGTTTGCCTTGCCTCCAGAGACGTGTTGAGTAAGAAGTTGCTGCGGCCAAGATCCAAGAGGTTTTGCCTACTTTCTCCTCGAGAATTTTGATGCTTTCCTGTCCTACATTTAGGTCTTTCATCCATTTGGAGTTTATTTTTGTGTATGGTGTAAGAAAGTGGTCCAGGTTCATTCTTCTGCATGTCTCTGTCCAGTTTTCCCAGCACCACTTGCTGAAGAGACTGTCTTTATTCCTTTGGATATTCTTTCCTGCTTTGTCAAAGATTAGTTGGCCATATGTTTGTGGGTCCATTTCTGGGTTCTCTATTCTGTTGCATTGATCTGAGTGTCTGTTTTTGTTTCATATCAGCTTCACTCTTGTACTGCAATTGATGCCTCGTGGCTTTAAAATGAAGGATATCGGGGCACCTGGGTGGCTAAGTTGGTTAAGCGTCCGACTTCAGCTCAGGTCATGATCTCACAGTTCATGGGTTTGAGCCCCATGTCAGGCTTCATGCTGACAGCTTGGAGCCTGGAGCTTGCTTCTAATTCTGTGTCTCCCTCTCTCACTCTCTGCCCCTTCCCTGCTTGCACTCTCTCGCTCTCTCTCAAAAATAAACAATCATTAAAAAAATAAAAAATAAAATAAAATGAATGATATCATTGAGTGTAGTTAATGCAATACAGTGTTATTCCTATAGAGTAGGACCACTAAAATCTATTTGACACTTCTGCCTGGCCCTGTGATTTCCCCATGAGAAGTGCATTTTCCAGCCTGCATTGGTAAATTAGAATCTGAGCAGAAGTGATGTGTGCAACACCTGTATCACTTTCTTAAGAAGGGATCTTTGCCCTGCATTTATTTTCTTTATCTTCCCTGAGCTGAAACACAGATGTGCCAAATGCAACCTGATGAGGGCAAGCCATTTACTCCACCCAGGAGAGCCCACTTTGGGGCATTTATATGGTCCCATAAGAGAGAAAAATAAGCCTCTAGTTTCTTTCAGCCACTTTTATTTCTATCTTCTTTGTTTAGAGATTTGTTTAGAGACTAGGCATCACTGTAACAAACAGTAATCTACATGGGCTTCAAACAAAGCAGAGAATCGTGTTCCCTCAAACTGAAACCCACTGTGATCTCATATAGCATAGGGTTGATCCTCATTTTTTTTGCAGGTTCTGTATTCGAAAATTTACCTGTTCACTGAAATTTGTGTGTAACCATAAAATCAATACTGTGGCTCTCGGACAATCATTCAAAGACATAAGCGGCATGGAGCAGAATCTGAGTTGTCCAACTTGCACACTTCCCACTGAGGTTGAACAAGGTGATGCTCTGCCTTCTTATTTCAGCTCTCAACTACAAACAAGTAGCACTCATGGTGTGTGGAGTGCCACTTTTTTCACATTTTGCGCTTTTCAGTGGGAATTCCACTGTTTAAAATTGAAATTAAAATTCCATTGCCTACAAATGTAGTGCTGCATCATGTGTCTAGTGCTTCTAAGAACAGAAAGGTTGGATGTACGTCACAGAGACAATGCTTCTGTTGGATCGGCTTCCAGTAGACATGGGTCTTGAGCTCAATGTCAATGAATCAACAACATGTATTAAATATATATGTCTTTGAACAGAAACACACATAAACAAAGTTGCAAATGACTGACTGATGAAAAGTTGTAACCAGAGGCTTGAGGGAACCTAACCCTCTATTTCCCCTAAGAGTGATCGTTCACTATTCGGTAATTCAGCATTCATGGCTGCTTAGAACCTAACTACCATGAAAAACAAGAACTATGTTTAATAGCCTTGCCCCCTGTATCTGTAGTGATCATGAGATTCCATTCTCAGTGACACTTGCAGGTAAAGGAAAACAAAACCAAAACAAAAAGCTGGTACCAAAAGTACCAGCTTTACTTCTACATGTGGGAGCAAAGGGGAGGGATGCTAATCAACAGCAAATAAAAAACTTGTTTGCCTGCATTATAGACTTTTTTGAGCAGTAAAATTGAGAATATAAATTAGGCACAGCCATCCTACCGTCTCCAACATACTCCTGATAGAGAAATATAATCGAGAAGAAACACCAAGAAGCATCTGGCTCAATCCTTTCTTAACTCAGAAGAGGAAACCAATGCCCAGGTGCCCAGGACCACACCACTGACTAGCTGGTACTAATGGAGAGCAAAACCCAGGTCTCCCAGCTCCCAAAAAAAGGTCTGTACAAGGCTTGCTAGCTATGGTCACAGGAAGAGAATGGATTCTTTTGGTGCAATGAAAGGAAGCAGACAAACTGAGCACTGGAAGGAGGGAAAGTTGGATGGAGAGCCAGGACCATTTGACTCTAAGTTCTTATGTTCCTGACTTGGGGCTTATGTTCCTGGCAGTCAAGCTCTCACCTCCTATTTGAAAGCAAGACAAGAAATACTCCTGGCCATGGCAAGACGCTGAACTAGTGCTGAATCCCTGCATTTGACTGTTTCTTGGCCGATGGGTTTATTTCTCTGCAGCACAAGAGCTGTATTGAGTCGGACGCCTGACCCTGAGCTCTTCTCACCACCCTCTTCTGATCATATAATGTTGGCAGTCATAAGTGGCCTAGTTTTAAGGACCCAAACCTCTTCCTCCAACATTATCACTTGCCCCATCATCATTAAGTACTTATTACATCTAAATAGTAATTTCTTGATTATAAAACATTCTATGGTTTTGTTTTAACTTCTGAAGCATAGTTATTTGATATATAGATTTTTCCAAAATGACTTCCTGTCAGGATGTTTAAGGATACTCATCTCGTGGAAGGAGAAAGATGTGTGTTCCTGAAGATCAAACCAAAGCCTCCCAACAGCATTACCTGTCATGGTAATTACCTGTGGGTCAGGAGGCCTGAGAAGATAAGTTCCCAGAGGCCAAGAACCTACACACTGAGCACTTGACTACACACAATTGATATCGTGTGGGGATTTTTTTTTAATACTAGGCTGTATTGTGACTTCAGCATTCTGAAACAATGTCTGTGCAATGCCAAAAACATCCAGATGGAAGTGGAGAACTCAGCCGCCACCACATGCTTCATCTGCACCGATGTCTTATGGAAACAGCCAGCACAGATCTCTGGGGCCTGGAACAGTTGCTGGGCAAGAAGCCAGAGGGGAGAAATATTGCCAATATATGTTTAAATTAAATTAATTAACATTTATATAACTCTCTACATTGTATAAGGAACTTTTATCAAATATAGTGTCTCATTGAATCAGAACAACCACCTTATAAATTAGCTATTACTATTTGCTGTATTTTACAGATAAAAAAAATTTAAGCCTCAAAAAAATTTAGAACACACAGTTGCTAAAGAGTGGAGCCATGACTCGAACCCTACCCGTGGAGTCTATAATAACGATTGAGGACTTACTACATGCCAAGAGATTCTGACAACAATGAAATCATACACTTGTACCATAATTAATACCTTCCACCTAGCTATGCTGTCAGACAGGGAAGGCAGGCATAAATGTTTCATGTTGCATTATAAACCTGGATTTTATATATCTGGATGTCTGTCTATATACATATTGATATCCATATCAATCTATATCCATCTATAATATACGTGTGCGTATATATACTTTATATTCCTACAAAGTGGCAGGAAACAAAAAAGGAATGCAACAGAAATGGAAGGATAACTTGGATCTATTTGAAATTCAGTGGATTTGTTCTGTGAGGCCCTAATACAGCAAACACAAGCCCAGACAGGTTTCCCATACCTTCTTAGACTATCCACACCTAACAAGGCATATGTTCGGTGAAGACAGACAATAATAATCCAACATGTTTGTACAATTCGCAAGTTGACAACGTGGGGCAAGTTGCCAATTTTGCATTCCTGAAGATTATTCTGAGTAATGGCCCTACTTTGATGGTATTATGCTCCAGAAAGAGAGTTCTGGGTTTATTCTTGTTTCTAGAATCACCCAGATCAACACAATTCTGTTTGCACTTTTTTTCACCAATATATTTCTATTCACCTCTCGGTCCTCATCTTGGCCATATGTATCCATGAGAGTTGCTTGATTTCAGGGGCGAAAAATAAAAAAAGAAATGCACAGCAATGCAGCACTGAATTTGGAATCACCAGTTTCTACAGATTGAAAAGAGGAGGACCAAAGGTCCCTTTAGAAAATAAAGGGAAGTGATATCACATGAGAGACAGACACCACAACCATGTGCAGTGAGTCTCTGGAGTTTCCTTTTGAATAGGAGATAAAAACAGGTGAATTCGTGAAGGATGCAGCCATTTACATGGGTCCTAGGCAAATGCAACTTCCTGAAGCCTCATATCACACTCAGATCTCATATTCAGGGCAGACGGGTTTTTCTAGGTCGTTAGTCTCCACAAGTTACACTTCCACCCACTGTGAGATAAGTTTTGATGCCAATCAGATATTCACAGATGTCTACACTCAAACCCCTGCCTGGACTTCCAAATTCTACCTATTCAACAGATTCGGCGGCGGGGGGGCGGGGGGGGAGCAAGATTGTAAGTTACATCTAAGCAGACAGATTTGGGGATTATTATGCCCTTCCTATGCTGCAAACTATATAACTCAATAAGAACATATGATTCATGCCCTATTTACACAAGCATTGTATTTTCAGTATCCAACGTAACATGAATTATGCATGTTGGGATTTCATAACTTTATATAATCCTGCACATGAAATAGGTGCCCTAGGTCCTTCTTGGAGTTACATCTACAAAAGATTTCAATGGTAAACACTACAATCATCTTTATATACTGTAAAACACAGTGTTTTACATCAGAGGTCAGCAAACTATGGCCAATGAACCAAAGACAGCCTGCAGTTCATTTTTGTGTGGCTCAGGAGCTAAGAATGGTTTTTATAGTTTTAAATAATTGTTTATAAAAATCCAGAAGAACAAAACAAAAAAGTAAACATAATCAAATAAAACCATACGACAGAAAGACCATATCTGGCCTGTAAAGCCAAAAGTATTTACTATCCAGTCCTTTACAGAAAAAGTCTGGTAACCTGTTTTAAATGATAAGTTGCAAATAAAACTATTTCATTTATAGGGACGCCTGCCTGGGTGGCTCAGTTGGTTAAGCGTCCGACTTCGGCTCAGGTCATGATCTCGCAGGTCGTGGGTTCGAGCCCCGAGTCGGGCTCTGGGCTGACGGCTCAGAGCCTGGAGCCTGCTTCGGATTCTGTGTCTCCTTCTCTCTCTGCCCCTCCCCTGCTCACGCTCTGTCTCTCTCTCTCTCTCAAAAATAAATAAAGATTAAAAAAATTATTTCATTTATTTACCTTCTTTTATTTAGTTTTTACTGGATTTGATTTGTTTTATTTTACTTATTTGGTTTAATGAGGTATAATAATACTACATAGCTGAGCTTTGATCTCTTGCTTTTGACAGTGGCCGCATGAGGGGCTCTGGAGAAGACTGAAGTAGCCCTCCAACATGGTGGCAGACAGGATGCTATTATCATTATTTTTTTTCTCAGCGTTTTTATTTATTTTTGGGACAGAGAGAGACAGAACATGAACGGGGGAGGGGCAGAGAGAGAGGGAGACACAGAGTCGGAAACAGGCTCCAGGCTCCGAGCCATCAGCCCAGAGCCTGACGCGGGGCTCGAACTCCCGGACCGTGAGATCGTGACCTGGCTGAAGTCGGACGCTTAACCGACTGCGACACCCAGGCGCCCCAGGATGCTATTATCAATTAGTGAAGCCTCCATAGATGTAGGAGGCCGAAATGGGGGTATTAATTCCACAAATTGCCCTCCCTGCCTTAGGCGAGATTTTTAAAGCATAGTTATATTTATATATGCAATTAAATACGCAGGGGTAAGAAACAAATACATTTAACAATGCAAGACTACATAAGCAAAGCCAGCCCTAGCCTGGAATACATCGTGCCACATGTTCACTGCGTGACTGAAATTAGCTTTGCAGAGCTGCATAAATTAAATGCTTGCACCCAGAAAATTCAGGCCATTTTTTTCAATAGGGCATCTCCACAAGTGTGGGTTGTAGCTTAGGTACTCTAGAACCCCAGAGACTCTACATTTGAGCTTTACAATCAAGTGCTTAGATCATTTTAGCAAATATTCATAAATACTGGAGGAGTGTTACAATAGCCAAGGATGGCCTGGCTGGCTGTTTCCTTAGAGCAGATTACACATTTCCATGTGCCAAATCTCTTCCTCCACCTATGGAGGAAGGGAAACCAAACTCCAAAGAGGAAGGCCACTTCTAGAGTGTGTAGTTATAGGTGGAGGCCAGTAAATAAATCCCCTTTCACTATGACAAACACATAAGCCAGAAACACAACCTCACTGTCATACTTCAGTTTCAAAAGCACAACATGGTATATTTCTGTGGCATTGCTTCAAAATGTATTACCTCATCAATTCATTTCTGAAAAAGTCAAAATAGTGGAGGCAGTCTATTTTGCCAACATTTTGAATCAAAGCTGTTTTGAGTTCTTCAGGCACCAGAAAGCAGCCTTACTTAATGAGCTGCATCCTCACCCAGCATTGGTGCAGTTTTTGGGTTCAGAACTGAACATAACCTATCTATTCATTTCTTCATTCATTTACCAAATACTAATTAAGAATGGGCTAGCTGTCAGATACTCTATTCAGCTTCTGGAGACACAAAAACAGTCAGAACACAGCCCCTGGACTCAAAATCCAGGAGGAGAGGTAGATAAGCAAGCCATTAAGGGGCAGGCTACATGTTGTGAGGGGAAAAGCTTAAGTTTCTGTAAGAACACATGGGAGGGAGGAGCCCTTAGCCCAGGCCTATGGGGACAGGGAGTCAGGAAAGGCTTTCTGGAGGAATGGAGATCTCTGCTGAACTCTGAAAGTCAAGAAATGGAACAATAGGACTTGACTTGTACCAGTACCACGTGTTCTCGGTGCGAAACACATAGGACACTCCAGGTCTGTGGAGAGTAGCAGGAACCACAAGAGGAGCATGACACACATGACATGACTCAGGGTAGGACAGCTATGGAGCAGGGACTGGGCCATGTCTTAATGGCCCAGTCGATTTTACTGCCAATTAACTTAAGGGCACACTGTGTTCTCTCCTCAAGAAACCTATTCTTAGGGCTGGGACATAAAGACTGTAGCATAAAGATGTAAAACTAGACTATCACAAGTTCTGGGGAGAGTATATGTTCCAAAGACCTCCCCCCTCCCACATTAGTTTGCTAGGGTGTCCATGATAAAGTATCACACATTTGGTGGCTTAAACAATGGAAATGTCTTATCTCACAGTTCTGAAGGCTAGAAACCCAAAATTGAGATGGTGGCAGGCATGGTCCCTTCTGAGGGCTGTGAGTGAGGGGGAATCTGTTCCATGCCTCTGCACTCACTTCTGGTGTTTGCCAACAATCCTTGGCATTCCTTATAGATGTTCTCCTTTGTCTCCACATGACTTTCTCTCTGTACGTGTCTCTTTCTCTTGGCTTGACATTCTTTTTATAAAGACACCAGTCATAGTGGATCAGGGGCCCACCCTACTCCACTATGACTTCATTTTAAGTAATCACATATGCAATGACCCTATTTCCAAATAAGGTCACAATCTGAGGTACTGGAGGTGAGAACACCCATATATGAATGGGGGGCGGGGTACAATTTGACTCCTAACACCCTCATTTAGGAGAGTAAGGGAACTTCCTTTCTGCCTCTCTCCACAAAGTAGCATCAACAGTGACAATCCAGTGCCTACAAGTGTAAGGGATGGGGTCCAGACCTCAAAGCTGGGACCTCAGAGTTTCAGGGAACTATAGGGAAAAGGCCTGGATAAGGATAAAAATCTCTGTCTTTCAGCTTCAAGCCCCTAAGTAATCATTTTTTCCTCCTTGGCATTTTACCTGCCCTAGTCATGAGATCACAAAAAAACATCATGAGGCCCCTTGGAAGTGAGTAGCTTCTCAATGTATCCTGTACCCAGCAATGAGGTCAGGTAGCCCTCCTTCACCATGCAAAGCAGGCTCTTAGCTGTTGTTGGGTCAGGAGGCACAAGGCTGGCCCCTGGAAGCAGAACCTCCAGGCTATGTGAGGATGGGAAAGGAGGACAAAGGAGAAGGAAGAAGAGCGGAGGTCATCCCGTTGTGTCCTGTTTGCGATGCTGGAGCCCACGGCCGAATGTTATTTTAGAATTTGGTGAGTCACAGCGGCACAGCATTGCCTGCCTGCAGCC
Source organism: Acinonyx jubatus (assembly GCF_027475565.1). Classification (NCBI taxonomy): domain Eukaryota; kingdom Metazoa; phylum Chordata; class Mammalia; order Carnivora; family Felidae; genus Acinonyx; species Acinonyx jubatus. The sequence continues at coordinate 66,698,271 of NC_069394.1, read as the reverse complement.
ACCCTCCTACTAGTGGGGGAATTAGGCTAATTATGTCTCCAGGCAGGTATTCCCCTAGTTTTAGGGAAACATAGGCATAAGTACGAAAGTTGCTGTGGAAAGGAAACTGTGGGCCATGACAGGATGGCAGGTTAGCAATGAAGGACTACCCCAAAGGCCTGTGATCCACAGAGCCCCTGCATGCCCACCTCTGAATGAGCTGTAGAAGCAGGACACAGGAGACCTCAGATGGGGTCACTTAGGAGGCTTGCATGTTACAGCATTGGCTCACCTAATCCCAACCTCCTTATTTAACAGATGGGGAAACTGAGGACTCAACACACAGAGACTTGACTGCAATCCCCCGGTAGGAGAATAACAATAAGGCCTATCACCAAACTTTCGATTCCAAGCTCTTTTCACAACATCACTCCACCTCAAACTGCTGGCCAGCCTGTATTAGTTCACTATGGCTACCATAAAAAGCACCACAGACCACGTAGCTTAAATGCCCAGAACTTTATTTTCTCAAAATTCTGGACACCAAATGTCTGAAATTAAGGTGTCAGTGGAGTTGGTCCCTTCTCGGCCCACTCTCCAAGGCTTGTAGACAGCCTCTTCTCCCTCCATCTTCACATGGTCTTTCCTCTGTGCCTGCCTATGACCAAATTTCCTCTTCTTATAAAGACACCTATCATACTGGATTAGGGCCCAATGCAATGACCTCACATTTTTATTATTAAAGTTAAAAAAAAATTAATGCTTCTTTATTTATTTTTGAGTGAGAGAGAGACAGAGCGTGAGCAATGGGGAGGGGCAGAGAGAAGGAGACACAGAATCCGAAGCAGGCTCCATGCTCTGAGCTATCAGCACAGAGCCAGAGGTGGGGCTCAAACCCACAAACCACAGGATCATGACTGAGCCAAAGTCAGACACTTAATTTAGACACTTAATTTGGCTCAAGACTGAGCCAAAGTCAGCCATCCAGGTGCCCCACAATGACCGCATTTTAATTTAATTACCTTTTTAAGGTCCTATCTCTGACAACAGTCATGTTCTGAGATACCAGGAGTTAGGGTCTCAACATATGAACTTGGAGGTGCACACAATTCAACTTGTAACACTCCACCAGAGCCTTTCTCCCAGGAGTTCCCGCTCCATAACTAGCCCTGCTGGTGCCACATGACCCTGCCCCTGACAAAAGCTGACGGGACCAGGGCCACTGAGCTCCTGGTTCCATCTCCTAAATGTGTTTATTGTGACAGCTCTGCCAGTGGAGACAATGGGCTGGACTAATTCAGGCTCTTTGGGGCAGTCTGAGCTCAAGACATGGGGAGAAACAGAGCAAGATCCTAGTGAGGCAAAAGCAAAAGGAGCAGGCACAGAGAAGTAAGCCTACAAAATGGTGAGCTCTAGGGGAGAACCACATCTCCTGCCGCTGATAAAGAGAAAACAACAACAACTCTGGACACCAGAACCAGGCTGGACTCTAGATGAACTTCCAATAAACTGGTAAGGTCTCCAAGCTGTGCTTGAGTTTTGAAGCTGCCGGCACATGATATTCCTTATTTCGAGAGGTAACGACATGAAAAGCAATCAACAAGTCAACATAACCAATACCTGAAACACCATGGTAAACCAAAAGAATCCTACCCTTTTTTTTCTTCTTTGCCTAGGAATGCATGTTACCTACAGATGAGAAAGGAAGAAAGAAAGAGAAAGAAAGAAAGAAAGAAAGAGAGAAAGCAAAAACAAAACCTTGAACATATGTTTTCTTTTTTCCTCAGAGATTGTGGAAATCATCAAGGGTTGAAGCACAGCTGAAATGGTCCTTAAAACAAGAATAAATGGAAAGCAAGAGCCTGGGGCAACAGTTTACAATGGCCTCACAGTAGGGGACTACATTCTTTCTATTGGTGTCCTGAGTTGTGTATAAGATAAATCTGATTTCAAATGTAATGGAAAGAAGAAGGAATGGTGAATCCATTAAAACAAACCTACCAGGAATGTCCTCACAGTTACATTCCTCACTGCCCTTTTGAGAACATTTCAAGACCGAGAAATTTCAAGAGTCTTATGGCATTTATCTCATTTTTTCTCAGTCACCCCTTTACACAGCAGTTTGACCCTTTTCATGATAGGTTTTTAAGCACTTAAGATTCCACCCTTTGTTATTACATTGGAAAGGATTTTTTTTTAACTTTTTAATATTTTTCCCTTTTGTTTATTTGTTTATTTATTTATTTATTTATTTTTGAGAAAGAGAGCAGGGGGGAGCCAGAGAGAGACAGGGAGAAAGAATCTTAAGCAGGCTTCACGCTCAGTCTGATGTGGGGCTCAATCTCATGACCCTGAGATCATAACCTGAGCCGAAATCAAGAGTTGGATGCTTAACTGACTGAGCCACCCAGATGGCCCAATATATTTTTCCCTTTTAGATTAAGCTCCCTGTTTCTTTGGCTATATCTGTTATTCCACTCTAAACTTACTTCAATTTGTCTTTATCTTTCCAATAGCCACGATCCCCAAAACACTACAAGATTTCAGAGTCATTAGTTGCAAGCCCCCGTGGGGCAGAAATTAAGCTCCTGATTTTTGTTCTATTTTCCCACTGTGTCTGTGCAGCCCCCCTCACACAGGAGGCAGAAGACAAATGTTCCCTGACTCATCCTTTCATTCGGGCTGTTTCTCCCCCAGGACAGTGGGAGTGTTCACATACCTCACAAGCAGACTAAAATTCGGGACCTCTCTTACCTTCTAAATAACAGTTAGTTACATCATATTTTTGTAATATTCCCCTGCTGACCTGAAGCCAATTTACTTCTCATGCCTGTGTTTCTCCATCAGCTCTGGAAAAAATCCAGATATGTAACATAAACTCTTCTCTGACCCTAAATTTGCTTGATTGCCAATGGAAGGATTGGAAGCTGGTTGGAAAAGGCATCTTAACCTTGGCACTATTTCCTCCAGCAACTTAGACATTCCTTTTTAAAATTAACAGTTTCTTGCCATAAGATGCCCAGAAGGTTTCAGTAGCAAAACCACACTGACAATAGCTGCAGGGTTAGCTAAGCAAATACATACTGTATCTCTTATGGGAAACGGGTATGGGAAGGGGAAGAAGTCTGTGTGGATTTAAAAAAAAAAAAAAGGTGACTTTTTCTAATCATGCCTAAGTATCCCTTTTTTGTAAAACAGTTGAGCTGTTAACTTCTATGCTAAGGCACGTATGCACTTTGGAAAGGTAATTTGAAAGCGAGTTGAGCCATGACAAATAGGGACAGCTGGCCTAATTGAATCATTTGATCTAAGACAGCTCAACTTGGTTATCCTCACTGCAGCCCACACTGATATTAGCGAGTGAATCATTAGCCATGAAATCATGTCGACTTTCCCGACTGCAGCGTTCTTGACATGACAGCGATCGCAGTCTGCCTTTCATTATAGCCCCAGTAAGTTCTTTCTTCTGTCAGGAAAACAACAAAGCAGCTTGGAAAACTTTTAGGCTCGGCTTCAGAAAGTCATTTGCTCCAACATGCCACATAGAGCATTTCAAAGAAAGACAGGTCGTGAGTTAGCTACAGGAGCAAGCTAGGTGCCCCTAAGCAAGTTCAGCCAGGCTGGACGCCCTGAAGCCTCTCCAGCATCCATACCTGCAGGTAAAAGGCAAGAGCAGCTTTCTTTTGTAAGCACCAGTTTATGGTCACTTGGGAAAGTGGACTCTAAATGGAGTAATGATAAATACTATAACACTTGACCTACAGACATCCCTAATGGGAGTCTTCATGTAGAGAGGACATTCCTGTCATCTTTAATTTAGTTTTTGCAAAAGGAAGGAAAGGGGCGAGTCCCTCTTTTCACTCTATTTGTCAAAGGTGGTGAGGCATCTAAGAGAGCTCAAATGGAGGGACCAGTCCACTGAAATGTGGAACAAATCTTGGGTCTTCCCAGCACTCAAGCTGTATCTCTCTAACTTGCCCCCTCACAACTAGACTCCTTCTTAGGTCCTCCTCTCAAGACTGCACCTGAGGGTGCATTGGCCTCAATTCCCTCCACAGGCAGAGACTGGGACAAAGGCTTGTGAAAATCCAGAGGGGTGAGACAAAGGAGAGAAAGCCAACACAGGATGCATCAGCCTTTGCTTCGAGCAACTCTGCTTGATCCTCTGGAGCCTTCTGAGAGGTCTGTGAAAGGCACTTCAGAACTGCCTGCAAGGGGAGGAAAGGAGGAAGCACTTACTTGCTCCTGCTCCCTGTTGCAAAGATGACCCCACAGAAATTAACTCCTTGCACTCCCAGGTTACACACGTGTGAGCTATGAGCGCTTTCCTTGGCTGTCCCCCACGAAGCATCAGCAACATCCAGTACAGCCAACCAAAGCACCATCCAGCTGCAGCTCCACAAGCCTTGCAAAAGTCTGCCTAAAACTGGCCTATCAGCTTAAGAGGTGGGCCAATGAGACTTTGAAGAAACTGTATTGATAAGAATTATCAGAAACAGAAGTGTGGCTCAGACGCAGCTCATGGCAGGTAAAATGTAGACAAATTGATACATTCAAAGATCTACAAGCAGTGTCCGGATGGCTGAGTGGTCTAAGGCACCAGACTCAAAGATCTACCAAAAAGTCTGAGTAAACAATGACATCTGCAGATAACTTTGATGCTGAAAATGACATTAGATTTAGAATGGAATACCAAGACCAAGAAACAACTGATATGGCTCACTTTTACAGCTGTCTAAACAGTAGGTGAATCCAAAAAGCAATGGCAGAAATTTTGTAAAATGAATATTGAGTTGGAAAGCACCCCACACTGTAGGTGTTCATATACGTGTAATGGGTACAATAATCAATCTGAATCACAAAATTTCAGAGACAGAAAGCAACTTAGAAATCATGTCCTCAAACCTTCTTTTATTACAGGAAAGAAAATCAAGCAACTTCAGCAGCAAATACACTGCTAGGTGGTGGCAGAGTAGATTCCTGAACTTAGACCTTGCTCCACTTGCCTGTGAACTTGGCCCTTGAGATCAGTTTCACCATCTCATGGCATACCAAGAGTGACTGGACATCTAGAGCGGGCCATTTTGTAAACCCTACCCCCAAAATATTTTCATAGTAACTGTAACATGAAACAAATAAAGATAACAGCCAGAAAAGAACTGAAGACAATTAAACAAATTTTAATGTACTACATAAATGTAATTTTGCCAGGAAAAAAAATTTTTAATTTTAATTAAAATAAATATAGTACAAAAAAAGGAAAAAAGCACAACTATTTATTCAATGGTTTTAAAAACATTTCTAATGTTTATTTATTTTTGAGAGACAGAGCGTGAGTGGCAGAGGGGCAGAGAGAGAGGGAGACACAGAATCTGAAGCAGGCACCAGACTCTGAGCTGTCAGCACAGAGCCCGACACGGGGCTTGAACTCATGAACCATGAGATCATGACCTGAGCAGAAGTCAGATGCTTAACCGACTGAGCCACCCAGGTGCCCCTCAATGGTTTTTAAATATTCCTAACAGTTTTAACTTTGATCCATTGGCTACAGTTTCATATAATAATATTTTATGAAAATCACTGTTCAGTAGGTAATTTATAAATTTTAATGAAATTAAAATATCTGGGATGCCTGGCTGGCTCAGGCATAAGAGCATGTGACTCTTGACCATAGGGTTGTGAGTTTGAGTTCCACGTTGGGTGTAGAGATTACAAAAAAAAATAATAAACTAAAAAAATAAATAAATAATATAATGTCTGTAAAAGGTACAATATAAGAATTATTAAACAGTGCCACTTATATAACTTTTTATTTTCTTGATTTTTTAAGTAACTTTAAAGTAATTAATTTTAAAATATTTTAATTTAAAATGCATATTCGGATTCAGTTAAATATTTCATGCAAACTAAATTTTTCTTTATCAACAAAAACCTATGCTTGCCATTTGCACTCAGTTTTACTCTTTTAAATTGTAAATACCAATAAAAACACCAAATTGTTTTTAGATGATAGAATTGAAGAAACGCAAGTTTTTTTCTATATCTTGACAATCACTTCACTATTATTTATTTCTAATCTACTGTTTAAACTCAGGAATATGTCAAACCCTGGGGACCCACATACCTTCTATACCCACAGCAAGCTGGGACAACTCTGAACCAAAGGAACATTTGCCTGAGATGAACACATATATAGATGACTCCACATGTTTTGCAGTAAACTACATAACCAGAAATTCTTTAAAAAAATTTTTTTTAATGTTTCTTTATTATTGAAAGACAGAGACAGAGCATGAGCATGGGAGGGGCAGAGAGAGGAGGAGACACAGAATCTGAAGCAGGCTTCAGGCTCCAAGCTGTCAGCACAGAGCCCGATGCGGGGCTCGAACTCATAAACCCCGAGATCATGACCTGCCTGAGCCGAAGTCAGATGCTTAACGGACTGAGCCACCCAGGCGCCCCAGAATTCTTTAAATTAAGTTTCGTGTAGAATATTGCTTATTAAAGGATAAGTAATAGCAATATACTAATTTAATTATTATTTAAATTCAACAGTAATCTCAACAATTGTTAGAACTCAGATCATAAGTTTTTTTTCAGAGAGTATTTTGTCACCGACATTTAGAATTGCTGGCAAATGGTGACAATAAAAATACCAGCTTTTGGTCGGTTTTATAATTGTTCTTGAATCTGTACAGATGAGTCACCCCTTACTGTGTGCCTTGAATGACCACTCTGTATTGTAAGCGCAGTTTTTGCGTAATGTTCTTGACGAGAATGACGACAGGTTGGCTCTGGTTTAAGAGCACAGGATCCAGTCGAGTACACGCCAGGAGTCTGTTGTCAGGACAGCCCCTTTTTCCTCTCCTGCAGTCTCTCTTCTTTGTACCCATGTTCTGAGATCATGATAGAGCTTTATTTCCCTGTCATCCATTTCTGAGCTTTCACTTTAGCCACTTTTTCTATCAAAAAATTTCTTCCATAAAGGGTTTTGATCCTTCAGCATGTTCACAATGTAAAGACAAAGATAAAGAAGACAACCAGGACTTAAGACTTCAGTATTCAGGGCTTCTGGGTGGCTCAGTCGGCTAAGCATTTGACTTCGGCTCAGGTCATCATCTTGCAGTTCGTGGGTTCGAGTCCCACACTGGGCTCTGTGTTGACAGATCGGAGCCTGGAGCCTGCTTCAGATTCTGTGTCTCCCTCTCTCTCTACCCCTCCCCACTTGTGCTCTGTCTCTCTCTGTTTCTCAAAAATAAATAAATGTAGGGAAAAAAAGACTTCAGCATATAAACCATGACTTTTTAAAAATCCCATGCATGCACACATGTGTAGAAACTACACTTCAATGTTGCAGAGCACTGCTCATGTTTAAAAATTAATTAGATTTAATCAGGTCAACTCAACCATGTCCATCAAGTAATGGACTAGGTGAGGCATAGCAAAATAATACTTTCTAATGATTAAAGTACCTGCGAATACATGAGGAATCCAAGAAACAGAGAGGATAAAAGATTCCCCTATAGTCACACAGCAATCAGTTGTAGACTCAGTTTCCTCATCCCCTGCTAGATCCTTTTCAACTTAAAAGCCATATTCCCTACACACATTACCTACAATCCAGAGTGGGAAATACCATTGCAATACATGAAGCTATTCAGACACGTAACAGTGTGTGGTCAAAGGCTACAGTGAGATCCCTGTAAATCTAGGGAGGTAAAACCTGGCTGGAGATATCTCAAGAAAGGGCCAGTAAAGAAGATGAGGCTTGAGTTGGCCTTATAAGCTCTTCAAGTTGAAAGAACATGGAAGAAGAATGGGTTGCTCCAATGGGTTGTCAGCAAAGACAGAGGAACTCCAACATATGAGTGAACCATGGCCAGCAAGCAAGTCACCTCACCCCTTTGAGCCCATTTTATTCCACCTTAAATGAGGAAGGGGTGCAGTTATAATGGTATGGAAAAGTGTAATTCACCAGAATTCCTCATGAGATGAGCCTGTATTTATTAGAAAGAAATTCTTTGATAAGCAAGAACAGACTCACATACCAAAGACATTCCATTAACTGCTATGTGTAAAATAAAAAGAATTTATGTATTTTTCCTTTTTCTTGAGAGAGAGAGAGACAGAGACAGAGACAGAGACAGAGACAGAGAGAGAGAAGGAACAGGGGAGGGACAGAGAGGCAGGGAGACACAGAATCTGAAGCAGGTTCCAGGCTCTGAGCTGTCAGCACAGAGCCCGATGCAGGTTCAAACCCACGAACTGTGAGATCATGAACTGAGCCGAAGTTGGATGCTTAACTGATTGTGCCACCCAGGCACCTCTGTATTTTTTTTTTCCTGAAATGAAAAGGGTAGGAAAGTGAGAAGAAGAAAAAAAGAGGGAGAAGGTCAACACAATAGAATGTGGTTATGGCACATAATGTGACCGACCCCTTTCTAATGACCTCTCAAAAGCTCATCAAAGCATACCAAAAAATTATGAAGCGCTAAGTGTGATGGGATTTCTTATAGAAACTGGCAGGTGACAGAGTTCTGCCCAAGGGGTCATGGGTAGAAAAAGATGTAGCATCAAGGATGTGGGAGTCAATTGGCTTCTATGCTACACTCTGTGAGTCGTCCGTATTCACCATCTAGGGCTGCCATAACAAATTACCACAAACTGAGTAGCTAAAACCAACAGAAATTTATTCTTTCACAGTTTTTGGAGCTAGACGTACAAAATCAAGGTACTAGCAGGGCCATGCTGCTTCTGGTAAGAAGAATTTTTCTTGCCTCTTCCTGCTTCTGGTAATGACAATTAATTCTTGGCTTTCCCTGGCTTATAAATGCCTGATTCTAATCCCTGCCTCTGAAATCACATGGCCTGCTTTCCTGTGTGTCTCTAGAGGTCTCCAACTCTCTTTGCCCTTATAAGAACACCAGTCATTAAATTTAGGGCCCATTCTAATCCAGTATGACCTCATCTTAACTGCATCTTAACTGCAGCATTTTAGCTGAAAGACCCTATTTCCAAATAAGATCACATTTCCAGGTACCACGGTTAGAATTTCAAAGTATCGTTTTGAAGGACACAGTCAACCCACAATAGACCCAGATATATCCCTGAATACTTTGTATGTGCTTTACTACGAGAAGCTCAAAATAGCTGTATAATTGGCTCATTAACTGAGCCTTCGCCTTCTCTTTGCTGGCCCAGAACAGTGGATCTGTGGAGAGCTGAAGGACAGATTTGATGGATCCTTACAATTTACCTATTCTGACAGTATTTAGAGAAGCATTAATTTCAGGTGATAGTTTTCAAGGAAGATTCATCTGTATGTGGGCACATAATGAATAGGCAAATAGTGCTTGGCCTTGCCTTAGAACTTTCCAGATATCTCTCTGGGCACATAGCATACAGGAAGGCTTTTCCGCTCCGTTTCACTTCTTGCCTTTCTTTCTCCCATACCCACATGGTTGAGGTCAGCTCATCCCAAGTATAGTTGGTACATTAGTATTAATGCTATAAAATCATCCACCTCATTATTATACAATTATGAATGGATGGCAAAGTTGATCATAGTTTTATTTATCAGCTGTAATTATTACAGATCCTAATCAAAGCCTTTCATAAACTCCAAATTTAATATATTGTCTGGTGGCTTTAGGTCATATGCCTTTCTCCTTGACCTTAAAATTCTTCCAATGTCCCTCTTCTGGCCTTGGGAGAGTCTGATGAATTTTAAATGGTCTTAGATGGCTTGTCTATTTTCCCACATTGCCTTCCACCACTATTACTAATACTCTTTACATATCCACCACTCTTGTCCACTTCTATTTAAACCAGCCTAGATGCCCTTATTTGGCATTCCTTTGTACTCCTGTAATTTGGTGTTTCAGCCTGTGCCATTAACCTAATCACACACTCGCATTAACTGGCTTGTCAACCTCTTGAGGGCCCTTGTTCTTCTCTGCATATTTTATAACATTTAGCACAGTGTCTAACATGTGGTAACTGCTCAAAAAGTCTGCGTATCATTAAACTGAAATTGGGAGGATTATTTTCCATCTTTTTAGGCCTGTGCTCTCCTGAATCTCAACATTCTAAAGGCAGTGAAGTTCACAAAAAAGACATACATTTTATGTCTGGCTTATTTAGATGCATAAGTATAGCATCCTATTCATCTCAAAAGAAGAAAGTATGGGGGTGCGTGGGTGGCTCAATCGGTTAAGCATCCGACCCTTGATTTTGGCTCTGGTCATGATCTCATGGTTTGGTTCATGAGTTCGAGAACACTGCCAGAAGATGCTGTCTATGAACCTGAATTGACCAGAATCTTGATCTTGGACTCTCCAGCCTCCAGAACTGTAAGCATTAACTTTCTACTGAAACAGTAGAAAGCTAACCTGTGGTAATTTGTTAGAGCCAAACGGACTAAGATACAAGAAGAGCAGTAAGGCTTCCAAACAAGCCCCTTTAAATGCCATGTCACTAATCAAAAGTTAGGAGTAATGGAATCCTTGGCAATGGGATCAGTTGCTTGCAAATTTGTGGTTTTGTTTCCATTTTCCAAAATGCAAATATCTCTCTGATTTTTCAGGGTTAATTGAACAATTTGGAAGAGAATATGCCCACCTTTTCAAAGACGTCCAATGTTTTCCCCCAAATATTTCCATTCTTTATTCTTCCCTGATTTACACATCATTTTCTCCTGAACAGAGAGCATGCTGTGTGCCAGCTGGACCTGGACTGCAGTAGGTTTGTTTCCAAAGAAGGTTCATGTCCAGAGCATTGATAAAAGACCAAAGAAATTTGACCAGAATTAGGTTTTTAAGGAATATTTGGAGTAAAACAGTCCAAATCTGGTTTTTAATCATTATATACTGGGAGGTGGAAAAATTGTTTTAAGGGTCAACTGCAACTATCCCATATCTACGAATTTGTTGCCACCTAGAATTTCTATACCTCACATCTTTACCTACTACAATTACAAGAGAGAGAGAGAGAGAGAGAGAGAAAGAAAGAAAGAGAGAAAGAAAAAGAGTTAATTTGCAATAATTTGTTTTAAATAAGACTGAGTAGTTCTAGTCAATCTTCACAGCATGTTATTATAAACATCACTAATGCTTTGTGATTAATAATGTAAGAATTTACCCTCAGTCAACAACACAAAATACTCCACGCATTGTCAGTGAGTCACTTTTAAGTTATCTGCTACCCAGCTCCTATTAAAAATCCTGCTGTTAAAAGTTACATAAACAGGCAAACAAAAAATCATCTCAAGGTTACACAGCAGCTTACCTCCTCTTACTTTATCCTTCAACCTCTGTGAATTATATTTAAGTCGCTCATAGACTTGCTTTCCCTGAGCTGCAGTTTTACAAGAAGGGAAATCCATCCGTGCATCTGTTATGAAAATCATGCTGAGGTGAAGAACATTGTCTGTTGTCATGTGTCGCTTCTCTGCCTATACAGTAGTCCCTCCTTATCCATGGTTTTGCTTTCTGAGGTTTTAGTCTCTCGCGGTTAACCGCAGTCTGGAAGCAGATGGTCTTCCTGACATAACAGAAAGTCACAACAGCCTCACACGATGTCACAGTGCCTACCTAGATCATTTACCTCACTTCATCTCATCATGCAGGCATTTTATCATCTCACATCATCACAGGAAGAAGGTTGAGTACAGCACCATATAATATTTTAAGAGAGAGACCACATTCAAATAACTTTTATTATATCATATTGTTATAATTGTTGTGTTTTATTATTAGTTATTGCTATTGATCTCTTACTCTGCCTAACTTAAAAATTAAACATTACTATAAGTATGAATGCATAGGGAAAAAAAACATAGAACAATATGTACTTTCTACAGTTTCAGGCATCCACTGGGAGGGTCTTGGACTGTATCCCCTGAGGCTCCTAAGTGGGGGCCACAGTATTCTCCCATTAGCGATTTGCTTCAGAATTCAAGGGAAAGAAAAGCTTTGTTTCAGGTGAGGAAGTGGACTGGCCACTGTACTGAGAAGTCGAACTCCAGTGTTGATCGTTGTTGGCGGACAGCTTTTAAGCCTCTCCCATCTCCCTCTGTCCCTTGTGCCCATATTTGAACAAGCTGATAACAAAGCCCCTTCTTTGGTGCCTGTGGGAGATGCAGACCACCACAAGCACTCAGGAACCTTCACCCAGGCTCAACCCCTAACAATAAAAACTCAAGCCAGGCCCCTGCCCTCACTCACCAGCCATTTCAGTCTGCTTGAGAGGAGGCCCCTGCTCTCCACTACACCTCAGTGATGTAAGTAACAAATCATTTCAGACTCTCATGGATTGTATGTGGTGTCATCAGTCCAACATCCCAAACAGATTTGGGGTGGGGGGGCGGGGGGGAGGGTCCCTCCTGCTTTGGCAGCATGACCATAACAACTACCCTCTTTCTGAAGTGAGAACTAGATAATATACATCTCCCTTTTGATCTTGACCAATATAAATACCAAGTAATTATGGCAGACTAGTGTGCTGTACATCTGTGGACCCCTCCAAGGCAGGCAGATGGGCATCTCATGGTTTGGACTTGACCTCCGAGACCGAGGTTGGAGCCCCATCTTTGTGCCTTCCTGGAACCCAATACAAGGGAGTATTTACCAGCCTGACTCTCCATTGGGCTGGAGACTCTGCAGGGCAGTTCTTTGCCCATGGTGTTCATCACAGTATTCCCAGCAGGTAGCACAGGGTAGGCACTGAGCAAATACTTGATCAATCAACGACTGAAAGAATGAAGTTTAGGTAGAGAAGCAATTTGCAAGAAAGCAGGGCAAACATTAGTAAGTGTCACAGGAAAAATAAAAAGGCTTCTTCTGTGGCTTCAAAAATGAGAACTACCCAGCAGAAATCCTAACCTACAGCATTCTGCTACTGAGCTGCAAGTGTGGCATCTAATTGCTCAGGCCCTACGCCAGGACAGCCACCTGCATTGAAATACTAGCACAAATCACAATTTACTTCCCAAAAGTTAAACTTCATTAAATATTAGTTTAATTTAATGTTTTCCAGATTAATTTAAGATTAATTTATAGCCACACATTTGCACAGCCCAAGCAGTATCTCTCCTTTCTGTCATTTCTATCATCTTACAGACAGTAGGAAAAGGGAAAATGTATGGTTAAGAAGCGCCGTGATAGAGTAAGTAGGGGGAGATTTAATTAAACTATTACATATCTTTTCCTCGAATGTGGGGAAAAAAACATAAATTTGCCAGTGAGTACAGTAGTATGCATATCAGGAAGCCTGATAAACAAAAACTTTGCAGATAGGAAAAGTGGTTCTTACAAAATGACTTGGGCTCAAAATCTGACATTGTATTTAACCCTACGTTCTCTTCCTAACTCTAAAATTGTATATTAGTGCCAATTTATTCTTTGTTGGTAGAATTTGTTCGCAAAGAAAATAAAAAAAATTTGGTTCATTAATATTCAATAGCTCTTTTTGTGCATGACTATCTTTTCCAGAATCATAGGATCTTAGTGCTCAAAAAAGCCCTGGGGAATATCTAGTCCTGTGGAGTTCATATCATTTTAACAGGTGTCCTTCACTTAAATGGCATCTTATATATGGAAATCATGGCTTAAAGAAGCTCAAAGCGCAACTGCTTTGGTGAAATTGGGAGTGAGGAATCTGAACCTTCCCCAAGCCCCTTCATTCTTAGGAGCTGCCCCCGCCAAGTACTTCATCATCAATTCCAGAGCTCTGCAAACACAGTCTGAAATTCACTAATTTAATGCAATTTCCCCATTTTACAAATGAAAAAAAAAAAAACTGAAACGGGCAGGGCCAAGACACTAGTCAAATTACACTGATAAGCTGTAGCAAAACCAAGTTAGACCCCCTCCTTCCCCTCCTCACTGCTCTTCCGGCTGCCTTCATGGCACTCAGAGCTCTTTGTCCTGGAGGATGTGGCAGCCAAACTCGCCATGCAGGTCTGGGAGAGAGTCTAATGGTGGGTGGGGGAATGTCACAAAACAGGACTCTGTGAGCAGAATGGCTGAGCCCCTGTGTAATGAGACTGTGTGCCTATGACTCTTAATCACTAATATTTGCAGATGGTTTTAAGAAAAATCAAATCTTACAGAACTCTAAAAGTAAGTAAAAGTGCCCCTTCCTCCCACCCCACAGGTTCCACATCTCAGAGATAATCACTTTCCTCTTCACTGAACAGATGCAGAATTCTATTTCTAAACTGATCAATATTAGATCGAAAGATGAGGAATTTCATACTGACTGATACTACATTCCATGTATGCTCCCTTTATAGACTTAGTTTTGCATTTTCAACATATTTTTTTAGTGGTGTTCTTTTTTCTTTTTTTTTTTTTTAATTTTATTTTAGAGAGGGTGAGAGAGCGTGCACATGAACGGGGGAGGGGCAGGGAGAAAGAGAGAGAGAGAGAGAGAGAGAGAAAGCGAGAGAATCCCAAGCAGGCTTCACGCTCTGCTTGGAGCCCAACACAGGGCTCCCCCTCATTACCCTGGGATCACAACCAGAGCTGATATCCAGAGTCCGACACTGAACCGACTGAGCCACTCAGGTGCCCCACATTGTCAAGGTTTTTAACATTTATTTCTGTAATGAATGTACATCCTCAGTGTTTCGTTGATTCTCACACATTTTCAGGGAAACTGGAGTTGTTCTGATTTTTGGTTGGTTGGTTTTCTTTTTTTCCCTTCCTCTCTGGAAGCATTCAGAATGTTTTCTGTACCTTCTGTGTTCTCAAATTTTACAGCTTAGAGTCAATGGTAGAATATGTATGTATGTATGTATGTATGAATGTATTTTCATTTATCCTGCTCAGAATTCAATGTCACTTTTAATCAGCAAACTTATGTTTTTCTTGAGTTCAGTTGAAATGGTCTGCAATTATTTTAGGTATTAAGTCTCAATTTGGTGACATGGGCTTAGCACAAGTGATTCCATTTTGGATTTATTCTCTCTCTCTTTTTTTAAACAGTAATATAAAATATATTTAGTCTCCAGCCCCGTTCCCAGCACAAAGCTCCTAAAATCATTGGAATTTCCTAAGTGATTAAGAGTGATAAAAGTGTCATTTATCACTCATAACAAGCTGCTTTCAACCACACCTAAGATTATGTTAATGAGATGATTTTGGAAAACCCCTCTGGATGGGGTCTGGTTGCCAGAAGAACAACAAGATCAGATGGTTGGAACTTGCAACCCCACATCCCCTCAAACCCCCTTACAACACTTCTGGGGAGGGGAGAAGAGATAGAGGTTGAATCAAACACCAATGGCCAATGAGTTCATCAATCATGCCTATGTAATGAAGCCTCCATAAAAACCCAAAAGGACAGAACTCAAAGAGGTAATAGTGAACAAGAATAAATGCACGTTCTAGAAGGATGACTAAACTCCACAGGGACAAAAGCTTCTGTCTTCAGAACCTGACAGACCTTGCTCTATGTATCTCAACATCTGGTTGTTAGTGTCCTTGAACATCTTTTGTAATAAACCTGTAATCTAGTAAGTAAATTGTTTTTCTGAAGTTCTGTGCAAATTGATCAAACCCAAGGAGGGGCTCAGGAGGAGGGTGGCAGTCTTATGGGAGTGACCCCTTATCCTGTGGGATCTAATGCCATCTCCAGGTAGACAGTGTCAAAATAAATTGTAAGACACTCATTTAGTGTCACAGAATTGCTTGCTGTGTGAAAAACCCACATATCTGGTGTCACAGATGTTGTGAGAGTTCTGAGGGTGAGTGTAATAGTTGAGAATAGAAAATGGCTGTCTGGTAGCTCAGTTAGTAGAGTGTGTACTCTTAATTTCTGGGTCATGAGGTTAAGCCCTACGTTTGGCATAGAGACTACAAACAAAACAAAACAAAACAAAATAAAATTAATAAAATTAAATTAAATTAATTAAATTAAATTAAAATTAAGTTAAATTAATAAAATTAATTAATTAAATAAAATAAAAATAAAATAAAAATAAAATAAAATAAAATAAAATAAAATAAAATAAAATAAAATAAAAGAAGAGAAACACAGGAGTGTTTTCTTTTACACCTCAGTCATGACTTTTTTAATTATTCATCATGACCCTATTTGACAACAGTAATTTTAATTAAAAGTACAGTGATCCTCTGTTGTCTATTCATATTTACAGTGTCAAGATCTAGGTAGACTATTCAGAAAGACCACAACAACTGTGTAGGTTGGTTTTCCCAGCAGGCCCCTTCCCTGAATGGAAAGGCAAGTTGCAGAAGCATAAGTGGGTGACTATGGCCCAGAACGGCTTCCCTGAGATGTCTGCACAGGCACCCAAATGAGGACTTTAAGAGAACCTTAGAGTATTTCACTTTTAGGCAGAGCTGCCTTTTTTTTTTTCCTAGCGTCTGGTGTAGCTGTCCTGAATTTGCCTCAAATCTGCTCTAATTCCATCTCAAGCCCCTTTCCTCACTTCTAGATTATTCTCACATAGATTACATAGTGTATTTATGGTATGTTAGTCTTGTACTAACCATATACTCAGTAAATGTCACAAACTTAGGGTAATCCCATAGGCTCAGCCGTTTGAGAAATGAGTTCTTGCAGAAAGTACCCTGATGATGTCCCCATGCTTCACACTCCATTCCTGGTCTTACTTCTGAGTTTCACTCTTCCCTGGGATGTTCTTGTTGACTACAGCTCTTACCTCCAATAAACAGATTTTTCTTGATATTGTTTCTCAATCTGACCCCATCCATTTTTCATCTTAAAGTATTTCCTCAAATGTTCTGGTCTGCTATCAGTTCCTTTTCCTTGGTTTTCAATACTGTCATGGTTTTGTTTGTTGGTTGGTTTATTTATTTATTTTAAGAGAGAGAGAGAGAGAGAGAGAGAGAGAGAGAGCGAGCATGAGTGAGGCAGGGGCAGAGAGAGAGGGAGGGAGAAAATCCCTAGCAGGCTCTGCATGATCAGTGCAGAGCCGGACACAGGGCTCATGGGACATCATGACCTGAGCCAAAATCAAGAGCCAGAGGCTGAACTGATTGAGCCACCCAGTTGCCCCATGGCTTTATTTTTATTCATTATTTTTCGATGTCTTTTCAGTCAGGATATAGGAAAACAGGGGAAATGATGTCTATCAAACACCTGTGCATCTTGAACTATGTTCTAGTATTTTGAAAACTTCAACTGGAACACTGAAAGCTTCCACAGTTGAATGTAAAAATAACAAATGTGTCCACATACATGAAGCCATGTACCCAGTGACTTGCCAGCTCTAAGGACAGTGAGGCAGACTACCTACAAGCTATCATTAAACAGGTCAACTCTGCTCACTCAGCCATTCCTCTACTTCCATACAAGTTAGTATTTCACATACATCCCCCTACATAAATAAGAAAACCTAGCAAAAAGAAGAAAAAGACCTAGAGTCTACAGTCCTGACCAAGGCTCACAAAGATCAATAAACAATCACAAGGGAAGTACAGATGCAGGGAAACTCAGTGATCATCTAGATCAATATCTTATGTTGGCCCACAGGCTACATGAAGCCCTAAGACTTGAAGCTATTCTCTCAAGGGTATCCAGTTACTAGTGATACACTTAGAACTTGAATCCTGATCTTTTTATATCTAGATTATGGCTTTCTACACCTCTGATTGTCTTCTCTTTGTTCCTCTTTTTCCTTTATGTTTTATTTTTACTGAACAAAAAAGCAGAACAGATACCCTCACCAATAAATGCCTCTCCTTCTATCCACCCCTCTTGCCACACACCCTTCTCCATTTAACATTCAACAGTGGAATTCACTGTGTGTGTGATGTCTATGATGTGAGTCTTACTTTGCATATCAGAGGCACCAATATGACCCACTAACTACCGTTGGGGTGAATTCAATGAATATTCAGCATCTAAGACACAGAAAGCGCTGTACTAAATGTTGCAGGAAATACTAGGATAAGTAGAAACTATTAAGAGAATAGAGAGATAAAGAAAAATGGCCCATTCTAGAGTATTCAATTCATTCAGAGGGCAGGTGGAAAAAGAGAAGTAGACATTACAAGTGTCCAATGGTGTCTGGTGCTTCCCCCACTCCAGGCACTTCTCAGGGACCTTGCAGTTAGGTAGGTCCAGGTGACTCATTCTGGCCAATGGAGAATATAAACAGCATGTGTCACTTCAAGAAGAAAAACACACAAATGATATTCCAGATTCCTTTTCCTGCTGTGGCAACTAAGGTAACCATGTTGTCCAATGGTGCATCTACAAGATGGGGGGAGTGTCTCTACACCTGGGGCCCCAAGTGACTATGCAGAGACTCCTGACAACCCATATAGGACATGTAGCATGAACCAGAAATAAATGTTTGTCTTGCTAAGCCATTGTAATTTTTGTTACAGTAAAATTTGTTAGAGCAAAATCTAGTCCGTCTAGTGTCCTAATGAGAGGACCCAGTTAAAGAAACCGAGAAGGAGCAGTGAGCAAAATGAGAAGACAGCAAGGAAGAGAAAATCATGTGATCATGAAAATTAAAGAAGCAATGGGGAATTTGTCACTAATAACACAAGAAAAATTCAATAAAACTTTTATCCTCATTGATAATCATTCTATCAACCCTTTGTTCTTTAATACAGCTTTACTCTGCTTCAGTAATTTCCTTGGATCGAAAAAGCACATGCAAAAATACCTCACTGCAAAAGTATAAACCTGAAATGTGAAAAACAAATGTATATTACAATCAGACCAAAATATTTACATGATGTAAAACATTAAATAAATAAACCATTAGAATAATCCTATTGAACTAAGCAAATGGAATCCAATAGAACAGCTGTTAATATTATCTTCCTCCATAAAGAGAAACCTTGATGACTCATTTAGAGCTTCATAAATTGTATCTTTTCCCTGCTTGGTATAAATAGGGTTTTTCCATTTAGTATGTTGTTTGGTATATATTGCTAGACTTGATATGCATAACAACATAAGATCCTATCCGTCCATTGTGTCTCCTACACCTGGAAACTCCCTATCCATCCAAGTACCATGCACCTCAACTAGGCAAATTCACTCAAATAAGCTGAAAAAAATGCACACAGATTAATGGTAATCTACTTCCTCCTATTTATTTCCTCATAAACTCAATTCTAGCATAGCATACTTTTAAAATATGTATATATTATGCATTACAGAAGAATCCTAAGTGATTCTTAAAAAATAAAGCGCCACCAAAACAATTTAAAACTTTTGTGTATTCCCCTGAAATTGCATCCTTCTCCTTTTGTGTGCCTAACCCCCTTGTCCTGATGACAATTCAGAACACCTCTGGCCTTGTTCTCCAGCACTGTAAACATTTCACTGGACCCCTCGAGTGAGCAGTCCTGGTTCAGACTTCCCAAGGAGCTTAACTGAGAGAACCCTTGTCCTAGTCGCAGATCTAGGCACCCTGTGAAGAAAGGCAGGATTTGTCCACTGTCCTTCCCTTTACAACATAGGAGATATTGTAAAGGATAGAGGGCAGTAATATTTCTGAGCATCTTAGTCTGAAATTGGGCAAAAGAAAGGAGAAAAGAAAGACCCTTATGGCACATCCACCACACCGTCCTTACTAAAAGCACTAATAATTCTCAATTATCAAAGCATATATTATTTAGTTTAGAGCATGCAGACGGGCACCATGAGCACCTGACAAACTCAGCTCCCGACACAAAACCATGAGCAATATTTACTACTTAGTTTTCAGGAGAAATTAATCTTCACCAATGATCAGAGAAGCTGAAGGCAATACTAATAAGTGGAAGGTGAGATGTTACAGTTCTCAAGTTGAGGCTTCCACATACAGATCTTTAAAACCAAGTTCAAGCCCTTCATTTTAACCATGTACAGGCAAAGCAAGAACAGGATTCTCTGAGAAGGCTTGAACCAGATTAATGCAAACAGAATTGTACCACTCCCAACCTCCCATGTTTTCTTGGTAATGTGTGTAATAATCTAGTTAAAATCAATGAAATCAGAATTTCTTATATTTTGATACCTGATACAACCATATTGGGGAAAAATTGGTATCACCTAGTAAATCTGAACTTGCACATACAACCCAGTAATTCTATACATAGGTATATACCCTAGTGTATAGCCTAAATACATACACATAACTTTTTCACAACTATGAGCTATGTTATAGAAATGTCCGTGGAAGTATTGTTTGTGAGAGGAAAACCTGAAACTACTGAAGTCCACAAACAGGAAACTGGATAATTTTGGAATATTCATACCTGGATTACAATATACATAAATGAATAAGCCACAGGTATACATAGCAACATGGATGAATCTTATAAACTTACCCAAAAAGGGGCAGGTTACAAAGCAATACATAGAGCATAGTTCCATTTTGCCTAACCTTGGCAAAATCAAACAATGCACTAAGTTTATATACAATCGTACAGAATAAAACTCGAAAGAGAATGATTCACACAGGATTCAGTATAATGGCTACTTTGGGAATGAGGAAAGAGAAGTATGTGATTTGGGAGGGGCAAATGATAGGCTTCAAAGAACCTAGTAATTTTCTATTAAGTTGGGTAGTGGGTAAACGGGTTATTAGTCCTTGAAGCACATATGTTACACATACTCCTTTGTATATAAAATAATTTCATATAAAAATTATTAAACTTAGTGTACATAAGAATTCGTGTTTAAAACGTATTTTCACAGACCCAACACTCAGGGAATCTGTTTCAGTATGTTTAGGGAGCAAGGGGATACCTCAGGTTCAGCTTTTTAAAATAAACATCCAAGGTACAACTGGAAATGGTCCATGAGGTGTATGTACCACCCCGTGAAAAATACGAGATTAGTTTTCCAGAGTTACCAAGTTTTTTTTTTAAGCTTATTTATTTTGAGAGAGGGAGAGCGTGCGTGAGCAGGGAGAGGCAGAAAAAGAGTCAGAGAGAGAATCCCAAGCAGGCTCCATCAGTGCAGAGCATGATGCAGGGCTTAATCTCACAAACTATGAGATCATGACCTGAGCCGAAATCTAGAGGTGGATGCTTAGCTGACTAAGCCACCCAGGCACCCCCTAAATTATTAAGTTTTTTTTTAACGTTTATTTCTGAGAAACAGAGACAGAGCATGACCAGGGGAGGGGCAGAGAGAGAGGCAGACACAGAATCCAAAGCAGGCTCCAGTCTCCTAGCTATCAGCATGGAGACCGACATGGGGCTCGAACTCACGAACTGCGAGATCATGACCTGAGCCGAAGTCAGACAGTTAACCAACTGAGCCACCCAGGGACCTCCTAAGTTATCAAGTTTTATAACAAAGTTTACAGACTTTCTTTTTTAAGTGAAATCTTATTTGAAAAAAACAAACACAAACAAACAAGCCAAAAAAAACCCCAAAAAACAAAAACCAAAAACCCAGTTTGTAAAAAGGATCAAAACAGAGGTGTTCTGGTTAGAGTTGGGGAGGAGGCCCCAAGTCTTGTTCATTGGGCATTCCTTTCTCCCACTACAACTGCAGCCTTGAAGGCAGCTCTAGAAGTCCACAATTTCATGACCAATGGCAAAGAAACTCCCAATATCAATCCCATTCAATATATTTCAAAATAAAAAGAAGGAATTATGCAAGTTTGGCTGTGAGACAAAAGCAAGGTGAAAAACAAACCTTGGGAATATTTTAACTAGAATTTATAAAATGTGTATGCTCGTTTGGTTTGATTACACACACACAATTCACACAATCTGCATATGTGAAGGCACAATGTCTGGCACATAGTAGGTATGTGTACAGTTTAAATGGATCAATACCTTGATTCATTCCTGAACTTTGGATGAAATAGGAGTGAAAGTCAGAGACTTGTTATTCTGTGATTCTGACTTTTGGATGTAATTTACAACATAGTGCTAGCCACAACTTCTTCCACTGGAATGCTTCCAGGCAACAAAAGTAATGGATTTGTTAAGTTACCCACAGCAAACCACAGCACCCTGAACACCTGCTGAAAGAAAGAGTTTCCTAGCTACAAATGTAGTTTGAACATGCTGTCTAGAGCAGATCTACTCTGCACGAAACATGTAGCCAAAGTGAGAAAGGAATGGAATGGAATATTCAAATAGGAAAAAATAGGTGGGTGGCTACATATTGGTGTAAATGGAACATCATGTAGGGAAATGTGTTCTTTCTTTCTGAATTTACATTTTATACACAAATTGTATAATTAATACTTGGCCATAAGCAAAACTTCATGCAATGGCTTTGAGAACAATTTGTGAAATAGCGGCCACATACAGAGCCCCTCCCCACCAAATACTGGTTAAGACTTATACACCATCTATAATGGCAAAAAAGAACACAGAAGTTAGTATTCTAGGTGAAAACCTTTCTTATAAGCCCATTGGTTTCTGTTGATTCTCTTGGCCTTCATTCAAGAGAAGCTGGCATGGGCTGTTGCCTAGCAACAGCATGCAGTACACTTTTCTACCAGCCCATGAAAATGCTGTCTCTGGACCTCATGTCATTTAGCACCGTGGTTTTGTAAATGATGACAATCTCTTAGGAACTTTTCTTTCCTCCCTTCAAATGAGTGCCTGAAGACTATTTTAATATTCATTCCTTCATTATAAACATTGCATTTGGCTTAACGAAGACCAGAAAATTAAGAAGGTACATCAATTGGCAACTCCCGTTTCTCTGACACTGACAGAGAAACCAGTAGGAACACATATCTTATTGAGAATTGCAATATATTTTCTTTGAATGAACTATAGACTGTTTAATACCATCCATACTAATATTTAATTAATGCCTCCTATGTGTTTAGGATATCATATCTCAACAACACAGACACTGTTCCTATTCTCATGGAACTTACTTGCCTATCCTTGAATCTCCCTAAAGGCTAAATGTTCACCCATAAGAACACATTCCAAATTCTTGTGTATTCCAGCTAAAAAGGAGGTCCTACTTTTTTAAAACCAAGAAATATTTTCAAGCCAAATTCAGATAACTGAAACCCTAGTTGGTCAGGGCCAGCTGAATCCAAGTTAGGAACTCCAGAAAAATCAAGTCAGCAGACAGGAACCCTAGCTGTGTGAGGTACCGTGCCCCACAGAAATGGTAACAGGACTTTTGAGACTCATGTCACATGATTGAGATTCTTAAATCAAAAACAATGGATGAAGGTTTTCAAACAAAGTATCTCTGAAAGGCCAAAAACTAACTTACCAACAGTTAGGAGAGCATCAAAGGACCCATGTCCATCCTGTATCCCAGCATACAGGTTCAAGGTCACCTAGAAAATATAATGGAACCTTCATTAAAAACATCCTGTAAGCCATTCAGTGAGAAATACTCTAAAATCCTCAACAGAGAGGACTAAGAAAGTATGACAATTCTTTGGGAACCCAAAAGAAATCTGGCTATGTAACTCTCCTTTGAAGACTCATATCACTTAGGAAGAAAATTCCTCCAATTTGAGGAAAAACAGAACAAAGCTACCAGCAAATGTTTGGGAGTAGAAAATAAAAACAATATTAAGGAGTCACAATTATTCAGCAAAGCATGAGTTACTAAGACTTGTAGGAAAGGGACAGAGCCACTCAGGTGGGTAGAAAAGTATTAGGCTAAATACCTAGTGATTGTCACAGAAGTTTATATGACATTATTTTCATTGGAAATACACAAACAGATCTTGAGAAAGTAGTATGGCCTTCAAGTTGATTTAAATATGAACCATCACTATTCAAATTTGTCACAATGTAAACCTAAATCCAAAGAGCCTACCTGTTCTCAAAAGACTGGAAGGCATCCTTAGGTTTAGGGCCCTTTGACTGCGTCAGGCCAGAAATAGATTAAATACGTTTTTAAAGTTTCAGGAAAGGAAGAAAAGGGAAGAGAAGAGAAAGAGAGACAAAGGGAGAAAATTTCAACAGAAGATTGTGTTATGAAGAAAGTTTTGGAACTGTTCTAGCCTGATTTTCACTTTATTTAATGCCAGCTAAATGCTTTCTCTCCAAAAATTTTTAACTAAAAAATAAAAGAGGCAATACAAAGTTCTCTGAAACCTTTTTCCCCTTCAGACACAAAACATAATAATGGGAAAGTAATCCTATCATTATGCTTACATGATAAGCAATTTTTTTTTGAAGTTATTTATTTATTTTGAGAGAGAGAGAGCGTGCACAGGAGAGGCAGAGAGAGAGGGAGAGAAAGGCTCCAAGCAGGCTCTAGGCTGTCAACACAGACCCCAATGCGGGGCTCGAACTCAAGAACCACGAGATCATGACCTGAGCTGAAATCAAGAGTTGGACACTTAACCAATTGAGCCACTCAGGTGCCCCAAGTAATTTCTTAAAAAGAGAAAAATAGGGGCGCCTGGGTGGCTCAGTCGGTTAAGCGTTCGACTTCAGCTCAGGTCACGATCTCACAGTCCGTGAGTTCGAGCCCCGCATAGGGCTCTGTGCTGACAGCTCAGAGCCTGGAGCCTGCTTCAGATTCTGTGTCTCCCTCTCTCTCTGACCCTCCCTCATTCATGCTCTGTCTCTCTCTGTCTCAAAAATAAATAAACATTAAAAAAGAGAGAGAGAGAGAGAAATAGAAAGAGATTGAAAGAGAGCCTATGTCAATTAAGTTCCATGTTCTTGGTTGACAGAAATTACTTTAGTGACATCTCTCCATGTACATACACACACTACTTTTAATAGCAAAAACAACATATAATAAAGGCTCTGTATGCTCATTTTTTTTAATGGCACTGTCTGCCTATGTAAACCCACATTTACCTGGGTCCTCTAAGCTTAAATTATTGACTACCCCTACAAATATTTCAGAATCCCTCCCTAACACACCTCACAACTCTTGCCTTTTCCAAACTGTAAGACGTGCTAGTGATTTCCTCCTTTTTAGGACCCCTGTGCAAATTTATCTCTTTCCTCCACATACTGATAGAATAGTTATGCTGGAGTGCCTGAAACCACAGAGCCTCCTCGGGGTAAGTCAGCCAAATAGCTCTTGTGATGGAAGGTAAGAAGTCTTCCTAGGGGAGGGGACATTTGAGTGGGACTCCTAAAGCCACATTAGCTCTAACACTCTTTGTCAGCTGTGCTAAGTGATAGCGCTGAGCCCACAGGTGTTCTTCATTCACTCAGGAATTTGTGGATTCTCTCACATAATCATAATGGCTATTACATTTTTTAAAAAACACTTCCCCATTGATGTGACTGGACTAGTGAGGCATTTTCTCCCCAAGAGCCCATTCCCCAAGAGGTTGGGTGAAGAAAAGGCTGTGACTCAGGAGTCACCTCCCAAGAGAATTAGTGAAAGGGGATCCCACCCCTTCTGGCCAAGGTGGGTAGTAGAAAGAGGGAGATGAGGAGAGGAGCCTGGAGAAGGGCCGGGGGATTCCAGGGTACCCAGATTCACTCCCTATGCCACCTCTATTATAAAAGGAGAAAACCAAACACAGCCAGTATTTCCCTGTTTTCCATCTAAGACTCTGAGAAGAGATTGCCCCACAGGGTAAGCACAAAATCAGGAAGGACCCGGTTTGGCACCCATAGTTGCCCTCAGCTCCTGTGTGCCATTTGGAGGCAGCACTGTTAGCAGAAGTCACTGCCTGATGAGCTTTCTAGGACTGGAGAAAGGTGACCAGGCCAGGGACCAAAGCCAAGTCTCAGGCAAACCTCAGGAGCAGAGAAAGAGGGGCAGTAGGCCTGAGTCAGCAGGGAGAAGCCCCAAGCCTGACCAACAAGGAACAGACCTCAAGTTCAGCAGCTAGTGCCAGAGGGTTCCCTTTCCCCGGAGGCCTGCACAAAGGCACATACATGCAGGCACACACACACGTTCATCTTGTTCACATGATAAATTTATTCTATAAGACCTAACCCTAGCCTCTGAAAAGACTCACCAGTCCCTCAGGCCAAGACTATCACTCACTATCTTGTCTCCACTGCATCTTGTCTACTCTGTGGTAGGACTCATCAGGTATGCATATTTGACTTTACCTTCCCCACAAGCCTGTAAACTATACCTTCTTCATCTCTGCATCCCCAGCTGTAATGATAGCACCTGGCTAAGAGTAGGTCCTCAAAGTTTTGTTTGCCAAGTGAATTTATAGAAATGGACATAATAGAACCTTTCTATCAGGAAAA
Source organism: Acinonyx jubatus (assembly GCF_027475565.1). Classification (NCBI taxonomy): domain Eukaryota; kingdom Metazoa; phylum Chordata; class Mammalia; order Carnivora; family Felidae; genus Acinonyx; species Acinonyx jubatus. The sequence continues at coordinate 66,672,163 of NC_069394.1, read as the reverse complement.
AAAAAAAAAAGGTGCTTTTGTTAAGACCTACTTTATGCCAGGCTCTGTAACATGCACTTTTATATAGACAATTTCATTTGACCCACTCTCCAACCTGCAGAATAAGTGTTATCATTGTCCTTGTATGAATGAACACTCTGAAGCTCTGGAAGGATGAAGGGACTCCCCCAAGAATACATAACTAGGAAGTAAAGGGTCAGGGTTAAACTCCATGTCTTCCATCTCCAACAGGAAGACTTCACAACGTCAAAGTTTCTAAATAGCTTTCCACACTGCACTCTAGTAGAGTAGAAACGTCGATATAACACTAAAAAATAACACACATGAACTATGGTTCACACGGAAACTTTGATATCTCTTCGTATGATTATAATTTAACAGCATCAATTCGAATTAGTCGCTTAAATTTTCTGTCCTGGTGGGTAGCCGATAGGGTGAGGAGGAGACTGGAAGGCATGGTGCCAATATCCCCCACCTTGTCACAGGCAGCCGATATCTTACAATAGTTGTTGGGTCTCCATGAGACTAGGATCAAACAAAGAATGAATGTTGTTGGAATCAACTGTGAGGCCACAGCTGCACAGAATAAGAACTGGAGGGTGACTTCAACAAAACCAAGTGAACTGTTTTAATGATGGATACATTTTTCAATGAGATGAGCTTTTCCCAGGCCCTACTGGGCGTTCCTCTGAGCTATCATGGTGAGTCACAGGTTTGACAAAGCTTTCCTCCACAACTTTGAGGCATTAGGAGGTTGTCAGAAAACTCACACTTGTGGTGGAGATCTGTTTTTGAAGTTGTACAGAATTACCAATTAATGAGTTCTCGTATTATTCTTTTATAGCTGGGTGCATCTGGATGAGACTCAACCACAAAGGGGCCCAGGTTTGTATATCATGAATACTAACTTCCAGAGACATATCTGGTCTCACTGTTGCCTACTCTATTTGCCTTTGTGTTCTGGAGACCTGATAACTCCAATTAATAGGATAATTAACAAAATCTTTAATTCTTTTCAAGTAGCTCTTCTTTTAATTACTGCAGATGCACCAGATCCTCTAAGCAGGGCTATAAAGCATTTGGGTTTGTCTGCCTGTGATAAGCTCCACAAGGCAAATGCCCATGTGCCAAGCCATAGGCAGACATGGAACAGTAGAATGCATTACAAATTCTAAAAAGTATTTTATTGGTAGTAAACTCACGCTCAGAAAAGAAAGACAGTTGGTCAATACATAATACTCAAATGGTCAGCTTGGCAGCTGGCAGGTAATAGATGCTCTTAAAATACTTCTCAAATAAATAATGCTGTTAATAGGCCCTCTACCATAACATCAGCTGTAGTATTCTTCAACCCGCTTTCAAGTTCCCATCTGATATAGATTATAGAGAATAGATTTAATTTTATTCAGAATAATTTTTAAATTTGCCAAAAAATGCAAAGTATAACAAATATCCATATGCCCACCACTCATATTAATCGATGGTAATAGTGTGTCACATTTAAGACTTTTAATAAAAGAAATAACAGCTAACATTTATTGGTATTTAACCATGTATTCCAAGTGCTTTACATACATCAATTTGATTAAATCTTAAAAAAAAAAAAACCTAGGAGATAGGTTAGTTAATATCTCAATTAAAAAAAAAACTTTATTTAATGTTTATTTATTTTTGAGAGAGAGAGAGAGAGACAGAGACAGAGCATGAGCAGGACAGGGGCAGAAAGAGAGGGAGACAGAATCTGAAGCAGGCTCCAGGCTCCGTGCTGTCAGCACAGAGCTCAACGCGGGGCTCAAACCCACGAACCGGGAGATCATGACCTGAGGCAAAGTCAGGTGCTTCACCAACTGAGCCACCCAGGTGCTCTATCTCAATCTTACAGAGAAGAAACTAAGGTATGAATTTTAAGATTGTGCCAAGTCATACAGATTTAAGAGGCTGTATTAGTTTGCTAGGGCTGCCATAACAAAGTACCAAAGGTGGTATGCCTTAAACCACAGAAATTTATTTTCTCATAGTTCTGGAGGCTAGAAATCTGAGATCAAGGTGTCTACAGCATTTCTTCTCAGGCTTTTCTCCTTGGCCTGTAGACACCTGCCTTCTCCCTGTGTCTTCACATGGTCTTCCCTCTGTGCATATCTGCATCCTAATTTTCTCTTCTTATAGGAACACCTGTCATATTGGATTAAGACTTAACCTACTAACCTTATTTTAACTTAATTACCTTTTTAAAGGCCCTGTCTCCAAATACAGTCACATTCTTAATACTGAAGGTTAGGACTTCAACATATCAATTTCAGGGGGACACAATTCAGGCTATACCAGAGGCAGAGCTGGTATGCATTCCCAGAAAGCTACGACCCAAAGCCATGTCCTTGCTGTCTACAGTAAAGCTGCTTCTGATAACAGTGAAGTCCTCGTCGCACACTTTCTCAAACCCAGTCTCCCCATCCCATCCATTTTCACAGAAGCAACATTCTCACAAAGTTTATGCTACTTTTGTAAGTTAACCTACCTAACATGCATCCTTAATATTATGTGTTTCTAACAAGTATTAATTTAAAAATGCCACCCTTCTCCCAAACAAGACAAGAATCTTAAACGTGTTTTAACTTCTCTCCAAACAGCATCACATGCTCACACCTTTCATGTTATTGGTGTCTAGTATCCTAACCATCATTTTAACCACCTTCCCCTACAAATTAGTTACTAGTGCCAACATGTATTTAGGCTTAACAGCAGGTTTGATTGATTTCCTTGGTCAGGATTTCTTCCTGCATTTGGGTTCATTTTCCTTGTTGCTAAAGCACTTGCGTGAGCATTTCTCTCAGTGAGGGTCTGAAGGTAGGAATGTGCTATATCTGTGTATATCTGGAAATGTCTTCATCACTCTTACTTGATATAATTCTAGGTTCAAGTTATTTTCCCTCAGTGCTTTAAGATAAGATTCCATTATTTTCTAACATCTATTGTCCCTGGTAATTAACTCCTATGATTCTAATTGTCATATGTTTCCAAGTTTGAAAGTAACTTGGTTTTTCTCTCTGATATCTTTAAGTCTTTTCCCTCTTTTTCCTTATAGTTCTACAGTTTTATTATGATGTGTCTAGATGTGAATTTGATTCTATTTACCCTGCTTGAGACAAATATCTTTTTTCCATTCTAGAAAACTCTCAGTCATTACCACTTCAAATACTCTCTCTTCTATTCTTTTCATTTTATCCTTCTAAGTCTCTAACAGAAAAAGTTATAGCTGTTCATTGTACCTTCAATATCTTCCATGTCTCTTAACTTATCTTCATTTTCTCTAAGTCCTCAACTCAGTAGTGAGTTCCAGGTGATTAGCCCAATTCTGTTATCTACTCTACTTCACTAGTTCTGTCTATCCCTGTATCTAGATTATTGTTTAGCCTATAAAACAAACATTTCCTTCAAAGGCACAAGTTCTTTCAAAAATCCTCACTTGCCAGCATTCAGTGATAGCTAGCATTCATTTCAAAGAGCTTTGTTCATAAGGCCCATAACACTGTAGTGAAATGATTTCCCCAGATGCAACAACAGTAAAAAATCTAAAACCTGTAGTTCATAGATTATCTATTGTATGCATTGCATTCACGGAGAATCTGTACTAAGAATGGCAGTACAGTCAAGCAATGCGTTTTCAGAAATGGTAATGAAGTGCAGCCAAAATAGAGATAATTATTTTAATTAATGGTAATGATTTTAACGGTTGAACATTTTAACTAATTAATTATGATTGATTGCTTGTTACTAATCAGGAATATGATTTGAAGTTGTAATTGAAAAACCAGGAGCAAGAGGTTCTGCAGAGACCATATTACAAGCCTACTGAGATCAGGGGCATAACTTTTGCCTTGAAAACTACTTCCTGGAGCATTCCAGTCCTTTTTACTTCATATGTTTCTTAAAATAAACTGCTGGAACACGGATTTTAATTCCATGTTTAGGATCCTTTATCAGAAATGGAAAATTGAAGAAATGTATTATGGTATCGTGGCTATAGCTTTTAATATCATATTATTCATCTAAATTTTATTCTTATTAACTTGTGAGTCTAAGTTGTCTTTCTTTAGATAAATATTTTGGATATAAGAAGCTACTCAATTAGTCTACTCAGACAACATGAAACTTTTTTATTTTAATAAGCAAATTGACAGAATTAGTTTGCTATATAATTTATATGTAGTACTTTGGACACTGGATTGTTAATCTTTTTAAAATCTGACAAACTAAAAATATCACATAGAGAACAGCCAAAAACAATGAGATAAGCTTCTTTTGACTCTTTCATCTATTGTTCTAATGGTTCTGTATAATTTGGCAAGTCACTATCTCCACATGACCTGGGATCTATCTTGAAGTAATTCTATGTCTTACCTTACTATGGTAAGGTGGCTATTTTCATCTAATCCTTTACCATAAGAGAAAAACCATGTTACTCCACTTTTATTTGTTAGATAAGGAGAGGTGGGAAGAGAGAAGAGAGAAGGGAGGAATAGTAGAGCGATAATAAGGCATGGTAGGTTTGGAAAAGGCAGAAGGTCAGTGTAGCTGTGGTACAGGGTGTGAATACAGAAAGTGGAAAGAAAGAAGACTGGAGGGGTAGGTGGAAGCCAACTTGCAAAGTCTCTTGTTTGTCACATTGAAGAGTCCTGTGGGCAAGGAGGAAAGGCTGGAGATCACCAGGGAGAGGATGACATAATCAAATATATTTTAAGGAAGGCCATACTGAAGCACTTATTGGAAGACTGATGGGAATGAGGACAGAAATTAAAAAGGAGGCTGTCCCTATAGTCCAGATGACAGACAATGAAACCTTGGACTAAGGCAATGATAAGGGGCATTCCTAGAATAGGACTGCTTGGATTTGGTTAACAATTAACTGTACATAACTATCTAAATAATAATTAAATATATGATGACTATGGAGGAGGTTCAAGTTTGAGGGAAAAATTGAGCTCCATTTGGGACATGTTAAAATCAAGGTGCTGAGGACACTCTGGTTACTGCATGTTTAACCACTTCTTTGCACCTATCTATCCCATTCAACAACTGCACCTCAACAACCTATTGTCCACAGCCAAGGTCTCTAGATCATGTATCTACTTTTCAGACTGGACTTTACTCAAAGCCAGAGCCAGGTTCTGCAGCCAGAGGAAGCAAGTCTGAGAGCAGGGCCAATGCCATTGATTGGCATGGGAGCAAATGCACAAAACATTGTCAACATTGGACTATTTTTTTTCCACATCTCATAGTCTAATCACTGACTTTTCAATCACTTAATTTGCACTGCCTCCTCTGGCATTATTTTAATCACAGTCTTTAAAAGCATTGGCTCTGAGTCACTTTCGCAGAATGTGTTCAAGAAAGAGTGTCTTATCTCCCTTCTTTTCTCCTAGTAAATTTCAACACCTAATTACCTACAATTGAATCTCTCTCCCATTAGCCAGCCCATTCTTATAAGGGTCTGATTCCAGATTACTAGACTCCTCCCCATTTTCTCTACACTTCAGTGGTCCAGTTATGATAAATACCAGAACATTGAGGCCCAGAGGACTAGCCTCAAAGTCCCTGTTGTTATTGTTTGATCCATAGTCAGGATGGACTCAGGGCCTCTGTGATCATGGAGTCTGCAGCTAGGCGTCAAGTGACTTAAATGTGAAGAGATGAGAGCTGTGGAATGTGAAAGCCAAGCAATTCCCCAACATGTTTTGATATTAGTAGCATTTGCAAACATTTATCCTTTTCATAATCTTGTACTAAACTCTGGGGGCATAGGAAATATCTTTATTCCTCTCAGGTGTTATCAAGGTTAAAGTGCAGTGTTTATAATTCAGCCAATAATTTTTTTTTCAGAATCAAACAGGAAGTGGACACAGAGTTGAAGGAATAATGATAGGTCATCAGCTTTTTTTTTTTTTTTTAATCTTGCTATAGATCGTCCACTCAGTAATTTACCCTTGGACATTTTTAGTCTCAGGTCAGACTTCCTTCTGCCATTTGGCATTCTCCCAGGCACCATCCTTTTCCATCAGTCAGTGTAAACATTAGCCAAGCATAATTAGGAAGGTAAATCTGCTGTAGAAATGATCATGATTTCATTTAGATTTAACCAATGCTAAACAATGGACAGTTAATTTTCTTTTCCTGGAAATTCAAAAACAAATAACAGACTCATCATCTAGACACATCTAAACTATGTAAGTTATCCACTGCAGCTTGTTTTTCTGATGATAATACTTTCAATTATGTTCTCATTTCAATACTAAGAAATGAGTATTTGAGTAGGAAAAAGGAAGGAGCACAGAGATTGAAGGGAAAAGTAGAAAAGGACAGCAATAGAGAGCACTGTGTATCATTAGACTATCATATAATTTAGGTATTTCAGCTGCAAACAAAACTCACTACTTACACTGGTTTGCAGAAGTGACAGTCTGTTTTGCCAGAATGATCAACATTAGCAAGCAGCATCCTACTGTTCAGCTGTGGATTTAGTCTGGAGTCATAGAAGAGGATAATATGCTTACGAATAGCACCTCTCAGAGTGTGAAGTGTACCTCCTGGGCTGGCAATCTAACCCTGGTTCTGGCAGGGCCCCAAGCAAGGTGAAGGAAAGGGAGGGAGAAATGAATGAATAATATTTCCTCTTTTGCTCAAGATTTGCCAAAACTAGAACCTGGCATTGAATATTCTGAGCTGAAATACTCCACAGATAGTTCCGTTCATGTGCTGGATCAAAATTCATATGGCTTAGTAAAGTAGAAAAATGAGCACTGGGTGCTCCATCCATATGGTAAAAGTAAGAGCCTGACATCTCCCTTTTCTTCCCCATCACCAACTCTTGCACGTTCCTAATGATGTGCCTTCAGAAGAGATCTGAATCTGAGATCCTAATCGTTGAGTTTTTAAAAGTTCTCACAGCAAGGTCTTCAGGATCATGATGTAGGCTGGATGTCTCCAGACAGAGCAAACAGTAATATTCTCTTATGTATGTATATAGCTAGCCATACCCACTAAACCACAATGAGTTAAGCATCTCACAGTAAATAATCTGCTGAAATAAAAGCCTTAATTTTCTCAGCCCCAAATGAATTATAGAGATAATCCATTTACCAATTATAAATATGCCCAGTGGAAGCTATTATGATGCAGCAAATGTGTATCTTATATCCAAAAATGATGTTATTGTTATATTCTGTGATAGGGTTTTCTCTTTGGATCGTCTCTCCAGCAGTGGTAATGAGTTCACACACAGCTACTGACATGCTTTCTTTCCTTGTTGCTGATGACCCAAATCCCCATTTGTTAGATGGTTGGCCAGAATTGGGGCCATCAGAGCAAAACAGTTTAAAGCTTGTAGATTATTGTTACTATCAATGTTAATTTTTTTACTACCAACAAAATTTGCATAGCCTATAGAGTAAGGTTTTTCCGATGATAATACTTTCAGTTAATGTTCTCATATCAGTACTAAGAAATATATCCTACTCTATAAAGCATGTAAAGCACATCGTATACATTATATCACATGTACATTATATCACATGTACATTAAATTGGTTAAGGTAAAGTATTGGTTTCAGTGAATAAATTATTATTAAAAGAAGAATGATTGTAAGGAAGAATTCTTTATATGTGAATGATGATTAAATTGAGTTTATAAAGAGAACCAATGCACTCTTTCTCAAGAGGTTTATGATATGACTCTTAATTTTATTGCTTTAGACTAAAAAACTTGCATGAAACCTAGAAAACAAAGCATAGGTACAAAGTGATATTTAATTAAGTCACAAAAACTAAATAAAATAAAGTTAGAGTGAACTACTCAGCATTCATTTTGAAAAACAATTAACTATGCAGCTATATCAACGTCTCTTTCGAACTCCAGGTTTCAAATAAATAGCTTAGGTTTTTTAAGAACTCAGTGCAAAGAGTGCCTCCAAATTTAAAATACCATGTCACTGTCAGATAGTAACTTACCATTCCTAATCAAGAGTAAACACTAATTAAAAATCTATTTGGTACATTATCCCATGGTTTTAGATAAACAGATAAATGAAAGATGACAAAGTAGGTTCCCTGTCTTGCAAGCCCCAGATACAGGGTCACCAGCTTAAGAGGTAATATTTGACTAGAACAATATAACATTATGAGGATGGAGGATGTGCATTCTGTAATCTGAGGAGGTTCCTTCCAGCTCTTGACTATATATTTGGATAATAATCATTAGAAGAAATGTATTATCTTTTCAATTTGACATTATTATTTCCCTCTTCTTGGATTGACAAGACATGTGCTTTGAAGCAGCATGATGTAATAGACTAAGGCAATGAATCTGTAGTTAGAAAATACAGAGCCTTTGCTCTCCCATTTAGAAATTCAGTTTCTTTATAATTATAATGAAAATGATAATGATACTTTACCACATACCTCACAGGGTGAATTTCAAACATACAGGATTATATGAGCAGTGTGTAAAACTTAAAGTCCTATATAAAGGTTAAAGTTGTACATTTATTTAGTTTTTTTTTAGAATTATCATAATGATCAACATTAAATCAAACCTTACAGAGATTGAGGAAATGCATTTTCTCAATAGATAGCCATGATTTAGAAATGCAATCTGACATTGAAAGAGTTTAGAATGATTTAAAACTAAGAGATGAAAATACAATATCTGTAACTAAAAGCTCAGTAGGTAAGTTCATCATCAGACTGGACATGTCAGAAGGCAGGGTTAGTACACTCAAAGGCAGAAAAATATAAAATATTCCAATTGAAGTTCAGGTTAAAAAAAGAGTAAAGGGGAAAATTATAGTAAATATACGAGAAGCATGCTCAAAAATTCTAACATGTATGCAGTTAGAGTCCTAAAAAAATAGAAGAGAGAAAAAGGAGAAGAAATATTGCCAGAAATAATTGCTGAGAATATTCCAAGGACATCAAGAGTCTCAAGGAACCTCAAGCAGGATTAATACAAAAGAAACTACAGATAGTCATATCCTAGTCAAACTCTGGAAAACAAGATAAACAGAAACATCTTAAAAACAGAAAATTATTCAAGGAGCCTGCAAAAGAGCAGCACTATGGCTTATAACTGACTTTTTTTTCAGAAACTATGAAATCCAAAGAATAATGGAACATCCTTAAAGTTCAGAAAGAAAAATCCATCAACTTAAAATTTTACACCAACTAAAAAAAAATCTTTTTAAAAATAAAGGTAAAATAAATATTTTGCATAAAAAATGAAAATACACAATTAACAACCAGCAGTCATGTTACCAAAAAATATACTAAAAAGGTAACAGAAAATAATTCCAGATAGAAATACACCAGTAAGGATTTTGTTGCATGAATACAGAATGTATAGAACTTGTTCAGCCATCCAGCAGCATGAAAGATATATTCCTGATAAAGAAGATGGTCAAGCTAAAATATACAAGTCCTTAAGTTATTGTTGAACTACTGAACTATTCTGGAGCAGACTATTACAGACTTTTTAAGTTAGATAATAAATTTCTTGTTGTTTAATAAAAAAAATATTTTATTTAAAAACACATTTCTTGGGGCGTCTGAGTGGCTCAGTCGGTTAAGCATCTGACTTCAGCTCAGGTCACCATCTCATGGTCCGTGAGTTCGAGCCCCACGTCGGGCTCTGGGCTGACAGCTCAGAGCCTGGAGCCTGCTTCCGATTCTGTGTCTCCCTCTCTCTCTGCCCCTCCCCCGTTCATGCTCTATCTCTCTCTGTCTCAAATAAATAAACGTTAAAAAAAAATAAATGAAAAAAAAAAACTTAAAAAAAATAAAAACACATTTCTTTTAAAAAGCCTAAATTTTTTGCTTCTAGCATTATGGCATGTTAGATGCTCTGAGAGATACTTCTTTGGCAGAAAGAATGTATTCTGGATAGGACACAATTTTTTTGCATTGCTTTTCTTGCACGAAGTATGTGAAGACTCCAAGGAGCACTTTTCTCTCCTTCCTCCCAAAATAATCACCTGTCAGCTAGTTAGGGTTTCCCCTGTGTGTACATATTAATATCACCACCGTTTTGTGGATACTAAGATGTGGTTCAATGTTAACATGGAAAAACTAAGCCTGGGATCCTGTGCTAGTGAAGACCAAGGAGAAAGGCTGAAAGAAAAAGTCTTCTGTGGAGGAGAACTATTCTAATTTAGATACATATGACTCATACAGGTTAAAATTAAGCAATGAGTGTATGAATTTTTAAAAATCACCAAGCATTTAAGAATGCAAACCACTGTACGTAAAAGTCACAAGAAGTTGTAAACAACAGAACTGGCTATCCAAGAAACTGCAGATACAGGGTATAGAATATGATAGCATATATGAAAATAATTTTTTAACTGCTTAAAGAAATAAAATGTACATGGGGCACCTGGGTGGCTTAGTCAGTTAAGCATCTGACTCTTGATTTTGGCTCAGGTCATGATCTCACAGTTCATGAGATCAACCCCATGTTGGGCTCTGTGCTGACAGCACGAAGCCAAGCCTGCTTGGGATTCTGTCTCTCCTTCTCTCTCTGCCCTCTCCTGCTCTCTCACTCTCTCTCTCTCTCTCAAAATAAATTAAATAAGTGTTTAAAAATATATTAAAAAAAATAAAATGCACAATAATGAATATGAGCAAATAACAAGAAACTATCCAAATGAACAGGCAGATTTGAAAAATAATGCTATATATATATTATATATATATATATAATATAAATATATATATAACTTTTTAATTAAAAAAAGTTAATGAACAGGATAAACAGCAAATCAGGCACTGCTATACATAAAATAAAAGCAATCTGATAAAAATATCCATAAAGTAGCACAGTGAGATATTAAAATATAAAATATTAGGAGGATAAGAAATATGAAGGGTAAAATGAGGATATAACTGATCAGAGACACAAGAGGAAATAATGGGAGAATAGAAGGTAAGGCAATATTTGAAAAATAATGGCTAGAAAGTTTTCCAAAACTAGTACAAATATGGATTCATGGATCCAGGAAGTGTACAGTATCTCAAGCAAAATAAATAAAAATAAATTCATATCTATACAGTGAAACTACAGAGCACCAAAGATCTTTAAGGGAACATGAGATAAAATACATATTGTCTACAAAGAAAGGAAAATTCAAATGACAGAGATTTCTCAGCAGTAACAATAGAAGCCAGCGAAAAACAGAATATCTTAAAAGATGTTGAAAAAAGTAGCTTAGCCTGATTGAGCTGCTACAACAAAATACCATAGATTGAGCGGCTCTAATAACATTTATTTCTTACAATTACAAAGGCTGGGAAATCTGAGATTAGATAGTTGAGGTATAGATTAGATAGTTGAGCCAGCATAGTTGAGTTCTGGTGAGAATCCCTTTCCTTGCTTATAGATGCTGCCTTCTTGCTGTGTCCTCACATGGCAAAGAGAAAGCTCTGGTACTTCTTCTTCTAAGAGCACTAATACCATCATGTGGGCTCCATCTTTATGGCCTCATCTAAACCTAATTATCTCCCAAAGTCCCCACCTCCTAATACTATCTCATATGGGGGGCTAAGACTACAATACATGAATTTGGGGGTGGGGAGAGACACAAACATTCAGTCCAGGCTGACAACAAATATCAACCTTGAATTGTTTACCCAGTTAAATTCTTTAATTAAGATAAAATAAATACACTCAGAAGGCAAAGAAAAACTGGGAGTTTACCACCAAGAAATTTATACCACAAGAATTTAAGTATTTTGAAAGAGGCAAATGATTTCAGAAGAATATTTTAAGATTCAAGAAGAATGATAACACATAAAATTACAAACATATGAAAACCTAAACAAATATTTATATAAAAGAATATTCCTAAATTAGAAGACTGAAAAAGAGCAAAACTAAAATTCTAGGTACCAATTACATTTGATTTGGAGAGGATGATCAAATCTAAATTGTTGTAAAGGCTTGATATTAAAACTGTGGTCTGCTGATCACCAGCATCAGCATCACCTATAACTTAGTGTGAAATTCAGACTCTCAGGCCACTTTAACAAGAGTCCCAGGTAATTATGTGCACACTCAAGTTTAAGAAATGTCTAAAGTTCTACAATTGTTTTTAGATAGGATTAAAATATTGTGCAAATGTAAATTTAGTTTATACGTGATAAAATGTCAAGGGTAATCACATAAAAATAAAATAAATAAAATAAAATAAAATAAAATAAAATAAAATAAAATAAAATAAAATAAAATAAAACAAAAAGAAATTTTAAAAGTACTGAACCCTAGGTCCCACTCCAGAGATTATGATTTAATTGTCAATGGTATGGGACTAAGATCATGATTTTCTAAACCCTCCTGAGATACCTGTGATGTATAGTCAAAGTTGAGACCCACTGCATCAAGTAATTAAGCTAACAGAAATATTTTCTTATTATCTGAAACTTGATGGGGCTAAATATAAAATAAATACTCTTCAATATGTCCTAAAGAAAACAAAGTATACCCAACTAAATAGCAAACACATATGCTTAAGAAGGAGTAGCTTTTCTGTTTTGAGTAATATATTTTCTTTTCATAATGGAAAAAGAACTTCTGTCCCAAAGAGAAGAAAGGGAATTATGGAAGGTTAGTATCACTGCAATAAAATAGAACAGCTTTTTAGATATTTAGAGATCTGGTGTTTTGGAGCTTAAAAGCACCTTATAGATGAATGATATAGTTTTCTGAATCTGATTATGTCCTTACTTTTACCAGTATATTGTACATTTTCATAATTTTTATGTTAATGTCTTTCCACTTTGGCCTGAAGAGCTCCTGTCAGCATTTAAGGTAGGCTTAGTGGTCACGACTTCCTTCAGCTTTCATTTTTGGGAAAACCTTTATCTTGCCTTTATTTCTGAAGGACAGCTGTACTGAGTAAAATATTCTGGATGGCATTTTTTTTTTCTTTCAGCACTTTGACTATATCATCCACTGTCTCTTAATCTGCAAAATTTGTGCTGAGAAATCTGTTGATAGCCTTATGGAGGTTCCCTTGTATAAGAGAAATGTTTTTCTCTTGCTGCTTTTAAAATTCTCTTTGAATTTCAGCAGTTCATTATGAAGTCTCTTGAAGAACATTGAAATTACAGAGTGACCTACTAGTTTCATGAACTTGGTTCTTTCCAGGTTTGGGGAGTTCTCAGCCTTTTTTTTTTTTTTTTTTTTTAATTCTTTATTTATTTTGAGAGAGAGAGCAGGGGAGGGGCAGAAAGAGAGGAGAGAATCCCAAGCAGGCTCCACTCTGGCAGTTGGATTCCCAATTGACTGAGCGCCCCCCCCACCCAGGGACCCCTCAACCATTATTTCTTTAAGCAAGCTCTCTGGCCCCTTCTTCCTCTGTTCTCTTTCTGGGACTCCAACAATGTATAGATTGTTTCTCTTAATGATGTCTCACAACTCCCATAGGCTTTCTTCATTTGTTTTTATTCTTTTTCCTTTTGCTCCTCTGACTGGATTTTATTTTATTTTTTTAATGTTTAGTTGTTTTTGAGAGAGAGAGATCATGAGAAGGGAAGGGGCAGAGAGAGAGGAAGACAGAACCCGAAGCGAGCTCCAGGCTCTGCACTGTCTGCACAAAGCCCAACGCGGGGCTTTAACTCACAAACTGTGAGATCACAACCTGAGCCGAAGTCGGACACTCAACCGACTGAGCCACCCAGGCACCCCTCTGACTGGATAATTTTAAATGATCTGTTTTCAAGCTCACTGCTTCTTCTTCTGTTTGGTCTACTCTGATGATAAAACTCTCTACTGAAATCTTTCATTCAGTCATTGTATTCTTGAGCTCCAAAATTTCAGTTTAGGCCTTTTTTTTTTTTTTAGGTCTTTTTTTTTATGTTCTCTTTCTCTTTATTAAACTTCTCACTTTGTTCTTGTATTGTTTTCCTGATTTCATTAAATTGTTTACCTGTGCTACAAGACTATCTCTCTGAGCACCTTTAGAACAATTATTTTTAATTCTTTGTCAGACCATTTATGCCATTTCTTTGGATTAGTTACTTGAAGTTCACTATGTTCCTTTGGTAGTGTCATGTTTTCCTGATTCCTTATTATTCCTGTAGACTTGTGTAGGTGTCTACACATTTGAAGAAGCAGTCACCTCTTCGAGATTTTATGGACTAATTTTGGTAAGGAAATATGTTCACCTGTAGGTGGGGGCATGCTGGAGCATGCTGTTATCCTGGGTCTAGTGGTAGAGCACCAAATGCAGGGATTTGTGGCATCTCCAGGTGCAGAGTCATGTGATTCTTCATTGGCTCAGGACACTGGGGCCCACAACATTGACAACTATGTGGTCTTTGACAAGTCCTACGGGAGGTGGCAGTGGCTTAAGGACTTTTGGGGTTTTCAGTAGCACCTCCAGATCCACTGGATAGCACAAGGGTAGGCAGCAGTGGTGGCCAGAGCCAGTGATGTGCACACTCTTAACTACAAAGACCAGCTGCAGATGCCTGTGTAGTGGCAGGAGCTGGATGCAGACATGCACACAGTGGTGCGAGTTAAGGTCAGCAGCAAGGGCCAGGGCCAACTTCAGGCACCCTGGCGGCTGCAGGGGCCCTGGCAGTAAGTGTGCACTCCTGTGGCTGCAAAGTCTCACCCTGGACATGTGCCCAGCACTGGAGGCCAGTGACAGGAGTTGGATCAGCAGGGTATGGGGGCATAGCTGAACAGGCTAGCTCAGGTGAGCCCATTAATTCAGGCCAGTGACAGGACACAGAGTTGGATCTGGGCTCACAAGCAGCTATGGGACCCTGGCTGTTGACAGGCACTCCTGTGATCTCCCCACTAGCATGTACACAGCACTGAAGTCCACTGACAGGGGTGGGCCAGGGGCATACAGGTGCACAGCTAGGAGGGCTAGCTGAGGGTGAGCCCAGTAGTACAGGCCAGTAACTGGAGATAGGGCCAAATTTTGGCCTACAAGCAACTATGGGGGCCTTGGCTGTTGCCACGAACTTCTGTGGCACGTGTCCCCAAAGGCACGTATGTGGTAAGAAAGGTCATGGCAAGTCAGGCTGGCAACGTGCAAGTGTACAGTCTAGCCTTAAGCATGCACATGGCAGAAGTCAGCATGTTGCACTCACATAGCCACAGTGGCCTGAGCTGGCTGCCAGTGTGCATCTCAGACTCCAGTTGGGGCAAGAGGGATGAGGCAGTGGTGAAGGAATCAGGCAGCTGGTATTGGTGAAGAATACATGTGGGGCAAAAACCTGTGAAATCTGGTGGGGGTCTGTGGCGCCTTATGACCCACTGGTTTCTTCAGTGGTGGAACTGCTGGGATCCTCATCAGAGCAAGTCATGGGGAACCATGGTCACTCCCACTGCATGGCTGACTGGTAGCCCCTGATCTTCCTTGTTCCTAGCCATCTCTGTATGTCTTGGCTTTGCCAGTTTCTGGGTGGGGTAAAACCAAAGCAGGTCTTTTATGTGATGCCCCAAAAGGCTGGGGAAGCTGGTTGCTCACCATACTCTCCCTTTTCTGGCAAGGGGAACGCTTTCTAGCTGGTTAAGTTCCCTCTTGGTGTTAAGGTGGTCAATGGGATGATGCCAGCAAAATACACCTGTTCTTCCTTCTCTTTTTGTGCAGTTATTCTCAGGTGTTTTATTCCATTATCTTATGGAAGTTTCTCTCTTTTTTAAATAATTTTATTTATTTATTTAGAGAGAGAGAGCACAAGCAGGGCAGGGGCAGAAAGAGAGAATCCCAAGCAGGCCCTATGCTGTCAGAGCAGAGCTGACGTGGGGCTCAAACCTATGAACCATGAGATCTGACCTGAGCCAAAATGAAGAGTCGGACACTTAACTGACTGAGCCACCCAGGTACCCCCTGCTGAAGTTTCTTATGTAGACACCCAAGCTCACCCAGAGCTGTTTTTGACTGTGGATAGCTGTCCAATTGTTGACCTTTGTGGTAGGGATGGAAGCTACTTCACCATCTTGGTAATATCACTCTAAATATTTCTAAATATAGTCACTGTTGATAAGGAGTTCTCTGGGCAAACTTTCATTATTAAATGGTTGTTCATAATATTCTCTAGAGCAGCACTGTCCAATAGAATTTTCCACAAAGGGAAATCCACTAGCCACATGTGTCTTCTGAGCACTTGAGAAGTGTTTAGTGTGGTTGAGGCACTGAGTTTTTAATTTTATTTAATTTTAATACACTTAAACTTAAATAGCCACAAGTGGCTACCATATTGTTCAGCGCACTGTGGGGAATAAGCTTAGAAATTTCCTGAGCTTACACCAATGGGTTAACAAGGCATGAAGAACTACAAAGCCATAGGATGCTCACACCCAAGTTTGGGTAAACAAGATTAGGTAAATAAGTATAGAGAAGGTGGGGCAGAAGCCCCAGTATAGAGAGGGTGGGGCAAAGCCCCCAATATAGGACATAGGTATATGAAATAAACAAGATTAGGTATCCAGGGCAGAAGCGCCCCCCAATTTAGTCCTGTAGCAAAAACTTGCTTTCACAGGAAGGGAGGACCAAGTTAGGTAAACAGGTAAATTGGACTGCAGACCGCTGAGCTAGCTGCGGGTGAAGCTGCTCAGAGTGGAACTGATTAACAAAAGAAAAGGTGCCTTGTTAACCCTGGGGTTACTTGCTGTATCTGTCTCAGCCCCTAGGCTAGCTAAGATAAACAAAGGTGGTGCCTCTTGTCTGATGTAAACAACTTCCACCTGGCTGCCCTGTGCCAGGATTTTGTTTTATATTAGCCCAAACCCCAACCCCGAATATCTTCAAGACCCCCTTTCCCTCACATCCATGAATTAATGTTCACAGATTTATTGTCTCTTTGTGTACGTCCACCACTATGTTTGTAAGCCTTCTGATCCTAATAAAAACAGGGCAAGGACCCTTATTCGGGGCTCTTGTCTTTTCCCGGACATTAGCCATCTCTCACATTTGAATCCTGCATCCCGCTTTCTTGCTAGACAAGAAAGAACTTTAGGCATAGAGTCTATGACAGTACACCTTGCTACTCAAGGTGCGGTCTCAAAGCCCAGCAGTTTCTATCACCTGGGAGCTTATTAGAAGCTTGGACCCCACACCAACTGACTTTGGAAGGTACATTCTGATATGATCTCTGTGATAATTCATATATATACTGAGGTTGATAAGCCCTGTTTTGGAGATTTTGTTCCTTAAAAGAGGCTATATTAATTGGCTGGAGTTTTGGTTGTTTGTTTTGTTTTGTTTTAGTGTTTTCTCATTCTGAAAGAATAAATCAAATGACTGTCTTGGCCTGAATCCAAGGAGTATAAGACCTTAAACACACAATGTCTTTGTGTCCCAGTTTCCATACATCTCATATACAAATCTCAGTTCCATAGCAACCTATGTCACAAGATTGTGCATGGGATTTTTTTTAGCACCATGCAATTATAAAGTATAATTTGCAATAGGAAATAAGCAACATTTGAACTAGATAATGTTACCTCTGGAAGGGCCCATGCTAATAACATTTAATAATAAGAAAAGTCAGGCCTTCAAAATTCATTTCACTTGATTTCATCCTTCCTGGCATCTCATCTTGTCTCATGCCCCCAACCCCACCTCTGCTCCTTCAAATGCCCCTTTACATTTAGACCGACACATGGACAACATACAGACAGCCACAGATCAACAACTTGGTTGTAATTGGCTGTTCAGGGCCAGTGTCTGTGACATTGCATGTGTTCTCCTTGACCAGAATTCTCTTTCCTGCCCCCAACTGGCAAAATTCAACTCATCTTTCATGATGCTGGTCATGTTTTTTCTCTGCCCCAGAGCAAAGTGAATGAATCACTGCCTCCTCTACACCTTTATGGTAACCTGTATCTGCTGCCATATGGCACATATCACACAATGTCGCAAGGGTTTATCTATCTGTCTCTCCCCCTCACTATGCTATTAGCTCCTTGAAGAAACAGAAACTACATCTAATTCATCTTTATAACCCTTGTGACCAGCACAATATTGGCACATAGCTGGAGTTCAATGAATATACAATAAAATAAAAAGAATGGCTGTTTCTCCAAGGTCACATGGCTTTGGTCAGAACTGGAACTAGAACCTAGATTTTCCCAATTCCCATCTAGGCCAATGCTATTTCTACTACAGCCTGTTTTAGCACAAATAGCAATCTTGGAACATTTGGGGAAACAACTGTGAGAAAGAGAATGCCATCTTCCAAAGTGACACAGGTCAAAAGGGAAACAAAGCAATGCCACTTTAAAATTCATCCAATTTATCAGAGGCTTCCTGAGAGATTGTGTGTCACTTACATACTTGGTGAAATTAAGTAATGAAAATCCAAAAACGGGATCAGGAAAACAACAAAACCAGAAAATTTGTATTTAGAAATACCAATTTATGCCCATTGGGCTTTGTGAAAAGATGACAGGCAGTTCTAGGTAGTGAGGAAAGTACAAGTTTCATCTGCTGTTCTTTTTTTTTTTCTTAATGTTTTTATTTATTTTTGAGAGAGAGACAGAGAATGCCAGCAGGGGAGGGGCAGGGAGAAAGGGAGACACAGAATCCAAAGCAGGCTCCAGGCTCTGAGCTGTCAACACAGAGCCTGATGTGGGGCTCGAACTCATGAACCATGAGATCATGACCTGAGCCGAAGTTAGATGCTTAACCAAGTGAGCCACCCAGGGGCCCCTTTCATCTGCTGTTCTGACTGTTAGTGTGTTAACTGGTTACACTTAAAGGTTATCTGGGTAAATGGCCCAATAGTAATGAAAAATGAGCATGTGAGTAAGACTGGACGAGGGAGAAGAGGAAACACGCAAAGATGGAGGGAGGGAATGTATGCAAGTGGTAAGAAAAGGCAGAGGGACAGAAGGAAGGAGTTTGGATGAATAGCTAAAGATTTTAAAACTAAATTAATGGCAAAACTGATTTCATATACACATATTAACAAAGGGAAGCTATCCCCCCCACCTTTCTTTGATCAACTATGAGGGGTTCTCTTCCTTCTATTCTTATTTCCTTTTACTTAAGAATAGGTGAAGAGGCACCTGAGGTGGTTCAGTCAGTTAAGTGTCCGACTTCAGCTCAGGTCATCATCTCACAGTTTATGAGTTCAAACCCCGCAGCAAGCTCTGTTGTCAGCACAGAGCCCGCTTAGATCCTCTGTCTCCCTGTCTCTGCCCTTCCCTCACTTGCACGCTCTCTCTCTCTCTCTCTCTCTCAAAAATAAACATTTTAAAAAATAAAAAGAATAAGTGAAGACAATGAGGTAATCACACATTCTAAAATATTTCTAAACTCTATTCCAGTTTTCAATTGCTACTGTATCAAATTACTACAAACCTAATCGCTTAGAACAACACAAAGTTATTATCTTATAGTTCTGTAAGTCAGAATTCCAACACAGATCTCACCTGGATAAAATCAAGGTGTCAACAGCACTATGCCCTTTCTGGAGGTTCTACCTGAAAGAATCCATTTCCTACTCATTTGGGTTGTTGGCAGAATCCAGTTCCTTGCATTTGCAGGTCTGAGGTCCCCATTTTCTTTCTAGCTGTCAGCTGAGGTCTGCTCCCAGGTTCTAGAAGCTGCCTATATTCCTTGGATCATAGTTCACTTCCCCTATCTTCAAAGCCAGCAAGAGTGGGTCAACCCATCTCCCACTTAAATCTCTCCTGCCTGTTTTTCCCATTGCATTCTGTCTCCCTTCTGCCTCCCACATCCTTTAGTAAGGATACTTGTGCTTACACTAGATACACCCAGATCCAGATACTCTAGAATTATCTCTTTGTTTTAAGGTTCATAACCTTAATTCCATCTCAAAGATCCTTCTGACATGTGAGACAACAAGTATTCAAAGGTTCTAGAAATTGGGGCATGCAAATTCTCCCAACCACACCTTCCTTCACTAGACAAATGTGCATCCGAGAGGGCACTTGGCTCTGCCTGCTGCAAAGACATCAGCTAGGAAACAACTTCAGGCAAGATTAGGGGTGAATTCAACAGTAACTGAATGTACATGCTATCAAAACGTCTCAGGCATTCACTCACATGGTTATTTAACAAAAATTTATTTAACAACCACTGTGGCCAAAAATCCTATGGGAAATATAAATAAAAGACGGTCAAGTACTAATACCTGCCCTGCAGGAGTTGACAGTGAGGTGACAGGCAAGAAAGTCAAGCAACTGCAATGCCATGTGGTAAGCTGTGTGGTGAAGATATGTATGACGGCAGGGATGAAGAAGAAGTCACATAGAGAAGGGAATTCAGAGGAGGTTTCTAGAAGGAAGTTCATCCTGAATAATAGGGGTGGTACATATAAAAGCTGTGAGCTGTCTGGTGTGATAAAGCGTGGGACATACTTGGGGAAGTGATGGGCAATGGGCATGGGAGGAAGGCAGGAGACAGTTCTCCAACATCATGTATGTGCATCATAGAAAGGAGTCTGGATGAGGCAGATGAGGCAATAAGAATCCATTTAAGGCGTTAAGTAGACATGTAATCAGATTTTCTTTTTTAAAAGATCATTCATGAAGCAGATAGGGATAGTAAATTTGAAAATAATTTCCAACCCGTTCGCTCAGGGAGAAAGGTATTTATATAGCCATGTAGAACATACATAGGAGCAGGTATGAAAAGCTGTTAAATGCTACTTCCTCTGTCAGTCTCCATTTGTGAATTCTTTGTGGTAATCATACAGGAACACTGTGAAGGCACATTTTTTTCTCAGGTAAGCTGCTGTGGCCATGTTCCAGGGAGATCTGGAAACTGGCACAGCAGATCTCAAACTACTTCACTACCCACAAACAGAGGATTTCCTTCCCCACACACTCATCTCTGCTACCTCCAAAGCACTATCTGCCATAGGGCACCTGAGTAGCTCAGTCGGTTAGGTGTCCAACTTTGACTCGGGTCATGATCTCGTGGTTCGTGACTTTAAGCCCCGCATCAGGCTCTGTGATGACAGCTCAGATTCTGCGTTTCCCTCTCTCTCTGCACTTCCCCCACTCACACTCTGTCTCTCTCTCAAAAATAAACACTAAAAAAAAAAAAAAAAAAAAAAAGCACTACCTTCCCTTCCCATAGACCTACTCAATTTCCTGAGAAATGACATCACATTTTAAATCCAGCAAAAGATATTTCTATTCAAAGAAATCCTATACTTCTATAACATATTTTCTGAATATAAAAGTAATATGTTTTATAGTCTAAAATTTGGAAAACTATAAAGAAGTTTGATGTAAATCCTTTCATCTTTTTTCTATAAGAAGGAATACTTCTAAAAATGTGATTAGGCTCTAATGCTTTTTACCTCCTTTTTTTCTTAACATATTAGAATTATTTTATCCTTATATTTCACTCTACAACATTGTTTTAATGTCTGAATAGAAGTTTTCTGTATGAAATCACCATAATTTACCTAACTGCAATTTATTATCTCCTAGAATTTTCTTTCTTCTTTTCTTTTTTTTTGATACTATAATTAATACTATAATAAAACTATTCTAAGCACCTGTGATTTTCTGAACACAAATAGACTCCTTTTGAATTCTTTCTTCTTTCATGTGCATCCAGAATTTAATTTTTTAAAAAACTCATTAAGGTATATCTGGAGCCAACTGTTTGATACTCCCCTCTTAAGAAAAACAAAGGAAAAATGACATGTAAATACTGCCACAATTCTTTTTGGTGAAAGGATAGCCAGGACACAGGCAATGACTGAAATCTGCAGGGAGAGAACATTTTAGAACAAGGGATTAGCAATACAGAGAGGGATACAAATGTTTATTAAGCACCTAGCATAGAACAGCCTCTGTTCTAAGCACTGGGGATAGAGACATAGTAAGACAGACACAACCTCACCCTGGCAGAGTTCAGTCTAACCAGGTAGAAACACTTAGGGAAATGACACTAGAGAATGATGTTAAAACCAATGCAAAAATTGCACCTATAAATAATTTTTTCAGGGCTACTGATTTTTAAGCCTCATTGTCTACTATTAATCCTCATCCTTCACAAATATTAATCAAAGTTACCTGCACATCTATACTAGTTTCTTTCATTAGGTCTTAGACCCTTATGCATCAGAGAACATTTTGCCTTTGTTAGGACTGTAATATCTTGTCTTGAATTTTGAAAAATGGCTCCTTTCTCTGATAGAAGGTCATTCAGCATCTATTAGCCATACCCTAGTGGTACTTTTAGATCCCGATTTGCAGGATGGGTGTTTGAGGAACACAGAACTCTTAGTCCCCTGTTGGCATCCTCCAGGCAACCACAATCTTCTATTTGTCTTTTGAAAGATTCCCAAATTCATGTTTCTTAGTGTAAAACATACTGCAAATGAACTAGATGATCTGGTTATCTTTTAAGAGTTAAATGCAATCATCTCTCTCCCTCTTTGCACCACCCTAGGCACTTTTGAACTCAAAAGCCTCCATCTGCAAGGAATATTTGCAAAACAAAGAAGGACAAATGGTGGGGTGGGGGGTGTAAACTTTTTCTGAAGAATGTGCTAAACTCTTTCACTATTTAATAGATAAGAATGAATACTGCTGTTTAACTAGATCCAGCCTCTGAAATATCTAATTAAAACTGATGTGCTTATTTAGTTTCCAATTCATCACAGGTGGGCCCACATTAATGTGAAAATGAGAGTAAATTACCAGCATTTGGCAATCTCACTGAATGTCATTCACATTATTAGCTCAAACCTCAAAATGCATTTTAAAATGTGGTTCACAGGTAGGGCACTGTCTCTCCACACAAACAAAATTCTTCACTGGAGAGTTGATAGAATTTCACTTTAGTGTAAGGAGTTTCCAATGGCAAAAATCCACCTACTCAAAACACTTACTTCTGACCCATAGAAGGTGCACCTCAGAGAAGGTGGTAGCTATGAAGCAAAGCTCCCTCTCTTCCCAGTCATAAATAATCTAGCAAATTTTATGTTATGTGTATTTTATCACAATTTTTAAATGTAATAATATAATAATGGGAACGACTGGGTAGTTTGGCCCAGCTCTCTTCTAGCTTGTCAACCAGAACTTCATATAAAATTCAGTTCATTTAACTTACAGAGGACTTCTTTCCTTGTTGTCCTCATGCAGGATGAGAAAAGGATCACAGCTTCCATACCATCCCAGCAGACGGACACCTCCCTCCTGCAAGGAGGCCCTGAGACCATCATCCTTTCTCTTTTCACATCTACAAAATGTAAAGTCATCTTCCATTGAATTGATTTTTGAAAGGCTCTTTACAACAGTATGCTGAAATGCATTCTGGAAATGCACAGATTAGAATCTTACTTGACAAAAGGACAACACTCAGTGGCACACACAGTGATTCATTTGTATCTCAAAATCGCTTTTATTTCCCACTTTTTCGACAGCTTCTAAATCCACATAGAAGATAATTTATTTCATCATTAAAGCACCCCACTGTTAGAGGCTAATTTATAAGCAGAATAAATTATTTCAGGGGCATAGAACAAAGGCCAAGGAAGCTCCCACTTTAAACATATACACACACATCCATATCCCCTTGGGGGGAAAGCCCTAAATGGAAATTTGTGTTTTTTTTATCTCAAAGTTCTGAGCCCTTTGACTGAAAATTCATATTTCTTGGCAAAGAACAAATACATGATATGGTGCTCAATCTCACGAGAAGTCTGGGAAATACAAATTAAAGCAACAATGAAGTATCCATATTCAACTACCAGCTTGATAAAAGTTTACAGACCAGGAACATGCTGTGCTGGTGCGGAAGTGGAAAACCCCTTCTCATTCAGTGGTGATGGGAGTTTGAACTGCTACAAACTTTTCATAAAAATGATCTAGAAAATTTTATGTTAAGTGTATTTTATCACAATTCTTAAATGTGACAATAACAACAAAATAATTTAGCAGTAGTTATCACAATTAAATATATCCAAACCCATTGGCTCATCTCCACCTCTCCATCTTTGGGGATCTAACAAATATAGAAATCAATACACTAGTACATAACAACACATGTTTTGAAAAAACCTTAACGGCAGCATTGTATGTGACAGGGTGGTAGGAGGCTAGTCAAATACACTGAGGTATATCTATACTATGGAAAAGTTATGTTGCTCATTAACCTGGAAAAATATCCATGAAATACATAGTTAAGTGAGAAAAGTGAGTGCAGAGTGTCTTATAAACCACTGTGCTCAGTGGCTCAGAGCACAGACTTTGGAGCTAGACTGAGGGACTCTGCAGCCTACATTTTTAGCAGTTCGACCATACATAAGGTTCTTAATCTCTCCAAGGCTCAGTATCCTCATGTATAAAATGGATAGAAAAAAATGGGGACGATACCATCCATATTACAGGGTTTGAGTAAATACTGACTAAAAAAGGATGTAAATCGAGTATACAGAAAGCCACAAAGAAGGCATTCAGTTAATGCTAGTTCCCTTCTCCCTGTGCCTGTAAAGTGAATCAGTTTTAGAGTTCTGCTTGACAGCCCTCACAAAGAGAAAGCCTGGGGACCATCAACAATACCTTGATTCAAAAGAAATGAGCAGTCTTGAGGTTAGAAGACATGGCTTCAAACCTCTGTTTGGCCACTTGGTGACTGTGCTACCTTCAGTAAGCTTGTGATTGTTTTGAGCCTCATTCCCTACCTCCTAGTGGTTTGTGTGAGAATTAAGTCAGATGCATGCATGTGCACATACATGTGTGTGTGCATGTGCACATGCATGTGCTCCTTGCCCCAGAGGTGGTATTCAAAACGTTAACACCTGGTATTGCACAGATACCACCCCCCCCCCAACTGGAATGTTCCTGACTGCTGGCATGCCATAGGTGCTCAGTAAGTATGTTTTAATTACTTTCTTTTTGTCATTTATTTCAAAAAAAATGTTTGAATATTTAACATAAGCCCAGTACTATGCTTTCCTTGATGGGAAAGGATAATTCTGATACTGAACTAAGTAAAAGGTAAATAATTTTCATGAAAAATTGCAATTATTCAAAGTCAGTGCCCCACTCCCATCCACAGAAAAATCAAACTGGAACAAAACTCTCAAGTTCTTAATGGCAGCATTATTTTAGCTGTGAAGTTCCTGTCATAAGATGCCACTGCAACACAAACACGGAAATCCGGAAAGAGGGGCTGTATGCTAAGTTCACAGTCAAAGGATGAGGAGGGGAATGCTAGGATGAGCTCACTGCGATTGGCAATGGGAATGACACGCTGGCAGCTGCAGGCTCAGAGAGGCAGCCTCTACAATAAAGAGAGCAAATGGACTCAGGTTTCCACATCCCTTCTTTTCACTGGGCCTCTTGTTTCCTCCTCACAGTAAATGAGGGCACCAGGGGGCCACATCACCTGCAAGGGCCCTTCTCTCCAGACACTGAGCTGGTCTGAGTTCCAGTCAAATCTGTCTCAGAGTTCTTTTGAGGGTACGTTTTAAAGGGGTGAGGGCTGAGAACAATGAAATTCAGTGTGAAGTCACAGGAAGAGAGAGTCTGGAGTCTGACAGACCTGGATTTGAACCATTTTCACAATGTTCAAACCATCTCTCTCCAAGGAATTAGAAGTTCTGCAGTCAGAAGGGAAAGTCTGCCACTCCATGTGGGCGTAACAGGGCTCCTGAACTAAGCTAACATTAATGGAACGTGCGGTGGCTGAAAAAGAACCACTACACTCCAAAAAATATTGTTTCACTAAATTGGGAGTGATTTATTTCTTTATGTACTGAGAAGTCTAGGGCAGTTGCAATGGAATCAAACTCCTGTTATCCTTTTGGCCAGTCACCCTTAGGATGAGTTTGTCACCTCATGGTCATGACATAGCTGCTAGAACTTCAACCAGCATGCATATATTGTGCTGGAAGAAAGGGAGGCAGGGTGATCAACTAACCCAGTGTGCCTAGAACTATCTGGGCTTTAAGACTGAAATGCCCATGCCTCTGGAACCCTGACAATCCCAGGCAAACCAAGACAGGTGGTCACCCCAAAGAGAGAACAAAAGCTAAAAAAGAAGCTGCCAGCTGGGTCTGTCCTGCCATTTTAAAGATCTTTCCCAAAAGTGCTACTCAAACAACTTCTGCTCATTGGCCAGAACAAGTGCACATGGCCACCTACCTAAAGTGTTTCCTGGTAGGAAAAGAAAAGATGAATATTGAACAGGCAGTCTCTTTCACACCTAGTTAGCCTGGAATGGCACAGTCCATGGAACCCCATATTGTTCCTTAATCCTAAAACTGTGAGCCCAAGAGCATTCTTAGAGTTCTGTTGTAAGTACCTGCCATAACAGAGGCAATGATGACTCAAGAATTTAGCAAATCAGACCACAATTTAGTTGAGAATAGCTGGGGTGGGCCATTCCAACTGTAACTGCCTGGAGGCTCCCTGTGGGCTCTAGATCTCATGGCCTCATGTAAAATGGCCCCAGCAAGGCAGTAGGAGCTGGTTTCCAATGACTCCCCTCCAATGATTGTGCATCTCTGTCTTGCATCTAAGCTCCAGCAAGCAGAAGAAGGAAGAAAGATGCACACTACTACCAGCACTGACAGGGCCCTGATTAGGGATTAAGCTTTCTCCAATCCCATCTCCACCCAACCACAGAGTGTCGTTTTGAAGAATCATTTGTGGTAAATGAAGAGAGAGGAGCTATAAGGGCAAGAAATTGGTAGAAAATAATAGGAAAGAAGTGCTATCGTTTGATGAGGGTAATAACCTTTCTAAACTAGTGTCCTACTGCATTAGATTTTCCATGAAATTATTTAAAACAGCAGGGAATCAAACATCCCCACATTATTAACCTCTAGTGTGTGCTTACTGAAGAAAATCCAAAGGATATTTATGCGTCTCGTGCAGAGGTTGAACCTTAATGTCACAGACTGAAGCAATGAAGCTATGGAATCCTGCCTGCATTGCCTTTTGTCGATAACAGGAACCACAGCTGTATTTCTTGCATTGTGAACATGCAAAACTGTTCTTCAGCCTATTGCGATAAGCAGAATGTCAGTCATCACTTTCTAGCTTTTGGCAGCTTATTACATAAAAGAATAGGTCTTATTTGCAGCTGCTCCTCCCTTTTCAGGGAGCCTTGGTTGGGAGAAACACTAAAAAGTTGATACACAAAGTAGTGTATTTTTTTTTTTTTTTGAGACTCTTTCCTATGAGGAAACACAATGGCAGGAAAGCTTCACCACCAGAGCCGTGATATTGTTATAATAAACCATTACACCACATACACGAATGAGAACATTCAGCCACAGCTCATCACATTACCTGGGAGTAAATCTGTCACAATGTGAGTCACTGGAGAAGTGCTATGGCCAAACATGTTGAATTATAGCCAGGTTTTAGCATTAATTATAATAATTATACTGTAACCACCATTTCATCATAAAAACTAGTTTCATTATGACATTTTATTCTTTGTTCCAGGACTTGCAAAATTCCCAAACTGCAACAGGAGTTTAAAAATAATGTTTGATCAAGGTTACAAAATGTAGGTTTTTACAGATTTATGGTTTTTTTAAAACAGCATTCAAATAAATGGTAATTAATATACAGGAAAGCTTGCTAAAACTGATTGGATTCCATACTCCCTATAAGTTAGAAGGATTTAATTTTTGCATTTTTTGAAGAACTATGCATGTATAAATTATAGGTAGTTGTGAATTCCAAAGCTATAAATATACTGGAGGACCCTGGTGGTATCATACTGAACAGCTGTTTGCAGAGAAAAAGTCTCTCCAGTACCCTGAGGAAGGCACAGAATACTGAAATGTTGGCTAAATGTTCAAATTGTTCGAAGAATGAATACCTCTGAAAACAAAAGGAAAATATGAATGATGTCCCTGGGTTCGTGGCTTGGTCTGAGTAAGCTCTGTCAAAAGCCACTTCCAGGCTTTCTTTCCCCACTCTTCCTTTCTCTACCCTTCTCCTTCTTTCCTTCCCCTCCCCTCTCCTTTCCCTCCTCCTTCCCCCTTCCTTTTCTTCCAGGCAATTTAGTTCAAAAGCTAATAGCTAGAGCTGAGCAAGGCATGTATCAGCAGAGGGAAAGCAAGGCACAGACAGACCATAGTGGCACTAGGTAATGTATTAGAGCCAAGTCCAGTGAGAATGGCACCCATGAGGAGGAAGGTGGCCCAGCACAGGGTGCTGGAGTCCGACCAAGGTGAGGAGGGTATCCATGTAGATAGCAGTGGCCTAATGCAGAGCATCAGACCCCATGCAGCTAAAAGGAGGTGTGACAATTCAGAACAGACTGTCCAAGCTGGCACAGAGTGTGCTAGGCATCCTGTGGGTCTGGGAGCTGGAGTGGGTTGGGAGGGAATCCTTGCAGGGAAGGGACAGTGAGGGTGCTATGGTGGCCAGGCCTCAGAAGGTGAGGAGGGCACCCACATTAAGTGTTCAGTGCTATAGCGTGTAGTTCTGAGTCCCAGAAGGGTATGGAGAATGTCCTCATGGAGGGGTGGTGGGGCACAAGTGAGGGCAGGAGGGTGCCTGTGAGTGAAGGCTGCACACATAATAGGATGGAGCCTGAAGGGCCTGATGAAGCCTTCATTCATGGAGGAGAAGGCAGCAGTGGCCTGGCATAGGGTGTCAGAGCCCAAGAGGGAAGGGGTAGCTAGCATGGAAAGGGCATCTGAGGCCAGGTGACTGAGTCCAAGCTAGGTGAGGAGGATGTTTAGGTAGGAGGATCCCAGAATGGGGTGTCAATATCTGAGTGGGATGAGAAGAGTGCCCAAATTGGGAAGTAAGCAGCCCAGCAGCAGAGTTAGCACTAAGCAAAAGTTAAGGTTCACAAGAAAGGGTGGCCTAGTACAGCATATCAGAGCCCTCAAGGGGGGGGGGGCCATTTATAGATAAGGTATAGGGGGCTGGGAAATGGTGGTGGTGACCATCATGGAATATCAGAGCCCAAGTAAAGAGGGTATCCAATACTGGAGTTTCCCGGAGCCAATTACCTGAGCCCAAACGGGGAGACTAGACCCACAAAAGAAAGTCTTAGTGCAGTTTGTCAGAACCTGAGCAGGGTGAAGGGGTGAGGAGGAGAGTCTGTCGAGTGGGGAGGCAACAGTGACAGTGGTAAAGCATAGAATTTTGGAGCCCAAGTGGGATGAGGTGGGTGTACTAGAGAAAGGTAGCCTCATACTGGAATTTGAAACTGAGCTGAATAAGTATGATGCTCATGGAGGGGTTGGGGGACGCCCATAATAGGGAGGCAGGTGGAGCAGGGATTGGAAGGGAGGAGGTGTTGTGGCAGCAGTAATATGAGTTTGCCTACAGAAACAGATTGATCAGTAAGTGAATATGTTAAGGACAATGGGAATCATATTTCTCACTGTCCAAGAAGAAAATTTCAAATATGAAAAGGGAGAAAACAAGAATGAAGTGTGACATTAGATTGGAATTTGAAATATTGGTATGAATTCATGGTTTTAAATATATTTAGATAGATCTAGAAATACACATGGATGCAAACGTGTGTGTGAGTGTGTATATACCTACACATATTACCTAGCTGATTCCACTGGGAAGGCCTAGAAATGACACCCCAATAATAATGAGCACACCTAGTACCCGATTTTGATTTGTAAACACAATGTTCTAATTTAAAAAAAAATCAGAACTCCTTGAAGAAATGGCTGATTCCATATCTGGGACAGGGATATTAAAGAATGAGCTGAAACATGTTTGTGTGTCAGAAAGGACATGCCCAAAAAGTGCTAGAGAAATGTCAAAGGGAAACAGTGCCAGCTGGGGTTCCTGCTGGTCAAATCTGAGACAATTTGAGTATCAAAACAAACAATGATAGTCATTTTTAAGTCATTCAATAATAACAGGAATCCATGAATCCATACCTGTATAAATAAATAAACAACAAATAAATGTATAAGTAAGAAGTTTAACCAGGTGGGGGAGATATGCCTGAAAGATACCATCTTAATCAAGTGATCAAAATGAACATCTATGATGAAATAAATCAAAATTATGTGCCACCAGATAAAATGCAATAAGAATAGCACAGCATTACTTCTATGATATTTCCACCAAAGATGTATAGTTTGAGTCTAATCATTAAGGAATAGACAATCCTAAGTTGAAGAATATTTAACAAAATACTTGGACTGTAATTCTCAAAAGTCACATGGATTTGTAAGTCAAGGAAAGGCTGAGGAACTAGTCCAAACTGAAAGAGAATCAAGACACAAAATAACCAAACGTAATGCATGATTTTAGACTGAATTATTTTGCCTACAAAGCTGTTATAGAGCCAAAATGCATGTGCCAAAAGAAAGGCACCTGAAACACATTCTTGGAATTCTTTAACTGAAATGAACTTGATTTTACTACATCAGAGGAGTCATCATGACAAAAATAAATGGACAAATTCTGTCCATTTATTTGTTCTAAAATTACTTTTATACCCAGCTATTTGTAACACTTGCTATTAATGACTCTTTAAGATACAACATAGTAGAAAATAACTAACTAGGGGCGCCTGGGTGGCTCAGTCGGTTAAGCGTCTGACTTCAGCTCAGGTCATGATCTCACAGTCCGTGAGTTTGAGCCCCGTGTCGGGCTTTGTGCTGACAGCTCAGAGCCTGGAGCCTGTTTCAGATTCTGTGTCTCCCTCTCTCTCTGACCCTCCCCCATTCATGCTCTGTCTCTCTCTGTCTCAAAAATAAACATTAAAAAAATTTTTTAATAAAAAAAAAGAAAAGAACTAACTAGACACAAACACACATAATCACCACGCCTGTTATGCATAACTTTTTGTCCTCTGAATAACTCATCTGAATATTAAAAAACTCTCTTACATAATTCACGTGCTATATCACAAAATGTTTTCTAACTTTTTATCTTTAACTCTCCATTTTGAAATAGAGATTTACAGAAAGTTGCAAAAATAATACAGAATTATCTTATGTAACCTTTACCCCATTTCCCACACTAGTCACATCTTCTATAACTGTAGTACAATATCAAAACCTGAAAATTGACATTGGTAAAATGTGTGTGTAATTCTATGCCATTTTGTCACATGCAAGTTTGTGCAACCACCAACACAGTCAAGATATGAGACAATTCTATCACCACAAAGATCTCACTATGGCTACCCCTTTATAGTCACACACACCCACACCCCAAAAATCTTCCCTAAATCCTGTTATCCTTATTTTTAATTTTATCATTTCGAGAATGTTATATAAATCACATTATAGTGTATGTGATTGGCTTTTTTTTTAACTCAGCATAATACCCTTGAGATCTATCTTATTTATTGTCACATGTATCACTAATTCATTATAATAAATCATTATAATTCACATAATAATAACTGAGCAGTAGTTCATGGTATAAATGTACCACAGGTTAACCATTTACCACAATTTTACTATTTTGGTTGCCTCCAGTTTTGACTATTACAAATAAAGCTCCTATGAACATTCATCTATAGAAGGGAGGTAGGGGAAAGAACTCTCCAGTGAAGAAAAAAGTCATTATAAAGAACATTGTTGGGAAAGTTGGAAAATTTGAATATGGACTGTGGATTAGATGTCAGTATCAATGTGAACTTTCCTAATGTTGATAAGTATACTGTGATTATGTAAGACAATGTTCTTACTCTCAGAAAATACACACTAAAAGACTTAGGGATGATGAGACACTTTACCTCTTAGTTTCAAATGATTCCAGAAAAATGAGGTAAAATTTAAACAATTCATAAACCTGGATAAAGGTATACAACAGTTCTTAGTACTATCCTTTAAATTTTTAAGTTTGAAACTATATTAAAATTAAAAGTTAACAAAGAAAAGTACTGCCAGAATTGCAATCTGGTTTGCGTATTTTATTCAAAGATTCTTGAAAAGTTGAAAAATGATATTAGATGTGTGTCCAGTACAGAGAATCTTCATCTGTCCTGAATCTAAACAAGTGAAATGTCGTACTAGATGTCTCTTTCTTGCCCTCCAGTCTTTTGAAATATTACTACAAAGAAAACAATCTGATCAAAGAGATTTTAAAATTGACGTTTAGGATAAAAGAGTAGCATAGGCTCAGCCAACTCTCTCTTTGGTAACAACACTATCAAAAAGACTATGTGGCACAAGGCTTGGGGGTCTGGCCTCTAGAGCAATGAGACTTGTGTTTGAATCCTGGCTTTGCTACTTACTCGTTGTGTAAACTTAGGTAAGTTGGTTAACCTCTCTGTGCTTCAGTTTTTGCCTAAAAGAAAGTAGAAATAAAAATAAGACCTACTTCTAAGGGGTTTCTTGAGTTTTAAAAGTGTTTACATCTAAAGTGGCTAAGAGAGTACCTGGCATATAGTGAGTTTTTGTTGTTTTTGCTGTTGCTGTTGTTGTTGTTGTTTTGAGAGAGAGACAGAGAGAAAGCATGTGCACATGCAAGAGCAGGGGAGGTGCCGAGGGGGAGGGAGAAAGAGAATCTTAAGCAGGCTCCATGCTCAGCACAGAGCCTGACACGGGGCTTGATCTTACAATCCTGGGATCACAAACTGAGCCAAAACCAAGAGTTGAATGCTCAATGGACTAAGCCACCCAGATGCCACTATAGTGATTTTTATAGAGTTTACTGCTACTAGATGAAGGGATTAAAATTAAGTTCCTGGACAGATACAAACACTGCATGTTACTTTTTTTCTAGAAATTTTTTTCTTTGCCTCATACACCCCCTTAAATTTGTATCAAACTCCATCTTCTTTTAGGGTATTTTTATTTTCCTGCTCTTTGACAAAATGTTTCTTAATCTTCAGCAGTAATATATCAATATGGAGTGACAGTTTGACAATATGGTTCTCACTTTTCATAGTATAAATTCAAAGACAAATTGTGAACGAGTCAAGTGAAACTTGTAATTCACAGCTGTGAGGTCACACCAGTGAATTATAAGCTTTTCATTATGTCAGAACTGTGAATTACAGAGATTTTTTTTCTGTATTTCCTGTCAAATAATTTATTAGCTACCCCTTTATCACAGGATTTTGCAGCATGCCAGTACCAGAGAACACAAGGACTGTATTGCAGAATTTCCAGATAGAACAATAAGAATTCAGACATATAAGAGGAATATTAAAAAGGAAACAGCAATGATTTTAACCTGTATTCTTCTCAAGTTTAGGGTCACTCCTGATGAGCAGTTAGTTTTCTCTAAATTGGAGCCATCACCATCCGGACTTGAGGGAAGTTATCTTTTTACTGTCTCCTCCTTATTAACACCATCAACTATCATTTCTGGAAAGCCACTAAGAATACTATTCTATACTGTTTAAAAATTAAAAGGTATTCTTGTTAACATGAACATCACTATTATTACTACTATCATGTAACTCTGGGTAACTCTTTATAATTTGCATAGCACTTTCATGTCTTATTTATTACTCACATTGACACAATGAAGTACTATATCATATGAGTGCAATACAATGAAGTATATACATATATATGTGTATATATATATCCCCATTCACCAAGCAAATTGAGGTGTAGAAAGGCTCCAAGAAGTAATAGAGGCTTATCCAAAATCATGCCACAACTAAGTGTCCAAAGCAGGAATTCTATATTCTAGTTCCAAATCCAGAGATTATTTCCCATGTTGCACTAAACCTCCTTCTCTGTATAAGCATGCATGTATAGTGCAACCCAAATAAATCCTGGTGCTTCCACAGCCAGTTCTCTCTTCTGTTTCACATTTGAAGGAGTCTAGTATTTTAAGGTCATTTTTAAAAGAATTCCAAAACCTGCACTTGCAAATCTTAAAGAAAATTTACTAAGTTTCGATTATACTGTATAGCCACATCAACTTCTGTTTTCTCTTGTGCCCTCAAAACTCTCCCTGCCATGGGTCAATATGGCTTTTGCCATTTGTTCCCTTTCCCCTTCCCTTTGGTCTGTTCAATCCTGATCCTCTCTCAGTAGTCTCATGATTCTGCACCATAAGAGCCCATGAGCCAAACACATACAACCACATTCTCCTTGAAGTTCAGGGAGGTGGACAAAGGAGACAAAATCAAAATTATCCTTCATAAATGGTGTTGGGATAGTAAAAGCTTATAACACTCTTTCAGTAATAAATCTTATCCCGGGGCACCTGGGTGGCCCAGTTGGTTGAGTGTCCATCTCTTGATTTCGGCTCAGGTTATGATCCCAGGGTTGTGGGATCAAGCCCATGTCGGGCTCCCCACTGAGCATGGAGTCTGCTTGGGATTCTGTCTCTCTCTCCCTCTGCCCCTCTCCCCCACTTGCACATGCTCTCTCTTTCTCTGTCTCAAATCAATCAACCAATCAATAATCAATCATATCCCTATTCCTGTAGTTCTTGATCTTGCTAGCTTGAAGATTATATTGATGACAATGTTGTTATGTATGCAGTTAAGTGTGATGGGTAAAACCAATACTTGGCCAGCATCTCTTTCCTTATACCTCATATAGTTCGACATTTGTGCAATTCCCTAAGTGTACCATACACTTTCTAGCTTCCAAACCAGAGCTTCCCACCTTTTTAACATTATGACGTGTTGTGATAAACAGTGGAAGTCGCTGCAAGCACAAGGAGGCATCAGTATCTTTGCAGAGGAATAACCTATTCAAAGCACTCCAATGTATTGAGACTCATTGATTGGAGCACTTAGTTCGATGTCTTCAAGCAGGCTGCTTTTCTATTTGAATAATCTTCTTCTCTCCCTCTCACTGCTCTTTCTAGTCAGCTTCTCCTCAACCTTCAAGAAACCACTTATGTTACATCTCCCAGAAGGTCTCCCCACTGCTCTCCAAAGGCAAGGAAGGTCATAGGCCCACAGCTTTTCTGTGCTCATCCTCATCTTAGTGCCCCACATTGACTTTGCATTTAGTTCTACCTCCCATTAGACTGTAAGCATCTTCACAGTAGGAATTTAATTTTATCCATTTTATATTTTTAGCACTTATATGGTACCTAGCAAATGTTTGCCACTCAAAAAACTATTATTTAATGAATTAATGAACTCTTCATAGATATGTGATTCTACTTGTCATTGCTGGCCTTGCAATCTTACTCCTAAAAAGAACTCACATCTATCTGATAGTTCTTGCAGGGAATATTCTGATAAAGTCTCTAGGTGCTTGCCGCTTGGAATGAGCCAAATCTAGTCAGGACATCATGTGCCATGT
The DNA here is from genome assembly GCF_027475565.1 of Acinonyx jubatus. Lineage (NCBI taxonomy): Eukaryota > Metazoa > Chordata > Mammalia > Carnivora > Felidae > Acinonyx > Acinonyx jubatus. Next base: position 66,636,973 of record NC_069394.1, on the reverse strand, counting down.
CATTCTTTCTCATAGCACCCTGTTCTTTGCCTGAATTAAAATTTGTTTTACTGTTTTTTATTTTATTTTATTTTATTTTATTTTATTTTATTTTATTTTATTTTAGAGAATGGGGGGGACAGCAGGGGGAGGGGGGTAGAATCCTAAGCAGGCTCCATGTTCAGCACGGAGCCAGATGAGGGGCTTGATCCCACTACACCGGGATCATAACCTGAGCCAAAATCAAGAGTTGAACTCCCAATCAAATGAGACACCCAGGCATCCCTATAATTTGTAGTAATTTGTGTATTTATTTGTTTAATGTCTACCTCTCCCACTAGACTGTAATCTCAGGACAGTAACTATTTAGATTTGCTCATACATCATGCCCAGCTCTTGTAAGAATAACTTATGGAAATGAATGAATGAATGAATGAATGGACAAATTAAGTCACTCTTTCCTTAAGTACTGAGATTGCTTGTTGTCACCTTTTTTGATGGGTGGTTCCTAAACTCTATGCTCCTCCAGAACAGGTGCTATGTATATTCTAGTAAATAAAATGGATAGTTTTCATTTGGTTCAGAATCTCCCTTAAAGCACCAAAGCTGAGAACAATGTAAGATAAGCAATACCAGGCACTTTAAAAGATGCCAAATACATCCACACAGGATTTGGTAAAAGACAGTAAAATTGGTCCACAGACCAATATCCCATTAATATATATAAGCAAAAAACTAGGGTTCTTTGGAAGAATCTTGTAGTATTACTGTGTTGTGAGTTTAGTGGGAAGTGCTATGACTTTTCTTTTCTCTTTTCTATGAAAGAGGTAATGAGGGTGTTTCTCCTTTCTTTTGCTGAAGCCAATTCAAGAATGTTTCAAGAGAACAAGACATACAGATAAAAGGGTACCTGCAAGGAGAGGACAGCAGCATCTCACTCTCCAAATGGATAATTACTAAGATGTGTATTCAAAGCTCCCAATGTTATGAAGACACTCAAGTGAAGCAGGCTGAGAGAAGCCTTGGATAAAATTGATATATTACTCCTGGAACTGGGGAATATATATATACATAGAGGCTGACATCTGTGTCTTCCTGGAGAGCTCTCTGAAAGGGGAAGCAATTTCAGGGACTGGCCTAAGAAAATAGAGAAAAGAAAAAAGCAACAGTAAGGCAAGACTAGACTGCTCACAATTTATTGTTTGTCATGACAAATATGCATGAGTTTCCCAAGAATCAGCCTTGCTGGGACCCCATCAGCCAGTAGGAAGCCAGTTAGGATTGAGGGGGGAGGGGAGGACCACATTATTAAGTGGCTATAGGGTAGATCACTGGGGGCAGGAGTTACAGAAATTCCCCGGCAGAGCGCATTACTCACATCAAAGAACGATGCCATGAGGGAGTTCCCTTGGCATCCTCTAATGAAAGAGAGTTCCCTCTCTAATGAAACCACAAACATACCCCAAAGAGTCAGCATTTTGAACTACAAATATCATAAACTAAGCAAAAATATCTTTGACCCTTTTTATTCTGTGTACCCTTCCTCTCTAAACTGCATCCCAGAAGAGGGAAGAAAAAGAGGATTAGAAGTGCCCAAAGTGTGAAAAGGCAGCACATACCCCCTTTCCCTGTGTTATAGGTCATGTTGCAGGCAAGAGAGTATCCCTGAACTAGACGAAAGACTGAAGTTTTAAACTGGACTGGACTAAGTCTAATATCAGAAATTGACCAGAAAGCTATTAGATCTTCCTGAAGTGTGGAGATGTTGACAAAGGCAGGAAAAGGAAGAGTCAATGGAAATATCAGAGACAATGATTAGAGAAAAAGTAAGCCATTTCCTGATTGTACATCACGGAGTTCAGCTCAACCAATAAACCAATCATAAGTCCAGAAGCTTAAGTTTGGTTTATAAATGACTAGCATACTTTTGAAAAAACAGTAAAATAAATCTTAAATTTGTGGTCAGAATGGACACATATTTATGCCCAATTTGCCATTCAAGCCCCTACTCCATTCCTGTCCTCCTCCTTCCCACATCCATGTTACCACCACAACCCATTCTCCTTCCTACTACATGGAATCCAAGGGGTGGAGTCAGGCAGAGTACAAGGAAAATTACCTGCAGATCATTTTATAAGCAAAGGGCTACAGAAATGGTGATGTGACCTCAGGCACATTAGCCTGTGATTGTGACTATAGGATTCCTGTAGATGTATACTAATCCTTCAGGTAATTTTAAGAGATTTATTTTCATAAAACAAAGCTGATCTCATCACTTGCCTGCTCAGAACTTTTAATCAATAATCTATTGCCTACCATACTACTATATGTATTAAGCCTTTCATACTCAAATATCTTAGGGATCTAATGCCAAATTATCTTCCCAACATAATCACCCATTACTCCCCCTATATAATATACATTTTAATTAAATAAATAGATAAATAAAAACTTCCTGTGCTTTCATTCATTCAACAATCTCAGTTATGAATGGCAAACCATTCACTCCACAATTATTTACTGAGCACCCGCTACATGGCAGGAACCGTGCTCAGTATAGAATGGTAAACAATCAAATGGGTCCTTATCCTTCACAAAACTCAATAGATTTGCAATGAAGACAGACATTAAAACAGTAATTAGATGAATAATTCATTATTGCCATTGTGGTATGTGCTTCAAGTTTCTCAAAAGTGTTGTGAGGATAATGACAAATCTAACTGGGTTATGACAGCCAATTGACATCCTGTCTCCCCATCTCTTGTCAGTCACAATTGCTTCCAAAGGGCATTCTTAACAGGACCATGAGGCTCTGGGCAATAGCTGAAGGGAAAATACTGTCTTTCTTCAAATAATTCATCTGCCAGAGTCTCCATGTATGGAAAATGGTCCCCATGTAAGACCTACCCAAGAACTCAAGTCACTCAAGAAAACCTGTGGTTTTCTCACTTTAATTGAATATATACTTATTTTATTTCTTAAAATATTTTTTGGGGCCCCTGGGTGGTTCAGTCAGTTGAGAGTCTGACTCTTGATTTCAGCTCAGGTCATGATCCCAGGGTCATGAGATTGAGCCCTGTGTTGGGCTACATGATGAGCATGAAGCTTGCTTAAGATTCTCTCTCTGAAATAAATAAATAAATAAATAAATAAATAAATAAATAAATAATCTCTCCCTCTGCCCCCTTCCATTCTCTCTCTCCCTCTCTAAAAAAAAGTATAAAGTATTTTTTACTCACTTATCAAATACTTAAACAACATACCACATACACATGCTAGAAACCCTCCTCTGATCTCTGTGTGTCTAAATCATCCAATTTGATGCCACCTCATTCAGCAGGTCCCCTTGATTTCCCCTAAACCAGGTGTGTCTTCTGACCTCCCATAGTACCGAGTTGTAACTCTTGTATAGTCTACCATTTTCTACTGTATATTATCTTCATTTATATCCCAATTTTTAATAAGGAGAGAGGGAGGAGAGAAACTGGAAGGGGGAGAGAGTTACCAAGGCCTGACGGCCTAAAAGACAGCCTGTCAAACCACTAATGCTGAGTAGTATCTTCTAGGTAGTCAATATGATTATAAACAGAATGGGGAGCACAAGGGACACTTAAGATGCAGTCACGGTCTCCAGTAGGCCTCTTGAGAAAGGGGGGTGGGAAATAGTATTGCAATTCTTTCAGACATTATTTATTAAAAACATAAGAATACCAAGATAATTGAGCCATCTCTAAAATGGAAAGTCAGTGCATATACCTGATTCATAGGAAATTTGAAATAGTTAAATATATGTTATGGTATATGGTCCAACTTAGTATTTTTAAATTGGACAGTATTGACTTTAAAGCATTTTTCTCCTAGTTTTCAAAATAGTCAATGCTGAAATAGCACCCGTAAAACGTGTCCCATGACTGTTATAACAAGCTTGTCCTAGATACAAGAGAACTAATTGCAGAGTCTGTTTTTCTCCCTTTTCTATAAATACATTCTAAACAAAGGGTTATGACTTTAATTTAAAAAATATTAATATATGCTGTCAAAAAATAAATGTCTTTCATAAGATTTCATTGTCTTGGTGCTATTTCTACAATAGTCGGAGTAATAAAGGATTTAATCTTGTCCAAAGTAGGAATTTTTAGTGATACTGGGATTTCTGGAAAGCAGTCATTACACACCAGCATGTTGAAGGAATGTCTTTTACCCAAGAATTTGACTGAGTCTTCTCATGAAAAAGTTATACATGCTTATATTTGTGCATTTAGTGGTAAACTGATCTTTTGAGCTGCTAAATTACAATCGTTTCATTTTTAAATCTTAAGATCAACCAACTGTTAAGAAAACTGAAAAAGTTTAATTAGACTCACAGTACTAACCCCATTACAAAGGCAAATAATTTTGAGCCAGCTAGAAAGATACTTGCAGTTCTAAATTTGAATATTTTTTTATCACTAGATTTGCTTGTCACGGTAGAGCTGAAATTAGATCAAAGAAATCACTTTGCAATCTCTTTCCTGAGTATTCTCACCATATTTTGACAACCAGTTGAAATTATATAAGGCAATCTATGGTTCAGCAGGTAAGAACATGGATTCTGGAGTCACAACGACATGGGTTCAAGTCCTAGCCTTGCCACCCACTGGCTCTGTGACCTTGAGAGAGTAACTTAGTCTCTCCAAGCTAAGTTCCTTATCTATAAAATGGTGATAATAACTGAACTATATTATAATAATGTCATGAAGATTAAATGAAGATGTGTGGAGTGCTTACTGCAGTGCCTGACATACATTAAGTGTTTAGCAAATATTAACTATTTACTTTATTGTTATTTATTATAGCGTATACAATATACTACTCTTTATTATTTTCAGTGTTATCCATTGTCCATGATCCAGACTACCTTTCATTACCAACTTCCTCCCCAACCCTACTTGCCCACACACTTTGTGAGAGACTCAAGCCAATAGATCCACATGGATGAAGGTCAGGTGAGGTTGTTGTAGTAATAAAAGAAAAGAGTAGATCAAGAGATGACCTCAGTGGAATCTTCTGGAAAAGTAAAAATATGTATTATGTTGTCAAGCCTTCTATCCATCCACAAAACTATAGTAATATATGCATGCCCTCAAAAGGCTTTTTTAAAACTTAGAGAATTAAGTCATTAAATAAACATGTGTTAGGTGCCTACTACATGCTCACCATGAATAAGACTGACACAGTCTCAACCCTCAGGGAGCTTATATTCAAGTTGGAGACACAAACTTTACACAATGGATTATTTCCTCACAATTATGATTATATATTACAGAGAAGAAAGGTACGCAAAAAAAAAAAAAAAAAAAAAAAAAGAGCCTTAATGGAGAAAATGACATCCCCAAACCAGGGGAGTCAGAGAAGGCTTCTGTGAGGATATGGTGCTTAGACTAACAGTTCTGGGATGAACTGTCAATAACTTGGGTTTGAAGAAGGAAGTTTTAGCAGGGAAAACAACATGTGTACAGTCCCTGAAGCTACCAGGTATATAATGCATTTGAAAACTGAAAGAAGGCCTGTCCAGAGCAAAGGCCAGGCAAGTTTACTGCCCATTAGAAAAGTTTGGGGCCCCAATCTCAGGGTTTCTCCCCTTTAATGCAAAATACTGCCTATGCAGGTATTAGCTGGCCCTTTATGTACACCTGAGGGTACTGGGGCTTGGGATATGCATATTGAGAGAAAAAGAGAGAAATTAAGAGGAAAGTCAACATAGAATTATAATCAAAAGCACAGATTTTGGAGCCAGCCTGCATCATCTGAATACCAGTTTTTCTGCTTATTAAAGATCTGCCTTTTTTTTTTCAGAAAATAGAAAAAAGGGGAAAGCTTGCCAACTTGTTTTATAGGAATAGAATAACCTTGACAGAAAACTTGACAAGGACGTTATAAGAAAGAAAAATTACAGATCACTATCTCTCACGATGACAGAGAAAAAATCCTGATGAAATACTAGAAAACTGAATCCAGATATGTAAAACAAGATAATTCATAATGATTAAGTTGGATTTATTCTAGGAATACAAAGTTGGTTTATTTTTTTTTCAAAACAAATCATCATAATTCAACATGTTAACAAAATAAAGTAAAAGAATCATAATAATTCAAATAGATCCAGAAAGAACTTTGATAAAATGCAATTTCTATTCATGTTAAAAGCTATCAGCAAACTAGGAATAGAAGATGACTTTAAAACTTCCTTAAAATGATATGGGGTACCTTGAAAAAACATCACATACCTACAACAAATATCATAGTCAATGGTGAAATGTTGAAAGCTTTCCCCTTTGAAACTGGAAATGAAACAAAGATGTCTGCTATCACTATAATTGAGATAACTATCAAGATTCTAGCCCAGACTCCCAACCTCCAGAAACTGTGAGTTAATAAATGTTATTGTTATAAGCCACTAAGTTTTAGGGTAGTTGTGGTAAATGTGATTTTAAAATTAACTTACAGATCCAACAAGTTCAGTGAACCTTAAGTACGGTAGGTACAAAGAAAACCACACCTCATCACATCAAAATCAAAGATAAGAGAAAATTGACATGTCATATATGGGACAGCAACAATAGTGATGACTGACTTCTGAACAAAATCAGTGGAGGCCAGGTGCAATCAACGTAAGGACATCTTTTAAATTGTCAGCTATAATTCTACGTCTAGTGAAAGTCCTTCAAAATTAGGATACAGACACTTTCAGATAAAAGCTGAGAAAATTTTTCAAAGTAGACCTGCACTATTGGAAACACTAAAACAGCAAGCAAACAAACAAAGAAATACATAAATAAATAAATCTCCATGTTCAAGGGAATGATAGCAGATGGAAACTTGGATCTATATGAAGACGTAAGATGTACCCCATATGGTAAATATATGGGTAAATATAAAGATCTACATTTTTTCCTTTTTTAAATTCCCTTAAAGGACAACATACTGTTCAAAACAAAATAATAACATAATAATGTGGGGGCTTATAACATATGTAAAGCAAAATATATAGCAAAAACAGCAAAGAAGAAAAAGAGGTGTAAGTGGTTTTACAATATTGAAGGTTCTCACATTTATGTGAAATGATTCACTCTTCATTCTAAATAGACTACAGTAAGTTAAGGGCGTATATTGTAATTCTTGGAGCATCCACCAATAAATAAACTTAAAAACCAATGGAAAATATAAAACATAATATTGAATAAAAATACTTGATTAAACAAAAAGAAGGGAGGAAAAGAAGAACCAAAAATAGATAGGACAAATAGAAAACAAATAGTAAGATGGTAGATATAAACTAAGCCATACCAGTAAATACATTCAATGTAAACGGACTAAACTCTCCAGTTAAGAGGAAGAGACTCAAAATGACTAAAAATCAAGACCTAATTATGTGCTATAGATAAAACACACACTTTAAAGATAAAGATACGAATCAGTTGAGAGTTTAAAAAAAACAGAAAGTAACAATACAAACAGTGATTTAAGATGGCTAAATTAATATCAAAGTGGACTTCAAAACAGTATGTCCAGAGACAAGTAGTAGTATCTCATAATAAAAAAGAGTCAGTTCATCAGGAAGACATTATAATCCTGTGTATATGCACCTACAAATACGTAGAGCAAATATTTACAAAACTAAAAAGAGAAAGACACAAATCCACAATCATGATTAAATATTTTATCATTTATCTCTCAGTAATTGATAGGACAAAGAGATCTTTAAAAAGTAATAAGGATATGGAAGATCTGAATACTATCAATAACTTGACCTAATATCTAGCAATACCCAACAAGTTCAGAATTCATATTCTTTTCAAATGCACATATAGTATTCACCAAATAGACTACATGTTAAGCCATAAAATAAGTCTCAATAAATTTCAAAAGGTTAATATATTAGTGTTCTCAGAATAAGAAAAATTAATTAAAAAATAATAACAATAGGACATCAGGGAAAAAATCCCAAGAAATTGAAAATCAAACAATAAACTTCTAAACAATGCATGGTCCAAAGAAAAATGACAAGGAAAACCAGAAAATACTTCTAATTGAACAATAATGAAACACAACATATCAAACTTTGTAGGATGCAACAAAAGCAGTGTTTAAAGGGAAGTTTATCATTTTAAATGACTTCGTTAGGAACAACTGTCACTGAGAAAAAATCTAATAAAAGCTAACTAAATTGAAAGATATAATAGTTCATGATTTGGAAGAATTAAAAGTATTAAAATATCATCTTCCCCTACCTGATCTACAGATACAATGCAATTCAAATAAAATCTGAGTGGGTTGGGTTTTTTTTTAATTAGGAAGGTAATTTTAAAATTTAGGTGGAAATGTAAATTACCAACAGTAGCCAAAACAATTTTGAAAAATAAGAACAGTGTTGAATAACTTAAACTACCTGATTTCAATACCTACCACATAGCTATAGTAATCAAGACAATGGGGTATTGGTACAAACATAGAACAAGACATAACAGAACAAGACAGGGAATTCACCAATAGACTCACACTTATATAGCCAGTTGATTTTGATAAAAGCACCAGATATCAATGCAGAAATTATCAGGGTTTTTTCTTTTTCAACTACGTATTCATGTGAGAAAAAAATTCATCTCAACTCCTGTCTCTCATTTACACATAAATTAATTCAAAATGAATTATCAACCTAAACATAAAAATGAAAACTCTAATACTGGTAGAAGAAAACAGAAAAGAGTATCTTTTTGATCTGAAATTAAGCAATTATTTCTTAGGACACAAAAAACATTAACCATTTTTTTAAAAAAATAACTAATTGGACTTGATGAAAATTAAAATTTATGCTCAACAAGAGATATAAGAAAAGAAAAGAAAAAAAAGAAAAGAAAAGAAAAGAAAAGAAAAGAAAAAAAAGAAAAGAAAAGAAAAGAAAGGAAAAAAGAAAAGAAAAGATCTCCTAAGGCTGTCCCAAAGAATTGAGCACCATGATCCAAGCAGAGACTACTCACTAGCACCACCCTGCATTGGTTTTCCCTTTTTCCAAGTTCCTCACTCCTGCTCTCTGAAATCATGTTCCAAAATATCCCACACATAGTCTTTCACTTCAAGCTCTGCTTCCAATGGATCCCAGGCCAAAACAATGTTGTAGTTCAAAAACTACAGATGAAGTCCCTTGTCCAGGAAGAAAGAGAAACTAACACTTCCTGAACTATCAATATATGCCAGGCTCTGTGCCAGGTACTCCACATTAGCTACTGCACTTGATACTCACCAGAACTACCAACTGGCTCAATTTGGAAACTGGGGTCCAAGCTATTTGAAATCACACAGCTTTGCCAGGGCAAAAATATAGGTTCCTCTTACCTCAGGTTATATTTTCTCTTATTCTCCATGCTGCCTCCAGTGATACCTACCTTTGTGTTCTTTGATGTATTTTTGGAAGTGAACTGTCATGATAAATAATAAGAATAGTAGCTATTATGCCTTGAGTGCCTATTTGTGTCAGACAATTGGCTAAGCACTTACAATTAATCCTCACTGTACCTCTACAAGCTATTACTATCTCCAATTTATTCAATTGAAAACGGAGGCTTGCTGAGGTTAACTTTCTGAAGGTCCTCTACTAACAAAATAAGAGCTGATATTTGTGTTCAGTATGTGCCCCTAACATCTATAATTTTATTTAATCTTCACGTTCACTCATGAGAGGATTCTTTATCACATTACAGAGCCAGTCACTCAAAAACCCATGGGTACATTTTCCCCTCCCATGTTGCCTCTCATTACAGGAAAGGGGAAAGGAAACTAATACACGACCAGACAAAAAGATAGTACTGCCATAATTTTTCTATATAACATGTGTTGATAAGAGACTTCGATAAAACGCTTTGAACAGAGCGCCAGTCTTACCAATAAGCACCTACTAAAAATACAACCTATCGCTATTTTAAGGAAGTGTTTCTTAACTTCAGCACTATTGAAATGTTGAGCTGGGTAATTTCGTTATAGTGGGAGACTGTCCTGCATATTACTGGATGTTTGGCAGTATCCCTGGCCTCTGACTATTGAATGCCAATAGCACCCCACCTCAAGACAACCAAAAGTGTCTTCATACTTTGCCAAAATTGTACCTAGTTGAGAACCACTGGTTTATGGTATTTTAACCAAATCATTTTAATTCTGAAGTGGAACAAAGCATATCGGGACAATGGTTCTTAGGAGAATTCCACTTTTTCCTGGAATTGAATTGTGAATATATGACAGAGTTTTAATCCAGATTCACATCTTCTCCTCCCCTATTCTTATTCCCTCCCTTCCTCTGTCTTGTCTCCAACTCCCAGGGATGCCACCCACCCAGTAACAACAGATGGGAGCACTGGAAGAGATCTTGTTCCTGGCCCATGAGGGCCTTCTTAGTTTTCACCAGATATTTCTCCTTCGATTCAAGATTTGTCTAGCCCTGATTAGCATACTGTCATCTCCAGGCTTAAAACAAAACCTATGTAATTGGCTCTGCTTCTAAATGAAAGCACACCAGGTTAAGAACATTGTTTCTATATTCACAAATCCAAGACATGATTAAAAGCGTCATGCTCTCAGTGTAGGAACAATATCCCCGTAATCAAACATCCAAAGCAAATTGTATGATTATTTGTATTATCCAGGATTTCAAGGCTCTGTTTAGGGCAGAGAAGCCAAGTAGAAATATGCTGACTTTTTCAGCAACCCCTTTTCTCCTTCAGACATAAATAAAACTATTGTGTGCATTATTTTGCCCAAAATTTTCACACAAATTCCCCTAAACATGCTGAATTTATGATCATAAATAAATATTGAGTCAAAACTATAAGAGACATGAGTAGCCTAAAAAATGATACTAGAACATTTTTAAATATTTTCCCAAACTATCAGTTCTTTTTGAAACACACCATGAAACAGTAAGTGCAGGTGTATGTGTGTGTGTGTGTGTGTGTGTGTGTGTGTGTGTGTGTGAGTAATATGTAAGGCTGAGTGTGTTCTCTCTTGGAAATGTGGCCAAATAAAACACCCTTCCACAAAGCTATTCTATGAATAACTTCTATAAAGTTCTATGATATTCCTTTCATGTCTTTTAAATAAGTCTTTCAGATATAGTTAAAACGATAAACTTAGAGACAAATTCAAAATTAGTCCCATAATGAAATTTATCCGTATAAGGAGTATTTTACATTTATATTTACCTCTTCTAGAGCTAGTCTTTCCTAAGCCATTCTTCCTAAAATATGTGTTTGAAATATTGAGAGCCACATAACAGGCATCAAGGCCATTCCTAATAAATAGGTTTTATTAGATCTGCAACTCTGTAAAAGCAGAGAGAAAAATGTTCTTGTCGATTTACAAAATCCTTCATCTAATGATCTAGTCTAATCATTCAAAAGAAGAGATAACTGCATAAGTTAAAGAACTGACTTAATAAAAGTTAAAAAGCAATTGGTACTAAAGTTAATTAAACTCTGGATCTTCATTCTTTTGTTCCAATCTCTTTCTAAAATTTGGTTCTTGGTGCTAAAGTAAAAATAACTTCCATTAGGTAAATAATTGCAATGAAGATTCCATTTGTGAAAGTAGCAATGTGCATAAAAACCAATATACACCAAATATATAAATACCTATACACATTTTCATACTAAATGAAAATTTAAATTAAATTTTGTTCTAAGTGAGAATCTGTTTCTTACAGAGTTGTGAGAAACAAGATTATACATGTAAAAGTACTTTGTAAATCTTTACGTGCTATATGAAATGAGGCATTTGTTCAATTTTGACACAAACTTCTTCAAGTATTAGCTTAGTGAAATATTTCCAATGATATGTGCCATCTCCCTGGTGGTCCCCTCCCGGCATTATCTCGTCTTCCCCACTATTGATGAGAATAAGTACCTTACCATAAAGTTGCATTATATTAAGAAGTTAAAAAACAGAAATTATACAGCTACAAATCAGTGAGCAGATCACAAGTAAACATGAATTTCTCAATTACATACCTCAATTATAAAACCCATTTGACTCACCTACCTTGGCATTTTGGTCCATTCCCTGAGTTAGAAGTTGCAGCTTAGGGGTGCCTGGGTGGCTCACTCAGTTAAGCGACTGACTTCAGCTCAGGTCATGATCTCATTTGTGGGTTCGAGCCCTGCATCGGGCTCTGTGCTGACAGCTCAGAGCCTGGAGCCTGCTTCAGATTCTGTGTCTCCCATTCTCCCTGCCCCTCCCCAACTTGTTCTTGTTCTCGTGTACCCAGCTTTCCTTGGATTTCTGTGAAGCTGCTAAGCCTTGAAAACAGCAGAGAAGCCTCTTCATCTAGGCCCACAGACCCCATCTCTGCTCTACTGGTTACTTGGTCTATGATCCCTAAACTTTCCACTTCCTGGGAAACTGCACACTGGTGATGTCACAGTCAGTCTAGCCCATCCTACACCAGAAACTCTCCTGGTGCTGTCAATGCCAGGGAAGAAGGAACTGTAACTCCTTTTTCTATTGTTTTCTTTTTTTCTTAAAAGTTTGTTTCCCTCCTCCACTGGATCCTCCAAAGTTCTATTTGCCATTGCCTCCACATACCCTTTTACCCCTTTCCATGTTATAATTCAGTATTACAATGTTTCTATAAGGGTTGCTAATATTTGACTCTTATTTGTAAGGGTTTGAAACATCATGGGACATGAAACAAATAGTCCTTAGGCTAAGCCTGTTCACTTTCAGGTCAATGTTGCATTTAAAGATTAGAAAGAAACCAGTCTTACCTAAAAGGGAAAGCACCTTCACTATGAAGAACATCCCAGAGAACAAGATTAAACAGTTAGCAGCTAACATGAATAATAATAATAATAACTGAATTTTTTAATTCTGTACCAAGCATATGCTAAGTGTTTTGTGTCCATTATGCATTTGATTCTCACAATAACTCAATGAAGCAGAGTATATCATATCAGCCCAAGGTACAAAAGCGAGTGAGTAAAAGAGCCAAGGATGGAGAAAGCCTGCCAGCTGTGTGGATGGGAAGTCCTTGCTTTGCAAACAGTGCCTGACAGTGAGTGAGCAGTGGAAGGCAGAAACCAGGTGAGAAGGAAGGGGAGTTCCAAAAAGTTCTTTGTCTTCTTAAGAAATAGTGATTCTTGTGGATGGAACCTGAAGCCATTATGCTAAGCGAAGTCAGACAGACAAATACTATATGATCTCATTTATATGTGGAATCTTTAAATGGTGGGGGGTGGGGTGGGGAAGAAGGAGAAGAAGCCGCAGTTGCTTTGGCCTAACTCACAGATACAGAGCATAGATTGGTTGTTTTCAGAGGCAGAATATTGGGGGAGGGGAAGTGGACAAAATGAGTGAAAGAGGTCAAAGATAAAATAAGTCCTGGGATGTAATGTACAGCATGGTGATTATAGTAAATAATACTGCATTGTGTATTTGAAAGTTACTAAGAGAGTAGATTTTTTAAATTGTCATCATTAAAAAAAATTGCAATGATTTACTATGACATACCTCAACTAGACTGTGTCATTTCACAACATATACAAATATCAAGTAATTATGTTGTGCACCTGAAACTAACATAATGTTATATGTCAATTATGTCTCTATTTTGAAAAGAAAGAAAAAATAAAGGAAGGGAAGGGAAAGGAAGGAGAAGAGAGAGAAGAGAAGAGAAGAGAAGAGAAGAGAAGAGAAGAGAAAAAAAAGAAAGAGAAAGAAAAGAAAAGAAAAGAAAAGAAAAGAAAAGAAAAGAAAACAAAAGAAAAGAAAAGAAAAGAAAAGAAAAGAAAAGAAAAGAAAAGAAAAGAAAAGAAAAGAAAAGAAAAAAATGACTCTTGAAGCACCAGCTTAAGAAGGGGGAAGTAGTTGGGAAAAGAGTCAAGGAAAAAGGAAGTGGTGGAAGCTTATTCTTTAGTTAAGCTTACATTTCTACCTGCCCTGGCAAAAACAATCTTTTTCACTGAAAGCCTTCCCAATACCCTCAAGGAATCTCTCATTACAAGTAAGGTGACCTATAGAAGGGGTGGGGGGTTGAGGGTGGGAGAAAGGTAAGGAAAAGTATTAATTATTTCTTCCCCAAATGGGAGCAAAATAGAACAGATTAAGAGTGGTATATGAGGCATATTTGTATTGACTGAAAGCCATAAGACAAGAACTTAGATTTAAGCAATTACCTTGGCAGGCACTATTTTTGAGGAGAAAAATACAGAAAGGTGTCAGCCAGATAAGGAGTTTTTTATTTTCCCCCAAACTACAGAATTGTTAAACCTCACTACAGAAGTCTCCAGTGTATTGCTTTCTTTTGCATTATGCTGAGTTGTAAATGCTACCAAAAATTCCAGTAATATAAAATTTTCTAAATTTTATAGTCTCTTTTCTTGGTCTCTTGAAAATTTTCACTTAGCTCCATTCACATCAAAATATCCTCAACCAAAAGCTACAGTAAACCATAGAGAAGGAAATAAACTCTCTGTTAAAACATAGAAGGCTTGGGGTGCCTGGGTGCCTCAGTTGGCTGAACATCTGACTCTTGATTTTGGCTCAGGTCACGATCACAGGGTCATGGGATAGGGCCCATAGGATTCTCTCTCCCTCTGCCCTTCTCCCTCACTCACATGCTTACTCTCTCTCTCTCTCTCTCTCTCTCTCTCTCTCTCAAAAACAACAACAACAAAAACAAAAACAGACATAGAAGGCTCAACCACAAAGGCCCCTATGACATAGCAAATGCAAGCAAAGCTGAGTTCCCAAAGGCTAAGAAGGCTCCAGATGGATGGTCTCCAAATGATAAACATACACTTAGATTTCCATGAGTACCATTCTGCTGATCCAAAGATATATGGGCATGCTAAACAAAGTACTTATAAATGATAAGTCCACATTTGTGACCTGTGATAACTAGGATAATTAATAACGAGGCCCACAAAACTTAGGGCAGATGGTGATCCTCTCACTATTATTCTGAAAACTACAGGCATTTGGCATTGCATCCTGTCCTCCCCATTAACACACATCCTTTATTTTTTTTTTTTGAGTGGGGGGCGCGAGTGAGGGGCAGAGAGAGAGAGAGAGAGAGGGAGAGAGGGAGAGAGAAAGAGAGACGCAGGGCTCACCTGAAGCAGGGCTTGTGCTCACCCAAAGTGGGGCATGAGCTCACCCAGTGCAGGAATAGAACTCACAAACCATGAGATATGACCTGAGCCAAAGTCAGATGCTTAACCAACTGAGCCACCCAGGTCCCCTAATATTTTCAAAGTCTAACAAAAAATTCACTTTCTTAAAAACAAAATCTTCCCTAAATAACCATAATTGTCTTTGTTCATTACTTTCCAAAACCCTTTCAAAACTTTGTATGTTTAATCTGTGCTCTCTCCATGTATAATGCCAATTTGGGGCACCTGGCTGGCTCAGTCAGTAAAGCATGTGATGCTTGATTTCAGGGCTGTGAGTTCAAGCTCCACATTGGGTATGTGGCCTACTAGAAAAAAAAAAAAAAAAAGCAAAGCAAAGCAAATCCATATGTAATGCCAATTTAGTGCTAAGTATGTATGTGTGTCTCAGCCTGCAAATGTTCTCACTGTAGACCAACAAAACAAGATACTTCATCCCCTAGGTTGCTTACAACAAACATTTATTGAACATTTACTTTGCACTTTGTCCCATGTAACATGCTATTGCTTTGTGTATTAATTCATTTGTTCCTCACATCAATAAAAAAGCACACAGTGACACATAAGCTGTGGTTCAAAACCTTAGTAAGTAGAAGAGACATCCCAATATGTCTCTCAGACCTGTCCCTTATTTTATGTTCTTTCTGCTACCATTATCATCCCTAATAGTGGGCTGTGCCTAGTGGGAAGACAAAAGGTGTTATTTCAACTTAATTCAACCAACATTAATTGACAAAAAGCTCTGATAGACATTGTAAAGCAGGGGGTCTCAACCCAGGGTGACTTTTCTCCCAGAAAACACGTCAATGTCTAGAGACATTTTTTGTTTTCACAACTGGGAAGAAGTTACTATTGGTACCTAGTGGGTACAGATCACTGATATTACTGGGAATCCTACAATGTACAGGATGGCCCCCACATAACAAGAAATTATCTGGCCCAAAATGTTAATAGTGGCTAAGGTTGACCCACTCTAGAGGGTAACTTCAGAGGTTAATTTTACATCTAGAATGTTCAATTCTGTGAGGAGAGGGATTCTATCTGTCTTATTCAGAGTGGAGTAACCAGGCCCAATCCAGTACCTGACACATAATGGGAACTCAGCAAATATCTCTTACATTAATTCATGTGATAGTGAAATAAAAACAGGTAAATATACACATGACTCTAAGAGAAAATGGAAAATAGAAGGTCCCATGAATAGAGTACAAACAAAGTGCTTTGGGGCTTTCAAGTAGAAGAAGTCACATCCAATTAAACAGAAAAAGAAAGACCATCCAGAGGGCAGCGTCTAAGGTGGAAGGGCATTTGAGGTTCCAGCAGTGGGAGATGGGTAAGGAAATCATGGGAATCCAGGGAAACCACTTGAGGAAAACACTGAGGCTAGCTGACAAGCAGTTCAGTTGGCGTGGTAGACAGGGTATAAACAGGAAAGCAAAGAGAAATAAGCTTGGGAAGATAGATGAGGGCTTATAGCTGCAGCATGCCATGAAAACTCAAATATGGAATTCATACTGAATTTGATATATAATGAGGAGCTGGCACCAGCTAAACTTAACTATGATTAATAAGAAAGCAGAGTCAGAAGGAATTAGAGTGGAAAGAAATTAGACGCAGGAAGATTAGTTGAAAGTATTTTACAATCGTGCAATTGAGATAGAAGGAGGTGGCACTAGGAGTTGGGTTTACAAAATATTTGGAATATAAAACCCACATTTCTTGCCAACTAACTATGTGGAATCAATATATGGAGTGAATAAGCCAAAAATGATTACCTAGTTTTGATTCTCCGTAGAAAAAGGAAACTCAGTTTGCAAGGTTTGGGGCTGGAAGGATTATAAATTATTTTTGGACATAATGAGGCGCAAGTGAGCGATGGTAAATAGTTGCACATTTTGGAGCACAGGATTCTGCAACACAGAATAAAAAAGAAGGCTTAGGAGGGAGATTCGCTAAAAACTAGATGTTAATGGTATGCCTATGAACATAAACTCAGAAAGAAACAAGAGAGACACCCAAGGTCAGAATATGGGGAGAATTCCTCCACTTAGCCAATGAGTAGAAGAGAAGCAAATAAAGACGATGGAAGGGAATTGGGAAGAGAATCAAAACAGTGCTGTGTTAGGACAAGAGGTAAGGGTTGAAGAAAAGAAGTGATAAGACCTATGGAATACTACAGAGAAGCTGAGAAAGAAGACGTGTGAAAAGAAGTCATTGACCTTGACAATTAACAGGTAGCTGATGGCTCTGAGTGGGCAGTTCATGTAATGTGATCAGGACATAAGACAAATTACAGGGGTGCAAAGGAGTTGAGAAGAAAATGGTATAGCTTGCTATGATGGAATATTAAGTTAACTCTTTAATGCATAGATTCTTGATCTTCCTTCTCTTTGTGGGAGCTACTCCAGTGCAGCTTCACAGCAACTTTTGAATGTGAACCATAATCACATTTCTCCATATCCACTGCAGAAAACACACTACCTAAAGAACAAATTACCTAAATTATAAACAGGTTACCTTCCAATTACCAGTTTAACTTGTATAAACTTAAAAATGTTTTCTTATAGGTGAAAAAAAAAAGTGAGCAACTTTCTAGACCTGAAGAGTCCCCCAAACTTATTAAGCCATAATGTACTAAAAATAGAAGTCTATTTCAAATATATCTAGAACATTATTTGTTAAATAATGATATAATGAGTTTGTATTATCTTCTCTGTGGTAATTATAACTTTCTCTCCAGCTGCTTTTGGGGAAGGGTGCTTTTCCCATATGCTCCCCCCCTCCCCAGTCCCCATCCTCTCTCCACCCGCAAAAGGGGTTCCCTACCTTTCAGGGTTTCTTGCTCCCCAAGTTCAGCTCTTTGTGTCGCATACCTGGTGAATTCTGTGGTTCAGGTTGTGCAGATTGTTGTGTTAATCTTCCAATGAGTTTTCTAGGTGTGTAGGATGGTTTAGTGTTGATCTGGCTGTATTCCATGGACCCGAGACACACAAAAAGCTTCCATGCTGTTCCGCCATCTTGGCTCCTCCTATAACTGCAATATCAAGTTTGAAGGTTGAGTATAGGTAGTGTCAGGACATCAATAGCTTTTACATTAGAGAAACCAGCCCACTACATTGGTTTAAAGAAAAATATTTTACTATATTTGCCTAAGAGGGTAACTCTGTAGCCCAGTCCTTTCCCAGTATACTAAATGGGGCCCGAAGACTCTTGTTATGAATCCCAAAGAACTGCCCTTCCCCAACACTGTTCCTCCCTGTTTTATGTACTCAGTCATAAATCATGGTCATAAGTTGAGGAATGTTTATATTATACACAATCAGCCTCATGAGGATTTTAATTGATTCAATAAATATTTATTACATGCTGACAGGTAAAGGTGACCTTGTCCTAAAGGCTAGCTGACCAGAACAAGTTAGTCTTCTACAAAGTTTAACAGCTATTGACCATGGCCCAGCACTTAAGACAATCATGTCTAGTCAAACACAATGCTTGGACCACGTGCCCACTGGCGCCCCAGGAAGGAGTCTTCCATTTCCAATCTTGAAGGCTTACATGGCAAATCGTGCTAGGCCTCCTCACAGCATAGAGCTACAACTATGGCACCTGACTGGCAGCCTCCTTCTCTGAGCTAGTTAAGAGCTAGCTATTACCCCAAACACAAAAAGAGTTGTCAGGACAGGACTGGAGCCATAGTTCTGCCACTTTGAAATGGAAGTGGATGATGCTTATCTAATCATGCAGCTTAAAAAGCCCACAGCCTAAGTGTCAGGAACCCTTTCCCCCAAGTCTAACACCTGTACTTGTTAGATCTCTTTGAAATGCCCCATAATGCAATGAGCAACAAAGTGATCTGTTATTGCTCCTGTCTCCATGAGTTTTCCCCATCAACACTGCTTCAACATTGCCCTTGACACACAAGTATCAACAATAAATCAGGCAATAAACAAAACAGAAAGTTCCTGCCCTCAAACTTATATTCTCCTGGGAAAAGAGAAAGCCAACAAACAAAAAATAAGTAGGTAATGTACCAAGTGATGACAAGTTATATGAGGCATAAGGAATAATAAAGTAGTAGAAGGAGATGGAACGATCATGAGAGCATACAGGGTGGTCAGCAAAAGTGACATCTGAGGAGTGACCTAAAAGGAAACAAGGGATTGAGCCACATGTGTGTGCAAAGAGAACTCAGTTCAAAGAACTTGAGGCAGGAGAAAATTTTGTGTGTTTGAGGAAGAGCAAGAGTCTCTTCCTGTTCCAGGAGAGGCAGACAAGAGTGGAAGGAAATGAAGTCCTACAGGCCATGGCACGGGCTTTAGATTTTACTTTTGATGAGGGAGAATAAGGCAAGCTGAAGGCAAAGTACAAGCTAGCATAACCCCCACCCATATGGGATGTGTGTGATATTCCTCAGGTACTGCTGGCTGCCCAAAACAAAGGAAAGGAAAGAAAACAAAAGGTTAACTGATAGAGATTACACTCATGCAGGACAGGAGTCTCCATTCGTTTACAAATATCTTGAGTTTGAACTGTCTCTTAGACCAAGAGTAGACGCTAAATAGTAAATTACAAGAAAAAGGCAATCTTATCAATAGCCTTATCTCCAGAAACTTATAGACTCAGTTTCCTGTAGCCCCTAATATCACCCTCCCCTCCATAGTGATGTGTGGAACAAAGGCAAGAAAGAAATGGCATGTAAAATTAAATTTCTTTATAACCTGCAGCCCATTGACAAATACTTGGGGCAAATAGAGATTATAACATTTCTCTAGGAATCCCCTACCATCCTAATGTTAATGTCTTGCTAGAGGAAATACAACCTTAGATCGACAATAGCAAGTCCTCAGGCATCCTAGGAGTCCTCTTTAGCATATCAATGTCCTTCTAGAGGCCTCCCTTTTCACTTTACCTCTCTAACTCCATAGTATATAACCAGTCATTCTTCACAACCCCAGTGCAACTCTTTCTGCCCACAGATCCTATCTCTGTGCTTTAATAAAATCACCTTTTTGCACCAAAGACGTCGTCAAGAATTCCTTCTTGGCCATTAGCTCTGAACCCCACCATCACCTCAAAACCTCATCACTTTGATTCAGATGGAAAGTCATTAAAAGAAGCTGACTCCCGTGGAGAAGTGGCCAGATAGGAAGAACTATGTGAAATGTAAAGGCAGGAGGGTGGTTAGGGGTTGATTACAATAACCTTGGCAAGAGATTTGGTAGCTTAGAGTAGGATGAGCAGTGACAGAGATCATGAGAAGAGGTTGTATTTGAAACGTATTTCCAAGATAGAGCTAGTAGGATTTGCTAATGAATCTGATGTGGAATATGAAAGAAACAAGTTAAGAATGACATGATCTTTTTTTGGCCCCCACAACTGGAATTCATTTATGGGCATGGGGAACAGTGGGATGATCAAGTTTGTGGGGGCAAACTGAGTTCAGATTGAGACATGTTAAGTTTGAACTGTCTCTTAGACCAAGAGTCGATGTTAAATAGAAATTTGATTATATATCGCCTGGCATTCACAGAAGTCATCTGGAATGAGATGCAAAACTTTCAGAAGCACCAGCAGAGAGATAGTATTTGAGGACACAGGTGAGGTCACCTAGGAAAACTATGCACAAAACATGGTCGGGGACCTCTACAGATCTCCAAGATTCTTTTACAAGGTTCACATGGTCAGCACTATTTTCACAACAACACTAAGATAACATGTACCTTTTTCATTCCTTTTCTCTCACAAAAATATAGTAGAGTTTTCTAGGGGTTACATCAGATGTGTTGTGGCAGTAGATTAAATGCAGAGGCAGATGTGAAAATCCACCTGTCTTCTATTAACCCAGACATTAAAGAGATTAGCAAAACGTAAAACTATGCCACTCTTCTCATGAAATGTTTGTGTTTGGGGAAAATAGAGTTATTCTTCATAAAAACATGTTATTTATATTAATATGTAATGGGTTTGTTATTGTTTTTAAACAAAGTTAATAATTTTTTTTTAATTTCTAAGTTTCAATTTCTTTTTTTTTAATTTTTTTTAACATTTATTTATTATTGAGAGACAGAGAGACAGAGCATGAGCATGGGAGGGGCAGAGAGAGGGGAGACACAGAATCTGAAGCAGGCTCCAGGCTCTGAGCTGTCTGCACAGAGCCCAACACAGGGCTCGGACTCACAAACCGCGAGATCATGACCTGAGCTGAAGTCAGACGCTTAACTGACTGAGCCACCCAGGCGCCCCTCTAAGTTTCAATTTCTAATACGATAATTAACAATAGAAATAATCCACATAGGTAAAAACTCTTTGGGATCCTCAATAGTTCTTAAGAGTGTAAAGAAGTCTAAGACCAAAGAGTTTAAGAATTGCTAACCTGGGAACTAAGTATAGAGGGAAGAGAAATGAAGTCTAAGGAAGAAGGCAAGGTGGATAAGGAGAAACCAGGAGAGAGAGTGAAAAGAGCAAATGAGAAAAACTTTTTCAAGAAGGGAGCAATCACCTGCATCACATGATACAGAAATACCAAATAAAATGAGGATTCTTAGATTTGACAAGACAGAAGTCAACAGTCACTGTGATAAGAGAATCTGTCAGAGTGGCAAAGACAAAAGACTGACTAGAAGGAATTTAAGAAATAATAGAAAGACAGGAGAGAAAAAGTAGGTGCACCCAGGTGGCTCAATCCGTTGAGCATCTGACTCTTAATTTCGGCTCAGGTCGTGGTCCTAGGATTGTGAGATCGAGCCCCATGTCAGGCTCAGCACTAAGCATGAACCCTGTTTGAGATTCTTTCTCAAGATGGTTTGTTATATACTCACAGATCCAGAGGGGTACACATAATGCCGTGAGGGAACCACACTGAAAAGCATGGTGGTCAGTTGTGAGACAGAGGAGAGAGAGACCTTCATTGTGATTTCTGTAAGAAAGAAAGTGTCAGGCAAGGCAAGAAGGCTTAGGATTGGTTAGTTTAAGTACTTTAAGTGGGCTCCAGGGCATAGGGACTACCCATTATTGTCTGATACCTGACCCTGGAGTCATGAGGGCAGGTATACAGTGGCCCAGAGTATGAGAGTCTCATATAGGAGGTGGTTGTGGGTGTGGATTCCAGATTGACTGGTTTGTATTTGATTGATTGATTGGTTCCTGGAAGGCAGTGGGGTGTAAACATGGAAGGCAGGAGGCCAAAGCAAGATGACTCAGGCATATTATCAGTTGTCCAGAATGAGGTACGTCCAGAATGAGATATTAAAGGATCAAGTTTACAGAAGCTAGAAACATGATAAATACAAAGGACTACAATAGTATATTTGTGTGATAATGGGAATTATCCAGAAATCAAGGGTGATTAGTAATTTAAGAGAGAGGACTGCTTGGGATTTTCTCTCTCTCTCTCTCTCTCTCTCTCTCTCTGCCCTTTCCCTGCTCATGCATGCATGTGCTGTCTCTCTCAAAATAAATAAACTTAAAAAAAATTTAAGAGACAGGAGGCACACTAGAGGTGCCATGTCTTGAGTTGGCAAGAAGGGATGGGATACAATGTATTTTTTTTTAAGTGTGGATAGTTCTTTTATTATTATAGGCCAAAAGGAAGAGGATGTGGGTACAAGTGCAAGTAGGTTGGTAGATTTGAGAGTGGGAGTGTATGAAAGCTCTCTTCAGATTGCTTCTGTTTCTCAATGATGGGAAATTATCAGTAGACAGTAATGCAAGGAGAGGTTATGTTGCAGATCTGTTGGAGAGAAGAAGGTGTGAAATAATCGTGTAGGAGATCAAGAACATGAATTGATTAGGGAAATGTAGTAAGATCACAGGGTAGCACTAAGGGCCCACTTGGTTCAGGGGTCATAAATTTAAAGTGAGACCAAACAGCAGACTTGTGTGTTTTCCTCCAGCCATACTCAACCAGCAACACTGAATTATGAACACGCATCCTAAAATACTTCTCAACCCTGAAGTGAGCTCTGAGATTTAGGATGATGATATTTGGCCTATTTTTTGGCACCTATTTCATGATTTATCTTTCTTTTTCTTTATCTTTTAAAGCAACTCACATTTAGCCCTAGATAAATGATGACCACATTTAGGTTTAATCATTCAAGCTACACTCTCTCTTTCAGAACAATGGACTTAATAAGGAACAGAACCTAAGTACTATTAGCAGGTGCTCAACAAATTCTGATTGGATGAAATCTAGTATCTTTATTTCCCTAGGAAACCCCCACCATCACCACCACTAAATCAAATCAGTGTAATACAAACAATACCTCATCAATATTATTACCATGAACAATTATGCCTTAGTTAAGTCACTTGTTCTGCTTTCTGGGTATTATGCACAGCACTGATGATAATTATAATAACAAAGGTCATATCTATATTCTAGCAGCTTCTCCTCACCCATTTTATTACCATAATTGACAGTCTTTGCCAGAATCACATTTGTTAAGAGCCATCTTTTTTTTTTTTTAAACGTTTATTCATTTTTGAGACAGACAGAGACAGAGCATGAACGGGGGAGGGGCAGAGAGAGGGAGACACAGAATCGGAAGCAGGCTCCAGGCTCCGAGCCATCAGCCCAGAGCCCGACGCGGGGCTCGAACTCACGGACCTCAAGATGGTGACCTGAGTCGAAGTCAGACGCTTAACCAACCCAGCCATCCAGGCGCCCCTGTTAAGAGCCATCTACATGCTGTCAGGCCATGTCTAAGAGAAAGAAAATGTGTCTAATCTTTCCTTCTTTGTCCATTTCCTACTATCATGATCTATTTGAGAGTTTTCTGTAATCATCTGGAGTCCAGACCTAATAAAGATCTTCACACCACAGTGCTAGCAGTAATCAAGAATTTTGTCAATTTGAAATACAAACATAATCTGAAGCTCCCTGAAAAAAGAAGATGGTATGATTACCATACACTGGCTTGGTCTGAAATGTGAAATAGTCTCTGTCAAGCCCTGGCCGATGAGACAGTGGCACGGTTTCTGAAAAAATTCTCTCTGTTCAAAACCAGTAACAGCAACTACTGTATATTGCTTAGGATCTACTAGTCACTGTGACCTTTTGCTGTGGCTCAAGACTCAGTCCCTGGTGCTCTGCACTTCTTCTCTTCTATACCCTCAATTTTATAACAATCTTGAAGAATAAGAAACACTCAATGTGAATCATTTTCTGCAATCAATTTAGTGTAGACACCACTTACCTGGGATATAAGGAGCATTTGTCATATTTCTACCTGCCTAACACCTCCACAACAAACTCTCTATATTTGGGGGTTCCCCCACCACATAAGCTTTGCCTTCCCAAGAGAGAAGCCAGAAAATGTGTTTTTCTTGCAACTAGGGCACCAACACATCAGGCTCCACCAATAGATACACTCATGGGAGCCTTCAATTTGGAATTAGGCAACCTGAGGAAGCCAGATTGTGGTAGAATCCATTTTCTGAGTAGGGTGACAAAGGATGTGTCTGGCTTTAGTGGAAAATAACAGTGGAGGGGCGCCTGGGTGGCTCAGTCGGTTGAGCATCCAACTTCGGCTCAAGTCATGATCTCACGGTTCGTGGGTTCGGGCCCCACATCGGGCCCCACATCGGGCCCCACGTGGAGCTGACGGCTCAGAGCCTGGAGACTGCTTCAGATTCTGTGTCTCCCTCTCTCTCTGTCCCTTTCCCACTCATGCTATCCCTCTCTGTCTCTTAAAAAATAGATAAATGTTAAAAAAATTTTTTAAAGAAAATAATAGCGGAGTTTCTAGGATTTGGTGTTCCATATCAAGGATATGAGCCCAGGTGGTAGAAGCAACAGTGACTCACTCAAGCTGAGCCATGGCATGCCTTTAGCACTGTGACTGGCTGTATCACATACAACCTCACTCTCCAATCCCAGAAATTCCAGAGCCACCTGACAATCCTTAATAGGGTGTTTTTTAAACCATTGTTCACAACCAATTAGTAAGATGTAAAATCAATTTAGGCAATCACATCCGGCAATTTCTTAAGATAAAGTAGAACGGAACAGGAAGAATGTTCAAATCTCATAAAGCAAGAAGTATTGCTGCACTCATACTTTGTTTTATGTAGATATAAAAACATGTATTGATATGTGAACACCACACGGCAAAGTGTACTTCTTATTGAAAGTACCGGTCAAAATTCTTTTGACAAATTCTTTTTCTGCTTTAACCAGCAGAAGTAAGGATTTTGTCGTTTGCAACTAAGAATCCCCAGTAGTGTCTAACAGGAACAGACTAAGGATAGAGCCTCATTCACTTCTCCCCATTGTGCTCTGACACCTGCTGATTCATCACCTAGTGGCTTTAATTTAATCCTTATCCTATACCACACAGAAAGTTAGCTCATTCCTAACACACGTGTCACAGTCTGTTTGAAGGGCATCCAGGAAGAAGTTTTGCATAAAACTAGAATAACTAAAACTATGGTTTATGTAGACATGTTTGCGATATTAGTTACATTTGCCTTAAAATTTTCTCAAATGGACATGTTACATGAAGTTGAAATTGGCGGCCATGATCACCACTTATTTAATGCTTTTTTTTCTTTTTTTATGTTTATTTATTTTTGAGAGAGAGAGAGAGAGAGAGAGAGAGAGAGACAGACAGAGCACGAGCATAGGAGGGTCAGAGAGAGAGGGAGACACAGAATCCAAAGCAGGCTCCAGGCTCTGAACTATCAGCCCAGAGCCCGACATGGGGCTCAAACACCCGCATGGTGAGATCATGACCTGAGCCAAAGTTGGATGCTTAACCAACTGAGCCACCCAGGCACCCCAATGCATTTTTTTTTCTAATGAGAATCTTTATCCTTCCCAAGCATACTCTTGACTCCCCTGTGAGTGGTGGTCTACCCAGGCATATCTCCTTTCTCCAAAGGAGATGTCAAAAACAATCCTACCCAGCTTGACTTTAATTAAGGAATATGTTTCTGATTTTCATCTATGGCATACAGGAAGAACAGTCCTGTTACTTGAACATACTGCCATGCAATATTTACCAAAATTTGTGCAAGTTTTGGATTGCCTGAAGAGTATGAAGCCCCCAAAATTCCTCTACACACTTTAAAATTCACCCCTGCATTAAGCCAGTGGGACAGAGTTGTATTCCTGGAATACATAGATTTGTTCCCTTACTGAATGAATTACTTTGTAGATGAGAAGAATGTTTTCCACATCAGAAATGCACTGGCCTTGGTTCTATCTCATAACCTTTGTTTGTTTTTATGTTTTTCCCCATGCCACTCTTCTGCATTCTTCTGCTGTACTTCATAGATTCTTGCAAACTATCTTAACGTCTTCTTTGGAATGAGACAAGGTGTAAACAAACAAACTCCCTTTCTTTTCTTTTCCACAGCCCCCACACACAGAAGGTTCAATTCAACTTATGCCTCAATTACTGTAAAACCTTCTGGCTGGTTTCCCTGCCTCTATTTTCTCCTCTCATAAATGTTGGATTCCTCTTCTTCAATATTGTTTTCATCACTTTAACCAGCTGCTCAAAATCTGCAGTTGCTTGGTAATATCACTGTTGTAGATAGAGTCTTCAGGCTTACATGCAGAACCCTCCACCAATTGCCCACACACTTCCAATTTTATCTCTCATGCTCACTAACAAGGTGCTTCTGTTCCAGATAATGCAAAACGATTGCCATTGTCTACTTACCACTTGCAATCGTGCAAAGTCCACCGCCAACAACTACGATCTGTATTGCCTTCTGAAAACCGTATCAGTTGGGAAAATGGGAATAATACTTTGTATGGTTTTGTGAGAAGAGATAGCATGTAAAAGTGTCTAGCTTAACTAATTACATAATGAGTAAAAATGTCTATCTTTTAAAGCATGTGACACATACCTGGCACCCAATAAAACGTGTTTTGGAATAGATTATTTTTTGCTTCTGTTCACACTATTTGTACAACCTTGAAAAGCTCTACTTCCTCATCAGCCATTAGTTCCTAAAGAGCAGGTAATGGTTGTACAGACCTTGAATTCAGAAAAGGGAGGTTTGAATCCTGACACGCTCCACTTAACTACTGCATCACCTTGGGCAGGTGGCATCAGTGTCCTCCTGTGTGATCCTTTCCTGGCTTTGCTGAAGAACTGGACCCGGGAGCACAAGGGAAGGATGTCCAAGACACGACCCGTACAGTCTTGGGAACACAATCTGTACTGTGTCTTCTATTACTGTTCCCTCCATATTAACAATCAATAAATGTCTTCCTTAGTCTGGTTTCATTTGTGATAAGGTGATTGAGTTGTTCCTTTTACACATGGCACTCAGGAAAGGTAATTGCTAAGGTAAAACAACAAATAATTGGACCCTAAGGGGAAATCTTCATCTTTCATCTTCTAGCTGCTAGTAAGCTGAGAAAAATCCAGCAGTAACTGTATCATCTCCTCAAAGCGTCCCAGACTAAGAAATAAGAATGGTGATATAATGAGACTCCTGATAAAATAGGTATTTTAATTCACCACAGTTATACCTATTCCCAAACCATTCTGGTTAGATTTCTTTCACTGCATGTATTTCATATTACTTTTGTATATTCAAAATATAGAACTTGACACTGAACATGTGCTTTGTATTTACTTTTGACTGAACACAGGCTTTGTTACCTCTAAAACTACATGACGCAGTACACAAAGCCACTTTCATTGTGTGACAGAGCAGTCTCACGGAGTTTTTCTGATTCATCAGACCCAAAGACCATCTACGGTGCCAACAAATTTTGTCTCGGCATAGCCTTCATTTAGAAACCTTGCTCGTTCTAATACTGCGCCTTTCTATAGTTCCTGATATCTCTGAGTATTAAATTTCTGCCTGCAGTCGCTTCTGCCAAATCCCACACCAGCACCCCCATCGCTTAGTCCAATTCCTAACCAACTTTAGACCTAACATGAAATGAAGAGTTATAGGGTTCAATTCCCACTGGGCTCATTTCTAAACTCCCCTTCAGTCTACACTTCTTTATTTTATGCTGTGTGCTAGTGGTTGAATTGTGTCCCCCCCAAAAAGCTAAGTTAAAGTCCTAACACCTACCTCGCACCTCAGAATGTGACCTTACTTGGAAATGGTGTAGGTTCCCGATGCAATTAGTTAAGAGGCAGTTGCACTGAAAGAGAGTGGACTGTTCATCCAATATGACTGTGTCCTTATGAGAAAAAAGAGACAAAGAAAAGGAAGACAGCCATGTGAAGACACAGAGACACGAGGAGAAGGCCATGTGAAGACAGAAGCAGAGACTGGAGATAGGCTGCCACAAGCCAGGGAACATGTGAGGCTCCGAGAAGCTGGAAGAGGCAAGGAAGGATCCTCCCTGGGAGGCTTCAGAAGGGGCATAACCCTGGTAACACCTTGATTTTAGACTTCTAGCCTCTAGAACAGTGAGACAATAAATTTCTGTTGTTTTAAGCCACCCTTTTTTAGTACTTTGTTCTGGTGGCCTTGGGAAACGAATACACTGTTAGTCGGTGCTTATTTTTCAGCCTCAGAATGTAAACTCTCCCCTAGACAGTGCTAGGCAAAAGGTGTGCTGATCTGCCCTGCACTATTTTGCATCGTCTTCAGTTCTTTCTTCTTGAAACTCAATGACGCTCTTGGGTCCCAGTTGACTAATGGCTGTCTCTTCTTTAAGGTCTCTGCAGTTTCTTTCCCAGTGGCAAAGAAGTGACAGGGCAGTGCAATGATATTTAAAGAGTAGGACCTCTGATTCGACAGTTAAAAGCCCACACAATGCACACATAAGCTACAACAAACACTATTCTGTTTCTAGACATCACATATTTCAAGCAGCTCGGGCTAATACTCTCTACGCTGTCAGAAAAACTATCCCAGGCTCCAGAGAGCTGACCTCTCTTTATCCGGCCAAGGAATGGCAGCATTGGTCAACTGCACCATCTGCAAAACAAAAGCTGAGCATTTTAAACGCAATCAAGGACCTGTTTGACCTTAGCTGGGGTGAAAGTCCCACGAATGGAAACTGTCTACCTGATTTCTCTCATTTTTCCTGTTTATGTTCTTAATTAAATGAAAAACTCCAAGTATAGAGCACAGATTTGACTTTTAAAAACCAGATGTCTGATGTTTTGGGTCCTCCTTTTAAATTAACATAGGCAAACAATGTTATCTCCGTGTTAACAAAGAAAACCATCTCCTCCGGCCCTTTGTGTTCCTTTCAGAGACTCTGGGTAAATGAAGGCCACACTTGTTCAGCCGGGCACATTTGCCGAGGACAGAACCGGCGCCAATTCAGCCTGTTCTTTATAGGAAATGGCACCCAGCAGCCGGGCCTGGATCCCCCATAAGCTCCACATATTGTTGAGGCAGCTCGGAGGACGTGCTCGGATCAGTCAGATGGTGCCCACAGCTGCTAACAGCAGCCTTGCACCGCTCTGACCCCTTGTGCACAGTTTTCCTTTGGCTTCCGGAAAGTTCCCTCCTCCCGCACTCTCTACCCGCTCCGCCCACAGCATGCTTGTGGTGAACCCACAAATCCTTGTCAGGATAATAATAAAATAATAATAATAACAACAACAACAACAACAACCATAATAATGAGCTTCAGGGGAGCTGACTAACAGAAATGAGGTATACGCTGCAGTTTTCTTGGAAGGTAGGATTTTCTCCCCTTTAAAACGTGAACGTTCTGCTTTCCTGAAAGAGCAGCCTCCAGTTCTATGATTAGCACCAGGAACTGGAGAGGCTCCATGAGACTGAATCTTTGATTTCAAGGCAGCTTTGTTTCTCAAACCTGGTAAGCAGGCTCTTGAGAAGGTTCGGGCATAGCTGGGAAAAGCAATTCGGTAGGTGCTGCATAGACTTCAGAGAAAGCAAGCAAGCACATAGTTTACATTTTTTTCGTTGTAAGAAGTAGGGACAGCACATAGGTGGGGAGAGGGATGTGGGTGGGGTTAACTTATACACAGTTATTTTATACTGTGCCATCTTGCAGCAGATTTTCTGAGGACTTTGTGTGGGTTTGTTAGGGAAGTAAAAATTGGGTCAGAATAGTTTCACACTCTACTACAACGTTCTTTGCGCTGTTTTTTTTATAGCCTCAATTTAGGCAAATCATATTCATGTATCATTGCTAATTTTCAAAACAATGACACAAGAAGGCTTTGGCTAAAAAGGAGTAACATATTTTAATCTATTCCTGCTTTTCCCTAATTTATCAGTTCAACATTATAACAAGGGACTCAAAAATTGTTCTGTAAATATCATTCCTATTTTGCCAGGAAGATGATTACAGTGTTTTGTGTTGAAAAAGTTTATCAAGACTGGATATATTTTTTTCCAAAAAAGAAATAGAATTTTCTTAAATGGACACAGGATTTTCCATATTTATTTAGATGGCATGATTATCAAATTTATGACTGCAAGGAAATTTAGAGTGTCATAAAATGAATTGAATGACAGAGTCAGGATTCAAAACTATTTCAATGTAGTAAAATTATGGGAAGATCTAACATGATTATATAGCACAATTGCAACATTTGTTATAAATGGAAAGTCTGGTACTTGATCTCAAAATAACAATTATGTAAGTAAGGATGAGGTGGCTATAGTTAAAGAGTGACATTTGGGGGAATGACCATATCAGTTTTGTTTAGTACAAACTCAATGGGAAGTGGCTTGCCAAAAAAGCTAACATACTCTAGATAGCCTCCTAATGCCAAAACAAAGTCAGACAAGATTCCAGCTCTCCTAATCACAGTCCAGCCACACCCGGAATCTGGAATCTTATTCGCCTCTGGGTAGCGCTCATTAACAGCCCACATGATCCAGACTGGTTATTCTGGAAATTTGAAAAGTTATAAACCCTTTAATAATCTGATCAAAGTTATGGACCTTCTGCCCAGAGAAAGGCATATACCTACAATTTTGTGTCCCATTTCTAGGTGGTGTTCACAGATTCCTTAAAGGATCTATAAGTAATAACCCTAAACTCTAGGATTTGGAATCCATGGAAACCATGGATTCCAGATCCAGAGCAACCAGAATCAGAAGTGCTCTGGAACTAATGTTCATCCTGAATCTCATACTGAAATGTCTGCTTTGCTCATTCCTGCTTAAACCCAAGACTGAATTGGGAAGCCAAGAGGCCACCATTGACTTACCTATACAATACTAATTTTCTCCCACCACAAAATCACGGGTGCAGTCAATTCAAACATTTTGGCAAACACCAGCCAAATATCTGATGATATTTCACATGAATACACATTTAACTAATTGATTTTTTTCTGTTTTAGCTTCCTATATGTAACAGTCATAATATTAGCTAAGATTTACTAAGCACTTACTACATGCCAGATACAATGCTAAGCCCTTATATGAACATTCTCAGTATATCCTCACAACAGTCCTATGAGGCAAATACTCTTTCTACCCCAGTTCAGATGAGGAAACTGAGGCAGAGAGAAGTTGAGTAATTTATTAGAAGTCACATCCATATGAAGTGATGCCCACATGGGTCTGCTCCCAACCTCGCGACTAAGCTGTGTTGCCTCCTGGCACAATGAATGAACAAGCTATCTTTCTTCACAACATACTACTAAGCATCCAAGATGTTAGCATTGGTTGCCAGGTCATAGTCACCTCTAAGGACAAAGCAGCACACTCATACTTACAGGTTTACAGGCTTTGTTCAGTTGCCACCCTTTTAGATTTTCAGTCTTAATTTTCATTTCACATTTCCTTAATGTTTGTGGAAGAAAAGCCCTAACCTTCTGCCTTCTTGTGTCTATATGTCCTCTCTATCAATCTTGAGTTACAAATCTTCAGTTTGGGGGTATATATTTTAAGCACATTACTTTTCAGAGTTATCAACTTTTTTTGTTATTCAGTATCGTAGCCCTGGCCTGATTCAAGCACCTTTCATAAACAGGTATGAACAAATCTGGGAGTACCTCCTAGCTCTAGCTCCAGATACTGAATTAATAAAACTCACCCTGTTGAATACTAACTCTCAAAGGAATTCTAGGTTATATAATGTCTTTGTCTCATAGAGTTTCAGTGACACCAGCCATGATATAAACAAGAGAAGCACTGTATCTGGTCCTTCTCTGACAGCTCCTTCCAACTATTTTCTGATGAGCAAGATAACACTTGACAGTCTTTCCCCCTGTTCTCTTACCCCCTCCGTTTTTCTCCTATGTTCTTTAGCCTTTAGATCCCAAGAATAACCCTCTTTTTCCTCTCTGAATTTTTGGACCAGTGAATGCTGGATATCCGTAACATAGTTTCATTTTTGTGCTCACTCTACCAAAAACAAAAAACAAAACAAAAAACAAAAAAAAGATGCCAAATGATTACTAGAATCATTATAAGTTAACAGTATATAAAATAATCAGGCCGTGCAGTACAATCTCCTCTGATATGAGTCTTGTGCCATGGAACTGATTTTGTTTTTAAAAATATGAGAACCCACAACTTAAATAGGAGCAGGTAGGAAGGGAGGAGGTACCCCCTCCGATCCCATAAGGATCACGTTTCTAGCACACATACCCACAGTTCAGATTCTTGCATTAATGTGCCTCACAAATAATCTCACTAAACATCAAGCTGGGAAATGAACACTGGCAGAGTCCTGGTAAATTCTCTTAAACTGGCCCCTGGCGGGAGCAAAACATCTCAAGATGTGTGTATTATGTATCAGGATAGTACTTCTAAAGGTTGTCCATCGCATATGTAACAAAGTCTCCTAATAAACACATCTGACAAATCATGACGATAGCCTCCATATTTCCTTGTTTAATTCTCAGTTTTCTTCTAAGACCTTCTCGAAGTTTGGTTGTAATGGATCATTACGTCCATAATGTGCTCAATGTTGGAGTGAATTTTGAACAGTTTTTAGGCTGCATACTGTTTTCTTCCAGATAATTTACTGGATTAAAATTAGCAGTGTGAAAAGCTGTAGAGAAATCTAAATGCCTGCCAAATCAAAGAAATAATCACATTTTTATGAATATTTAATATCATAGTCATGGCAAATAAGGCAAGTAATTAGTACTTACCATAAATTTGCAAAGTATTATTTTATGTAAATGTTACATTCTACTAGTTTGATATGAATTATTCATTGTATAACCAGACACTGACACAAACCAGTAAACATTTAAATCTATGTGCTATTAGTTTACTTACCTTCAATGATTTTGTGCAGAATATATACATATTTTTGTCCATGAATCCATGTTTTCCCTCTTGCCCCAAAAAGGGACAAAAGACTATGAGAAGAATGTTATTTAAAGCCATCTACTATATATTCAATAGTAAAGAAACTTAAGATGCAAATGTGAAATATGTGGTTCCCTCATGTGTACAGATGAAGAGCTCCCTGGCTCTGCTTCTGCCTCTTCACCTATCATGTGGATTTTTAACGAACAGCAGTAACGAGTGATGTTATAAAAGCAAAAAAGGTTGGAAAAAAATAACGGTGTATTACAAACTGTATGGTGAAGAATTAGCCTTATCCAAAAGGGAGGTCTGGCCTTTGCCCTTAGCTACTGACAGGTGATCTCTCAGGTCCTGAAATGCCATGCCTAACAGGAAGCCCCCAGGCAGTCTAAATGTGATTTGTGTTAGGCCACGTGGTATCTGCTGCTCCCTGGAGGAACTGGAGACTAAGGGTGTCAACCTAATATGCAGAAGGGCTGGAGACTAAAGGACAGCCATGTGGCCAATACGTGACTGAATGTCAATAAAAACTCTGGACACCCAGGCTCGGGTGAGCTTCCCCTGTTGGCAATGCTCCGTGCAACGCTGCCACACGTGGATGCCGGGAGAAGTTAATGCTGTCTGTGTATCCATGGGGTGAGGACTGGAAGCTCAGCGTTTGGACGCCTCTGGAGTCTGCCCTATGCATCACTTCCCTTAGCTGACTTTCATCTGTTATAAGCCATAACCACGAGTATAACAGTTTTCAGGGAGTTCTGTGAGTGAATTTTCAGTGAATTTTCAAACCTGATGGTGGTCTGAGGAACCCCCAAATTTGCACTTGGCATCAAAACTGAGGGGAGGCCTATGTGAACTGTACACCATCTCACATTAGAGTTGGCTAAATTTTGCATAAATAGTCAACTCAAGGATACACAGGATTCTATACCTGAGAAACAAAACAGAATAGCAGCTCCTTGGGAGTGAAAGGTAGGTCTTTAAACCCATCACCAGTCTACAGTGAAGAAGTTTTTCCTCTCCACCATTTTTTTTTCCTGAAAGTCCCACTGCCTCTGCCCTCACTTTGAGAGGTCAGTTGAGTTCTGAACTGATTCCAGAGAGGATCAAGCCAAAGGAGTCCTCTCTAGCAGTAGATCTCCTAAAAGTCATGATGTTTCCAATACCTTCCCCAATCTCTACACAGCTCAAATATCATCTTACTGGTAAGTCCTCCTTAATATTCTTACTTGAAATTAAACCACCATCCCCCACCCCAGCATTTATAGCCCCACTTCCTGTTTATTTTTCTCCATAGCAAGTATCTTTAACACACAATGTATGTTACTAATTTATTTTGTTCATTTTCTGATTCCACTCATGAGACTATAAGCTCAATTAAAGCAGGGATTTTGTTTCATTTTGTTCACTGTACCCCCATACCTAGAAAAGTGACTCACACATAGTAGATGCTCAACAAATATTTATTGAACAAAGGAGAGAATAAATCATTCCATATAGGAAATTCTTAAGGGAAGCCATATGTCCATAGGAGGTCTGGGGTACTTATCCTGAATCTGACAACACTGGTTTCTCTCAGATTATATTTAACACAACAATAAAATGGCATGGTTTTCCAAAGATCTTTCCATCTATTTACAATGGTCATAAGATTTATAAGATATTGAGAAAATTTAAAATTTTAGGTGGCTCAGGGCAGAAAGGGAGAAAAGGCCACCACTAACCTGGAAAGTCTATCTTGGTCTACTTTAAAATCATTCTCATTTCAGGAAATTCATAAGAAGCCAGAGTACTTTTAGAGCAAAGGTGCTCAAAATGACAAAAGTGATGTGGTGAGAATGGTTCTCAGTACAACCTAGAGAACATCTTAAAGCATGAGATGGAAGGGTGGTGAAAGGCAGTGTAGTTTGTTTAGTTCCTTCTAGAGGCAAAAGCCACAGGAATCAGTGTCCCCACATTGGCTCCATCTTCACATTGCCCAAATGTTTCCACTCATGCATCCTTTGTCATACTCAGTCTGCTGTTTCACTATGGTTTCTGAAACTCACACATACAATCAGCCAGCAAGATTCTTAACTTGCCTGGTTAAGAATCACTGTGAAAGTTGGGGCACCTGGTGGCTCAGTCAGTTAAGCGTCTGACTTTGGCTCAGGTCATGATCTCACGGTTCATGAGTTCAAGCCCTACGTAGGGCTTTGTGCTGACAGCTCAGAGCCTAGAGCCTACTTCAGATTCTGTGTCTCCCTCCCTCTCTCTCTGTTCCTCCTCTGCTCTCACTCTGTCTCTCTCTCTCTCTCAAAAGTAAATAAAGATTACAAACAAAATTTAAAAAGGAAAAAAGAATCGCTGTGAAAGATATAACCTGACCTAAACACATCTTTCCTTATCCAGGAGGGAAAGGGGTACAGACTAAGTCAAAGCTATCCCATTCATAGGCCTGTGAAGAAAAAGACCATCATTAATGTCCACTGTGTATTGGTCCACTTAAGTTTTCTGTGTGGTCAGTTTCAGACACGTCCCTTCCCTTTATTTAGGAAGCCAACAAAACAGGACTACGACATTGCCCATCCCATGTTTTAAATATCAACTTAAGAAATCCTTGACGTTCAAAAAAAATAACCATCAGCCAGTCAGTAAGTAGCAATGAAATGGCACTCAACACTTTTCATTGAAAGAAATGCACTAAATGGAAGTTTCTTAAAGGTTGACGAAAGGAGCAAAGGAAGTTCACAGGAGGCCCTTTAGCACTATTGTTATAAAACTTCCTCATTTGGCTGCAGGGAGAGGGAAATGTAGAGGTGATGGTCAAACAAAGTTTCAGTTACGCAAGATAACTGAAAGTTCTGAAGATCTATTATATACATAATGCCTATGGCTAACAACACTATATCGTATTCTTAAAATATGCCAACAGAGTAGATCTTGTGTTAAGTGTTCTTACCACTAAATAAATAAATAAATAACAAAGAGGCCTAGAGGAAATTTAGGAGGTGATAAATACATCTATGGCATTGAAGGTGGTGATGGTTTCAGAGATGTATACTTATCCACAAAATCATCAAGTTGTATACATTTAATATGTACAGCTTTTTACATATCAATCATACCTCAATAAAGTAGTTAAAAAAAAAAAAAACTTGCCTTTTGTCCTGATACTTCCGTGCCTATAGAAACAGACCGTATTCAGTGGGCAAGATCATTTAAAATAAGTAAATTCAATGAAATGGTTGAACTTAAGTGAAGTCAAGGGAATATGACAGTATATAAAACTCTAGAACCCCCTGTTTTACAGGAAGTTTCTTTTCAGAACTCCAATCACTCCTAATTCTGTCTTCTATTTTTCTAAGAAAATATGCTATGAAGTTAGATTTCCTGGATTGAAGTCTATATGAACTTGGGCAAGTTATTAAAACTCCATCAAATGAGAGTAATAATGTGCACCTCACATAGGTTGTTGTGAGGGGCTGAAAGCCAAACTCCTCAAAGAACTTAGCCCAGCATCTGAAACAGCATGAATGTTCCATAAGTATTGGCCGTCTAATTATTGCTTGTGTTGTTAATATCACCTCTTCCATTGTGAATACTCTTCCACCTTGCTGTTGAAGATCATGTTATTAGAAAACGGGGTCAAAACTATTCAATAATTCTTCTGTCTACATCTTAATGCTATTTAAGGGTTTCCTCACAATATTATCTAGTTAGAAATGGGCAATAGAACTTCTCTACTTTGGGAAGATTTTGTTTCCCCTGTGAATTCTTCATTCAAATGCACATGTAATTAAAGAGGAAGCAGAAGAGAAACTTTAAATTTTAAGTTGTTCAACTGAGGGCATAGATATTCACATATCCATACGATCATAACACTGGATTTTCAAATTCAAACTTTGATTTAATGTAACCAGATGCTAAATAAACCATTTTGACTTTAATTTCAGCAGAGGCCCCAAAACAATAAATATCATATCTCAAAGTGAGATACACAAGACCACCTGTCAGAACATGCATGGGACTTGGTTAAGAACTGTTATTTAACACTGCTGACTACCCATCCTCAGCCCAGGAAGGATTGGGGGACTGAAAAAAGAATTTTGATTATAAGAGGACTTTTTGGAGATCTGCTCGGCTGTATGCTGTGAGTGCCAAACCTCCCCCAAAGAACTTGGGAATGTAAGTCAGTGTGTGCCCCTCTCTTTAAGTTTAAGGAAAGGACTTCAGTGGGATCCCTCTGAAAGCCTGACATACATTCTTTAGGGCTGGGAGACACCATGACCGGGTGTCTGACTCTGGATTTCCAAAGGAAGGAAGATGATGGCCAGCTGCCCTGACGGTGAAGTAAAGATGGTTGTCAAAGCCTGCATATGCTCCCAGGGTTTGGTGGGGCAAAGGATTCCTGAGTGCCCCCAGATGTGGCCTGCCATTTAAGAAAAACCAGCACGATACTAATGTAGGACCTACCTAGATAGCTGAAGAGACCCCATCAGGGTATGAACTGCTGAACTCCCAGAGCTGAGGACCATATATATGTGACCAACAGGGGAGACACATTAATTAGCAGGTAAGAAATCCCCAGTCATTTCGTGTGAGTGTGTGTTTGTGTGTGCATGTCCTATAAGAGAAATGTAGTTTTACAAATCTCCCAAATCCAGGAAGCACCTTCCTGTCTCTCTCTCTCTTCTTCCACATCATCTCCAACTCCAGCCCTGGAGCGGCAGAGCACTGTATGGGGCAAGTGGCAAAAGACCAGCACCAGCACGCCAGTAGCCCCCACAAGCCTGCAGGGGGGTGGTCCGCAGCTGGCTCGAGCTGAAGGAAAAAGTTTACCATTAAATGGAAACAGGTGTTTTACTCATTACCTTACCCTACCCTGGTCTGATATATTAATTACTGAACTGAAATCAATCACTGATGATAATCAGAGGGTCTTTTGCTATCTGGAGGTAACCGGAAAATCATGAGCTGGCCCTTAGGACAGGAGAAAAGCAAACAATAGGGGAGATGAACAAAGGTATTTCAGGAGCCCACTTGCCCAACATGATGACTAAGTTATTAAACAGCATCCTTGCCAAGCTTACTAAATTGGTTCTGCCATATGCTTTCCACCCTTGGTAAGGCAGGAGCACCTGCCCACAGTGACACCAGGAATGGCACCATCTGAGGGGAACATGAGGACTACTGAGAGCCCCCCAGTTCTACATATACTAGTCTCCCCCTTCCCCATCCCCAAGACTTCTAGGCCACCCTGAAAGAAGGGAGAAGAGGCCACAGTGATATCTCAATGCCCATGTTTCCTTACCAAGCCTCTTTTCCAGTCCACACCCAAATGTGCAGCCAAGAGCTAAATGAGGAAAGTAATGACAGGAATGACTACTGCCCATTTCAAATGGAATGGCTAATGAGATCTAAGAATGCCCCAAAGCAATTCCGTCAAACAATTTTTCAGTACGCCATTACCAGTATTTTTTACAATAAATGAAAGGGCCCCTCCCTCAGAGATTCCCATATAGTTGTGATGGATGGAGAAGCGGTCATTCCGGGTAATACTCAGGGTCCCCCCATCCCTAGCCCAGCCCAGCCCAGCCCAGCCTTGTTTCTAGCAATGAGAGAGGGGATGTTGTCAAATTTAGAACTGACTTGAAAAAGTGTTATTTCTAAACCTAGAATAAAACTCGAAACATTTGGAATTTGTATTTCATTTGGCTCTGGAAAAGATGAATTTGAAGCTGCTGCAGATTTTGTGATCCTTTTCCCCGGGGAGTCTTAGAGGCTAGAGAAGTAAACTTTAGTGTCCTACTAGTAGAGGATGGAGGCCATGATATTTCAAAACACGTGGACTAAAAAGGCTGTGCTTCTGAGTGCTGACTCAGTTTGTGGTAAGCATTTCATACTCTCTCCTGTAAGCTGAGAAATCGTGAACTGGTTTATAACCCTGGGAACAATTGCCCTCAATAGCCAGTAATTCCTTCTTACGATACCAGAACAAAAAGTTCCATTTTTGCCTTTGTCGCGTTAACAGCGGGAATGGTTCTGATCCTTTTATCTACCCTGAAATGACACGCACAGAAACACATACACTGATACCCACCACAAAAGTCCACGCATGGGAGAATGTGTCTGACAAGCACAATGAGCAGAAGAGAGCTGGAAAGGGGAGCCATGTGCTCTGTAGGACTCTTCTTGGCTTGAAGGGTTTGGTCTGTGCTTGCAAGCCACATGCTGTAAATGAGGAAGTCCACTGCGGCGTTGACAGGTAAGATACAGTAAGTGCCTATCAAAAGTCAACTCACAAAACCAAGCTTTTGACAACACACTGTGACGCTCAGTGGGACACGTAAAATTTGCCAGTTGGCCCAGCAACAAGGAGAAGCACGTCCAGGAAGCTCAGCTTTCTCTCTCCTACAGCAAGGGGATGGCCCCTTTTGATTTCAGGTTGGCATGCAGAAAGCACAAGAAAAAGAGACAATAATTGCTTATGATCAAAAGATTGTGAAGAAGAAAATAAAACAGTGGAAGTCACTCAGTTCATCATGCTCCTTCTGGAACCTCATCGATACACAGTGAATGTAAAAGACAGAATCCAGGACCAGAGAATATTGCAGCAGGAAACAGGAGTCTACCCACACAGACAAAAAGATGGGGCTCATGTAAATGTTTGCCTTTCATTTATTTTGAGCAAACATTTCCTTCCACGTAACAGACTCATCCCGATCAGCCACTTCCACCTGGTGTTCTTTAAACCAGATGGAAGTGTAAATTATTTAAATACATGATCTTCCATTAGCTGTTGAGCTTAAGTGCCTCAAAAAAATTTTTTTTAAGTGCTTTCCAGGATTCTAGAAAGCATTTGCACTAAGACAGATAAACATATTTTCAAGACACGACTCCAGTGACAGCAATTTTTAGATTTTAAAGTACAGTCAGCATTAGCATCTATAAGTAATGATGACTTCTGCAAAAGACTGTTTATACTGTAAAAGTATAATCACAGCTAATGAGCTAATTAAGTAAGGGTCTCTTCCCCTCCGCACGATACCTTCCACAAAATCCAAACATGTTCATCATGACACACTGAGGAACTATAATGACCTGTCTTCAATTGCTTCTCCCATTCATGGTTTTGATGCATTTGTTTGAAAATATGTTTTTAAGTGAAAAATTTGATGGTAGATTTTTAGTTTCATCAGTTTTGTGAGGGGAAATGATGTTAGCACTCATAATAATCACTGTGTTCATGTGTGGGGGCAGTATGTAATGGATAGACTCATAAGAGCGGAGACATCATAGTTAACTTCCAAAACTGTAATTACTCACTTGATTACAAAATTATAATATTTGAAATTCATAACATTTCAGAAATTGGAAAGGCCATACAGATCAGCTGGATGGGTACTTATAAACTTGATCTTGTTAAAATACATATTCTAGGGGCGCCTGGGTGGCTCAGTTGGTTAAGCGTCCGACTTCGGCTCAGGTCATGACCTCACGGTCCGTGAGTTCAAGCCCCGCATCGGGCTCTGTGCTGACAGCTCAGAGCCTGGAGCCTGCTTCAGATTCTGTGTCTCCCTCTCTCTCTGACCCTCCCCTGTTCATGCTCTGTCTCTCTCTGTCCCAAAAATAAATAAACATTAAAAAAAATTTTTTTAAATAAATAAAATAAAATAAAATACATATTCTAAATCTGGGGTTCTGGAGTGGGTCCTGAGATTCTCCACTGCTAACAAGCTGTTGGATCATGTTGATGGAGTTGGGCTGTGGCTCATCCTTTAAATAATAAAACCCTATTTGTTAAGTATGCCTTCCTTAGCCTCTTTGGAGATGCTACATGTTAGCAGAAAAAATGCAGAAAAGGTATCAGATTTCACAAGATAAGCAAAAATCTTCTTTGCCCTTAGTGTAGTGTTAATAAGTTTTACATCTAGCAGTCAATCAGATATCAAAAAAAGGGTACCACACTGTGGTACAGTAGTTCTCTAAACTTATTTTAATGCAAGGAACCACTCATTCCAAGACATTTTACTCAGAAATCTAGTCTGTAAAGAACATAAAGGTGTTCAGTCAGTTAAGGTGGCTCAGTCAGTTCAGCATCCAACTTCAGCTCAGGTCATGATTTCACGGTTCATGAGTTGAAGCCCTGCATCGGGCTCTGCACTGATGGCACAGAGCCTGCTTCAGATCCTCTGTCTCCCTCTCTCTCCGCCCCTCCCCAACTCTCACTCCCCCTCTCTCAAAAATAAACAAACATTTTTTAAAAAGTGGAATTGCTTAAATCAAGTGTGTATGTACATGTATGTGTACGTGTGTGTGTGTAGTGTATATATGTGTGTGTACATGAATATGCGGTACGTGTGTGGTGTATCTGCATGTGTGGTATAGGAGCAGGTGTGAGCATGTATATGCATGTGTGTGGTGTTGATGTGTAGGTATGTGTGCATGTGCACGGTGTGTGGTATAGATGTGTATCTTGTGTGGTGTGTATGTGTGCATGTGCAGTATGTGCACATATGTGCTTGTATATGTGGAAGTGTATATGCGTGTGTGCTGTGTGTGGGTGTCATCACTCATTTGGCCTCTCCAACCTTAACTCTGACTCTCCCAATCTCCACCCAAGGTCCAGAGGGTAGAAGTCCTCGACTTTGGCAAAAGAGTCTGAAAAGAGCTGTGACCTTGAAGAACTATCTTTTGGGACCTCACTTCTCTTCTCTGAGTTATAAAAAGTCTTGATTCCAAACTACTCAAAAGAATGATCCCAACCTAATATTGGTGGTAGGTCTATATTCAAGTCTTATTTCAAACTCCACTTCCCATTTTCTCCCATGAACTTAATTTTTCTTAATTGCTCTTTGACAGTGAATATTTGATATCCGTCCTCCTTTTCTCATTCTGCCGATACTGTTCTTTATTCCCATAACTTTGTTTACATGGATTGATTCCTTGTTTGACTTGTCCACCTTCTCTTTATTCCTCCCACCAGTGGTGGATAGCAAAAGGGAAATCATGCCCTTTGAGCTCTAATGATCTTCTTTCCCATTACCAGCCTCAACCATCCAGAATCCATTACAGAATCAGATCATCAGAGTGAACAGGTACCAGAGAGGTTTCCCACTCCACCAACCCATCCAAGGTTTCTGTTTTAGATAAAATTGACTTACCCAACCCAGCTCTTAGAACTCCTGCCTTTTTCCAAAGTTAATTGCTACCACTGGGGCGCCTGGGTGGCTCAGTCGGTTAAGCGTCCGACTTTGGCTCAGGTCATGATCTCACAGTTTGTGAGTTCAAGCCCCGCATCAGGTTC
Source organism: Acinonyx jubatus (assembly GCF_027475565.1). Classification (NCBI taxonomy): domain Eukaryota; kingdom Metazoa; phylum Chordata; class Mammalia; order Carnivora; family Felidae; genus Acinonyx; species Acinonyx jubatus. The sequence goes on along the minus strand of NC_069394.1, from coordinate 66,594,328 downwards.
TGTGCTGACAGCTCGGAACCTGGAGTCTGCTTCAGATTCTGTGTCTCCCTCTCTCTCTGCCCCTCCCCCACTTGTTCTCTGTCTCTCTGTCTCTCAAAAATAAATAAATGTAAAAAAAAAATTTAATGGCTACTATTAATGGAACTAATTCTAAAATACACTTTCTTTACATGCTTAAGGATTGAAAGGCTTATAAATAACACACTTCTTTTCTCCAACTAAGTTCAGAATTGACATACAGAGCCAGGAAGATGAAAATAAAATATCACCTTTGCTCCTGAAAAAGCTGTTAAAGAGTATGCCTCAGATGGAAGGATGAAATAGGCTTGCTAACGATGCGTGGCAGAATTAAAATTATGCACTGTGTCAAGGAAGTGCTGGAGTTCTGCAATCACCCCCACTGCACACACTGGGCAGAAACAGTCCTGCTAAGTTACTAATATCCGAGAGCACACAAGTACACATGTTCCCTGCAAGTCAGGGAAACTGAGACTGAGACTGAGAAATGAGCATGCCCCATTCCTTCTTCTCAAACTTATCTGCCAAATTCCTCTTGCTCTGCTCACATCTCCTCCCTCCAGAACAAGTGAGTAAGAACAGGGGGAGAAGTAACAAGTGGTAGGATGTCACTTCACAAGGAAACAAGAGGAGTGGAAATACTGGGTTTCCCCTAAAGATGGGCTTTTATAAGAATTTAATATATTAAATTTGCCAATTCTCTCGTTACATACAGATATACTCTCTAGAATTGGCAGAAAGGAAGCTATTATGCTCACCATTAATTATCAAGTCTCCAATTTCCATTAATTAGCACAAATTTATCACACAAGGCCCTATGTCAACACTGGTGAGGGATACAAAGTATGACACTGTTTATGCCCTCAGGATGCTTAAAAATCTAGTTGCAGATATCAGACTTGAACAAGTAAAATTAAACAATTAAGTATCTTAATAGCATTTCAAGACAATACTATGAAAGATGTCACAGGTCAGCACATAATTAACTTCTACCTTAATTAATAGTAAAATAAGAATCCAGAAGAGGAAGAAACCTTGATAGGTTGGGGTGGCAGAACAATGCTTTACTAAGTATAACCTGGGTGTCCAAAAATGGGCAAGATTTGGATATATGAAGAATAGAGAAAAGGAAATAATGTCAAGGTGGTAGAATCCAGAGGAAAAATCATAGCCCATGGTACGGCTGTTTCACAACAGAAAGATTACAGCACAATACAAGAAGTTTCTACCAGAGAACCAGGTGCCAACACTCACTACCTAACTCGCTCACAGTGTGCTCCACACTCATGCTCCCCTGTGGATACACCCTCTCCAGCCACGCCTCAACTCCAGGTCCCCTCGTACAGCAGACCTGCTCAAACCCTGCTAACACCAAGCTCGTCTCCACCCCTGCACCTCTGTGGATCTGCCCCCTCCAACACAAACTTGGCCCAAGCCCACCCAAAGTGGAGTAGGGACGGCTGGGTGGCTCAGTTGGTTAAGTGACTGATTCCTGATCTTAGCTCAGGTGTTGATCTCAGGGATGTGCGTTCAAGCCCCACATTGGGCTCCACACCAGGCATGGAGCCTACTTAAAAAATAGAATAATAAAAAATTTTAAAAAAGAAAAAATGTGCCCAAAGTGGTATCACAAGCCTAGCAGTGTGCAAGCAGCCTTGACAGGGGCTAGTAGCACTCCAAAGCGACTCCTGTCCCAGGAAGAGGGAAAGATAACCACACACCACAATCAGACTGTGGCCTTAGCAGTGACTGGGGGTTGAAGCTGGTCTGACTGCAGGCCTCGCCCACCAACAAAAGCCTCTCAGAGGACAAAATGGGAAAAACACCCTGCAGTTTGGCGCTACTGCATCTCTGGCAAATGCCTGGTCTCACTCAGCTCACGCCCAAGACAGCCCCAGACTGCCCAACTAACAACACAAGGGCCAAACCCAACCCACAATAATCCAAGAGAGCCATTGCAAATGACTAGACTGAAGGAAAAAGTGGCTCGGTCCTAACAGCAGGGTGTTTGCAACACATGTAAGAGACACCCCTGAAGTGCCAGGTTCTGGTGAACACGGGACATTGCACTACAGGACACTACAGGACCTTTTCTTCATAAGACCACTACTTTCAAGAGCAGGAGATACAGCTGATTTTCCTAACACACAGACACAGACGCAGACAGATAAAATAAGGATACAGAGGAATGTGTCCCAAATGAAAGAAGATGACAAAATCACAGTAAGAGATCTAAGTGAAACAGATATAAGTAACATACCTGATAGAGAATTTAAAGTAATGGTCATAAAGATACAGGACTTAAAGAGTGGAGAATATCAGTAAAACCCTTAACAAAGAGATAGAAAACATAAAAAAGAACCAATCAAAGATGAAGAACTCAATAAATGAAACTGAAAATACACTAGAAGAAATAGACTAGAGAAAGCAGAAGAATGGATCAGTGACCTGGAGGACAGAGTAATTGAAAGCAATCAAGCTGAATGGGTGAGAGAAAAAATACAAAATAAAAATAGACTTAGGAAATTCTGTGACATGATAACATTTGCATTATAGGGATCTCAGAAGAAGAGAGAGAAAAGGGGGCAGAAAATTTATTTGAAGAAATAATAGCTGAAAACTTCCTGAATCTGGTGAAACAAATGGAAATACAGATCCAGGAGGTACAGACAGCCCCAACAAAATCAACCCAAGGAGGTCAACACCAAGACACATAATTAAAATGGCAAAAAAATAGTGACAACCCAATTTTAGGAGTGCTAAGGTGGTTCAGTCAGTTAAGCATCTGACTCTTGATTTCAGCTCAGATCATGATCTCACATTTCATGAATCAAGCCCCATGTCAGGCTCTGTGCTGACAGCGAGGAGCCTGCTTGAGATTCTCTCTCTACCTCTCTCTCTGCCACCCCCCACTCATTCTTGTTCTCTCTTTCTCTCTCTCAAAATAAATAAATAAACTTAAAAAATGAGAGAGAGGGGGCACATGGGTGGCTCAGTTGGTTAAGCGTCTCTTAATCTCAGCTCAGGTCATGATTTCATAGTCTGTGAGATCAAGCCCTATGTCAGGCTATAGGCTTACAGTGCAGAGCCTGCTTGGGATTCTCCCCACCCCACCCCCCACCTCTGCCCTCCCTCCCTCTCTATCTCTCTCAAAATAACTAAATAAACTTTAAAAGAAAGAGAGAGAGGGAATTTTAAAAGCAGCAAAAGGAAACAGTCACATACAAGGGAAAACCCATACAGCTATCAACTGATTGTTTAGCAGAAACTCTGCAGGCCAGAAGGAGTGGCATGATACATTCAAAGTGCTAGAAGAAAAAAATCAGCAACCAAGAATACTCTATCCAGCAAGGCTACCATTTAGAACAGAAGGAGAGGGGAAGACTTTCTCATACAAACAAAAGTTCAAAGGAATTTATGACCACTAAACCAGCCCTACAAGAAATGTTAAAGGGGACTCTGAGTGGAAAGAGACCATAAGTAGGAATAAGGAAAGCAGGAAGCATATACAGAACATACAGAAGACGTTACATACTAATCAAATGGTAACTACAAATCAAAAACCAGTAACAGAGATACAAAAAATGGAGAGGAATCCAAGTATATCACTAGAGAAAGCCAACTAACTAACCATAAGGGAAGAGAGCAAGAGAAGCAAGGAATAGAGAACTACAAAAACAACCATAAAAGGAGTAACAAAATAGCAATAAGTACATACTTATCAATAATTATTTTTAATGTAAATGGACTACAGGCTCCAATAAAAAGACATAGAGTGACAGAATGGATAAAAAAGCAAGACCTGTCTTGCTATCTACAAGAAACTCATTTCAGACGTAAATCCGTATGCAGGTTGAAAGTAAAGGGATGGAGAAGCATTTATCGTGCAGATAGATGTCAAAAGAAAGCTGGGGAAGCAGTATTTATTTTGGACAATTAGACTTTAAAACAAAGATTGTAACAAGAGACACAGAAGAACAATATATAACTATAAAGGGAACAATCCAACAAGAAGATGTAACAATTATAAATATTTATGCACCCAATGAGAAAGCACCCAAATACATAAAGCAGTTAATAACAAACATAAAGTAAGTAACTGATAGTAATACAATAATACTAGGGGACTTTAACACTCCATCGACACCAATGGAAAAATCATCCAAACAGAGAATCAATAAGGATACAGTGGCTTTCAGTGACACACTGGACCAGAGGGATCTAACAGACATATTCGGAACATCCCATCCTGAAACAGCAGAGTACATATTCTTTTCAAATGCACATGGAACATTCTCTAGAATAGATCATATATTGGGCCACTAAACAAGTCTCAACAAATTGAAAAAGATTAAATGGTATCCATGTCATACCATGCATCTTTTCTGACCATAATACTATGAAACTAGACATTAACAGGAAAAAAATCTAGAAAGAGCAAAAATACATGAAGGTTAAATAACATACTACTAAACAATGAATGGGTCAACCAAGAAATAAAAAAAAAAAAAATACATAGAGACAATGAAAATGAAAGCACAACAGTCCAAAATCTTTGGGATGCAGCAAAAGCTCTTCTAAGAGGGGGGTTTATAGCAATACTGGCCTACCTCAAGAAGCAAGAAAAATCTCAAGTTAACAACCTAACCTTTTATCTAAAGGAGCTAGGGAAAAAAAAAAAAACAGTAGAAGGAAGGAAATAATAAAGATTAGGAAAGAAATAAACAAAATAGAAATTAAAAAATAATAATGAAATAAAATAGTTCAATGAAACAAGGAGCTGCTTCTCTGAAAAGATCAACAAAATTGATAAACCTTTAGCCAGACTCATCAGAAAAAAAGAGAGAGAGAGAAAAGGAGAGAGAGTATTCAAATAAGCAAAATCAGAAATTAAAGAGGAGAAATAACAACCAACACCACAGAAATACAGAGGATTATAAGAATATTATGAAAAATTATACGCCAAAAATGAACTGGACAAACTATAAGAAATGGATAAATTTCTACAAACATATAACCTCCCAAACTGAATGAGGAAAAAAATAGAAAATTTGACCAGCAATGAAATTGAGTCAATAATCAAAAACCTCCCCCCCAGAAAGTCCAAGACCAAATGGCTCCACAGGTGAACTCTACCAAACATTCAAAGAAGAGGTAATACTATACTCTTCTAAATATTATTTAAAAAAAGAAAGAAGAAAGAAAGAAGAGGAAGGAAAGCTTCCAAATTCATTCTATGAGGCCAGTATTACCCTGATACCAAAACCACATAAATATAACACACACACAAAAAAGAGAACTATAGGCCAATATCTCTAGTGGACACAGATGCAAAAATCCTCAACAAAATTTAGTAAACTGAACCCAACACTACATTTTAAAAAATCATTCACCATGATAGGGGGAATTAATTCCTGGTTTGTAAGCATGGTTCAATATTTGCAAATCAATCAACATGATACAACACATCAAAACGAGAAAGCATAAAAACCATAGGATCATTCTAATACATACAGAAAATATATTTGACAATGTACAATATCCATTCATAATTTAAACCCTCAACAAAGTAGATTTAGAGGGAACATACCACAACATAATAAGGGCCATATATAAAAAACCCACAGATAGCAGCACACTCACTAGTGAAAAACTGAAAGCTTTTCCCCTAAGGTCAAGACCAAGAAGAGAAAGATGTCCATTGTCACCATGTTTATTCAACATAGTACCAGAAGTTCTACACACAGGAATCAGATAAGAAAAGGAAATAAAATGTATCCTAATTGGTAAGGAAGAAATAAAACTTTCACTATTTGCAGATGACATGATACATAGAAACAAAGATACATAGATACATAGAAAACCTTAAAGAGTCCACCAAAAAACTGACGGAACTGATAAACGAATTAGGTAAGTTTGCAGAATACCAAATCAATATACAAAGATCCGAGGCATTTCCATACACTAATAATGAAGTAACAGAGAAAGAAATTTAAAAACCAGTCCCATTTACAATTGCACCAAAAATAATAAAATATGTAGGAATAAACTTAAGCAAGGAGGTGAATTACCTGTACTCCAAAAACAATAAAACACTGATGAAAGAAATTAAAGATGACACAAACAAATGGAAAGGTATTAGAAGAACGACCTTCTGTTGATGCTCTCTCTCTCTATCAAAATAAATAAACTTAAAAAGAAAAAAAAGAACATACTTTCAGTCCACTATAGCTATTATCCTTATTGATAAAACTGTCACATTGTTTGCCAATGGAGGCCTCTTCACGTTGACCCTAGAATCCTCTGGACACATTCCCGGGAGTCTGATACATTCCATGCTCTGCAGTATGGTGAAATATTACAGTTTCATCTTGAACATTTCCTGCCCCAGACCTGCCATTTTTCTGAGGAACCTGGCTCCTTCAGGAAAGAAATTATACTAATAGACCAGTATTCTGGTAAGAAGTTTGCTGATTGCTATGGGGTTGGCCCTTGCTTCCAGGCCTTTTCAGTAAACAGGGCTAGAAATACATTGTTATTTTGTTGTTGTTTTAATGTAAGATATATCAATAATTAAAATTTATATTTCTAGTGTAAATTTAGGACTACAAAGTTTTTTAGCTTTCCTCATTTATGTAATATCTTTTGTCTTTTCTCCTATCCCAAAATCCTGTTTCCCGATAATATAAACATAACTCTTCACTTCATCCACACAATACACACTCAACACTCTTAAAATTAAAATTCCAACACTACCACCTACAATATGATCACTGGAAAGAGGTTAACATTTTTTCAGTTCTATTTTCTTTAAAGCATATTCCACTCTGGAAATATGGTCAAAGTAGCTTGTTGCAAAGCCACTTAAAATAGTTTCTTTATATACGGTTGTGACACAAATTCAATACTCTGATGATTCATATCTTTCATTTTACCTTTAATTTCTAGAATTTAATTTTGCTTTATAAGTATGTGAATATTTACATTATTCCAAAATCAAATCTACAAAACAATATTTATTCATAGAAACATACATTTCTACCCTTGTCCCCTCCATCATACACACACACACATTTGTATATGCTCTGTTCTGGGTTGAATTGTGTCCCCAAAAAAGATACGTTAAAGTCCTAACTTCAGGTACCTGTGAATATGAACTTATTTGGAAATAAGATGCTTGTAGACATAAGCAAGTTAAGATGAGGTCATACTGGCTTAAAACGGACTCTAATTCAGTGACCAATACGTTTATAAGAGGACACAGAGGGAGATTTGGAATCAGAGACAAACACACACAAGGGAAGATGGTCATGTGAATACAGAGGCAGAGATTGCAGTGAAGCAGCTACAAGCCAAGGAACACCAGGACAGCCAGCACCACCAGAGCTAGAACAGAGCAAGTAAAAAATGTTCTGTAGAGCCTCCAGAGGGAGCATAGCCTTGCCAACACCTTGATTTCAGATTTCTAGCCTCCAGCACTGTGAAAGAACAAATTTCTGTTGTCTAAGTCACCCAGTCTTACTTACTGGTACTTTGTATGGTAGTCCTAGGAAACATACACATCCCTATCCCCAATGCCCTTAGGTGAGTGGTAACATATTGCACACATTTTTCTCCATCTTGCTTTTTTTTCTTTTACCTGAAATATGTATCCTGAAGATTACTTCATAAGTGTATATAAAGATGTTTTCATACCTTTCTATAGCTGCACAAGCACTCCAGTTTGTACACGCATCTTCATTTACTCAACTAGTTTTTTTGATCACGAGGTGGGATTTTTCTAATGTTTTGCTATTATCAATAGTCCTTTTCCAAAAAGTTTAGTTATTTTGAGGTGGAAAGAGAGCGTGTGCACGTGTGCAGGAGCAAGGGAGGGGCAGAGAGAGGGGGAGAGAGGGAGAGAGAATTCTTCTGCGCTCTGTGCTATCAGCACAGACCCCAAAGCAGGGTTCCATCTCATGATTCTTGAGATCATGACCTGAACTGAAATTAAGAGGCCGAGGCTTAACTGGCTGAGTGATCCAGGCACCCCACCGATAGTACTTTGAATAGGCTTCAAAATGACCTTTCTATATTTTTCCCAGATCCTTTTGTGTTGGTTTTTAGGACTAGTATTGCTGGGTCGGAGGGTAAAGGGTAAATATAATGTTGCTGAATATTACCAAATTTCCCTCATGAAAGTTTTCCCAATTTGCATTTATACAAGCCATGTGTGACTGTCTATTTCTCTAGAGTCACCAACAAAGTACATTATCAACTTTTGTATTTTTGCCAATTTGATAGGTGAGAAATTGTTTCTCCATGTGGTCTATATGTGAATTTCTCTTATTATGAGAATGAACATCACTCATCGAGGTAGGTAGGTATGTATAGGTAGGTATGTAAAGTTCCACATAACTATATAAAGCTAGATAGGTGATACTAACATAAGCATGTACACATACACACATACACATAACAGGAAAATAAGGTATTAATAGAGTTGAAAAAGGACAGAGAAGAACAACTGGTACATAGGATTATCTCAAAATTTAATTTTTAGGGCACATTTCTTTAAGGTGATATACAACTCTACAAAAATAAGTATTTCTGGAAATGACATTTGGCCATATAATCATTCACAAGTTAGTATAAATTAACTAATCCTACTGTTTTTCTCTTTACAATCACCTGAGATCTGTTGGCTTTCTGGATGAGGAATCTCCGTAAAAATAAAAAAACCTGGACATGGTGTAAAATGAGAGCATTTGACAACAAGAAAATAACAGGAGACTATGAGTTGAACTAGAAAGATTGTATAATATTGTACCCCAGAATGTGACTGTAGTGGAGATAGGGTTTTTAGAAGAGTAATTAAAATGCAGCTGTTATGGTAGGCCTTAATCCAATCTGACCAATGTCTTTATAAGAAGAAAAGATTAGGACATGCAGAGAGACACCAGGGACACATGTGCACAGAGATTAAACCATGTGAAGGAGCAGTGAGAGAGTGGCTATTTGCAGACCATGGAGAGAAGCCTCAAAGGAAACCAACCCTGATGGCACCTTGATCTTGAACGTCCAGCCTCCAGAACTGTGATAAAATAAATTCCTACTGGGGTGCCCGGCTGGCTCACTTGGTAGAGCATGAAACTCTTGATCTTGAGGTTGTAAGTTTGAGCTCTAAGTTGGGTGTAGAGAATATTAAAAAAAATAAAATCTTTAGAAATAATAATAAAATTAATTTAAAGTAAATAAATAAATAAATTTTCGTTGTTTAACCACCCAATCTATGGCATTTTGTTACGGCAGCTTAAGCAGACTAAGACAGTGGGTAAGTCTAAATGAATAGTGACTGTTCAAAACAAATTGAGAATGTTCTATGGGGGTTAAAATGTGTTTGGAATTAAAATGCATGACGAAAATAGTACAAAGTAAGAGGTAAATGGGTACAAAGGGTTTTAAGATTCTAGCATTATTATGGAAGTGATAAAATTAATCTTTGTATTAGACTGAATAATATAAGAATACATGCTTATTCTGTAGTAACTTTTCAAAAAATGATAATAAAATACAGCCAACAACTAACGATGCAGGGAAAACATGCTATATCAAAAATACTTGATTAATCCAAAGAAAGGCAATAAATGAGATAAAAGGACACACCCAACAGGTGGGTCAACTAGAAAACAAATGATAAGATGGTAGCTATAAACCAAAGTATATCAGCAATTATATCAAATACAAATGGACAAAATATGCCAATTAAAACAGTGTCAGAATGGATTTTTTTAAACTGTATGTTTACAAAGAAATGTACCTTAAATATAAAATGCTTAGCATGATGCCTGGCATATGGTGTCCCTAAAAAGGAGCTGGTGGTAAAAGCTGTAATTAATACGATTGTGAGTGTAATTACCAGTTTCCTGAGGAACCAGGATGAAAGCTCATCAGAAGACGTATAAAAGGGGACGTGGCTAATTCACAATTGTGCCAATTACTGGTCCACAGAATGGACATTGAAAGTTCTTTCCATGAAGGCACAATAAGAGTTGAAACCATATATTACATGATCTGCTTTACAAAAATCCCCCTTAGTAAGATATGGTGTTATATCAATAGAATTTTACACTGTGTTCAAACAACTGACAGATATAATCAGAATTTGGAGGAAGTTCTTTATCCCATGGTGACCATTTATGGATTCTAATTACTCCATCAAAACAAGAAGATTTTCTTTTCATATTTAGCTAACTTTAAAGCACTCAGACACCAACATGGTGATAGTTCAAAGTAAACTACTGCTCCAGATATTTGAGTCCAATTTTGTAATCCAATATTAATACTTCAAAGGTAATCTACATGAATTGGTAAACAGTCTTTCTCCAATACAAATCCAACTTTAATTATAAAAAGTTTCTATTTTTTCTTCAGGAAATTTTAGAATTAAATGCTTAAACTTTTGAGAGGAGACTCTTTAGTTTTTTATTTTGAAACAGGAAACATACAGAAAAGTGGCACAAATAAAACAAGTACACTCTTCACTGTTTCTCCAATTTCTGATATTTGCCACAGTTGCTGTATATTCTCTCTCTCTCTCTCTCTCTCTAACACACACACACACATACACACACATGCACACATGCACACACATGTACACATGCATGTAGCAATTATTACTTTGCTGAGCCTTTTGAGAATAAGTTATGGACAACATCACTATTTACCCCTAAATATGTCAGTCTGTATCTCCTAAAAACAATAAGAAATTTTCTTATATATCCACAATGTAATTATCAAATTCTGGAAATTTAAAGTTGATACACTAATGTTGTACTCCACATATGTTGTATATTTGAAAGTTGCTAACAGAGTAGATCTCAAAAGTTCTCAAAACAAGAAAAAACTTTGTAACAGTGTATGGTAATAACTAGACGTATTGTAGTGATCAAATCACTATGTTGTATACCTGAAAGTAATACGTTGTTACGTCACTCATATCTCAATCTTTAAATAAGTTAAAAACTGATACACTACTGTTAACTAATGGAGTTAATATTTAAATTTTTGTAATCCAGCTCATATGTGATGTCTTCAGGGAAACCTTTCCCGTCTCCCCTTCCTTCCTGATCATTTTATTGGGTCTTCTTCCTACCTTTTTACTTCCCATATAATTTTAGTGTCATGCTTGTTACAGTCCAGTTAATTTCCTTTCCATCTTCTCTCCCACCAGACCATGGTATTCTGGAGGCCAGAAACTAAGTTTATTTATTTTTGTGTCCCCAGAGCCTACCAGAGCGCCAAGCACCAGCAGACACTCGAAAAATATTTCCTGAATGAATGATATGAATGCATTACATATGCTTGGTTTGCTGCTTTGTTTCTTTATCCAAAGCACTATTATCACAGGTTTCTGTTTAGATTATGGTCAACTTAAAACTCTTATTTCTTGTCTACTGTATCAGTTAGACATGCTACATTACTACACGCTTACCACAGAATTTCAGTCTGTTGGTTTATTTTTAGTTAAAACTTGATCCTTCCAGCTTCTGCCCAATCACCTCCTACTGCCATGCACCAGTTACATTCTAAAACTAATAATATTTTAAGGCATATCTATGATAAGAATACATTCTCATAAGGATTATAAAACACATGATTGTATAACAAGTAAATAAAACAGAGGTCAAAATTAATATTGTGGTATGTTAGTCTTCAAATTTTAAATAATTCATCCTTCCCTATCCTTTTCATGCAATCAGAAATGGGACGGGAGAAGGCACTGGAAGGGGAGAGGAGAGGAAAAGAGGTTGCCACGATTTAGTAATAAAAGCTGGACTGTGTCAACATAGACGTCATTTAGAAGAGAGCAGTCCCAACTCTGCATGACAAAAGAAAAAATAAGTATTAAACAGTGGCTTCCCTTTACCCCAATATCTTCTGGATCTAAAGACTCTATCATAAAAACCTTTACTGAATGACGCCTACTGTCCAATTCTCTGATAAGCTCAATAACATACTGTTTTACCTTCACAATAAACCTGCAGCATCTTTGCCATTATCGTCCCATTCTATAAATAGAACAGGATCAGAAATGCTACCTGACTTGCATGCAGCCACACAAGTATTATAGCATTTTATTAAATCTAAGTCAACTCTCATCACTCACCATTATTTTATGTTCCACTGAGAAAGAAAAAAGGCTGAAAGTTAAACTATGACAATATGCAAAAATGTTATTGATTTTAGAATACATCTCAATTTTAGATGAGTTGAAAATGTGTCTTCAAATTGGTGGAAAAAGATAAGTGGTGGAGCTGGGGCTTGAACATTGGTCCATTCCTCTTTCAGCTCAGTGCAAAGCCAGCTCCCATCCTGCACAGAACCACCGAGTTTGCGTCCAGGCAGGCTGATAGGTACTGCTGATGCCTAAGGCTGGGTGGTTTTGAAGAAAAAGTGACATTTTTAACCATCCACCCAGATGAGGAAGATTAGGGGTTTTACATGCCTAATAGTTGAAAGGCTTGAAAGAAGAGACAGAGAAAGGCACGCTGGATAGATTTTATTCTCTCACAACCACAACATGACTGAGAGCTGCAGGCAATGGATCTCGCACCTGAAGGCCTTGACACAGAAAGGTGCAGAGACCTTGCCCAGTAGCGCAATGCATCAGGGCAGAATCTAAATTAAAATGTGGAGTTTCTCACTCCCAGGCCTGTGTGGGTCCACTTTGGCATGCCGCTTTCCCCGCACAACTGTGATTCTTGCTAAATAATTGAAGCCCAGGCTTTGTCCATATCAGGGATATTACTGTTTGATTTTGTGGTCCCGAAGGGACAGCTGCAAACAGCTGATGCCTCTGCTGGTACTGAAATTACTACAGAATGTGGGAATTTTTCTAGTTTTCTATTGGAAAAATCTCGAAGCATTGCACTTGGGAAACAGGGGCTTCTTGAGGTTTTAAAAAAAAAAAAGTGTAGGAGTATATGGGTGGGAAGGGTGAGAGGTTAGTGAGATGCTTTTCTATAAGACAAAACTGCATTTAAGCAATAAATTGCTAAAAGAAAAAATTAATTATAAATGGAATAACCCAGCTCCTAAGGAACAGAGAAAATGCAGAATAAGTTCCTGCTAATGGAAAGATGTGAACTGTAAATACATACACCATACGAGGGTAATATTGCTCACATACAAGTACTACAAAACATGTTCCATTCCCCTCCTGTCTCACTCCAAACAAAAAAAAAAAAAAAAAGAAAAAAGAAGAAAGAAAAGAATCACAAAGGCTGGGTTACAAAAGATAACTTCTCCAAATAGAAATCGTCAGATGTGAATTCACAGATGAAGAAGACTGGTTGTAGTGCCATCATATGAGTAAGACCTGTGACCTCAGCCTAACAAATCCCTACATGGGTCACAGAGCATAGGGCAGTGTCATGTCCAACAAGAGAGCTTGTGGTTTTTGCCAGTTGTGTCTGCAAACTCCCTTCCGAAATGTTTAGTAGTTATTTCTCACAGAAATGCTGTTAATCAAATATCTATGCTATTATCATATCCAAAAAAAGTTTGAAAGAGAGGCACAGAAAGAGTTAATGACGTGCCTTCACCAAAATACGTACACCTGCGTTTGTCAAAATTCCCAGGTTGAGGCAGGAGAATATAAGCAAAACATGCAATAAAGAAGTTGGTGAGAAAATAACATTCTAGACCCAAATTTATAAAAAGGCACAAGCACCCGAGACGCCAAAGCCAAAATAAAGCTTGTCATCAGTCACAACTGCCTTTTTCTCTTTATTATCTCATGGCCATAAATGAAGTACATAATTACATACAAACATTGTGTATGTAACAAAAAAAAAAAGGAAGCTTTAATTCATCTTCTAAAAGAGAATAGCGGGGCTCCTGTGTGGCTCAGTTACTTAAGTGCCCGACTCTTGATTTCGGCTTAGGTCATGATCTCATGGTTCGTGAGTTCAAGCCCCCGAGTTGGGCTCTGTGCTGATAGCACAGAGCCTGCCTGGGATTCTCTCTCTCCCTCTCTCTGCCCCTCTCCTGGCTCATGCTCTCTACCTAAATAAATAAGTAAGTAAGTAAATAAATAAATAAATAAATAAAACCTAAAAACAATTTTTTTAAATAAATAAGAGTACCTACATAGAGTTAATAAATGTGAGAATTAGTGAGAAATTTGATGAATAAATCAAATGAAAAAACAAAAGTGCAGAGATTCTACCACTGTCTGAAGTTCTGCTCTCCGTAAAGTGAGGAGGCCTGGGTCCCATCTCTATCATTTCCAGCTGTGTGAGGCCTGGCACCTCATTTACCCTCTCTGTGCCTTAACACCCCCATTTTATGGCAGAGTAAAAAATAACCACAGCACATTCCTGCAGAGAGAGAAAAGGCAGTGATAAAAGCTCCAAGCATCACAGCTGGACTCCGGAAAGGTGAGGGGAACATTAACCTGATAGCTGAAGAGAAATGTATTTTGCAGACAGCAAAAAGCACAGTCTGAGGGGCGGTTTTGAATAAGAGTCCTTTATCCCAAAATATCGTCATCAAGAAAAAAGTCTTCCTCATTGGCCAGACGGCAAAGAATGAGTAACTTGAAGGCAAAGGCTACTTTTATTTCATCTCATTTCATTTTAATTCATTTTAAAATGTATGTGTCTGTTGTTTGGTTTGAATTTTGGTTTCGGGGTTGTTTTTATTTTTGTTGATTGGTTGGTTTGGTTTAGTTTTTGTTGTGTGTGGAGGAACTACCCTATGTTAAGTGCTCGGTAAGTATTTGTTGAAAGGAATTTAAAAAGGGAGAAATTTGGTCAGGGACCTTGTCTTCCCTATAATATAGTCTATTCCTAGGACTTATCACAATGCCATGCGTATATTACATTTTCAATGAATATTTGTTGTATGAGCAAATATTAGCTTTTAAAATAAGAACTTTTCAAGTTCCTTCCCTATTACATTTTCATATTACCTTTCTGAATTTCATTTTCACTACCAGGCCTCTCTTCCTTTTTGGCAGTTATGGCCTCTCTGTAGCGAAACAAAAAATCCAGACTCTATCTGACTTTCAGTATTTTATAAAACTTTATTGTCTTGCCAATACCATGAAAATATTTTGTCCAACTGTCTCCCTATTTGTCTCTCAACTCTTTTCACCGTAACAACCCACCTCCCTGAGCTCCTACCACATTATGAAGTAGCCCTGTAAAAGTTCCAAGGGCATCTGAGGCCTCGCAAATTCTTGACCCAAGTCCATGACTTAAATTTGTTTCCTCACCCAGCATCCATCTGCACACTTAAATAACAGAAATGCCATGTAGCAAAGAGGAGGAAAGAACTCCCATCTTTAATTTTGCCTCAGTCACAGAAGAGGCTATCAGAATTCTCTGGGTCTAAAGGGAATGCCAAATGCCTGAGGTGCGTTTTCCTTCCAGGAGGAAATGGAGCGCATCAGAGAAAAGCAATCACAGGTCACGTACTAGCTGTGTAAGTGTAAGCAAGTTACTGAACTTCTCTGTCTCAAGTTCCTCATATTAAAATCAAGATGGTGGGGCCCTGGGTGGCTCAGTTGGTTAAGCGTCGACTCTTGATCTCAGCTCAGGTCATATCTCACGCAGTTCCTGAGATCAAGTCCTGCATTGAGCTCCATGCTGACAGCAAGGAGCCTGCTTGGGATTTTCTCTTTCCCTCTCTCTCTGCCCCTCCCCCACTTGTGCTCTCTCGCTCTTGCTCTCTCTCTCTCTCAAAATAAATACACATTTAAAAAAATAAAATATAATAAAGATGGTAATAGTACCTACCTCATAGGGTTCTTATGAGGATAAAGTGAGAGTTATCTTTTAAGACACCTAGAACAAGGCATTCAGTAAGTTCTATCAAGTATATGTTTTGTTGTTTTTTTTTAATGTCAGAGAAGGCTGACATAATCAATGAGAAAGTGGTAAAAAGGTCTTGGTTGCCTCCTAAGGCACAATGATCACAACTGCACATAAACAATGCTCATGAAAATAAACAAATATCAGACAAAGTTCCTCTGCAGATGCAGGGGAACAAGGCAGAGACAAAGACTGTCCAAGGCCATGTGTGAGATGAGACAGAGACAAGGATACTAAACATCCCTTATCCTGTGACTAAATGAGTACCTTCTGCTGCCTTACCAGTGACAGCTCTCGTCCCATTTTAATCACCCTGCTTTCTGGGTAAAAAGATGCAAGGTTATCCAGTCATCAAACTACCAGCACCCATCCAACACTGTCCTCTGTTTTTTGTTTTGTTTTGTATTTTTTAGACAGAGCACACACACAGCTGGGGACCAACAGAGAGAGAGGGAGAGAGAATCTTCACGTTGTCAGAGCACAGCCTGACTCAGGGCTCGAACCCACGAACTGTGAGATCATGACCTGAGCCGCATCAAGAGCCAGATGCTTGGCTGACTGAGCCACCCAGGCACCCTGGTTTCCGCTTCTTCAAACACTCCTTAGACTTACCCGGTGCAAGCCCAAATCCTACAATAAGCTCCTCTGAGTAGCTCTCAGCAACTCGCCCTAGAGTTCCCTGAGGTGCCTCATCCCTGGCTGCAGCAAATAAGCAAACCTGACTTTGGTTTGGCTCTAGGTGTGTTCCTGGGGTTCTCTGTCAGGTGGACCACAGAATAACACTTCTCACAACAACAAAACCAATAGCATTACTTACTGAGTGTTTGCTCTGAGCCAGAGACCTTCTAAAGAGCTACACACATGTTGACTCTTAATCCTCACAACAGTCTGTGTTCTGGACTAGGCAAAAGTAAAATAACATTAAAAAGAATTCAAACCCAGTCTGACAGCTGATGCTCTCCATCCCTGTATTCCACTGCTTCCCTGAATAAAGGGCAATTGTCTAGGCAGGCTTGATATCCTGCCTCTTAACTTGGAATGGAGCACAGCACACCCTAATTCTGTTTAATTATTTCCAAGCTTGTGTTTATTGTTAAAGAGAAGAGAAAGAGAAAAAGGAAATGCATCATCCCTCCAAATGGAGTACAGTCTCACGTTGCATTTGCAAACACATAAACTTGAAAACGGGCCTACTGGTTTTAAATTTGGAGCTTAGAACAGCTTCTCAGATGAGGAAGCAGGATGGTATACAGGAAGGAGACAGTGTGGGCTGTGAAATCTAGGAGACCAGAGATCAGTCTGGCTGCAACCCTTCTAATAATGTGGACTTTAGATGAGTTACTTAACTCCTCTCATGCTTGGCTTCTTATTCTGTAAAATGGACACAGTAAAGCCTACCTCAGTGTTGGGGGTGGGGGGCAGGTACCCGATCCACAAAGCAATTGGCTCTATGACAGCTGTGATTTCTACTGTGTCATGGAAAGTGGGAAATTTCACTACTTGCAAAGAGGGCTTGCAATGGTTCACACATCCTGAGAAATTGTAAAGGGCCCAGAGGGGTTCTTTTTGTGGTCTCTGAGGGTCACAAAAGCCATCAGAATCAGGATGAGAACAAGAAAGGCAAGGCAAGGAAAAAGGAGCCATTTTAAATGAGGCAAGATCTTGCTTGAGATCCTGTGCCTACTCGTCCTAGAAGCCAATGGCACAGAGAAACAAAATAATGTTCTAGTCTCAGGACATTCTAATTTTTTAGGAACCATAAGAATTCAGACCCAGAAGGACTTCAATTCATACCCACTGGACAACACATTTTCATCTTTGTGATAATCCTGGACACTATATAGATGGGCTTCTGAAAGAGAATGGAAAAATATACATATCCATACATATATATGTCTACCTGAAAAGAAAGCTGTGATTATTATCAATAAATGAACAATTCCCTGTATTTGCCACAAATCTCTCTTTAATGAGCTGCAACCTATTCATTAAATGGGAGGAAAAAATATGAGGACAGGAAATGGGAGGGGGTGGGGAATGGAGGCAGGAGAGAGGGTGGAAGAAATCACTTTATTTCGAACAGGAGGCCTAAGACACAAATACAATCAAAGGGGTTAATCTAATCCCTTTGTGAAGCATTGAGTCAGAGAACAAGACAAAAACAAACCTGTGATCTGGAACTTCCCAAGCCCCCACTTGGGGGGATTAATGAGGAGTACACGGCTGTGAAATTACGTGCCCTCTGAGTCAGGAAAATGGTCCTACTGGTGCATGACCTTGAAATGAGGGGACGCAAACTTCACCTGATCCACAATTACCAAGCCCTGGGAGGAGGGGCTCAGGGAGAAGAGAGAGGACGTGAGGCTGTGTGAATGTTCGGAATATGAAAACCCACAAATCTCAACCAACCTGAGGCTTGAAGGGGGATCTAAACACAACATAAAATATTCAGAGGACTTTAAAAGGACGTTGGCATGTGTGTGGAAGCATTAGGAGGCAAACCTGTCCTCTTTATTTACATGAAGTAGATATTTTGTGGCTGTTGTTATGGACTTAGTGATGTTTGTCTCTGTTCAATTTTCCCTTTGCAATGAAAAATTGTTGCGAGATGATTTCTAGTCTTAGCTGCTTTACATGACAGTATTATCAAGGATTCATCAAGAGGCCATCTGTCGAATTTATGAAAAAAATATGCAAAAACAAAACAGATGAAAAGGAAAGAGCAAGACAGACTGGTCCAGGGGAAGATAGATGTGGCAGCATGTGCCTCCGTGTGAAAATTACAACATTTAAATACTGCGGAATAAATTACTGTGCCGAAAAATTAGTGATGCTCTCCCACTTTAGACGCTACCCTTACCATAAGAACATAATGAAATATATCACATATCAAATCACCCTTTCCTCAGACTATTATTATATTCTAATGAAAAATTAGGAGAGGAGAGACACATAAACCTCAAATGGGAGGGATGAAAATGAGCCAGAGTGGATTTGCTCTAGTATTGAGCCATGAGAAGCTTCTCCAAAATGCACAGTCCATATGGAAATAAGAGCTTTGCCCCCCTATTTATTAGAAAGTCAATAAAATAAATTACAGATTGTGTGAAAAGCTGAAATAATATATGTTAAAATGACAACGAGGCTGGCCAAGCTTACACCCAAATTAGATGGGCTGTAAAAACAATGTATTTCAGAAAGGAAATGGGAGGGAGCATGAGGATACAGACAAATGACCAGAGCTGCAGTGTTGCCTCCTATAGGTGAGACACAGAACCACATGCACATACTGTCTACTTGCTCCTGGAGAAGGAAGGACCCAGGGAACAGCTCTGCCAGATCTGAGCACTGTGGGGACAGACTCCTTACAGAGCACACAACAAGGGGGTAGCTCCCTTTGGAATCTGTTTCTAGCCCCTAACTCTCCTAGCAGCTTCCCCTCCCCTTGGGGGCCGTCTTCCTCCTCAGTCTCCTCCATTTCCCCCACCCCTCCTAGAGTTTAATCAATAGGAAAACTTCTATTTTAGTGCCTTAAGGAGATGTTTAGCAATGCTGCTAAATAATGTATTAAACTATAATGCTCCAAACACACAATGAAGATAATAGCTGGCACAGGCCCCTAAATTTCAAAGGAATGAGAGAAAAAAGCCAAGCCCTATCTCACCAAGAGCCAGTGACAGTAATGAATTCACAATGAAAAACTGTGAACAATAATAGTATTAGCTAACACTAGTCAGTGCTATGCATTAAATAACTAGTTTAACCATTGCACTAACCCTATGAGATAACTTACCATTTATTACTGTTCCTTATTTTACAGATGGAGAGACTGAAGCCCAGAGAGATGTAGGTATCCCATCCAAAAATCACACAGCTGTGGTATAGAGATTCAAACCCAAGCTATCAGGTTCAGAGCACATGCTCCATTCCACCAAGGTGTAATGCCTCCCATTAGGAAGGCAGCAGAGGTACTTCATTAATTTTGTTTGAAATGTTACAAATTCTTCAATCAAGAAATACAAGAATAAAAAAGATCCCAATGACATTAGGTTAGACCATATCATCCCTCAGGCTGTTACTAAGCACAATCCTATGAAAGACATAAATGTAAGACAGGAAACCATCAAAACCCTAGAGAAGAAAACAGGCAACAACCTCTTTAACCTCGGCTACAGCAAGTTTTTACTAGAAATGTCTCTGGACGCAAAGGAAACAAAAACAAGAACGAACGGTCTCATCAAGATAAAAAGCTTCTGCACAATGAAGGAAACAATCAACAAAACTAAAAGGCAACCAACAGAATGGGAGAAGATATTTGCAAATGACATATCAGATAAAGGGTTAGTATCCAAAATCTATAAATAACTGAGCAAACTCAACACCCAAAAAACAAATAATCCAATGAAGAAATGGGCAAAAGACATGAACAGTTTTCTAAAGAAGACATCCAGATGACTAACAGACATACGAAAAGATGCTCAATATCACTCATCATCAGGGAAATACAAATCAACACCACAATGAGATACCACCTCACACCTGTCAGAATGGCTAAAACAGATGGCAACAACAGATGTTCACAAGGATGCAGAGAAAGAGAAACCCTCTTGCACTGCTGGTGGAACTGCAAACTGGTGCAGCCACTCTGGAGAACAGTATGGAGGTTCCTCAAAAAATTAAAAACAGAGCTACACTATGACCCATCAATTGCTCTGCTAGGTATTTATCCAAAGGATACAAAAATGCTGATTCAAAAGGGCAGATGCATCCCAATGTTTATAGCAGCACAATCAACAATAGCCAAAGTATGAAAAGAGCCCAAGTGTCCATCAACAGATGAATGAAGATGTGGGGTGTGTGTGTGTGTGTGTGTGTGTGTAGGAATATTACTCAGTAATCAAAAAGAATGTAAGCAAAATAAGTCAGTCAGAGAAAGATGAATATCATGATTTCACTGATGTGGAATTTAAGAAACAAAACAGTTGAACATAGGGAAAGGAAAGGAAAAATAATATAGAAACAGAGAAGGAGGCAAATCATAAGAGACTTTTAAATACAGAGAACAAACTGTGGGTTGTTAGAGAAGAGGTGGTTGGGGGATAGACTAAATGGGTGATGCTTATTAAGGAGCGCACTTGCTGTGATGAGCACTGGGTGTTACATGTAAGTGATGAATCACTAAATTCTATTCCTGAAACCATTATTACACTATATGTTAACTAACTTGGATTTAAATTTTTAAAAATTTATTAAAATTAATCAAAAACTAATAAAAACACAATCCTAAACAGCCCTGGCTCTCTCTCCTACTTAATTCTCTTTCTGATAAGTGGAGGATACCTATTTAGAAGTATATATGGGATTATATAAAATAGAGTAATGATAATAAAGGTAAAGACATTTTTAAAAATAAGGACAAAGAATACTATGTCAACAAAAGGTGGAAGGTGAAAAGGGAAGCCCAAAGGTCTGGTATAAGGGAACTGCTTGCAGCTAAATTAGGTCTTCCCAGGATGTTTTCTGCTTTTACTTTCCATACTAGGAAATTCTGAAACACATCATATCTATGATATATGAGTATATAAACATTTTACCAATATAACCAAAAAGTCTCTAATCTACATTGAACATCTGATGAAAGATTTCACATCTGGACCAAGAGCCATGTGTATTTATTAAACCAAAGACTTCCAAGAGACAAAATATTATTATCTTGAAAATATAAAATAATTTCAGCATGCAAGTATGCAAATAATATCTCAGACCCATATAAGCCTATATTATCTGTGCTTGTCCTTGAAAGACATTCAAGTTGAAGTTTTCTTCTACTTAGACTTTCAACATTAACAGAAATTTGACCAACTTTAATTCAGCATCTTATTTTATTTTCAACTTTACTTTCACCTTTTATGGAATTATGATTATCTATAAATAAACCCTGGAGTATATCAATTCAGGAAGGTTTCTGATCTCAACTCAGCTACTACAGGTAGTAATGAGGTTAACCACTTTTTTCGAAAAACAGCGACTGGATAATAGAATGGGTCCGCCTATGGAAGCATCTCACCCACAGCAAGACTGAGTGATACCATCAGTCACCTGTTCCTCCCTTCTTTCATTCTCTCTTACAATGTCTTGCACAACAGATATTGACAACATTTCCTATACACATAAAAACCAATTTTTATATATTATTTTTTAAATCACAAGTACAATGGCATCATACTCATTGGGCATCTCATGTAGCACAACCCTTAACCCTAAATTAACATCTACCTAAAATGACCCCCAAACTGGGAACAAGATGACAGACCCTCTCACACCTGCTGCTATCAAGTCCTCTGGCCTAATAACTCGAAATATCTAGCTTAGACTGAGCCAGATCTTCCCAGTGTGTGAATTAGCCTAGGACATAGCAAAATTACTGAGGCTAGCCAGTGGCCTCAGACAAATTTTTAAATGGACAGGCAAAAAAATATTGTATTTATCAAGAGTGTGTATCCAAATACTTTTACCCTTAATTCTCCTGTCCCGACTAGCTCACCAGAGTGGGAGGCACCCCAGTGGCCAAACACAAGCCATGCATAGACATCTTTATAAACATTTGTAGAGAGCTGGCCTCTGGCTATCCACGATCCCAATACCTGGGATTACTCTCCATCCAGAAATCCTTTGGTAATTTAAATTTGATCAATTTGTATATGTGTGTAAGAGTAAGTGTGCTCACTGAAGTGCAACCTGACTTAACTTGCCTATCCTTGACTCACAGTCCCTGATAGACCTTAAAAAGCATCTAGTATATATGAATTCACAGAGACATCACTCTACGCAGCGATTGCGAAGATACGAGCTCTTCTTGCTCTTCCATTATTTCCATTTTGCTTTACTTCTGTCTCTACTCACCATCTACTTATACAGTACTCTTATTAAATCAAAAATTCACATTTTGATAGGCCTCCATTCAGAGGCATATTTGAAATAGTTCCTGGTGGTATTTTTCCCTCTGAAACACCCTTTTATCTCCCTCCATCAACCTATCTTCCTTAGTCTCTTTCTAAATTAACCTCCCCCAGGAAGCATTCTAAGATTACCCTAACTCACTACTCTTTACTGTTATATTTTTTTTCTCCCAAGGTGAGGCTATTTATGTATTCTTTATATACAGGGCCTTACACATCGATGTGTTTACTGGATTTAAGCAACTCCTTGATTTATTTTTTGTAATTTATCCATTGAAAATTCATGTATAACATTTGCAAGTTAGTTAATTTATAACATTTCTCCTATGTGCATGTAAAAGTAAGTCACTCAAGGATACCATCCTTAAACTTATAGCAGGAAAAGACATAACATAATAGGCATTTCAAACATGATCTGTCCTAAACAGAACTCTTATTTTTTATTCCCAGAAACTGTCCCTTTCCCAGCAATCATTATCTCTAAAAATGTCACCATTATTCACCCAGTTTCTTAAGCCAGAAATCCTGGATCATCCTTGCCTCTACTCTCTCTCTTGCTGACTCACTACTGGCATTTCCCAATGCCCTTGTTATACCACCATCTGTAAAACAAGAAGGGCGATATTCACTAGCTTCAATTTTAGGGAAGGCCGAGATGCTTCTTCTGCACATACAGCTTTTACACACATACACCCCCAAGAGAAATTCATAAAATAAAAAATAGGTGATTATTGTAATAGTAAGAACTAAAAAGAGACCTAAGATAACTATTTCCAAAATATTTAAAGTTATCATATTTCATTGGTGGGTATTTTTATAAAACATACTTCAAACACTGAGGTATCTGAGTTAAGGCTCCTGCGATAATATCTAAAAAATGTAGACATAATAAACCCTTACATCTGCATGGGGCTAAACATGTGTCAGTTCTATTCGTAGTTTAACATCAATACTTTATGTCTGTATTGGAGTTTACAATGGCTTTCATGCCCATCATTTCTCCCTTACCACAGCACCATGACAACTATCACTGCCATTTTACAGATGGAGATGGTGGCTAACCTGACTAAAGTCACTTAGTGTGTCACTGCTGAACTTCATCCCAGAACCTCAATTTCCCAATGCCTGGTACAGTGCTCATACTATTAGAACTTTCTCTGTGCAATTCTTACCCGATGAAATCAGTAGAAGGTCCCAAACATGTATGTATTCACACACACACACACACACACACACACACACACACACTACACATGCATACACCTATACATGTGTGCACACACATACACGCACACACACACACTGAGTTTCTTTATGGTCACCCAAGAGTCAGGCTCTTTGAGGGGATCCATAGTCACCCCTGAATTCAGTGAATTGCCTGCTTACTCCCTGAGACTAGGGTATTTCATGAGAAAGCTGAAAGGTATCACCTAGGACCCTATTAATGCACATTAAATTAGTTTCTCAGTGCATGACACCAGCCCACAATGGAGTCACTGACACCAATAAGGGAGGCCACCCAGCTCCCTTGGCTGGGCTCATGGAAGAGAGAGCTCTCAGCCTCAGGCAGAGCAAGGCATGAAGCTAGAGCTAGGAGGCAAATATCCTGAGGGGTAGCCCCAGCCTCTGGTCGTACTTGGGTCCATTTTGTTCGTTGTAAAGCTACTGCCTTTAATAGAACAAATCTCTTTTGATCTGTGCCTGCTCAGCATGTGGAGAAGAGGCAGAGAGAGTTTGTGTTATCTTAGTTTAATAACTGTTACACCGAATAAACACTATGCACACCACTCAGCCTTTTAGAAATGGAAAATAAATCATCACCAAAAAGCTTATTTTACAAACCCACAAATCATCAGAAATATAAATGCTTTCCTTTCTATTCCCATGTTTTAATAAAGACTCCCCCCTCCTTTTTTTCAGACTCACTCAATTACAATATCACTATCAGTTCACATTACAGGTCAGAGATACGGCGCTTAATGTATGTAGAGCCACTTCTCCTCTCCTAATAACCTGTCATTCCGGGGATTTGAATGTCAGAATACAGCCTGCCGCGGTAATGCTACTCGGCAGCCCGATGATGAAAACTTTGGACAAATCATGAAGAACATTCCAGATCCACATCACTGGAAGGTTACCGGGGAGAGCCTTTCATTCTGCTTTGACCCCTTGATCTGACAAGTGACACCTACAAAATGAACAGCTCTCCAACTTAAATTGTTTAACTGTAGCCTGATCAGTTTTATTATCTTGCTAATCCGGATATCAGCCGTTTCATCAGAATGGAAGATATGCATATCATGAATTATTTTGACACGGGGACCTTTTAATTTTTGCCAGCAATATTTCACTGCCCCAATCAGGGCCTGCAGTCACTGATGCCGTTCGCCTCCTGGGATGTCAGAGGACAGCGCACTCCTGACAGCCCCAAATCATCCGGGAGCTGTAACGAGCCATTGCTGCAATTATTATTATCTCCCGTAGTCATGCATTTCATTACAGCGCAGGCAGCCAGGGCCTTGGGGTTCAGGGCAGTCTTCTTCAGGAATCTCTGCCATTTTATGGGCTTGCCAAGCTCTGAGGTGTAATTTCCCTTTTCTTTCCCCTTAGTAGACAAGGCGAGGTGAATTTCTAATAAAAACAAAACACTAGGTAGGCACTGCAGGAAGAGCAAGCTCAGTACAGGACATTAAGCAGCAGTAAGGCAGCTTGAATGGCCCACTTGAAGTTTATGAAAGCAGTGGTTAATCAGCAATACGGCTTGCTACAGAGAGAAATAAAGAACAATTTATCCTGGAAAAAAATGCTCCTTTCTAAATTGCAAAGTGCTACGAACGCTTTCTTAAGGAAAACTCCCTTTTCCCTTAGATGTGTTTTTTAATTTCTCTCTCCCCTGCTAACCATTTTCTTCTTTTGAATTTTCATCCAAAGAGCATCCAGCCCCACTCCAAGCCCAGACTGCACGGTCTGCATCAGTGACCTGTGCTTTGGCATCGTGTCATCAGCTGCCCCGAACAGCCTCTGGAAACACACTGTTATCATTACTCTAAGGCTATTATAGATCCTGTCCTTCATCAAAATACAGACCAACTTCTTTATAAGTACCCATGGGAGAAAGTTCTTTCTAGTCTCACAAACAACTGATCCGTGTTTACCTTGAGGATACTGTGAATCATATAATTTATTATGTTTCCTTTCTGGAGAAGACTGCTAGAAACCTCAAAACTACATTTGTTATTCCTCAAAATATTAAACATAGAACTGCCATATGATCTAGCGTTTCCACTTCTGGGTTTATATCCGAAGAAGTAAGAGCAAGGACTCACACAGATAATTGTTCACCCATGTTCACAGCAGTATTATTCATAACAGCCAAGAGGTGGAAACAACCCAAGTGTCCATTGATAGATGAATGAATAAACAAAGTGTGGCATATTCATACAACTGAATGTTATTCAGCCTTGAAAAGGAGGGAAATTCGAACACGTGCGACAACATGGATGAACCTTGAGGACATGCTAAGTGAAACAAGCCCGTCACAAAAGGACACAAATACTGTAGGATATCTAAAGTAGTCGAATTCATAGAGAAAAGTAGGAGTTACCAGAGGCTGGAGGAGAGAGAAATGAGAAGTTATTGCTCAATGGGTACAGCGTTTCAGTTTGGGATGGTAAAGAAGTTCTGGACAAGGATGGTGGTGATGGTTGTACAACAATGTGAATGTCCTTAGTGTCACTGAACTATATAATGAAAAACAGTTAAAATGGGGGGCTTCTGGCTGGTTCAGTGGTGGAGTATGCAATTCTTGATTTCAGGATTGTGAATTTGAGCCCCATGTTCAGTGTAGAGATTACTTAAAAAAAAAAAAAAACTTGGGGCACCTGGGTGCCTCAGTAGGTTAACAGCAGATTCTTGCTTTCAGTTCAGGTCATGATCTCACGGTTCATGGGTTCGAGCCCCACGGCAGGCTCAGCGCTGACAGCACAGGGCCTGCTTAAGATTCTCTCTTCCTATCTCTCTGCGCCCCCACCCCCTCTCTTTCTCGAAATAAATAAATAAACTTTAAAAAAATTTAAAAATTAAATAAGTCTTTAAAATAAAAAAACAGTTAAAATGGTACATTTTATGGTATGTATATTTTACTACAATTAAAAAAAATTAAATTTGCAGCCAATTTTTAGCATATGTATAGAATCTCATAGTAGGCATACTTATCTCATTACTGCCTTTATTAACTCTTCCTACCCTTACATTATCTTTGCTTTATTTCCCTCACTGGCTCTTTTAAAATATTATTTTATTGAGTGTTAATTTTTGTAGTACAATGACTTAGGACTCTTTTTTTTTTTTGGCAGAACAAGAAAGGATTTCCATATTAAAGTACACTCAGTCTGGCAAGACAATGCTGTTGGTGATTGTGTCCCAGAGAAAGAGTGAGAAATATATATTTCTGAAGTCCATCAGTGAGACTGAGATAAGAAAGAAAACTGAGAGGGAAGACTGCTTTCTCACCCCTCCTTGAGCTGGGGAAACCCCTCCCTCCCCAGTGCCACCAGAAGGCTCTGTACAGAGCATTCCTGGGCCCCCTCCCCCAGCCCTGTAGCAATATGCATCAATTTTCTCCCCCACTCCCGGCCAGCCTCATGGGCCTTCTACCTGTGCAGTCTGACAGAAGGCTACCTGGCTTAGTGTTCTACTGTCAAACGGTGAGTTTCTTAATAACTTTTCAGCAAAGAGCGCTGAATTTTCATTTTGTACCTCACAAATTGTGCAAACTTGCAAATTATGTAGTGAGTCTTACCTCCACTAGACAGCAAGCATCTTAGGGGAAAGAAATCCATCTTACTTCTCTTTGTGTAGCCAGTCCCAACCCCAGTGCCTGACAGGCAATTCCACAGGAGACAATCAATAAATACTTGTTGCACAAACAAGGATGCAAACTACAGGAAACCCTTTATATCATAGTACTAAGTATTCCTTCTTCATCATCGTATATCAAACCCACTCCAGAAAAAGCCTGCAAACACAGGAAAGTCCGGCTTCCTGGAGGAAAAGGAAGGCTTATGGATGAGACCAAGAGTGAAGGAGACACCGTGTCTCATCTTCTTTCCTAGGCTGGAATCCACAGGTGGAATTCATCTTTGATGTGAGGAATGGGGTGAGTGTTGCACCCACAGCTCAAATGGTTGTAACTCAAGCTCCAGCCTCTTCAAGACAGATCATTACATAGATTCATCTCATATTGACACTCCTTTTTAAACTCTCCAGAGATGGGATTTTCATGGCTTCCCTAGATAACACAGCTTAGCCATGCATCATTCTTCACAACTTCCCAGAGACAGAAGGTTTTAATAGCTCTCCCATAACAAGACAGAAATGCAGAGAAAGGGAATAGAGCTGGAAGAAAATCATGATAAAAGGAAGGAGAAAGCTAAGGGAGGCAGAAAGACATGCAGACAGAAAGAAAAGCAGACGTAGTGGATCACGGCTCATGACTCACAGCTCACTTCAAGGGCCAGGCCTTTCCGATATCCACCTTCTAGAGAAGGCTGTCCAGAAGCTGGGGGTTCCAGATCATTTCTTGAAAAACCTAAGAAAATATAAAGAAATTTCAAACACAGAATGGCCATTTGGGATCTTTGAAATTTGTCAGATACTTTCTATCTACATGAGGACTAGGGGTCAGGGTACATCAAAGACATCAATTTGAGGCACGAAAGGGGAAACACAGAAAACTGGGTGTGGAGGGTGAAGAGGGGAATGGAGACGAAATGGCGTCCAGGGCAGCATTTTCTAATTTGCACACTTTCCCTAAGCCATCCCCCACCCACATGCTCACTCGGTTCCTAACAGCATCTTCATCAATTAAGATTCTATGAGATTGGCAGACTCCAAGATCAACAGTACCATCCACATATTCACTATTCCACTGGCAAGGCGAACAATTCCGAATATTAAAAGTAAAGCAACACGTTCTGCCATGTCTTTTGTATACAGACAGCTGAAGCTGCGTGAAAGTTTGGCACCAAAAGGCCAAGTACCATATTTTCAGCCACCCACACGCCAAACCCCATAATAACTACAGACTCTAGATGTGAAATTTTCAGACATTTGCAGTGAAGGAAAACTAATAGTCATCTTTCTTCATGTGCTTCCTTTCCTAACAGGGCAGTTTCTCAACTTTAAAACCTCGTCAATGTAAGCTAAAGAGAACAAAGGGTGCTGGGGAGATATTTTCACCAGATGTCAAATGGTGCTTATTTATTTAAACAGAAAACCCCACTTTGTACATTTGGTTCACTTAGTGGTATGTGCTCTGTAACAAGTATTTTTTATGAGTAAAAAGCTGCCACCAGTGCGCTTAAGTTACAATAGGGCTTCAGAAAAGTCTGTTAGCTGAGACTAAATATTGCTCTTTTTGCTTTTGGTTGAAATGTAAATTCCACTCCCATCCTCTCTCTATAATAGGAGAAACATTGTTGCTAATGTCATACCTGGACTTATACCTACTTCTTCTGTGGTCAAACCTAGAAGCAAAGATGCTCAGTTCCCTGTGCTTTTTAAGATAGGCATATATATGCTACAGAGCACTGATTTTTCTCAAACATTAACAACAGAAAACAATCAATTCCCTCCTGTGTGACTTTCTGGTCTCTTGTGACCTGAATGAGCCCTTAAAACCCACAGGCTGAGAGCTTGTGTTGCCCACTCAGTGAGGATAACAAAATGGGTAGACGGACATCCTCTGAGCCTCTGCAAATAAGGAGCATGTTAACTTGTTCTATGAAGAAGGGCCTCTATGTCCTTCATTCTGCCAGATAGAAAATGTAATTTTAGGTCAGACCCCTCCCTGTCAAGGAGTATCTCCACCTGTCAGAGATGAGGTGTTTCAGATGCCCCTCCTACCTACAAGGTGAGAGACAGTCGGAGATCACAACTTGCAAAGATTTGAAAAAGACAAGAAAGCTTCACAGATAAGCAAATATATGAGGCATGTATTCCCAGATTATCAACCCAAGCATAGGGCAGAGTGCCAACCCCCTTAGATTTACAATGGATAAAGAGCATTTAATAGGAGAACTCTGAACAAGTACAAAAAGAATCTGAGTATTTTCTGATGCCTTCAGGTCCCTGGTTTAAGAAGTAATCTCCCAGCACAAAAGGGGCTGAGGCATAAATGAGGGGGAAAACTTAGGAAACAGTCAACTACGCTGGACAGTGAAAGAAGGGGAGCCCTGGCTGAGTTTGAACAGAGTATTCACTTACTTACATTTGGTAGAGGGTTTTCACCAATTCCTTGATGAGGAGAAACTGGCAGGTTAAACCAACATCACTGTATGTATGTATTGTATATTATAATATAGATATTAGATATATAATACCTAGTGCATAATATAGTATCCACATAGGATAATAGAGTGGACATAATTTTATTTAATATAACTTTTCAGTAAAGTGTACATAGTTCTCATCTCATTCTATGCTTTATCTATTTTTAACTTTT
The DNA here is from genome assembly GCF_027475565.1 of Acinonyx jubatus. Classification (NCBI taxonomy): domain Eukaryota; kingdom Metazoa; phylum Chordata; class Mammalia; order Carnivora; family Felidae; genus Acinonyx; species Acinonyx jubatus. Next base: position 66,563,987 of record NC_069394.1, on the reverse strand, counting down.
CTTTTTCAAACCCAGGGTTAAATAATTCATTCAACTTTATGTTATACTTAGAAATTTCGATAACCAGGGTGAAAATAACATTGTAGTGAAGCATTAAACTTATTAGATATTATTTATCAGATATCCTTAGATGATATATCATAGATATCCCTTGGTGATGTAGCATCTCATACAGAATGCTAACTTAACTTCCTTCTCTATCAGTATAGTGGCTTACTTACATTGCCTAAGAAAACCCACCACTATAAAACACCTGGAAATATGGATCTTTTTTTAAAGGATTTTAAATGAATAACCAATCTCACCAAAAATGTAAGCAAAATTTCCGGGAGCCAAAAATAAAGAGGAAACTGAAAAACAGAGTGGTGAGCCATCTCTGAGCTTTTTACTGCTTTGAAAACATTTGTTATTCATCAAAACTAAGAGGCTGTATTTTAATGGCCAAATAAGGACAAGACACATGGCCTTGGGAGTCCCCTTATATCAGAAATTTTTGATAATTTCAGAGAAAGAGGAAGCAAAAAATATCAAATCTCCAGCTTTTAAAAGTATGATATATTTTCAATCCCAGTCTATATTTCAGGTTTAAAAAACAAAACACAGGGGCGCCTGGGTGGCTCAGTTGGTTGAGCGTCCAACTCCAGCTCAGGTCATAATCTCGCGGTCTGTGGGTTCGAGCCCTGCATCAGGCTCTGTGCTGACAGCTCAGAGCCTGGAGCCTGCTTTGGATTCTGTGTCTCCCTCTCTTTCTGCCCCTCCCCCGCTCATGCTCCGTCTCTCTCTCTCTCTCTCTCTCTGTCAAAAATAAACATTTAAAAAATTTTTTAAAATAATAATAAAATAAAATAAAAAACACAATACCAGCTCTAATGTTGGAGAATATGGAAATACAGGTCTGCATCACAGTCCAGAAATTTGAGATATCAACACAAAAAGTACCATCTGACTTGTAATACTACTCTAGAACACCTAAAAGAACCAAACATAAAATCTCTCTCAAGAAATAAGACCTCAACTCTATCAATAAAGGGTCACATGGTAACTCTATGTATCATATTTTGAGGAATTGCCAAGCTGTTTTCCAAAATGGCTACAAAATTTTACCTTCTCACCAGCAATGCATGTAAGTGCCAATTTCTCCACATCCTTATCAACATTTGTGATGGTCTCTCTTGTTTTAGCAATCCTAGTGGGTGTGAACTGGTATCTCATTGTGGCTTTATCTTTCTCTAATGACTAATGATATGGAGCAGCTTTTAATGTGCTTATTGGCCATTTGTATATCTCCTGTGGATAAATGTCTACTCAAATCATGGGCCCATTTTTAAATTGGGTTATTTGTATTGGTTTTGTTGTTCATTTGTAAGAGTTCTTTATATATTCTGAACACAATCCTTTGATCAAATGTATTACTTACAAATATTTTCTTCCATTTGTGGATTATATTTTCACTTTTTTATAATGTCTGGTGAGGCCCAAAAGTTTTTAAATTTTTAAATGGATTTTACTTTTTAGAGCAATTTTAGGTTTGCAGCAGCAAAACTGACTAGAAGGTACAGAGATTTTTCCATGCTGCCCCAACTCATACATGGCTTTCCCCATTATTAACATCCCCCTTCAGACTGGCACATTTGGTACAATTGATGAACTTACTATGACACCATTATCTCCAGAAATCCATAGTTTACATTACAGTTTACTTTTGGTGTTATATACATTCTGTTGGTTTGGGCAAATGTTAATGACATGTATTCACCATTACAGTATCATACAGAGTAGTTTTGCCACCCTGAAAATCCTCGGTGCTCCAACTATTCATCCTTCCTTCCCCTTAAACCCTGGCAACCACTGATCTTTTTACTGTCTCCATAGTTCTGCCTTTTCCAGAACATCATATAGTTGGAATCATGCAATATATAGTCTTTCCAGATTGGCTTCTCTCACTTAGTAGTATGCATTCAAGTTTCCTCCATGTCTTTTCATGGTTTGATAGCTCATTTCTTTTTAGTGTTGAATAACAGTCCACTGTCTGACTGTACCACAGCTTATTTACCCATTCGCCTATTGAAGGGCATCTTGACTCCTTCAAGTTTTGACAATTACGAACAGGTGCTATAAACATCCATGTTCAGACTGTCGTGTGGACATAACTTTTCAAGTCCTTTGATTAAATACCAATGCACATGATTGCTAGGTTGTATGGTAAGAGTTTACTTTTGAAAGAAACTGCCACATTATCTTGCAAAGTGGCTATACCATTTTGTGTTCCCACCAGCAATGAGTAAGAGTTCTTGTCTTCACTCATCAGTTAATACTGACGAAGTTAGAGGACTAAAATTCCTTGACTTCAAGACTTACTATAAAGAGGGGCACTTGGGCAGCTCAGTCGGTTAGACATCCAACTTCGGCTCAGGTCATTTCTCATGGTCCCTATGTTCAAGCCCCGCGTCGGGCTCTGTGCTAACAGCTCGGAGCCTGGAGCCTGCTTCAGATTCTGTGTCTCCCTCTCTCTCTGCCCCTTCTCTATTGACGCTGTCTCTCTCTCTCTCAAAAACAAATAAATGTTAAAAAAAAAAAACTTACTATAAAGAGACAGTAATTAAGACAGTATGGTACTGGTAAAATCCAAATCCTCACCAGCATTTGGTGTTTTCAGTGTTCTGGGTTTTGGCCATTCTAATAGGTGTGCAGTGATATTTCATTGTTGTGCTAATTTGCATTTCCTGATGACATATGGCTGTGAAGCATCTTTTCATGTGCTTACTTGGCATCTATATATCTCTGGGAGGTATAAAATATCTTTAGTCAATTTTTTAGATGAATTGTTTTCTTATTGTTGAATGGTTCTTGGTGTATTTTGGATAACAGTCCTTTATCAGATATGTCTTTTGCAAATATTTTCTCCCACTCTGTGGCTTGTCTTCTCACTCTTTTGACATTGGTTTTTACAGAGAAGTTTGTAATTTTAATAAAGTCCAGATTATCAATTATTTCCCTCACGGATCACGTCTTTGGTGCTTTATCTAAAAAGTTATCACCATAACCAAGGTCATCTAAGTTTTATGCTATGTTATCTTTTAGTAGTTTCATAGTTTTGTATTTTACATTTAGGCTTATGATCCATTTTGAGTTAATTTTTGTCAAGGATATAGGTCTGTGTCTAGATTTTTTGTGTGTGTGCATGTGGATGTCCAGTTGTGAGCATTTGTTGAAAAGACTATATTTGTGGGACACCTGGGTGCTCAGTCAGTTGAACATCTGACTCTTGATTTCTGCTCAGTTCACTATCCCAGGGTGATGGGATCAAGCACCACATCGGGCTATGCACTGAGCATGCAGCCTGCGTGAGATTCTCTCTCTCCCTTTGCCCCTCTACCCCACTTGTGCACTCTCTCTCTCTCTCAAGTAGAAAAGAAAAGAAAAGAAAAGAAAAGAAAAGAAAAGAAAAGAAAAGAAAAGAAAAGAAAGAAGGCTATATTTCCTCCATTGTATTGCCGTAGTTCCTTTGTCAAAGATAACTGAATATATTTATATGGATCTTCTTCTAGGCTCTCAATTCTGTTCTTTTTATTTGTCTATAATTTTACCAACCCCATACTGTCATTAATCACTGTATCTTTAGAGTAAGTCCTGAAGTCAGGTAATGTTAGTCCTCCAAATTTGTTCTTCAATGTTCAATATTAGCTATTCTGTGTCTTTTACCTCTCCACATAAACTTTAGAATCAGTTTGTTGAGGGGCACCTGGGTGGCTCAGTCGGTTAAACACCCAACTTCGGTTCAGGTCATGATCTCACAGCTTGTGAGTTCGAGCCCTGCATCGGGCTCTGTGCTGACAGCTCAGAGCCTGGAGCCTGCTTTAGATTCTGTGTCTCCCTCTCTCTTCCCCTAACCCACTCACATTCTGTCTCTGTCTCTCTCAAAAATAAATGAACATTAAAAAAAAAAATCAGTTTGTTGATAGCTACAAAATTACTTCCTCATATTTTGACTGGTATGGCACTGAATCTATAGATCAAATTCAGAAAAACTGTTATCTTTACAATATTGACTTCCTGTCCATGAATATGGGGTATCTCTCCACTTGTTTACTTCGACATCATTCATCACAGTTTTGTAATCTTCCTTTTGAAGGTGTGCAGTGATATTTCATGTACATACAGATCTTGTGTATATTGTGTTAGATTTATATCTAAGTATTACATTTTGGGGGGTGCTAATGTAAATTTTTTAATATCAAATTCTATTTTTTTCATTTTTGGTCGATAGGAATTAACTGACTTTTGCATACTGACCTTCTTTCCTGCAATCTTGTTATAATCATTTATTAGTTCCAGTAGTTTTTTGTTGATTATTTCAGATTTTCCACATAGGCAATTATGTCATCTGCAAATAATGGCAGCTTTATTTCTTCCTTCCTAGTCTATACCTTTTATTTCTTTTTCTTGTATTATTGCATTAGCTAGAATTTCCAGTATGATATTGAAAAGCAGTGGTAAAAGGATTCATTCTTGCCTCGTTCCTGGGATAGCTTTAAGCTTCTCACCATTACATATGATGTTAGCTACAGGAATTATTTTAGATTATCAAGTTGAGAAAATTCCCCTCTCTTCCTAGTTTATTGGAAGTTTTTACAATGAATAGGTGATGGAATTTGTCAAATGCTTTTTCCACATCTATTTATATGCAATTTTTCTTCTTTAGCACGTTGATGTGATGATTAACTGATTTTCAAATGTAAAGTCAGCTTTGCATAGTTGGGAGCTTTTGATTTTTGATTAAGTGTAACTTACCTTTTTTCTTTTTTTTTTAATTTTTTTAATGTTTTTATTTATTTTTGAGACAGAGAGACAGAGCATGAGCAGGGGAGGGGCAGAGAGAGGGGGAGACACAGAATCTGGAGCAGGCTCCAGGCTCTGAGCTGTCAGCACAGAGCCCAACACGGGGCTTGAACTCACAAAACGTGAGATCATGACCTAAGCTGAAGTCAGACGCTAAACTTACCTTTTTTCTTTTGTCATATGTACTTTTCAAGTAATATCTAAGAAACCTTTGCCTAATCCAAGGTCACAAAGATTTACACCTATGTTTTCTTCTAATGGTTTTATAGTTTTAGCTCTTACATTTAAGTCTATGATCCATTTTGAGTTAAAAATTGTATATGGTCTGAGACAGGGATCTCATAACCTTTTTACTCTTCTCACACATAGGATACATTCACTGCTTCCCCAAAAGGGATAAAATATAGTCCTATTTGATCACTGTATTCATTTCTGACTTTAAGGTCACATATATTCCTCTCAATCAGATGTTGATGTGCTCCTCAAGGCTCAGTATCCAGTGAACTAAGAACACAAGTGATCTAGATTCCTAACATGCAAAATACAACAGTGGAGTTGGATCAGGATAACCACAGTAAAACCTCCATTTAGAAAGAGGAAGAATAAGAAACAGAAATTGCCAATCATTAAACCCTGCCTCAGAATCCATATAAGTTTTATACACTGATGTGGGATGGAAAATTGAAGATCCTTGACTGAACTACTTTCTGTGCTCTCAAAGTGTTCCTATGGGAATTTTTCCTTGATCTCACAGTCTCTCCTTCTGAAAGATGCCTCCATGACCATTGCTCTTGATAGCCATATCCAAAGTGGGCACTGGGAAATATCCCCTGCTTGGCAGTTATAAAGCTTTCACAACAATGAATAAGACTTTCATGGAGAAAATCATAAACCTTTACTGAAAGATATTTTAAAAGAGCTAAATAAACGGAAAAAATATACCATATTCAAAGACTGAAAATCATAATATCATATACATGTCAAACCTTGCTTGCCTAAAATGATATATAGATTTAATACAATTTCTCAAAATCTCAGCATATTTTTGTGTGTATGTGTGTAACCAAAATTTCATAAGGCAATTGCAAAATTTATATGAAAGATTAAGGGGCCAAAATACTTCTTAAGAGGAACAATAAGGGAGGAGGATTTGCCTTAACAGACATCACAACTTAAATATTGAGACCAGGTGGTACTAATGAAGAGATAGACAAGGAATAAACTGAACTGATCAGTAGAATAGAACAGAAAGCCTAGAAGGAAATCTACACATATATGGTTTAGACCTGGCTATGTGGATTGGTGGAGAATGGCTTTCCAATAAATGGTGCTAAGATAACTGATTATGTATTCTGAAAAAAAAGTAAATATCTGCCTTACACCCTACCAAAAAGAAGGACAAAAAAATCAATAAGTAAAACCCAAACAATCCAATAAAGAAAAAGCAAAAAACTTGAAGAGGCATATCACTGTAGTAACCTGAATAGCCAATAAACAAATGAAAAGATGTTCAAACTCTTCAGATATGGGTTGAATACAAACTGAAAGCACAATGAAAAACCACTATACACTCACCAGACTGACAAAGTTTAAAAGTCTGACAATATCAAGTTAACAAGGATATGGAGTTTGAATTAGTACTACTGCTATAAAAAACATTTTGACATTATCCAATAAAATTGAAGATGAGCATAATCTATGACCTATAATTCCCTTCTTATGCACATACCCTACAGAAATATTTGTACACAGATAACAAGAATGTTCACAGGACCACTATGATTATAAGAAAAAAAAAAAAAAAAGAAGTAGAAGTAACCCAAAAGTCCACCAATAGTAGAATGAACAAATCAATTGTGGTATTAAGTGTGGTATTAACAACTTAACTGTGGTATATATATGTATATATATATAGAGAGAAATTATATATGTGAAATATATATGAATTTATATATATGAAATTGTAAAGAATTCATATATATGAAAATTGATGGATTTCCATCACATGCAATAACAAGATGAATCTCAAGAGCATGGTGTTAAATGAAAAGAACAAATTGAAGAATACAAAAATAGGATTCCATTCCCATAAAGCACAATATTTAAAATCATACAATATCTTATTAAGGGATATAAACATATGTGAGAAAACATAAATAAAAGCAATGAAATGCTAACTAGAAGTTCATGACAATAAGAACTTCTGATTGCAAGAGGCAAGTAGGGATTTCAAAGTTGATAGTGAAGCTCTTTTGGGGAGTCTGGGATGTGTACACTTTCTACCCCTTTTGTGCAGATACACACACACACACATACACACACACTATTATCTATTGAGTATTAGATGAAAAACTACCCCACCGAAATAAGATGTTATGACAACAATCACTAGTTGTGAGATAGTGTTACTAATCCATCAGCTTCATTTTTTATATTTAAAATGTTTTATTATTTTATCAGAATATATCTTTATGTGAACTTCTCAAAACTGATTTTGCCAAAATGAAATGATGTGTATCTTCTGGTTTCTCAGTTTCTGATCATTTAAAAAGTTGGAAGGAGGCAGGGAATAGTAGCAGACTCATCCGTAAGAAGCTACTGCAAATTGTGCTCTTGATAATATTCTTTCTTTATATCCTTTGCCTCAAACATTTTACACTTAACAACATTTCATGGCTGCATTTTACAGCTTCCAGATGAAGGTTAGTGGAATTTATAGAGAGATTAGACCTAGAGAGAACATAACAATGAGTTTAAATGTGAGAAAGGTACTATTGGCAATTCTTTGGTAATCTGTAAAGAATACTGGAAAGGAGCTAATAATGATAAATGGCATTCAACTATATTCTGCTCTAAGTCAGAGCCCCATTCATATTCATATTTAAGGATGGTTCTGGTGTTAGAGCTCACACAAAATTCTTCTATAGACTATGCTCTTCTTTTCCAGAATTTTCCATGATGAAATAATCTCCTTGCCCATTGATGTCTCAAGTAGTCATGGCAGAATGGCCAAAATTGCTCTGAGCATTCCAGTGGATGACATCAAGAGAGCCAGTCCTGCGTGCTGGGAGTACACGGCTTTTGTGGCAGCCTGGTGGTAGCACCCCACTTTTCCACTTACCATCTGTGTGTCCTTGGGAAACTGCTGCCATCTCTTCTTGCTTTGGTTTCCTTATTTCAAAATGAGAGAGATTATATCATAGAGTTGTTCTGAGGGTTAATGCTTCAATATATAAAGCACCCAGCTCTAGCAGGTGCTTTAGAAATGTTAGTTGCCTTACCCAACTACTATCTTCACAGTGGAAATGGAATCCTATATCCCAGTGCTCTGAGCATCTGTTTAGAACTGGCCAAAAGCTAGAATCTGAGATTATTAAAGACGGATCATTAATAGAGCAGGGATGCCTAAATTCCCATTCTTACTGCCTATGTTTATTTTATTTCTTCAAAAATGCTTTATGAGCATTTAAAGCAGCTTTCTGTCGAATGACATTTATACTACAAGCAACTCTGCATTTATCTTAAAAATCTTCTAAGAAGCTAGAAATTAAGTCTGAGTATGATTGAGATTACAAATAAACTAATGATAAGATAAGAGCACTAGAAACAATTATGAAATCCCAGAGATTAAGAAACTTTGTTTGATTTTTACCTACACATTTTAAAAACCATTCAGAAGATGTTTGGATTTCTTTTTAATTTTGTGTTGTTAAATACAGATAATATTTTGACAATCTGGAAAACAAAGAACTATGCTTTTTAAAATTTTGTGTTGCTAAATATAGATAATATTTTGACAAACTGAAAAACAAAAAACTATTTTAAGCCTAGTTTCAAGAGGCTTGATCATAATTAGCTGGCGTTTATTAGTGTCTCCTGAGTGCATGGGTTTGCATTTTCCTTTGAAGAATATTAAATAACATGAAAATATTAATTCTTGCCCTGTAAGGGTTTACATTCTAGGATATCTCATTCATTTGGGAGAAAATAATTTTTTCATTTTAAAAACAGTAGGCAGATGGTTTAATCCATTGGGTTTAGTTTCAAACAAACAAACAAAAACATTTTTTGAGGTGTAGAAAAGCTAAGTGAAACAGATAAAAACATGTCAAGAGTTTTACATATAATTTGGCTCTATGGAAACATTCAATATTAAGTGTTAAATATGCATAATATTAACACATTTATTCTAAGTCATCAATTTAACATTCTTCTCCAGTTTCCAGGAGATTCCATTGAATTCAGCCAGCATTTTCCCATTACCTATGTGCCTGGTTGCTATGCAGAAAATCTACCATCATTGGTTCACTTACCAATGTTGAACATCTACCATGTGCCACATACAATTCTAAGTCCTAAACACAAGAGGCTTAAGAAATACACACTTTCTATAGTTTCTATATATGTTCATTCAACATTGGTGTTATTGAACTATTTTCTAAATCTCCTAACACCAGTAGAGATGCAAGGAACTTTGAAATGTGTTTCGTCTGACATTTTCCCTTCACAGTGAAGAATACTGAGGCAATGTCAGAGTGTGTATTATATTCACAAGAAAGCCTATAATATGTATGTCACAAGTGTCCAGAATTATTTGAAGGCAGCCATGAACTAAAGATGAAGATCAATATTATCACAAAAACGCCACTCATAACTTTGGTTCCTAAACACAAATAAATTTCACAGAAGCTGGAATTTGGAATTAATTGATATTTGCTACCTATTTACTACACTTAGCAAAACTTCTATTGTGCAGTAAAATAATAACAAAGAATACCCTTGGAAAGATGGATTCTAAAGCAGCAGAAAGAGATATATCCTGAAAAAGAACCTCTGAATGAATATCACATCTCTTCTTTTGCCTACCTCTGATCAAGTTTACCTACAGTAGCCAGAAATAAATTTTGAAAATGCAAATCCAGGAGTGCCCAGGTGGCTCACTGCACTGAGTGTCCAACTCTCGATTTCAGTTCAGGTCATGTTCTCACAGTTCTTGGGATCAAGCTCTGCATCAGGCTCTGTGCTGACTGCATGGAGCTTGCTTGGGATTCTCTCTCTCCCTCTCCCTCTGCCCTGCCCCTCTCTCTCTCAAAATGAATAAATATTTTTTAAAAAAAGAAATAAAATGCAAATCTATTTATGTCTCTTGCCTGCCTAAATACCATCTTCATGATTTCTCAGTGCACTGTGATATAACCTGTGATATAAGTTGTGATCGTTAATCTTATGTGTCACCTTGACTGGACCATGGGGTACTCAGATATTTGGCTGAATGTTACTCTGGGTGTGCCTGTGAAGGTGTTTCCAGATGATATTAGTATTTGAATTGGTAGACTGAGTTAAGCAGATTGCCCTTCTCAATTTGGGCGGGCGTCACTGAACCCACTGAAGGCCTAAATAGAACAAAAATGTGGACAAGGGAAGAATGCTTTCTCTCTCTCTCTCTGTGTCTGTCTGCTTGCCTGATCTCAGACACTGAGCTTCTACTTCCCTCCAACTGGGACTTACACCATCAGTACTTCTGGTTCTCAGGCCTTCATGTTCAGACTGAACTATACCATCAGTTTTCTAGGTCTCTGGCTTACAGTTGGCAGATCATGGGACTTTTCAGCCTCCATAGTTTAGTGATGTGTGTGTGTGTGTGTGTGTGTGTGTGTGTGTGTGTGTACCTTATTGGTTCTGCTTCTCTGAAGAACCCTAACTAATACAACAGCCTGAGACTTTCTGCATAATCAGACTCCTGCCTGCCTCACAAACCTCACTTTACACAAATCATCACCTTGCTCTTAGGGCTCAGACACACTGACCTTGTTTTTGATCCTTAGATGCCCAGCACCTTCTCCACTCAGGACTTAATCATACGCTGTCCCCTCTTCAGAGCACGTGCATGTGTGTTCCTTCCTAAGACACGTATGTGTGCTGTTACTGCCTTTCTCTGGAATATTCTTCCCTTCATCCTATGCTTGCCTAATTGCAAACCATCTCACAGATCTCAGGTTAAATGTTGATTTCTGAGGAAACCTTCCTATCCCCAAATTAAATTAGTCCCTTATTTATTTATTTATTTATTTATTTAGTGGGGGAGGGGCAGAGAGAGAAGGAGTCAGAGGATCCCAAACAGGTTCCACACCATCAGCATGGAGGAACCTCATAATAGGGCTCGAACTCACAAACCGCTGACATTGTGACCTGAGCCGAAACCAAAGTCAGATGCTTAACCAACTGAGCCACCCAGGCGCCCTGATCCCATTTATTTTTTTAAGACTGAGTTTTACTTAATGTAAATTATACTTCACTAGGTGACTTTTGTTTTTAAGTTTTTATTTTAATCGTCTGGTGTTCATCATGACAAGTGCACTCCTTAATCCCCCATCACCTATTTCACCCATCCCCCACCCACCTCCCCTCTGGTAACCATCAGTATTCTTCTCTATAGTTAAGAGTCTGTTTCTTGATTTGTCTCTATTTTTTTCCTTTGTTCATCTGTTTTGTTTCCTAAATTCTATATGAGTGAAATCATACAGTGTTTGTCTTTCTGACTGACTTATTTCACTCAGTGTTATACTGTCTAGCTCCATCCATGTCATTGCAAATGGCAAGATTTCATTCCTTCTTATAGCTGAGTAATATTCCATCATATATATATAAAGACCACATCTTCTTTATCCACTCATTAATCAGTGAACATTTGGGCTGCTTCCATATGTTGGCTATTCTAGATAATGCTGCTATAAACATCAGGGTGCATGTATCATTTTGAATTGATGTTTTTGTATTTGTTAGGTAAATACCTATTAGCGTGATTACAGAACTGTAGGGTAGTTCTATTTCTAACTTTTATGAGGAAACTCCATACTGTTTTCCACAGTGGCTGCACCAGTTTGCATTCTTACCAATAGTGCACTCAGGTTCCTCGTCCTCCACATCCTTGCCAACACCTGTTGTTTTTTTTTTTTTTATTTTAGCCATTCTGATAAGTGTGAGGTGATATCTCACTGTGGTTTTGATTTGCATTTCCCTGATAATAAGTGACATTGAGCATCTTTTCATGTCTCTGTTGGCCATCTGGAAATCTTCTTTGGAGAAATGTCTGTTCATGTCTTCTGTTCATTTTTAAATTGGATTATTTGGTGTTTGGGTGTTGAGTTTTATAAGTTCTTTATAGATTTTCAATACTAACCCTTTATCAGATATGTCATTTGCAAGTATCTTCTCCCATTCCATCAGTTGCCTTTTAGTTTGGTTGATTGTTTCCTTCGCTGTGCAAAAGGTTTTTATTTTGATGTAGTCCCGCATCATTTATTTTTGCTTTTGTTTCCTCACCTCAGGGTACCTATTTAGAAAAAACTTGTTACAGCCTATGTCAAAGAAATTACTGCCTATGCTCTCTTCTAGGATTTTTATGGTTTCAGGTCTCACATTTAGGTCTTTCATCCATTTTGAAATTTGTTGTGTGTATGGTGTAAGAAAGTGGTCCAGTTTCGTTCTTCTCCATGTTGCCGTCCAGTTTTCCCAACACCATTTGTTGAAAAGGGATTAGTCGTCCCCTTTATATGCTCCCATAGCTCTGGTCTTGCTCTTGCATAGCATTTTTCATAATTGTGATTCAGTAATTAGAGTTGACCCTTTAACAATGCAGAGGTGAAGGGCGCTGACCCCCCCACACAGTCAAAAATCCATGTATACTTTTGACTCCCCAAAACTTAACTCCTAATAGCCTATTGTTAACCAGAAGCCTTATCGATAACATAAATAGTTGATTAACACATATTTTGTATATGTATTATACTGTATTCTTACAATAAAGTAAGCTAGAAAAAAGAAAATATTATTAAGAAAATCATAAGTCAGAGAAAATATATCTACAGTACTATACTGTAGTATGGGGGAAAAAATCTGCATTTAAGTGGACCCATGCAGTTCAAATCTGCTTTGTTAAGGACCAACTGCATTTATTTAATATCTGATTCTTCTATTAAATTGTTAAGGACTAAAAGGTAAAAAATTGTAAGAACTATGAAAACTAGAACCAGATTTGCTGTACAGGTGGGGTCCATGTTTTGCCTTTTTACAACTAAGTCCCCATCACTGAATATGGTGTCTGGTATTTAAAAATAAATACTTAATGTCTGCATAAATCAGTGAGTGAATGAATGAATGAATGAATGAATGAATAAATATGATCCTTGAGCTATCATTTATTAGTATCCCAGACTCATTCATTTGTGGTCAAAGTAGACTTTTCATCAGCAAATACAAATTGAGGATACCTTTGTAATTCTATCACTTATTCTATAAGTACATAATTCTATGTTACCAGGCAACATGTTGCCTGGTACATAATGAGGGTTTTGTAAATGTTTGATGATGGGTGAACGATAAAAGGATGAATGGATGGATAAAAAACCAAATCCAGTAATTAGGTCTGTCTACAGTTAAACTTAATATGTCTTTTTGTATAAGCATAATAATCACCCTCATCAAATTGTCTAAACAAATATGAACATGTTTGAAAAAGCACAGAGAGTGAAGGATAAAGAAAACAAAACGAAAAAAAAAAGACTCATGTTTCTCCTGAGCTCTCAAAAGTCTTATTACCTGTAATACATTTTTGGCACTTACATACTGAACTGTTAGTTAACTTTATAGATATTTATGGTTTATCACCCCAACCACATTATAAACTTCTTAAGATCTAGTAACAGGGGTATCTGGGTAGCTCAGTCAGTTAAGCATCTGACTCTTGATTTCAGCTCAGGTCATGATCTCATTGTCCGTGAGATTAAGCCCCACGTTGGGCTCTGTGTTGTCAGCATGGAGCCCACTTCAGATCCTCTGTCTCCCTCTCTCTCTGCCCCTCCCCCATTCTCTCTCTCAAAATAAATAAATAAACTTAAAAAAAAAAAGAAAAAGATCTAATAACATATCTTATATTGCCCTGTATCTTCCCCTCAACTTCTGGAGTAGCTGGCATAGCGCCTAGCCTATAAGAGGTACTCGTAAATACTTAACTGAATGTACCATGACACAATGTTACTCTATTCTGACTGGCTATTCTCATGTGCTGCGAATAATTGCAAATTTTGTCTCTCTGAGCCTTACCCAGACTTTATCCTGAGGTTCCAGTCACTAATTGCCAGAATGGTGCTGTTTTGTTATCTAGGTTGTAAACACCAGACATAAAGATAGATAAAGATAAGATAAAAGGTGTTGGTTCAGAGCTCAAGGTACTAAAAGTCTAAATTGGACTGGCAACTGTGACAATGGTTAAAACAATAGTAAGTAAAAATAGTCATTGTCACTAACAACAAATTTTCTGATAAAGAAATAAAGACATTAATCCCAATTACAGAACATCAAAAACAATACTTAGAAGTAAGTTTAACTAAAAAGGTGAAAGATCTCTATTCTAAAAACAAGATACTGATTTTAAAAAATCAAAACAGACACAAAGAAATGGAAAAGTATCTTTTGTTCATGGATTAGAAATGTTAATGTTGTTTAAAAAAAGAAATATTAATATTGTTAAAATGTCAATACTTCCAAAAGCCATCTACAGATTTAATGCCATCTCTATCAAGATTTCAATGGCATTTTTTATAGAAGCTAAAAAAAATTCCTAAAATTTATACAAAATCACAAAAGACCCTGAATAGTCAGAGCAACCCTGAGAAAGAAGAACAAAGTAGTAGGCATCACACTTCCTGATTTATATACTAGAAAGCTGTATTTCTCAAAACAGCATGGTACTGGCCTAAAAACAGACAAATAGACCAAGGGGACCAAACCGAGAGCCCAGAATAAAGCCAAGCATAGAGTCAACTAATATTTGACAAGTGAGCCAAAAATACTCAACTGGAAAAAAGACAGTTGTTTCAATAAGTGGTGGTGGAGATAACTGGATACGCACATGTAAAGAACGAAACTGGACCCAAAACTTATGCCACTCATAAAAACTAACTTGAAGTGGATTAAAGACTTACTTACATATAAGACCTGAAACCATGAAACCCCTACAAGAAAACATGGGAACAAATCTCCTTGACATGCATCTTGGTAATCATTTTTGGATGTGACACCTAAAGCACAAGCAACAAAATAAAAAAAAAAAAAAAAAAAAAAAGCGGGACTACGTCAAACTAAAAAGCTTCTGCACAGCAAAAGAAACCATCAACAAAATGAAAAGATAACCTACACAATGGGAAAAAAATTTATGAACCATATATCTGATAAGGTGTTAATATCCAAAATATGTTAAAATTCAAATAACTCAATAGTAAAAATAAAAAAAAACAAGACCAAAAACAAACAAACAAAAAAACACAAAAACAAATAACCCAATTAAAAAATGGGCAAAAGATGTGGACAGACATTTCTCCAGACAATATATGAAAGGCCAACAAATACATGAAAAGATGTTCAACATCTCTAGTTATTAATGTAAATTGAAACCACAATGAGATATCACCCCATGCCTGTTAAAATGACCACGATCAAAAAGACAAGAAAGAAAAAATTCTGGCATGGATGTAGAGAAAAGGGAACACTTGTGCACTGTTGGTGGGAATGTAAACTAGCGCAGCCACCATGGAAAACAGTATGGAGGATCCTCAAATAACTAAAAACAGAACTATCACATGTTCCTGCAATTCCACTTCTGGAATATATCCAAAGGAAACAAAAACACTAACTGGAAAAGGTATCTGCACTCCCGTGTTCCTAGCACAATTATTTACAATAGCCATGACATGGAAACAACCCAAGTGTCCATCAACATGTGAATGGATAAAGCAGTTGCGGTATATATATAATGGAATATTATTGAGCCATAAAAAGCAAAGGAAATTCTACTACTTGCAACAACATGAATGGACCATGAAGGCATTATCCTAAGGGAAATAAGCCAGACAAAGGAAGACAAATACTGTATTATCTTACTTATATGTGGAATCTTAAAAAACAAACAAACAAACAAACTCATATAAAAAAGATCAGCCTTGTGGTTACCAGAGGTGGAGGGTAGGCAGAAGGGGAATTAGAGGAAGTGGGTCAAAAGGTACAAATTTCCAATTCTAGGATAAGTAACTATTAGGGATGTAATGTACAGTATGATGACTATGGTTAATACTGCTGCATGATATATAGAAAAGTTATTAAGACAGTAAATCCTGGGTTTCTGTTACAAGAAAAATTTTTTTTCTTTTTTTATTTCTTTTATTTTTATTGTATCTATACAAGAAGATGGATGTATGTTAGCTGAGTCTTCTGTGGTAATCATTTCACAATATATGTAAATCAAACCACCATGCTGTATGCCTTAAATTGACATACACAGTGATGTATGCCAATTTTTCTCAATAAAACTGGGAAAATGGTCATTGTGAGTTTTTTAGGACAATTGTAATTTAACTACTTGTTTTGTGCTAATAATTAATCCAAAAAAAGATTAAAATGCAGTTCTGAAAAAAAAAGACATCTGAAGAGATTTGTGTATGTCTGATAAGCTGCTAAAATCCAAAAGAATAAAAGATCATGCTATCAAGTTTATAAATGATATTTTGCTAGTTGTTAAAAGTTCTCATTGAAAAATAAAGGAGTAAAGCACTAGATCCTGTCAAGAACAAGTACTTGCAAAAAGAGAGAGGGAAGGGGGAAGTGAAGGAAGGAAGGAAGGAAGGGAGGGAGGAAGGGCTTAAATCAAGAAAACTGTGCATCCTTCTCCGAGTTTGCCAGTCCTTGCTCTACTCACCTCTCAGCACTGACTGAGTAGCCCCATTGGATTTTTGAGCCAACCCTACATACCTGGACAAAGCTGGATTAGCTAATCTCTCTGTATCTAGGCATGAGATGATAACACCCCACTAGCAAAGATTATTAAGCATGCACCCGTGTTTATGTACCCTTATTTACGTGTAAATTACATACAAGTTATGTTACAGTACTATATTACCTATATAAGACATATATAAGAGTGTAATTTCTTTCAAAGACTGAGACGGAAACAAATATAAATGGCAGTGCTAGTATTTCTCTTCTTTGCTCCAATGAATCACGTATGCAGTCCCCAGGATGAATGTTCCCAGCTTGGAGACCCCTGGTGAAAGCTCCTTTTAGAAGCCCCAGTTGTGAAGGAACTTCTTCACATCTGTGTGACTGTGCTGCGTGACTGTGAAGTTCTTCACAACTTCTTCTCATCTGTGTGACTGTGCTTCTGCCTTCTTGATTTGCCCTCAGGTTCCCTCTTCTTCCCACCGTGAGCAGGCACCCTCATCTGAATCCCAGCCCACTCATCTGGACTCCTGAAACTATGATTTATTTTGTTTCAAATCTCTTCCTTCTGGGAGCATGACACTGCTCTTTAAGCCTCAGTCACAGATGGGGAATTTGATCTGCAAATGTACAGAACACCTACAACCGCAAAGGTGCCACTCACCTGGCTCAATAACTGTCTCTAGCCAGAAACTCTTGCTGTCGTGTCGAACCCTTCAGGGCACTTGGCTACTACAATTGCTGCTCCTTAGGGAGTAAGATGGAAGTTGTTCAAACATAAAGCAACCTTTCAGTGTACGTCTGGTGACAATAGGTACTTTTCTTTCTTTACTCTTGGGTCACATAAAACACAAGCAGGGATATGTCAATCTGACAGACAATAGCGGCACAAATCAGAGTGTTTATTATAATACGTGCCTAATATATCTTTGGTGTCAGTTGTATTGACTTTCCTATTAATCATTAGCATACTAATTAAATAAAATTCATTTATTACCATATTTTAGATTACATTGGCTTTTTCCCCTTTATGCCATCTGGTGTGTCTTCTTCTAGTACAGTCTTTCAAATATGCAATCTCAGGGTTATAAAACTCTCTGAAAATGTAATCACCAATACCACAGTTAAACAAATGCCTTCAAAGGACAAGAGAATTGCTTTGTTGAGCCTTCTGATATCAGTGACAGGAGTCAGCTGTGAGTCTGATATCAACAATTAGACCAGTCTAGAATGCTCAGCATCTCTAAAACCACAGGATTCTCTAAAATGAGGGGTGAGGGGCTTAAATTCTGGCTTCCGTTCCTCTTCTCTAAAATCCTGTTATTTTTGAAATTCTCACAGATGAATAAGTTAGCCAATTGTCAAAGGAGAAAATGTAAGAGGAGTTAGGAAAAACCTGTTCCAAAAGTGCTATTTGTAGGGAGTCATAGATGTTTGAATTTGGTTATCTCACAGGAAATACCGTGATAAAAAAAAAATAAACAAAAAGCAAAAATAAATATCTTCTTATGTCTACATATAAAAAGAACAACTACAGAACAGTTCTAACACCAAAAACAAAACACAAAGTATCCTAAACGAGATAACTATCACTAAATTGTCACAAAGGACCACTGAGAATGAAAATGTAATGTTGAGAATGAAAACATAATCATACTTAACAATTACTTTATTTTTCACCTTAAACTTGATAAGCCAGAAAAACATCAGGAAAAATTCAGAGTTAGATAACAGCATAACCAGAAAAATTAAAAATAAAAGAGAAATATTCACCAGCACTTGAGGTCAAGCCCCACTTTGGGTGAGCCCCGCTTTCTTTTTCTTTCTTTCTTTCTTTCTTTCTTTCTCTCTCTCTCTCTCTCTCTCTCTCTCTCTCTCTCTCTCTCTCCCTCTCTCTCTGCCCCTCACTCACTTGTGCCCTCTCTCTTAAAACCAAAACCAAAACCAAAACCAAAAAGGAAATATTCACCAACACTGCATTATTCACCAATAAAGATGATTTCATTGTTAGCGATATTCGTGGGGAAAAAACACTTCCAGTTTGATTACTATATATTTCAACTTTAGAATTTCTATTGCACTGTCTTTAAAATTTGAAGTATCACTTTTTATAGTTTCCAGTTTCTTCATGAAATATTTAAGACTGAGTTTTATCTCTATAAGCATAATAAAGATGGTTTATGTTGGTCTGCCTCTGGGAATTCCACTTTCCAGATGTCCCATGGATCCGTTTTGCTGGTGTGTCTGTTATGTTTATGCTGGTTCTCACTCATGTCTTCTTGTCTCTCTCTGTTATCTTTAACAGTATTGTGAAAAAAAGAAAAACAACCTTACAGGAATAATTTGAGGCTGAGGATGACCTTTGTCCTCCTCTAAGAGAAGACTCCTTAGCTTCTGCTAGATGCTCAGGTGGATCCTAGATTGCTAGTGCACTTGATCAAACTTCAAGGTTTGGAGTTTGGGAGCCCATGGATACTGGAAGCCTGCCTGGAATCCATACAAGGGATTTTTTTTTTTTTTTTTTTTTGGTCTGGTTCACTCTCACTCCTAGGGTGCAGCCTTTTGGTGCCATATCCACAATCAGTGTTCCCATGTTCCCCTCACTCTTGGTATCATTGAATTCTAGTTTTGGTCCCCCTTGCATCTGAGGCTATCACAAGCAGTGCTCAGACTCTCAGCTACCTGTGCAGGGTTGGCAAATGTTCCCCACAAAGCAAAAGTGATCCCAAATGCCAGGCTTGTGTTCTGCATTTCTGTCTTCTCACAGGTCTGGGCAAGGTAATTCTTTACTATTTTGTCACTTATTGGGTGCTTCTTAAAAGATTTTAAAATATTTTGTCAAGCTTTTTCAGTCAATGTCAACAAGAGTGTTATTTCAAAGTACCTAGTCCATCATTAAAGGGGGAAGAAGTCCAACCATAGTTCAAGTTTAAACACTCACTGAAGGCAGAATATCATTGTCGTTTTAAAGTTTCCCATTGAAAAACTAATATATGCCATTGTTTTCTTTACTCACATCTAATTCCAAAAGAAAGTATTCAATGAGTTTCATACAAATTGTATGATTATTTCATTCAAATATGTATTACATAATTAACCTCCACATAATAAATTTATCAGTCAACAAATATTTATGGAGCATCTACTATGTGCCAGTCTCATTTTTAGGTGCATCAGTGAAAGAAACAAATACTTCTGTATCCTTATGACGCTTATATTCTAATGATAAGAGGCAAATTCCAAAACTTACATATATAAAAAGGTAAATTACATGGTATATAATATAACAGCACATCATATTGGAGGGTGGGACATATTAGGAAAAACAGCAAAGCTAGGTAGGAGATTTGTAGAGTCAGGACAGGGAGAAGAGTTATAGCTTTCTTCAAAGTAGACAGAGTAGGCTTCATTGAAAAGATGAAACTTCAGCAAAAACAAGAAGGTGGTGAGGGAATTACCCACGTGCATGTCTGGAGGCAGAGGAAGAAGCCAGCAGGAAGACCTTAAGATAAGATTATGTCCATCCTGATCATGGAACATCAGGGAAACCATATGACTAGAGTGGAAATAGAGAAGAAGGAGGAGGGAAGAATGAGTTACGAGAGATGATGAGGGAGTGAGGCAGGGCTTGTCACAGGGTCTTGGGGCCATTATAAGAATTTGGGGGCAATGTCAGGTTTCCTTCTGAGTGCCCTAGGGAGCACTGTACTGCAGAGAAGGGCTTTGACCCTTCTGGAAGAGGTGCTAAGAATAGGGAGGAAAGAAAAGCAGGAGAACAGATAGAAGCCCACTGCAGGAATACAGAAAACAGATTATACTGTCTCAGTATAACTCTGGATGCATTTTCAAGGCAATATCAATGACATTTTGACAGATTATATGTGCAGTATGAGGGAAAAAAAGAGGATACAAGTATATTTCCTATGATTTTTGGCCAGAGCAACCAGAAAGATGGAATTGCCATCTATTGAGAAGAGGAAGGCAATTGGGAAAATTAGAAACGCAATTTGTGGGGGAGCCTGGGTTGCTCAGTCGGTTGAGCGTCCGACTTCGGCTCAGGTCATGATCTCACAGTTCATGAGTTTGAGCCCCGTTATCAGGCTCTGTGCTGACAGCTCAGAGCCTGGAGCCTGCCTTGGATTCTGTGTCTCCCTGTCTCTGATCCCCCCCCACCCCCCCCGCTCATGCTCACACTCGCTCTCTCTCTCTCTCAGAAATACAGAAACTTTAAAAAATAAAAAGAAAATAAAAAATAAAAAGAAATAAAAAAGAAATGCAATTTGTGTTGCATTTGACATGGCTACTAGACAATGAAGACAGACACCCAAGTCGGATACTTGAATCAGAAGGTAAAGGTAAGAAATCTGAAATGGATATATAAGCTTAAGACTCTCAGGCTAACAGTTTATTTTTAAAGCCATGAGATGTGATGAGATTCCCAAGGGATTAAAAATAGAGGAATAAAAGACATCAAGGACTGGGGTGCCTGGGTAGCTCGGCCGGTTAAGCATTTCACCCTTGAATTCATGCTCCCAGGATCATAGGATCGAGCCCACATTGGGCATGGAGGCTCCTTGAGATTCTTTCTCCTCTCTGCCCCTCCCCCCTCACTCATGCACACATGTGCATGCTCTCTAAAATTTTTAAAAAGATGTCAAGGACTGAGCACTCAAACATTAAGAGGTCCCAATATCATCATATATATTGATTTTGGAGAGTTAAAAGGAAAAGCTGAGTGGCGGGCGGTAAGAGAACAATTTGAGGACAACAGAGAATATATGAAATCAGGAAAACACAGGAAATGTGTCCAATAATTATTTACCTTTCGAACCACTCCTCGCCAGGTACTTTACCTCTTTCTATTTTCTTGGAGTTAGAAGTAGATGTCATTTTAGCTATTCAGGCTGGACCTATCAGTACACCACACTTCAGAAATTGCTTGTAACACATAGGAGATTTTCAGAATCAGCAGGTACAGAAGCTATAAAAAATAAGTTCTCCTCCTGTGACACTGCAGCCATTGTAAAATAAGCCCTGTGCAAAACTGAGATCAGGCTGAACTTATCTCCAACATCACTCCAGTTCCCTTTCTCTGTCCCATCTTCCATCCAGTGGCTCCAAATCTTCAGTCACAGCATCCTCAAACGGCCAACTGCCTAGAACTTCTGAAGCCCCAAACTCCCAACACATCCCTCCTCTTCGTCAAAACTTCTCTGTTCTCTGTCTTAGGATGTAACAGCCTTACACTCAGCTAGCAAACGAAGGTACTGTTATCTGGTAGTAACTTGCTGGACAATTTCTCTTTGAAACATTCACACTTAAAAGCTGCTTTCAAAGCAACCAAACTGACTAATGTGAATGAAGTAGGGCATTTTTGGAACAGTGACAAAGCTTCAGCATAGAAATGAAAGGAGGGGTAAGCACACTCCCACCTCAAGAGATCCTGCTCCAACTGTTCACAAAAAATACTACTAGCCGCCCTGGCCAGCAGCGGCTGGGCTGTTTCCCTACTTGATGTATCTGGGGGTCATTTTAACTTGGAATTTCCTAAGGGCAAAGTAAGACTACCTGATAAGCACTGAGCTTGCATTATAAAATACTGTAATCTACAGATTAACAGTTAACGCAGACACTCATTTCCTATAAATATTAGGTTGAACAATGTGAAATAGCCTTTCTGTAAGTCAAAAATCATCAAATATTGGCCTTTTCATTTGGTTCAATCTACTACACAGGTACATATTTAATACACAGACATAACTACTCTGTGGTTTTGTTAACAAAATCTACCCATTTCTTTCACCATTTGTGACTGCATAATTTTGTTGTTACTGTTAACAAAAATTACCCATTTCTCTTGCCATTTGTGATTGAATTATCATTGGAGACACGTGTCTCCTTGTGAATGAACTTAGCCAAATGCTCTCTATAAAATGCCTTCTGCCACAAATACAGTAAGGAGTCTTAGGTCATTATTTAAGGCAGGAAGTCTATCCCAGGCTGACTGTAGCCTGTCAGATTCTTGGTGACACTAAAAAGCCCTTCTTAAAATCCTGTTTGACCTTTTCAAGCCCATTTCAGAGAAGCAATTAATGTTCTCATCATAGCAGCAGTAAATTTAACCTATAGATTTAGGTCCCTTTCTTAGTTCAAATTATAACATAAACCTTAAGCTCAACAATGTAATGTTCCTCCTTCACTAGAAGGATATTTGCTTTATGAATCCTTGTAGCATGTTTTCCTAAAGAGGAAGGCACTGAGTTTGCATGTCAGCCCCACTCCTTAGCAGATATATGACCTTGGTCCAATCTCTTGTGACAGACCCTGCCTGGATGTTCATCATGCCTGTGTCCTCTTCTGCCTAGAACCACCTAAGTGCCAGGCTTCCTTGAAGTTAGGTGTGGCCATATTACCAAGTCCTTGCCCACGAAATATGAGTGAAAGTGATGTGTGTCATCCCCAGACACAGAAGTTAAAAAGAAGCACTCCTCCTCTACATATTCACTAATCTCAGCTCCCACCAGGGGCAGAGGATCCAGGGGTGGACCCTGGACCCCTAAGGATGGCAGAGCTACTAGATGGAAAGAACCTGTACTCAAAAGGCTGCACGCAGCAGACCATCCTCTCCTGGGCCCTCATTTCACTGGAGAGAAATAGACCTTGACGGTGTTAGACAACAACAAATGTTGAAGTATTAAAAGCAGTTAGCCTACCCTGTCAAACTCCCTAACCTTTTATTTCCTCATCTGTACAAAGGAAAATAATAAAACCCACCTCATAGAGTTGACGTTAGGATTAATTGAGGTAACAAATGTAAAGTGCTTAGCACAGTTTTTGCATGGAGTAAGGCTATATAAATGCTGGTCGCCTTATGTTACCATCATCATCATCATCGCAACATTTTCTATACCCCTGAAAACAGCCCAGGGTTCCAAAAATAATTTTTTGGCAGTGCTCACCGGGCAGCATACTTCCAAGACCCAATATCTGACCCATGCAGTCTAATAGCAGAGCTCGTGGGATATTGATAATTTTTTTTTTCTGGCTCCAAACAACGTTCATTGGATAAGGTTAGACTTTTTAATGCCTATCATTTACTGAATAATTAAAGTCATTATTTCCAGTTGCTCTTGGGCATGCAAATGTAGAAAATCCTCTTAGAGATACCATCTGATATAACCTATTTGCTATAAATCACATGTATAGCAAGAAAGTCCTTACATACCATTCATGCTCTCTCTATATATAAGTGCTTATTGGACTAAGGCAATTTTTTTTCAGTCTCAAGTGACCTAATAATTCCCTAAAAATTTTGCTTACCAGCTTTTTTCAATGAAACACTATTTGTCACTTTGATTAGCATCGACAGAACACATCTACTTTTCCAACTGCAGTTTCCTCAAAATCCTGAGACCGCAAACTTGAACTTACAATAGTATAGACTATAGCACTGGTAGGCACGTCTTAGAAAATCCATACATATATGCCAACTTCAAAAGCAAATGTGGGTATTGGTCATCAAATACAACTTTATAAGTTATACAACTAGTTTTTCCAAAGGAAAGTATCATTTAAAGCAGATTTTAAAAGAAAAAAAATATAAAAATCAAAGCTCCATATAGAAACAAACAGCCTTCTTACACACTCTCCAAAAATTCTCTAAAATCACCTTAAATAAATAATATCACTTTATATTTAAAATGTCTTCTCTTTGGCTCTTTGGCCAACATATCTAAGTGCATACCGGAGTCCCATACTTGAGTTGAAGCCACATAGAATGTCAAGAATCACAGGCTTTCTTTACATTTAACTATCTACTTAAATCTAAGCTTAATAAGCAAGTGTGTTTTGTTTTGCTACACCTTTTTCCAAAAGTGAATTAAGATGGTTTATAAGCACATGTAGAAAAAATTACTTATGGTGAGATTAAACAAAAATACAGAGGAAATTAGAAGACAAAGGGAAATAGGGAAGAAAAATAAAGGTAAAAGTTGAAAAAAGCAGCAAATATTGTGAACTTCTAATCACTTTATCATTAGCCACACATTTTGCTCTGAGTTTCCTGGAAACCAGTGCAAAAAGAGAATCATGATCAATTACATAATTCACAAAGTTGATAACTATAATATTGTGAACAATGCCCCAATAAATATCCTTACACAAAATAAAATATTTTCACAGGGCTTTTTATTTCAACTTCCATAAATATATTTCAAAAAATTTAAGGGGGTGCCTGGGTGGCTCAGTCAGTTAAGGGTCTGACTTCGGCTCAGGTCATGATCTCACCATTCATGAGTTCAAGCCCCGCATCAGGCTCTGTGCTGACAGCTCAGAGCTGGAGCCTGCTTCAGATTCTGTGTTTCCCTCTCCCTCTGCCCCTCCCCTGCTCTCTCTCTCTGTCTCTCTCTGTCTCCCTCTCTCTCTCTCTCTCCCTCTCTCTCAAAAATAAACATTAAAAAAACTTTTTAATTAAAAAAAATTTTAAAGACTCAATAGGACAAATGTCAAAATAAAAGGTCATATTACTTCCTAATGAGTCTGTGGAAACTCCTGGACAAGGCCAAGATTATGATGCTTTTATTTGTGGAGGTAGGTAGAACTGTATTAATCAAAGCTTTCTACAGAATTGATTTTGGGTGTTTTTTTTTTGAAGGATGTACAAACGAATGTTTCCAAACGAAGCATGAAGGAAAATATATGAGAACCACTGATCCAAGAGTGGTTCATAAGGAGAAAGCAGGACTTGAAGGGAGAATCTGGCTAAGGGACAGAGGGAAGGAAGAAGGAAATAGAAGGTACATGCTCTTATCGGGATGGGAGGGGTGGGGGAAACATAATGGAAGGTCTTTCTTTTTTTAACATTTATTTATTTTTGAGAGACAGAAAGAGGCAGAGCAGGAGCAGGGGAGGGGAGAGAGAGAGAGATGCAGAATCTGAAGCAAGCTCCAGGCTCTGAGCTGTTTGTTAGCACAGAGCCCGACACGGGGCTCAAACTCACAACATGAGAGACCATGACCTGAGCTGAAGTCGGAAGCTCAACAGACTGAGCCACCCAGGCGCCCCATAATGGAAGGTCTTTAAGCACTCATATCAGTACTTGGCGTCTGATTCACTGGATAACAGGAGCAAAAGAGACCGACAACGAATATAATGTGAGAGCATGTTTGGTGAACCATTCTAACTGAAACCCACAAATAACTGAATGAGTAAAATCAGGGAAAGAAAGACTCAGATATGAGAAAGATTTTATGGTCCAGCTGAGTTTGGCTGTATCATTGGGACCTCACTTTTCCATTAGTTTGTGAACTCATCAAGAGGACAATGGGGGTAGAGAGGAGAGAAAAGAGGAAGGAAGACTGCCTGAATCTTATAACTTATTTATCTGTATTCACAGTATTCAGCGCAAGAAGGAGATGTAGCTGACATTCAGTTTTAGTTTGTTGTTAGAAAAAAGTACAGCATCCAATTTGTTCAACTGAAATTATTTATGGTGACTTATACTTTACAAGTGAGTGGATGGTAAGGTAAGGAAAAGGAGGCATTAAATATCACCCCAAATATTAGTAATGGAAAACAGAATGAGAGTAATGTTCTGAGCTAAGAAGTTTGGTATTGAGCAGCTGTAACTACAAAGTTCTTTGCCATATTGTTTTGAGTGGCAGCAATTCAACCAAGAATGAGCATTCTTGTGACAAAAAAAATGGATACATACTTCAGCAAAGAGAATAGAAAAGAATGACAGATTAAAAAGCATGATGTCCTCTATGTACATCATAGAGCTAGCTTATCAAAAATAAAACTTATTATTTGGAGCTTATTAAAAATAAAGTAAAAAGGTAGAATAACAATAAAATTTAGCTTCATGGAAGGAACACTTACTTGTTTGGAGTGACCAGGGATTGGATCTCAATTCCAATGCAAGTTCTCTGTCCAACTTCTGATAAGTCACTTTATGTCTGGGTCCAGGTTTTTACCAACTATAAAGTGGGGGTGAGGTGGACAAGCTCAGGGGTTTTCAAACTGTGCTCTGCAGACCCCAGATGTCCTGAAGGAAAGGTGAGGCCAAATGGGCCAGGCCTGAGCATGTTATCAGCAAATTAGATTCACCCTAACCTTTTAGCTATAGCTATTAAAAAAGACTTCCATACAGGGATTCTTTAGAAAAGAGATCTACTACTTTCAAAAAGCTAGAAAACCATATGGTACACAATCTCCGGTGTCCCTCACATTTGTCATAAATCCCTCTTAAGTTAGTAACATAGTTGAACAAAAAGTGTAAGCTGATATTGTTGCTTCCATCCTGCAAGGTGGAAACAAGCACAGACAATCTAAGCAAAGTCTCATTAACAAAAATTCCAAGACTAGCATTCCAGTCAGCTGAATATCAAGCCAGAGTTCATACTTCCAAAAGCCTGAAAGCCCTTTATGTTAGGAGAGAATTCTATCAGGTGATTTGGTTATGTCACAATAAGCATACAGGCACATGATGTGGTCTCGATTGATGAAGTCATTTTACATAAAATGCATACATAAACATTTGCAGCAATATGTTTATTTTTTTAATATGAAACTTATTGTCAAATTGGTTTCCATACAACACCCAGTGCTCATCCCAACAGGTGCCCTC
The DNA here is from genome assembly GCF_027475565.1 of Acinonyx jubatus. Classification (NCBI taxonomy): domain Eukaryota; kingdom Metazoa; phylum Chordata; class Mammalia; order Carnivora; family Felidae; genus Acinonyx; species Acinonyx jubatus. Next base: position 66,536,752 of record NC_069394.1, on the reverse strand, counting down.
CTCAGTGCCCATCACCCACCCACCCCTCCCTCCCACCCCCATCAACCCTCAGTTTATTCTCAGTTTTTAAGAGTCTCTTATGGTTTGGCTCTCTCCCTCTCTAATTTTTTTTTCCTTCCCCTCCCCCACGGTCTTCTGTTAAGTTTCTCAGGATCCACATAAGAGTGAAAACATACGGTATCTTTCTCTGTATGACTTATTTCACTTAGCATAACGCTCTTCAGTTCCATCCGCGTTGCTACAAACGGCCATATTTCATTCTTTCTCATTGCCAAGTGGTATTCCATTGTGTATATAAACCACAATTTCTTTATCCATTCATCAGTTGATGGACATTTAGGCTCTTTCCATAATTTGGCTATTGACGAAAGTTGCAGCAATATGTTTAGAGTCCAGGGGTTTTTTCCTCTGAGTTTGGCCTTCTCTGAACTGCCCCACCCCCTTCTCAGTTTGGGTTCCTATTGCTATATGAATTCTGCATCTTATAATTACAGTTTGATGAACCACGAACACACACACACACACACACACACACACACACCCTGCTACTTGACAATGAAAACTCAAAAGCCTACAGTTGTGTCAGGGTAAATTATGTAAAATGTAGCTGTTTTACGAAATTAACATTTGATGAATATGTTTATCTTTTTAAGATACCAATTTAAGTAAGATTAGCACTACTGAGCCAAAATGAGCCATAATTTATATAAAGCAATATTGAAAGCCCTGAAGAACAGTTTTGGCATTTAAGGTAGATTACAATTGTGTCTGAATTTGTTTAAAAAGCTAGAGTTATCAGGGCACCTGGGTGGCTCGGTCGGTTAGGCGTCTGATTTCAGCTCAGGTCATGATCTCGTGGTTCGTGAGTTCAAGTCCTGTGTTGGGCTCTGTGATGACAGCTCAGAGCCTGGAGCCTGCTTCGGATTCTGCGTCTCCCTCTCTCTCTGCCCCTCCCCCACTCACACTCTGTGTGTGTTTCTCTCTCCTCAAAAATAAGTAATCATTAAAAAAAAAAATTTTAAAGCTATTGTTATCAAGATTGCACACTTACATAGGGCACTTATAATACAACCTAACCAATAAACGCTTAGTGTTAGTTTAAAAAATTCTGTCTTGACTTAACCACCATTATTTGGGGTATCTGCTACACAGAGACAAGCATCCCAATTAAAGCAACCTGCTTACACTAACACGAACATGCTAGAAGTAAATATAACTTATTTTACATACATGGTAGAGATACCACTTTTCAATGAAAACCAAAGGAAGAATTAGTAACAAGTTCTACCAGCATCAGCTTTAAAAATTAAAAAATTTGAAATTCTTTCTTCCTTCTTTCTTTCCCTCTCTCTCTTTATGAAACATTCAATCTAAAAGCCATTAGATTGAAAAGTGAAAAGTAGAAATCTGAGAGAAGGGAGGGAGATGCTGACTGGCAAAATTTGTACATACAGGGGACGTTGGTCAAATATGTTAGCATATACAGGCTAATGGGAGCCAGGAGAAAAACTATAATTCAACTGTGCTGCTGAATCTGAATTTGAAGTGTTGATATGAACTCAAGATTTGTTTTAATATAATTTATTGTCAAATTGGCTAACATATAGTGTGTGCAGTGTGCTCTTGGTTTTGGGGGTAGATTCCCGTGAACTCAAGATTTTCAATATAGATAAATACTTATAGAAACAAGTCTAGTAGCTGTGTGCATGTAGATATATACACATATATATACATACTCCCTAGCTCTATGGACTGAGTCTGACACTTCAGTAGTAATGAGCACACCTAGCACCCAGATCCTGATTGCCGCATACTATTCCCAATTACAAGGAACCCAGGGCTCCTTGCAGAAATGGCTAATTTCAGGGCTGAGGCAGGGAAAATATAGGATGAGCCTGGAGCATTTTGTTGTCTCAGATGGTAAGGAAGTGCTTACAGAGTGATGAGCACATATCAAAAGGACATAGAAGCCAGCTTAAAGAGGCTCCCACTGGCCAATTTAGGACTGTGTGAGTGTCAAAATAAAGATGGCAATAAACTATAAACCATTAAATAAGAAAAGAATCCATGAGTCTATACTGACATACATAACACATACATACACGAGAAAGCTTTTCCTTACAATGGAATGCCATCTGATGAATATGGGAGGAATTATAGAATCAGAAAATCATCATTTGGTAACCATGATAGTAATAACTAATTCACCCAAGAAACATCAAAGGATGCTAAAGCTAGTGGGTGAAAGTTTGATGAGGAATGGGATATTTACATAATCTCAGAGTATGTCCCCACAAAATACTTAGTGATTACAAAGGGTAACAGAGGGTTACAGAGTAACTCTATGATGGACCTGACAGTATTTTAATCAGTAAAGCAAGGTTATCACTGGCAATAGGACAAATAAAATTGTGGGTACTATCTGATAGAATACAATGAGAACACAGCATCAATTCTGTGATATTCCTTCTCAAAATGTAGAGCTTGAATCTAATCATGAGTAATTGTTAGACAAACACAAATTAATGGACATCCTACAAAATAGCCTAAAATCTTTACAAGTTCAAGATCACAAAACTCAAGAAAAGAAGGAGGAACTAATCCAGACTAAAGGAATCTATTAAAGACATGACCACTGAATCCAATATATGGTCTTGGATCGAATCGAATCTCTTCACTATAAAGAATGGCAGACGTGAATGGGTCTGTGAGTTCCATGGCTACAATGTAGCATGCAAGGCAACTGAGGTCAGGTAATACCTATGGCATGCAGGGTTATGGAGCATCATGTCAGCAACTTGCTCTCAAATGGTTTGAGAAAAAAAAATTTTTTTCTTTGTACTACTCTTACAACTTTTCTAGAAGTGTGAAATTATTTCAATTTTTAACACAACCAATTATTTATTATGAAAACAGTAAACACTGAATCTATCTTTAAATTCTACTCATAAAGCTGTTGTGACAATTAAATGAGTTAATACCTACAAAGCATTTACAGCACAATGCCTGGTACAGGGTAAGACCTTAAAAATACAGCTATATATAGTACAGTATATCGCAATATTAAATCACAAACACATTCCTCATCCCACTGGCAACTGAGTATGATCAGCAGAATCAAATGAAAGGACTCAATCTGATGGCTGGAATTGTTCCTGCCATGAAGCAAATGTTAGGACCAGATGACCTTGAGGCACCATTTGTACTTAATTATGTCTGGTCCCATAGTGCTAATTACCATATTTCCTCAGCCCTTTCATAAGCATCCTCCTGATTAAACATCATTTATTAGGCACAGTACAATGTATACCACATAACCAAAACATTATAAAGGCTTGATTAAATATTGCATTTTTCCGGGCTCCTTGTGTACCCCTACCCACTCTGACTTCGTAAATGAAGAACTTGATTTGAAGGGTCTCCTCCAAGGACACCAAGCAGGTTGACAGAAACAAAAGCAAATATCTAGAGAGTGACTGACCTTGCTTCCCATGCTGGTTCCAAATGACCAGCTAAACTTACCAAATTTAAAGATACGGTTCCAACTCAGCCAAGTTTTAATAATAGTAACCCTAGTTCAATTTGTCCCTTTTGAACTTCAACTTTGCACTCAGCTCCATATCCAAAAGTACTGTCCCCTAAGGCTTCATGCAGCATTTCAAAATAATTTTATAAGATTTACTCTGTGTAGAAAGCAAAACCCCTTTATTTTGAAAACTGGCATTGTAAAAAACAAAAGGGTGGGAAGGAAAAGAAAGAAAAATGCAAACTGCTCAGACCTGGTATCTAATTCTGCTCACACTGCCTTATTCCTGGCTCACACAGCTCACTTTGACATCAAGGGGCGCTCTGCCAGGAAAAAGCCACATGGACTGCCGAAGGGAATCGGAACCTGACCCTCTCATCTCCCACTCCTCCCCCTTCTCCAGGGCCCCACTGCCAGCTTAAAAACAGTTAATTGCCTTTTCATGCAAAGAGTTTGACAGCCACTCTCCCACAAACCACACTAAAATCTTACCCCCTGTATGGTTTGTGAAAAAAAACTGGTTCCATTTTTAGGAGAGCATGAGACCTGGCCCATTTTATTTAGAAATTAATAATAATTCCGAGTGCTCTCTTTTCTCTGTTCTGGAAGAGCAGTGAAGCAGCTCTGAAATGAAGAATGTACTACTGTGCGTGCCAGGACAAAAACAGATGGACCAAAAAAGTTTAGATGGATGAATCTGAAAACTTGGATGACCTTTATTATACCCCAAAAGTTATAAAAAATTAGAAGAGCAAAACTTCCATTTGCCAGCATGATTCTCTCCAATTTACGAATTCCATACTGTGGATTCAGGCACAGAAGTAAAAGCTCACACCATTCTCTAGGTGGCCAGACATCATCTCCTCAACCATCAGTCTACCTCAGTCTCTTGACATGAAAAGTCTAGAAAACTGCTCCTACCTCCTCACTTCAGTAAGAAGAAGGAAGATTGGGGAACTCAACTCAGGCTCACATGACATCCTGAGATTCCTGAGGCTGGACTAAAGGATCAGTGCATTTCATTAGAACACAATCCAAATGAAACCAAGAACTGATTCATTTTCTCAGGTGGGTGACTAAATTCAGGCTGCTGCCTATTCCCAGCTGAAGTTACTCTCCTCACAGATTTACCCATGATCAGAACTGATGTAATAAATTGCAAATTCATAGAATGTAACCGGATCAGTGCAAATCCAGCTCCAATACAAAATCCATTTAAAGCATCTGCTGTATCAAACATGGGTCAGCAGCACGTAACTGTGTATATGTTTGAGGCAGAGATATGGCATGGCAAATGTTTACTTCACAGATATTCTGAATAATTCCTAGGCAATGTATAAAATGTACTGTTGTGAATTTACAATACAATGTATAAATTAAGAATGGTGAGGCAGAGACATCCAAGATTCACCCAAACGCAGCACTGCTCTACTTTTGCAATATGGGAGAATTACACTTCCATACCACCACTGTATTTGTATGGGGCAATGCAAGTAGTTCTAACCAATGAGCTGTGGGAATGTGTCATTTTGGAGCTAGAGCATTTAATTGCTAGAGTGACACTTTGATCTCTACACTTTGTCAGCCATAGTAAATCTTGAAGCATCATGCTGATTGGTTTGGAATCATAAGATAAATGGGATGAAACTAAGAGTACAGCCCCTACAATCCATGAGCAATCTTTTTCTTCCTGATTTAATCTACTGAGGTTTGAGGGATCTTTGTTACTCCTATCAATGCCTACATTACACACTTGGCCTAAAATACATGGTCCCTAAATATTCTTCAGTCTTACGGCACTTGGTACAGGGAATATCAGGTCCCCAAAAGAGGTAAGAAGCGTATGTCAAGCCTTCTATGAGAACCTCATGAGTCTATCATGGATAGGAGGGCAGGGTCACTCATGTGCGGTCATATAGGAAGCCTCTGAAGGCATGGTCACTGCAGTTATGAGTTAGCTACAAAGCCGGTATCAAAAAAAGGAGGCAATTCAAAGTCCAGGGAAAAGAGATGAGTCTTAAACTCAAACCAATGTGGTTAGGCACTAAGTTATTCTTTGAAATTCTACCAGCATGTAATGCTGTCTCACATGACTTATATGGGCACCAAAATATACACAGGGACTCTTTCTCTCTCTCACTCTGCCTTATGCTAAAAAACACTACATGAACTGTGACCAAAAAGAAAACATACAAAAAAAAAAAAGCTCTTAAATCCTTTTAATTAAAAATTCTTAGAATCCAACTAATCCTACAGATCAATTTTTATTTATTTAATTTTATTTGCTTTCCAAAATAGCATCTGAATAATCTCTTCAGACTTTATCTCCCTTCTGAAATAATTGACCCAAATACCAATCACCAGCCTCACACTATTTAATTCATCTTCTCTCCTACTTTAACAGGTACCTTGCACATAAGTCATAGAATCACAGAATCATGATTTTTTTTTAATCTTAAAGGGGACTTAGAGACTAACATCTATCTCCCCTGTGCCTTCAAAAAATAAAAAATAAGCAAGGCTGGACAAAGAAACAACAGCCAAATTTTTAAAAATAGTTTCTCAACCTATAGTTTTGGTCTGTTTTTACCCACCAGATTCTTCTATATCCTGAATAAAATAATGAAGCATCAGAGAGGCCACTATATAGTCACATAAACACACCAGGAAAATATCCTAATAATAGTTAAATCAGAACACAAGCTGCTGGGATCCCTTAGGTTTTTTTTATTATTATTAATAGCAAGATGTTATCATTTGCTCACATTCTTCAGCTTATTAGGAAACTTGGACTGTAATTTTGGATCCTGAGTCAAAAGAACTAATTAAATGATAAATGTCACTTTTTCTCCCAACTTACACAACTAGAATTTTGAATAACACATTCTTCTATTGTGCCAAACCAAGAGAGAAAATATTACTCTTTTGGTTAGAGGACCAAATGGGACTCATAAAAGTAATTAATTTATAAATAAATGGGACATTTTATATTTACTAGAAGTTTACATTCTTGCTTTTTTACAAAAGGCAAAGGCATTCATGTCCTCTAAGCATATCACAAACATGAATTATTCACCATTTTGATAAAATCCTAAATGGCTTTAAAATTATCATTATCCCATTTACAAATGAAGTTCAAAAAGGCAAATTTATGTGTACCAAGCTTGTCTTACTCCAGTAAGACAGTGGTAAAACCTGGTCTGGACTCCAAATCTTTTTTTTTTCACCTTAAAGATGTATTACAGCCACAGAAGTCAACATTCTTGTTCCCTCCTGCCTTTCCCTTACTTCCTATAGAAAGAGAGAAAGAAAGAAAGAAAGAAAGAAAGAAAGAAAGAAAGAAGAAAAAGAAGAGAAAAGAAAAGAAAAAAAGATAAGACACCAACAGATCCATCCATCAAGAGAAATTGTCAATGTTTAACAAGTAAAAATATACTAAATAATTCTTTTCTGGTTCATATCTTTGTATCAGTCATATGTCCTTATACCATCCTCAAATTCTCCATCCCCTTAAAAGAACAGATAATATCCCAGGCATTAACAAACTACATCAATTTGCTGTTAACTGGTATTTTCAGGAATGGAGTAACAATAATAACTAATATTTATTAAGTTGACTATGTGCAGGCACTTTTCTAAAAGTTATAGCCATGTTAGTTTATTGTGCCATCAGAACACCTCCGTGAAGTAGAGACAGTGAAAATTACTCTCACTTAACAAGGAACTACAGCACATAGGTTCTACCTATCTTGCCCTGTGGCAGTCTGGGACTCAGACTCAGTCCTGGAGTCCCACTGTACTCCACACGCCCTCTCTTGTTAATCCAGTAATATGCCTAACAAAGAATTATTGCATGCAATTCTTCAATCATTTTCTAAGTCACAATATAAAAATCACATAGCAGTAGAACTGTAACTAATTCCAATTTTCTCTAGTGATTCAGAAAACATATCAATACTTTCAGGAATTTTAGGATCAGCAATCATAAAATGGAAATAATAATAGTCTACCTCAAGAGACCTCAGAGGATTGAGAAAACTTAGATGAAATGCTTCACCATAGTATATGTTCAATAAATGGTAGTTATTATTAAATTGATTAGATATTTGTACAATTAAATTATAACAATAGAAATTACAATATGAAGAAAGAATACTTGGTTCTTTCTTCTAATAATGTTTTACAATACATTTATATATCCCTTAAAATAATAGATTCCCAAAAATAAGGTGTAAATTGAAATATTTATAAAATAAGTCATACTTTCCCATTTAAATACATTTTTATTCAGAAATACTTCATTGTCTTTATGTTTAACAAAAAATTTTTTTAATATTTATTTTTTAAAGAGAGAGAGAGACAGAGCAGGGGAGGGGCAGAGAGAGAGGGAGAAAGAGGATCCAAAGCAGGCTCCACGCTGACAGCAGAGAGGCTGATGCAGACTCGAACTCACAGACCACAAGATCATGACCTGAGCCGAAGTCAGACACTTAACCGACTGAGCCACCCAGGAGCCCCAGCTATATTTCGATTAACAGTAACTGCTAAATCTTCAGCTTTACAGTTTTTCAACCACGAGTCTGTCAAGGGATTTATAATCAATCAAATATGCAATTACTCTAAAGATCTAAATATTTATAGAATCTTAAAGTAAATTATTTTGTAGTCATATAATAGTATTTTGTAATCAATAATCATGACAATTTTGTAATTTCAGATTTTTATGTCTGAATTTTCTCAAAGTGGGAAAGAAGACATGCTGAAAAACATTCCACGCCACCTAGCTCTCCTTTTCCCTTGCTATGAAAGGCAAGTCCTTGAGTTTATCAGACTGAACCCAGATTACTGAAGCAGAATGAAGATACTATAAAAGGAACACATTCCTTTTAATTTCTCTCTTAACACAAATTATATCTTGTTTCTTGAGATAGGACACTACAGAAATAAAGAATGAAGAGTCACTCTGAATATGAGTTTCATATAAACCTATTTCTCAGAAAAGAAAAAAACAAAACAAAACAAAACAAACAAACAAAAAAAAAAACCAGTAATGCAGGAACATGATGAAGCCTACCTAAAGCCAGCAAGGAAACTCCACAGCTATAACTTCCTGACTTTAATTCTCCCCTGTAGGTCTCAGAGTGGATAATTTCATCCCTTAGATGGTCAGGCTTTGAGAAACATCTCTCTATAGGCCACGGCCAGCCAAACACAGGGTGTACACCTAATCAAGGTTAAATAACTAATACATTAAGCACATCAAATTAGTAGTATTGTTTTTTAATTTTTACTGAGGTACAACTTATATACAGTAAAACACACAAGTTCAAAATGTATAGCTCAGTGCAGTTCTACACAATTCCATTCACAAGGAACCACATCCAGATCAAGATATAGATCATTTGGCAGGGAGAGACCAAGAAGGAAACATAGGAGGCCCCTGAACTTCCCTCCTTCCGTGGACACAGCAAATGTACAGATACATTTTCTCTGAGAGAAAAACCAGGAACGAGTTGGGTGACTTCTACACATTAGCAAGTGAAAGTAGGAGTCTGAAACAGGCTCTCACCATAAACCCCACCCCAGCACAGCACCATACAATCAGAAGCAAACCTCCAAAGTGACAGCTTCTTCCTGAGGAGTGAAGGGACAGACCCCCAAAAAACAACTATTGCTAAAAGCCAATAGGGCTTGCATTCACAACTCCCACAGGACTATAGCAAAAAAAAAAAAAAAAAAAAAAAAAAAAAAAAGTAGCAGTTCTTTAACAGACGTGTGAGCATTCCCCATGGCCATCCCCCCAGGGCCCAGTGCAGAAGTAGCACACAAAACACCCATCTCCCCATCTTTCACTGGAAGGAATTTGACTACATACTTTACAAGCTGCGGCCTGAGGGTCTAGCTTCTAATTAACATGCATATAAGGGTTGACTAAGATCTTTGCTGGAGCCTAACAGAGCTGCTGGACACTTCCCCTGCCTTCTCCCTCTGGCTCACTCCAACAATCAACCAAGTCCCCAATGTCTCCCTGGAAGGAGTTTATCCACACATCTAGTGCCCCAACTTTTACAGCTATCACTCAAATGATGGGACTCCAAATCACCTAGCTCTGACAGTCAGTGGGACTTGCATTCAAGAGTCTCACAGGACTACAGCAAACAAAGAAGCAGCTTTTAAACTGGCATAGAAGTACCCACCCATCTTGAGGCTATACACTCAGGTTCAGTGCAGAGAGAGCAAGCAAAAATGCCCACCTCTCAGTTTTTCCATGAAAGGGGTTTAGCTGCTGCCTCAGGGTCCAGTCTTTAATCTGCCTACAAATGGGTGCTGACTGTGATCCTCCCCTCTAGGATACTGATGGGTCTTAGCACACCCTCAACTATTGGGAGCCACTAAGAACAAAGACAGCAAGGTGGACAATCACAAAGATTTGAGAGAACCACCTCAGGCCAAGCTGATTGATGAGGTTCATGTCCTACACAAGACCAGTCTGTCAAGACTAAAAGGTGGTCATTTTACCTAATGTGCATAAGCCAACTCAGGGAATCAAAGAAAATAAACAGGGGAATATGTTATAAACAAAAGAATAAAATACATCTCCAGAATCCAACCTTAATAAAACAGAGATAAGTGATGTACCTGATAGAGATTTAAATAACAGTCTTAAAGATGCTCCCTGAGGTCAGGAGAGCAATGCATGAACAAAATGAGAATTTCAACAAATAAACAGAAAATACTAAGAAATACAAAACAAAAAATATAGAGCTGTAAAATAGAATAATTGAACTGAAAAATTTTAATAAAGGGGATTCAATAGCAGACTAAATCAAGTAGAAAAAAGGATAGTGAAACTCAAAGACAGGACAGTGGATTTCATCCATTAAAGGAGCAAAACTAAAAAGAGTTGAAAAAAAGTGAAGATAGCTGAAGGGACTTATGGGATACTATCAAGCAGAGCATTACACAACTTTTAGAGGTCCCAGAAGGAAAAGAGAGAAAAAGAGCAGAAGATTCACTGAAAAAATAATGACTGAAAACTTCCTAACATGGAGGAAGAAACAAATATCCAGATTCAGGAAGCCCAAAGATTCACCAAAAAACGATGAATCTAAAGAGACCAACACCAAGACACATTAATATCAGAGACAAAGTGAGAATCTTAAAAATAGCAAGAGAAGAGCAACTTGTTAGACACAAAGGGAAGCCCCATAAGACAATCCGTGGATTTTTCAGCAGAAACCTTATAAGTAAGAAGGGAGTGGAATGATATATTAAGTGATGACATTTCAAAAACAACAACAATGGTATGACTGGGTGGCTCAGTTTGTTAAACGTCCAACTTTGGCTCAGATCATGATCTCACAGTTTGAGGGTTCAACCCCCATGTTGAGCTCCACAATGATGGTATGAAGCCTCCTTGGGATTCTCTCTCTCTTCCTCTCTCTGCCCCCTCCATGTTCTCTCTCTTTTTTAATGTTTATTTATTTTTGAGACAGACAGAGAGCACAAGCCAGTGAGGAGCAGATAGAGAGGGAGACACAGAATCTGAAGCAAACTCCAGGTTCTGGGCCATCAGCACAGAGCCCAGTGTGGGACTTGAACTCATGAACTGTGAGATCATGACATGAGCCAAAGTCAGATGCTTAACCGACTGAACCACACAGGCACCCCTCTCTCTCTCTTCCAAAATAAATAAATAAACTTAAATAAATAAATAAATAAATAAATAAATAAATAAATAAATAGCACAACTGCCAACCAAGATACTCTACTATACAATAGGGAAAGGATAACCTCTTCAGTAAATGTTACTGGGAAAACTGGATAGTCACATGCCAAACAATGAACTAGACTCCTATGTGACACCGTAAACAAAAATCAATTCAAAATGGATTAAAGATTTGAACATAATACCTGAAACTGTCAGACTCCTATAAGAAAATATAAGGGGTAAGCTCCTCAACATTAGTCCTAACAATTCTTTTTGTATTTGACACCAAAAACAAAGACAACAAAATAAAAACTATACAAATAGGACTACATCAAATTAAAAAGCTTCAGCACAACAAAAGAAATAATCAACTAACTAAATAAATAAGCAACTTATGAAATGGGATAATATTTTGCAAACCACATATCCAATAAGAGATTAATTCCAAAATTTAACAGTAATTCATACAACTCAATAGCAAAAACTAAAAAAATAGAAATAAAATAACCCAAGTTTAAAAATGGGCAAAGTACCTGAAAAGACATTTTTCCAAAGACAACATCCAAATGTCGAACAAGTAAATGAAAAGCTCAATACCACTACTCATAAGGAATCTTCAAATTAAAACCACAATGAGATATCACCTCAAAACTACTACCAAAAATACAAGAGGTAACAAATGCTGGCAAGGATGTGGAGAAAAAGGAATATTTATACATTGCTGGTGGCAATGTAAACTAGTACAGCCACTATGGAAAGCAATATTGAGTTACCTCAAAAAATTAAAAATAGAACTACCATATGATCCAGCAATTCCATGTCTGGAGTATACCCAAAGGAAACAAAATTACTATCTCAAAGAGGTATCTGTACTCCTATGTTTACTCTAGCATTATTTACAATAGCCAAGGTATGGAAATAAGTATCTGTGGATAGATGAATAGATAAGGAAAATGTGGTGTGTACATATATACAATGGAATATTCAGTCTTAAAAAAGGATAAAGCCTGCCATTTGCAATGTGGATGAATCTAGAGGGCATTATGCTGAGTGAAGTAATTCAGATAAAGAACGACAAATGCTGCATGGTATGATTTATATGTGGAATCTAAAAAAAAAACAAAAGTCAAACTCATAGAAATAGAGAGAAGAATGGTGGTTACCAGGGGCTGGGAGTGGGGGAAATAGAGGTTGGGTAAGAGAGTAAAAACTTTCAGTTATAGGATGAAGTCTGGGAATCTAATGTATAACATGGTGACTATAGTTGATAACTTGTATTATTCAATTGAAATTTTCTAAGAAAGTCGAACTTAAGTGTTCTCACCAAAAAACAAAAAAACACAAATAAAAACAAAAGTTAGTATGTGAGGTGATGGCTATACTAATTAACTCTATGGTGGGAATCCTTTCACAATGTATATGTATATCAAATGATCACATTGTACACTTGAAATATATAACAATCTTGTCAATTACACCTCAGTAATGCTGATAAAAGAATACAGAGCATTTCCCACATCCCAATAATATTTTCAGTTATTTTTAAATTTTGTCTAAATTTGCTAGATGGCAGTAATGGTATTCTTACGTTCAACAGTGAGTTGGAGATTCCTCTAAGAAGGTGGAGTGCTTAAAGATGGTGAGGTCATGGGGTTGAAAGCACAGTTTCGGGAATCAGAGACATTTGGCAAGGCATACCTCCCTAGCCTACAGTCCGTTCACTTGTATTATGACAATTATAATTATAGGTGAGTCTTTCGGGGATTGAATGAGTTAATGCATGTAAAGACTCACAAGGTGCTGAGCAGACACATATTAGGTTCAGAAAATGGCAGGTATCAATAATAAGAATTAATCATTCTCATATTCAGTTGAAGCACAGCCTGGGCCAAAACATCTTCCTTCTTCCTGACTGCTACACTTTCATGTGATAATGCCCTCAAGGGCTGAGTGACAATATTTTGTTCCTACCACTTTGATTTAGCTGTTGAAGGAAGATGTATTTCATTTGCACTGTATCAGTATCAAATCTCATTTTAAAAGCAATTGTTAAAAAATTCTGAGAATAAACTTATACTGTCTTTGATCAAATAAGCTGCTGCAATCAGAATGAATGTTTTACAATGATCAAGCTATTTATTTTTGAAAGCTTCCAATATTTTGAAGCCTAAAATGGTTTAGTTCTGTCCACCAAGCAATTAATATGTTCTACTAAACAAATCAGAGCTGGAGAACCAAATTAACACCTTTCAAGAGTGATATATCAGTGCCGGCTTCTACAGAATGTTTTATGACCCTTCCACCTAATTTAATGGATACATTCTGAGCATCAGAATGTCCCAGTATGGCTTGAATTCTTTCAGAGGCAAGAAAATATACATTCATATTGAAGTGGAACTTCATAGAGAAATTAAACTCCTCTGTCATATATGAAATTCTACTTTCAAGTATTTTACCTTAACTCCAAAACTAGACTCAATTTCATTCATTAACTCAGAATTAATTCAGTTAGAAAAGATATTTTGTGTAAAGGAGTAAGAGCTGAGACAAATGCACACCAGATCCTTTTCCAGCTTCACATGACTGACAGATCATGTAGGAGGATTACAGACACTCAGACATAATTACCTCACTCTGGTCTTCAATGTGAAGTAACTGATCGGCTTTTCTGCCCACTCAGCTGAACAGTACACCACAGCCCAAAAACCTCAGCCACACTCCAACTAGAACAAATCATGTGGACTTATTATTGCTTTTTCCCAAATCCTGCTGTGAGATAATAGAAAATATACATAATCGTCTTTGCTCCCAGTTTCTGACACAGGGCTTCTAAAACCCTTGTAATTTCCTAAATGATAAGAGCACTCTAATGAGGCAATTTTGTGTGAGTTCCCACATGGAGGCTGGTCACCAGAAATATCAAGCCATGATTATAAGCTGGGAATTTTCAGCCCCACACCCCCACTTCTCTGGAGAGGAGAGAGGGGCTGGAAATGGAGTTAATAATCGATCACACTGACACAATGAAGCCTCTGTAGAATCCTAAAAGTATGGAGTTCAGACAACATCCAGGGTGGTGAACACATCCACACTCTGGGATGGTGACACACTTCAGCTCCACATGGATAGAAGCTTCCATGCTCAGGACCCTCCCAGACTTCACCCTATGTATCTCTTCATATGGCAATTCATTTAAATACTTTAATAAACTGGTAAATGTAAATAAGTGTTTCCCTGATTTCTGTGAGCTCATATATTCTAGCAAATAATTAAATCCAAGGGGGAGGAAGCCATGGGAACTTGCAATTTGTAGCCACGTCAGAAAGAAGTTGTAGGTAACCTGGAAAACTACTACTTGTGAATGGCATCTGAAATGGGGAGCAATCTCATGGACTGAGCCCTTAATCTGTGGGATCTGACACTATCTCCAGAATTGAGAATAAATTGAGTTACATTATTTAATTCTACCTGGTGTTATGGAATTGCTTGGTGAGGGAAAAAAAACTCAAACCTCTGGTAATCTGACACATCAGAAGTGAAGTGCTCCATGTGAAAGTAAATGAGAAAGACGCAGGAGAGAACTGTAGGCTTTTTTCAACTCACCCTCACTCACTGGCCCCCATGCACTTGAAGTTGTCTGAAAGGAAATGGCAAGGATGTTTTTTGTCTCCCAAAACTATCTCCAATATTCATTTTAACCTGACTTTAGGGACTAATGTCCAAAACAATCAGACTTCCATACGTGCCCTAGATCAATATGTGAAACAGAAACTGATGTATGCTACTAGAAGTAAATGTTAATAGTACAGCTTGACAGTGGGAAGATCCTAAAGAGCCCCATGGACAATGAAATCATTCAAGGGCACTTCTTTATTGTGAAATAGAGAAGTTCCAAGTGGTACCATTCCCTTCTCCAGCCCTTCCTCTTATATATTCACCTGGGTAAACAGACTAGGAGGAAACTTCTGTATTTTTTCTTTAATAGGACTTAGGGAATGTGTTGTTTAAAAAGAAAAGAGGATAATAAGGTAAGGAGAAAAGAAGGAATAATAATAATAATGACAATGACAACAGTATGATAATTGTGCCAGAACCAGGACCTTAGCAGCAGAGGTCAAGTTTAGCTGCTGATTGTTCTACTTTTTTTAAAGTTTTTTTGTTTTTCTTTTTTGGGTTTATTTTTTTAATTATTTTTAAAATTTTTTTTTTTATTTAAATCTAAGGTAGTTAACACATAGTATAATAATAGTTTCAGGAGTAGAATTTAGTGATTTATCACTTAACATACAACACCCAGTGCTCATCCCAACAAGTGACCTCCTTAATGCCCTTCACCCATTTAGCCCATCACCCTACCCAACACCCCTTCAACAACCCTCAGTTTGTTCTCTGTATTTAATAGTCTCGTGATTCGCCTCCCTCTCTGTTTTTATCTGATTTTTCCTTCCATTCTCCTATGTTCATCTGTTTTGTTTCTTAAATTCCACATGAGTGAAATCATATATTTGTCTTTCTCTGGCTGATTTATTTCGCTTAGCATAATACATTCTAGTTCTATACATGTTGTTGCAAATGGCAAGATTTCATACTTTTTGATCACCAAATAATATTCCATTATATACATATATATATTATATAATATATATTTTATTCATCTCTTCTTTATTCATCAGTCAATGGACATTTGGCTCTTTCCATTGTTTGGCTATTGTTGATAGTGCTGTTATAAACATCAGGATGCCTGTACCCCTTTGAATCAGCATTTGTGAATCTTTTGAATAAAAACCTAATAGTGCATTTGCTGGGTTGTAAAGTAGCTCTATTTTTAATTTTTTGAGAAACCTCCATACTGCTCTCCAGAGTGGCTACACCAGTTTGCATTCCCACCAACAGTAGAAGAGGGTTTCCCTTTCTCCACATCCTCACCAACATCTGTTGTTTCCGGAGAGGTTAATTTTAGCCATTCTGACAGGTGTGAGGTGGTAGCTCTTTGTGGTTTTGATTTGTAATTCCCTGGTGATGAGTGATGTTGAGCATCTTTTCATGTCTGTTAGCCATCTGGATGTCTTCTTTGGGAAAGTGTCTGTTCATGTCTTTTGCCCATTTCTTCACTGGATTATTTGTTTTCTGGGTGTTGAGTTTGCTCAGTTCTTTATAGTTCTTTATCCAATATGTCATTTACAAATATCTTCTCTCATTCCATTGGTTGCCTTTTAGTTTTGTTAGTTGTCTTCTAAGATTTTATTTTAAGTAATCTCTACATCCACCCCATAAGCCCAAGGTCAAGAGTCGCATGCTCCACCAACTGAGCCAGCCAGGTGGCCCTAGCTGCTGACTGTTCTGATATGAGCAGAGGAGTAAGAACTTATCATGCTGAAAAATGGGAAACCAATACAGTAATTCATCAGAAAGATGTCAAAATCATGACTGTAAGATTAGAAGTGAAGAGGAAGATCAGGCTGGGGCTGGGGACCTGGAACAAGATTCTAGAAGACTGGATTAGGGAATATGACAAAGAAGAATGATAGGTTAGGTGATAAACATGAGATTATCTGGCTGATTACTAGCAAGTACCAAGGGCTGAGCTGGGATGAGGAACGTTTAAGATGTAGTCCTCATAAGGTAGTTATATCCAGAGTAACATCCTAAATCAGAATCCCTTTACAACTGCATAACCTAGAAACTTCCCTTGTGTCATCCAGGCCAACATTCAAAGGATGGATGAGCTAAAGCAAAAGAGTCTGCATTGACAGAATATAAGGAGCATCAATGAAGGTAAAATAAACACACACACACACACACACACACACACACACACGCCATAAAATAGCTTGTGATAGCCAGGAAATAGAGTAAGCTCATCCCAGGAAGTCTCTTGGAGTTCTAGAAATCTAGGGCTCTATGATAATGGCTTAAATACTCTTGGGAGTCATAAGAATATATAAATTTAAAAATAATAACAAAAAGAGCCATTCAGTGGTTTAGGAGATAGGTATTGGAGTGACACTGACCTCACTTTGTAACTACCTCTGACTTTGGAAAAGTTTAAACTACCTGTTCCTCAGTTTTGTTATCTGTAAAATGGGGATGATAACACCTACTTAATGTCCTTGGGTTAGTCCAAAGTCAAACTTGTATAAAGTGCATAGTACTTCCCTAGGCGTATAATAACATCCAATCAGTGGACACTTTTGTGATAATGGTAAAATATTTTAATATAACTCTGATGTTCAAAGAGTTCATATCATTTTCTTTGTTAGTGCTTCCATTATACCTACAAATCAGATTTTAAAAATCAGCAAACACAGGAGCCTAACTGTGACAGAATCAGCATTTATTCACTTTATTTTCTTTAATGTTTTTTATTTATTTTTGAGAGACAGAGAGAGCATGAGCGAGAGAGGAGCAGAGAGAGAGAGAGAGAGACAAAGAATCTGAAGCAGGCTCCAAGCTGTCAGCACAGAGCCCAACACGGGTCTTAAACCCACGAACCGTGAGATCACGACCTGAGCTGAAGTCAGAAACTTAACCAACTGAGCCACCCAGGCACCCCAGAATTCATCACTTTAAATGCATTATAGTGCATTTGGGCCTGAGGAGGCCCTGACATATAATGAATCAATGTAATAAACAGCATTATCTAGTAATATTATAGTATTAACATTGTCACAGAGAAAATAAGGTAACAAGAGGTAAAATGATAGCACTCCCATTAATAACTAGGAAGACAAATACTTAAAGAAAAGTGTTCTCCTACACTAAGATCTATCATTAATTGAATACTTCCATAGTACTTTATATTATTTTATTTATTCATCACAACAACCCAGTGAGGAATATATCATCTCATCTTTACAAATGAGAAAACTGACACTTTGAAGTGGTAAGTAGCTTGCTTGTGATTACTCAAGTAGTAAGGGGAAGAGCTGGAATCTAAATAAAGACTCATCTGCCTCAAAAGCCTGTTTCCTCCACCTCTGGCTTATGGCTGCCTCAGCAGTTACCAAGCCAGTTACTAAATTTGAGACTGGTATTCCAGTAAACTATATTGATGCAAACTTGAATAGCCCTTTCTGTAAAAGAAAACTAAATAAAAAACACAGCATGAGAAAAAATTTTACCTAGATCCCAATATATACTTAAAAACCAAGTATTTTTAAGCTATACCAGGCACCTATAAAAAGGTAGATAAAAAACTTTATTCCTTTTGCAAACAAAACAGAAATCATAGAAATAAAGGAGAGTAAGATAAAACATGAAATTTCATTCACCTCTGGAATACTTGTATAACCAGTGTTCACCATAAAATTGAGACAGAATATGTGGGAAACAAGGACAGATAGACCTATGATTCTATTTTCAATCATGTTAAATTAGGTATTTATATATATTTGTAAGTATTAGGTATTGTGCATACAAGTATATGCATTTATTCTTAAATTTTTCTGCAGAACTTATCTAACCTATAATTCTATAAACATGTTTATAAATATATTTATAATTAAATTCTTCACCCTGCCGCTACTCATAAAACATTTTTGGGATTTCATTTCTTTAAGTTAAACTGCTTCATCAATTTATCTTTTCCTCCTTCCTTTACCACATATTTACTTCAGCTGTGTACACAGTTTGGCAACAACCATAGAACGAATATGAGAAAACCACACAGTATTATAACCAAGCCCTCCTTAGGACAAACCCATAAGAGACGAAATGCATGTGAGATAGGACACCCCAAAGATGCCAGTCGATTGTCTCTGCAGACATCCCAAGTCTCATAATCAAATTCACCATAAAAACCATTCATTCGGTGACTTTACTGAGTGACCACAGTGTACTTGGCACTAGGCTAGATTCTGAGGACACTGTACCCACCTAATAGAAGCTCAGAGACTGGTTAGAAGAGACATGTGTAAACCAACATTACAGGACCATTTGATCAGAGCTCTAATTGTAGCATTCATAAGATGCAGTGGGCATGGAAGGGTATTCATACTTGAATACCAAGGACAGACTTATTCTGATGTATTAACATGTGCTCCATATAAATACTTGCTGCCATAAAGTAAAAATTACAAAGGATGTTGAGATCTAACAAAAACAATTTTTAATTTCATTGAATCCATAGGACCTACCAAAACAATCTTTTCCAGTACTGAACCTTTACTGAACCTTTATTTATCAAGTCTTCATCAGCTCCAATCTAGAGACCACTGGCATTCCTGTGTCTTTTAATTTTTCACCTTTTTTTTACCACCTTTAGTTTCCAAAATCAACATGGACTTTATCATCCACCTTCAGTTTGGGGTGAAGGTCATCACCTGGTCATTTATACTGCCATGTTCTCAACGTAAGAGAGACATATGGCTAATGCATCCCTAATTTTGTTATTTTGTTGTACTCTGCTGCTATTGCACATCTCCTGAATTTTCTTCAGCCAATTATTGTCAAGTGCATTTAATTTCTTCTATTTCATGTTAGTGCATTGCCAATATCCTCATCCCCACTGAGCTGATATTCTGCTGGGGAAACACTGGATTTTTACTTTCCACTGAAACAAACAGTCACTCTGTGATAGTTTCTTGAAAGTGAAACTATTCTTTTCTGGAAGGCCCACACAGCCATTGTGAGAGCTGGTTTCTTTGAACCTTTTAGTGTATGTCCATGTTCTTTATTCAGTATGTCACTGCCCCCATGTCCCACTTAATTATGTGATAACGTAGAGAGTGCCACAGCAGTCTGAAAAAACAGGTTAAATTACTCTAGATGTCAACAACAAATGGCAGAGCCCATAGACTGCCATTTACTCACCCGCCAGTCAATAAAAACACAACTGAGATCTTAGTAGAAAGATCTGAAGGCATAAGTGAAAGATCCAAAATATCTATGCTCCTGGAAAATGAAATGTCTTCCCGTAAATGTACCGTATTTACTATAGTTCCAATATTTTCCTGTTACTCCTCAAAAAATGGCGTAGGAATCATTTATAATATCCTTGGTCTCCAATACAATTGAAATACTTCATACAGAAATTGAAAAATACTTTGATTATACTTAGTGTGCAGGACACGTTTCTGATTTCTTATATTACAGTTTCTTTGGGTCTTTTTTTATTACCATAGAAATTAAGCAAGTTCCTTCCTACCTCCAGGATAAAATTAAAATTTCTTTTTATTCCTTTAATTTTTTAATACATTGTTTCCACAAGTTCCAAGAGTTGGTTTCAACATGGAATTTACAAATTGCACCTTTTAGGTTAAATTACATCTATATTTTTTAGTGCATATCCTAAATGTACTAAGTGAAACATTTTTTCAAAACTCATTATAACAGCTTAGTCTAGATCATAATTTTCATAATTTTAGCTATTTAGAAAAAAACATTAACTTGTTTTTAAAACAACACAACATTTCATCATGAAATTTGCAGTGCCTGGATACCATACCAAATTTCTCCACAAAGATTTTTCAAAGGTATCTGGCACCAAATTTCTCCACAAAGATTTTAAAGAGGACATTAGAAGTGGACTTAGGATGCTGGGTGGCAGCTGGTGTGACATGACAGGCATGAATAAATGTGCCAACAAAGCCCTTATGGTTTATTGGGTAATTACGGGAAGTGGCACTGGTGCCAGCCAATCAGATTCCTGGGCAGCTACTTCTAAACCCACTTACTCTTAAAGTAGATCATTAAAAATGCACTTCGGTGGAGAAGCTTTTCTCTTACTCGACATAAACAGTCTATTTGCAAAGTTAGTCATTTGGTCAAAATGCAGCACATCAGTGATGGTACAGTGAACAGCCACCTCTATATTACACAAACATCTTCCATTAAAGGCATTTCAGAGTGAAGCTTTCAAACATGAGAGGAATGAATAGGCCTGCAATGGGCATGTGCCCATCTCTTCCCATCCATAAAACCACATATTGACACACAAAAGCGAGTTCATTCCATTTATTTGCAGGTTTCTGAAATGTAACTCTAGAGCTTATGTGTACAGTGCAAATTGAATCACATTTTTTAAATGCCAAACAAAGGACAAACGTTTGTTACTGGAAAAGACAAATCTTAATTCCTGGAAGCTGGTTAAATCCTGCCAAGCCACTAAAGAAAAAGGTGATAACTCAACAGCTTTCCAAAACGTACTGAGGAAGATCAGAACTTTTTCTCAATGATGTGGAGGTGACTATTTTTAAATATGTGATCTTCCATTGCCCAAAAACTTCAAAAGTCAAGTTGGTTCCAAATACTGTCTTGGGGGGAAGGATAGCCTAGGTCTGAGAAACTGTTTTTAAAACTACTACTGGATTGACATGATTTTGTTTCCTAATAGGACATTCACCTTCATTCCTGGAAGGACATTGGTATCTAATCCTGGAAGTCAAGCTTCTCAGCAAAAAAAGGTTAGTCTTCAGAAGAGGTATATATGTTTTAAGTTTGGAAAGCTCTGCCAATAAATTCTATCTTACTCATAATCAGGGCAATGCTCAAAGTAATTATAACTGGTTGGCATACGGACCAACCAATCAGAATGAATTCCTGGATACCACTGCACTGAAGTAGGTAGGGTCTGAAAGTCCCCTTAACAGGGGTTTCCAAGGAATGATTCTAGAGGAGGGGCTAAAGAAGCCAAAACATCTGGGGACTATCCAGGGTCTCAAGAAAGGGGCCATTTCCATACCAGTTCAGACAGATTTCAATATAACAAGTGGTATAGACATACCTGTGCATACTGATTCACAGAAGCCTTGCTCCCACCTATAAGAAACATCTATCATACTAGGCTAGACCTAAAGAAGAAGTAGTTCAAAAAGAGACTGGTGACTTACATTGAAAACACAGATGTTGAACAAATGCCGTCTTCCCATGAGAACACAATGGGACAGGTGGGAGGGAAAGGAAGGAAAGAAAGAAGGGGAAATGAGTCCAAGGATAACTATAACCTATCAGAGCAACTAAAGGGGTCACCAGTGTGGACATTTAAGAAAGAGAAGCAATACTGACTAGCAGGGAGATGTTAAACAAAAAGGGGATTAAGGTGGTAAAAAGTGGCCTTTTCTCCGGCTGACAAGAATGACAAGTGTGTAGGCCACCAGGAGCAATGAGGTAGACACTGGTTTCCATCAGCATCCTAAATCCAATTTGAAACCATCATTCCATCTTCAAAGCAATAGATGAAAAAGTTTATACCAAAGACAAAGCACCTGAAGTTGAATCACATCATCAACCTGCGGCTGATGAGACACTGAATGGATTTTCTATTACATTTCTACAGACTGAACATCTGTCTTAGAGTGAGCTTATTCAGCCTCAGCCAAAAGCTTTCATATCTAGCATACTCATCATCATCTGAGGGCACTGAACTGAAAGATACTGTGAGGAGACAAGACAGACCATTGGGAAATCATTTTAACTCATGAAAGCTTATCCTGAACAAGAAAAAACACCCAGTTGAAGCAGCATGAGAAAGAACCTATGGCCTAACAACCACGTGCTTTTAAAAAAATTAGCTTTCATGCTGTTGCTCTGAGAAAAGTGACCTTCTACTCTCTGAAGAGGCACTAGGTACCAGTGGGTGACTGACTTACTAAAAGCACAAAACACTCTATCACAGAGGCAGAGGAAATTTCATGTATTTCAATTTTCACACACGTCGCACATCAATAAATGTCGACCAAAGAATAAGGGGATAAAAAAAGAAAAGATTCACAAAAAAGAAGATAATTTAAAAAAAATAATAATAAAGGAATGAATACATTCAGCTCAACTCAACATTAGTCTGAAGATAGTTAGGATGTAAAATATCTTCTCTGAAAACACTGTTGAGGATAAAATCTGGAGACAATAGAACAACCAGAGATTAAATATCAGCCACAACCCACCTTCCTTCAAGAAATCTTCAGGGGGAACTCATAGGATCCTGGAACTCAACAGACTGAATTTGGAAAACCATGATAACATCCTATGGTATATATATGTCTCTTCCATTTCAATGGGCTGGCCTTTCTTTTAGGCTCTTCTACAAGGAACCAACAATTGAGGATTCTTAACTTTTCCAAGTTTCCCCTCAACCCCAATACAAGTAAGTAAATTAAATCCTGTGTCTTACTTCTCCTACAGAGATATTAAAAAGAAGACCTGTGCATCAAAGAAATAACACTTTGGAGCAAAAGAATAAGTTAAGGCCATCCCTTCTTTCTCTGGGGAAAACTGATACTCAAGCTCCCAGATCCAAAGTTCTGAAATGTATTTGCAAACAGTATGGTTGTAAAGGAAAATTCATCGGGGTTTCTCACCTACCCTTAAATCTCCACTTCCAGCCACTTGATCACAATTGGTCTCCTTGAGTTGCTGACAGACATCTCTCAAAGCAGTGGCATAGTACATTTCACAGAAAGCTTCTCCCTGAAAGGCAGAGCTCCTTTGGAATGGTACCACATTGGCCAGAAACCCCTATTTCCTGCAGTGCAGCATCCATCCAAGAAATCGTCTCTCCAGGACCAATATTGCCAAGAATAATACAGACAAACATGTTGGCATTCACAAACTTTGAAAGTAGCCCAGAAACTGTGATGCTCAGCCCACTCACAGCAGGAAAAGACATGCACCCTCACTTCTTTGTGTGGACTACCTACCACATACCTAAGAGATATAGCTAGCCTACTACTAATGAACAAAGACTAGCTCAAGAAAGAATAAGTCATTGAAAAAAAAAAAAAGAAGAAGAAGCCTATGCTCAAGAGTTGGAGACTTGGGTAAAATCTGATTCTATTTAGAATAATACCTCCCAGTGATGGTGGATCAGAACCGGCCAGTGTCTCTATTCTACTTCATGACTGAAGTTACACACCAGGGACAGGGTCCTCAACAGATCAGCTAAAACTAATTAACTGACCTCAGTCTATATCCAGTAGAATGCATACATTTGGCAAAGCTAACTTGAAGTTTGTCTTACTGACTTTAAAATGCCCTGAGGCTAGAGAGAGTAGGGATGTGACCACAAGTGATTATCATGGCCCCCTTCCTAGACCTCTATCACTCAGCCTTTTTAATAGGGAAAAAAAACAAGTGTCCAGAAGGTGCAAGAGATTTAAATTTCAGACAGCATTGTTATAGTATACTCCCTCCAATTCAGTGGCAGGAAATCCTGGTCAGAACTTGCTAAACTCCTTTCCGCACTTCTCTGTAGCTACCACCTTGCGTAACATTCTCACAAACTCATTAGTGCCCATAATCCTTTACTATCAAAACAGGGGCTACTCTCTTAAAAGGATAATTTCATTTCAGAACCTTTGCATACTTTAATCTATAAATAATTTCTGAAAAACAAATGTCTTGGCACACTGTACTAATAATTTAACTTATGAAACTATTATTGGCTGAGTGAATACAACTTCATAAGTGGCCAACTTATATTTTAGAAACAGTTTACTGTCCTGAACTAATTTAGACAACCATATTTCCATGCACGTCTGAGTTTCATAAGCCAAATTTCCAGATATTTTATATCAAGGTTTGAGCTGAAGAAGAAGACTGGAAAACACTCTGGAAAAAAATAATGTTAGATATTGGAATCACAAGGCCATCAAGAGAGGTAGAGTAAAATTAAGAAAGATGGGCAAGGAAAAAATATCTAAATACTTTTTAAATGAGATTTGAAAAAGAGATGGTGGAGCAATGAGGTGTAAAGAGAAGACAAAGGCAAACTTTCAGATTTCCAGATAAACAAGCAGACATCATTCACACCCAGTGAGCTACGTGAAGCAGAGAGGCCATCAAGCCTCACAAGGAACAATGCTCCCATCTCACACGTTAATTATAGGAGGAAGTCTAGTCCTTGTCTGCCATACAGCTAGTTATATTTCTAGTTTTCCATCTCACTGCTCTAAGGAATCATTTATGTTGGCTGAAGCCACCAGAGACTAATGGATATTCCCCACTCCTTAAACCAGCAGCCACATTCATGGATTTCTATGGAGAGCTGGGGAGGGAAACTTGTATTTAAGGTTTTCTACATAACCAAAACTATCATTCACCAACAACACTGATGGTAACACACTGACACAAGTAAATCAAGTGAATCTATAGATTTCTAAAGTGCTGGTCACCTTAATACCTAGGTAAATATTTATCAGATCTGGAAATGAGCGTGTAGAAAGCTGCACCAAGTATTAGAAAGAAACTCCAAGTTGCACTGGGACTAATCCCTGTGTAATAACAAATGTGAGAAAACCTACCTTGACCTGGTCTGCTAAGGTGCCTAGAACAAAAAAGTATATCTGGCTGCTCAGGACCCAGATCTGATTAGAAAGTTGAATAACATTGCTTGTGACCACTCCTTCCAATCAAAAAACAAAACAAAACACACAAAAAAATACTTTTTACCATTTAATTATTCATCAGTTACCCCCGTCAAGGAAAAATTGTTATTAGTACTCAGGGTTTAACTTAAAAATATTTAAAGTAGCACCAAAGTAATTGGCAGGGAAAAATAGAAGGAAAACAACTGGTTTATTTTTCTCATGTTTAAAAGAGGCAAAAGAATACTGAAATTATAAATAATTTCATTTGACTGACTAAAATTTTAGTCACTGATTAAAGCTGAATATATCAAGTTTAACCCAAGATATTAGGCACTCAATTACGGCATCTTCTATTCAAGCGAGTAGACTATTCACACTTAAAGAAAAAATAGAAAGCCAAATCATACAATGTTTTTAAAGATTTTATTTGTAAGTAATCTTTACACCCAACATGGGGCTCACACTCACAACCCCGAGATCAAGAGTTGCACGCTCTGCCAGCTGAGCCAGCCAGGTTTCCCCCAAATCATATAATTTTTAATTAAATTCCACGGCCCCATAAAATTAGCACCAGAATAAAATGAATTATTGGTTATTCTGGCTTCATCCCCATAAGGTTCAGATGTTTATGCCTGGGGCTGTTTGTTTATATATTTGCTTGTCTTTTGCAGGTTTTGTTGTTGTCGCTGTTGTTGTTGTCTCCTGAGTAGAGCAAATCCAAGGATGATGCTGACTAAAAATTTTGCCTTGTAGGCTACAGCTTAGAGATTAGCTTAATCAAATTTACTTGGAAATAAAGCCACAATTGTTGTGATCCTCTTACATACTCAGAATTCAGGAATAGAAAATTAGTCTCAGAAAAAAGCATTTAACTCATTTATTAGAGAACAAACTCAAGTGTTTCTATGAAATGGTATGATTCTAGATTCTTCTATGCTTGGATCAACATGGAGGGAGTTGGATCTCTCTGAACAAGGATTCTCTACAATTCATGGAGACTCATTCACCCAGCACTGTGGAGAAATCAATATCATTTTTGGTGGTGAGTGGAAGTGACAGATGATACTTAACTTTAATAAAATCCTTTGTGAACAGGGTAATCATCATTTTTAAAAAGACATAATACCTCTTTTTTATTTTTTCTTCCTTAATAAAATAAATGGCAACTTCACTTTTTATCTCCTGTCTAGTCCTTACAGAAAGGTGCAAGCTGGAAACCATGAGAATAAAAGCTCTCCGGCAGCTGTGAAAAATAACAGTCTAGCAGCCACCAGAAGAAAAAGAATAGGTTTGGAACTCCCCCAAAAGATCTATCCCCACAGAACTGTCACCATTTGATCTGTCTTTCAGCTCACTAAAAAGCTCTGTATAGGGCTTGTCTTTATTTGACAGGATGGAGAACTTGCTCTGTACAAACAGGCTTATCTACAGGGCATTTGTCAAAAACAATCAATGGCAACTGTTTAACATTCATGCCACCTGAGACAGCATTACCAATTTGGGTTAATAAAAGGCTGCCCAAGATACTTAAAGGGAAAAATTGGGGAATAACATGTCCATACACTTTGAAAAGCTCAGTAATATTTTTGGCAAGCAAGAAGATCATGTATATGAACATGGCTGTGTGCACACCCAAGGGTGTGCATATGCTCAGAAAATATTTAAAAAGGTCAAAATCTCATACCCCTGGCTTACCTTGAGGACTTGCTCAAGAAAAAAGTAAAGGCTAAGGCAGAGTTGTAAATAACCCACCATAGCATTGAAAGTATGCCCCAACACACACACACACACACACACACACACACACACACACACACACACACCTTAGCAAAGGCTGGAAGCCTTACTGAGTCAAGGCATTTAAGGAAATCTCTGTCCATTAGCTGATCATTACCATTAACCAAGAAGAGACATTAGTGACTATACAAAATTTTACAGACTTTAGAAAATATGTCAAATATCATTAAATAAACAAGTAAGTGGCAATAACAAAAACTCAGGAGTGGGGAGTAGAGAGGAATGTGATTTCCAGAGTTGCCACATAACATTATATTAAGTGTTGAGATTGCAACAACTGAAAAGAAAAACAAGATATGCAAAGAAAGGGAAAGTATGACCCATACACAGGAAAAACATCAGTTATAGAAACTGTCCTGAAGAAAACCCAGATGTTGAACTTACTAGGCAAAGACTTTAAGGCAGCTATCATAAATACATTCAAAGAACTAAAAGAAACCATGTGTGGAACACCTGGGTAGCTCAATCAGTAAAGCATCCAACTCTTTATTTTGGCTCAGGTCATGATCTCACAATTCATGAGATCAAAGCCTGCATTGGACTCTGCATTGACAGCATGGACCCTGCTTGGGATTCTCTGTCTCCCTCTCCCTCTGACCATCCCCCACTCACACACATTCTCTCTCTTGCTCGCTCTCTCTCAAATAAATAAACTTTAAAAAAATAAATAAAAGAAACCAATAAAAGAATAACATGTAATGAAATAAAAGAAATTATGAGAATAATATCTCATCTATATATTATCGGTATAATACATAGAAATTATGAGGGATAAGAAGGAAGAGGAGGAGGGAAGGAAGAGAACAAAGAAGGAGGGAGAGGAGGAAAAAGTATATGAAGGAGGAAGAAGAGGAGGAAAAAAGAATGAAATAAATATTCTGGGTGTTTTAAAATATAATGGAGGGGCGCCTGGGTGGCGCAGTCGGTTAAGCGTCCGACTTCAGCCAGGTCACGATCTCGCGGTCCGGGAGTTCGAGCCCCGCGTCAGGCTCTGGGCTGATGGCTCAGAGCCTGGAGCCTGTTTCTGATTCTGTGTCTCCCCCTCTCTCTCTGCCCCTCCCCCGTTCATGCTCTGTCTCTGTCCCAAAAATAAATAAATGTTGAAAAAAAAAATTTTTTTTAATAAATAAATAAATAAAATACAATAATGGAAATGAAAAATTCACTATAAAGACTCAACAACAGATTTTATCTGGCAGAAGATAGAATCAAAACTTGAAGACAGATTGATTGAGGTTACACAAGCTGAGGAATAACCAAATGGGTCAAAAAGGAAATTACAAAGGAAATTGGAAAAAATTTTAAATACTGAAAACAAAATACAATATACCAAAACTTATGAATATGGTTAAGGCAGTGGTTAGAGGGAAATTTATAGCTATAAACATCTATATTTAAAAAGGAAAATGATCTCAAACTAGTAATCTAATTTTTCACTTTAAGAAACTATTTTGTTTCTCTTCTCTAGTTTTAGTAAAAAGAAAAGAATATTAAATTTTAAGCAAGCAAGAGATAGGAAACGATAAAGACTAGGGTGAAAATAGATGGAATAGAAGAATGGGAAAACAATACATAAAAGCAACAAAATCAAAAGTTGTTTCTTTGAAAAGATTGTTTTTAACTGGCAAAACTTTAGATACACAGACAAAGCCAAAAAAAAAAAAAAAAAAGACTCAAATTGCTAAAGCCAGGAATGAAAGTAAATTAGATCACTAACAACCTCACAGAAATAAAAACAACTATAAGGGAATAGTATGAACAAATGTATGCCAATAAATTAGACAAACTAGATGCAACAGACAAATTCCTACCAAGACACAACTACCAAAATTCACTCCAAAACTAATAATGATAATAATAATAGAAAATCTGAATAAACCTACAACAAATAAAGAAATTATATGAGCATGGTAGTCACAATAATGGCACCCCAAGAATGTCCATGTCCCAACCCCCTAAACCTGTGAATATGTTAGGTTACATGGCAAAGGAGTTTAAGGTGGCGCAAAAAATTAAGGCTTCTGATAAAACTACCTTAAAATAGGGAGATTATCCTAGATTATCTGGATAGACCCAATTTAATCACAAGAGTCCTTAAAGTGGAAAAGAGGACTAAAGGAGGATGTCAGAGGATGCAATGTGAGGATTCAAACACCTGTTGCTGGTTTTGAAGATGGAAAGAGGAAGCCAAACACCAAGGAGTACAAGCAGCCTCTAGAAGCTGGAAAAAGCAAGCAGTTATGTTCTCCCACAAACCTGGTGACCCCTGCTGGCACCTTGATGTTAGCCCAGTGAGATCTGTGTCAGACTTCAAATAAGTTTGCAAGATAAAAGGTTTGTATTGCTTTACACCATGGTAAGTTTTTGCAGCAGTAATGGAAAGCTAATATAGATGATGGCGATGAGAGTGGGGTACTGATGCAACAAACACCTAAACAGGTGCCCGTCACTTTTGAAATGGACAATTGGCAGAGGCTGAAAAGTTTCTGAGAAGCAAGATAAGAAAAGCCTCGATTGCCTTGAACAGACTGGTAGCAGAAATATGGGTATTAACAACTCTGCTAGTAAAGCCTCAGAAGGAAGTGAGGAAGCGTGGTAAGGAAAACACACATCACCTTAGAGTACCTAAATCATGCTGACAGACTGCTGCAAGAATGAGGGGAGAAAGAATTAAGCAAAAAGGAACCAGGACACGATGGTCTGAGGAATTCTCAGCTTTTCCAGATTGCCAAAGATGCTAAAATTTAAGGGATGTACCGTCAGGAGAGAAAAAGCTGAATGTGTGGCTATATAAGCTTTTGCTAATACCTCAGCTCAATCAAAAGGTCCGAATATTCAGTCCCATATCACGGACAAGTTTCTTTGGAAAGATTAACTTTGTGACTCATAAATCCCTTCTGCTGTCTCAGCAGAGGCCAAAATTAAAGATGGGATTATCTAAGAAATGTCTTGGATGATCTCATCAAAAAAGGAACGAATCCCATGACGGACAGAGAAGATCCACAAGGTTCTTGAGAATTTTACATATTAGCAGAAACACTACCAGCTCGGACCCAAAAGCACAAAAAGAGTACAACATGAAAGAAGGCTGTTAGACACCCAAAATTCTACAGGCAGGAATCAGACTGACAAAACTACCCAGTTGCAAAGATGTGCTACATTTTTGCACACGATAATTCTGAGGGCGGAACTGAATGCCCAGAGCGTAGAACCATGATTTACAGTCCCAGCTAGAAAAGTTGTTTGGGACCAGTGGCTCCTTTTTTCACTCCATTTCCTCCCTTTTTGTACAGGACTATCTATGCCTGTTAGGTTATGATTGCCCCACCACCATATTTGTGTGCAGATATGTTGCTTTCTTAGTTTCATAGATCCACAGATGAAAAATCTGCCCTGGGATGGATTATGATAAGAGCCTCACCCATACCTAATCTGTATGATTTAAATTGATCATATTTGAACTTCTGAGATAACTCAGAATAGATTGTGAAGTTTTGATGTGATGCTGTAACAGGCTGAGAATTTAAAACACATGCCCATCCAAACACTTGTATAGGGGTGCCTGGGTGGCTCAGTTGTGTAAGCGTCTGACTCTTGATTTCAGCTCAGGTCATGATCTCACAGTTCGTGAGTCTGAGCCCCACATTGGGCTCTGTGCTGTTAGCGTGGAGCCTGCTTGGGATTCTCTTTCTCTCTCTGTCTCTCTGCCCTTCTCTCAAAATAAATGAATAAACTTTAAAAAATATATTTTAAAAAACTACTTAAAAAAAAACTTGTACATAAATGTTCATAGCAACACTACCGATGACAGCCAAAAAGCAGAAGCAATCCAAATGTCCACCAGCTGATGAATGGATAAACAAAACATGGTATACCCATACGATGGAATATTATTTGACCATAAAAAGAAATGAAGTTTTGATACATGCGACAACGCAAATGAACTTTGAAAACGTGCTAAGTGAAAGAAGTCAGGCACAAAGGCCACATGTTGTATGTTTCCATTTTTATGAAATATCCAGAATGTGCAAATCCATAGAAAGAGAAAGTAGACTGTAGTTGCCAATGGCTTGGGAGAGAGAAATGGCTGCTATGGCTATGCAGTTTCTTTTATCCAGCTTTCTTTCTGGAATTAGATAGTGGCAAGAGATTTCCTGTGAATATGCTAAAAAACATTCAATTGTACACTTAAAAGAGCGAACTTTATGGTGTATTAATTATATCTCAATAAAGCTGCTAATTTTCAAAAGTCACTTTTTTAAATTTTGTTTTAATGTTTATTTTTGAGAAAGAGAGAGACAGGCAGAGTGTGAGCGGGCAAGGAGTCGAGAGAGAGGAAGACACAGAATCCAAAGCAGGCTTCAGGCTCCGAGCTGCCAGCACAGAGCCCAGTGAGGGGCTCGAACCCATGAACTGCGAGATCGTGACCTGAGCCGAAGTCAGACACCCAACAGGCTAAGCCACCCAGGTGCCCCTAAAAGTCATTTCTTATTAATATTTTCTTAGGTGATAATCATGAAAACTTTTCTTTTGAGAATAAAAATTTCATTGTATCTTCCCAACACTAACTTTCTAACTTTCATGGAGGAAATGAAAAATATTAGGTTCTACTTTGTTTCTTACAATACTTAAGACCTAGTTTTTCGTCTATGTGTATTCAAAGCCACAAATGTTGAGTTTTTCACTTTCATTCCTTCATTCAAGGAACGTTTGTTGAGTGATGAGCCCACACACAAAAATGCAATAGTAGGGGGCGCCTGAGTGGCTCAGTCAATTGAGCATCTGACTCTTGGTTTTGGCTCAGGTTGTGCTCTTATGGTGGTGGGATGGAGCCCCAAATCGAGCTCTGCACTGGGCACAGAGCCTGATTAGGATTCTCTCTCTCTCTTTCCCTCTGCCCCTCCCCGCCCCCACCTGTCAAAATAAAAAAATAATTTAAATATGCAGTAGTGGTCCTTGTCTTCAAGGAGGTTCATAAAAGACTCAAAGAAATAACATGAAATGTGTTAAACATGTACAGACTGCCACTTTCTCATCTTCCCACCTGCCTTCAAGTACGTACACACATTCTACCTTTTCTCAGGTTCCTTCAAATTATTATAACTATTCCTTCAATCCACTCCATCCTTTACAAGGGTATTTCCCCAGCAATAATACTCTGTCCTGAATTATCAATTTTTCACTTTCTACTAGATTATTCCATTTATCATACAAACCTGCAGGTATTACTCTCATACAATTTTTTTAACTTTCTCCTGACATCACTTCTCTCCTCCAGCTACTACTGTTTTTCTTTCCTTCTTTTTACAGCAAAACTACTTGAAATGGTACTCAGGTACTTCCAATTTCTCCTCTCCCATTTTCTCGTAAACACATCGGGTTTTTCATCCTGTGTCACAGAAACTCTCTGTTCAAAGTCACCAGTGACCCGAACACCACACACTCCAGCTTTCATCCCTGTTTTCACATGTTCCAAGTTTCTTTTGCTCTTATCTTTTCTCTCCAATCTCAAAATGTTGGAAAGCCCTAGAGCTCAGTCATTGGTCCCCTCTATCTACATTCATTCTCTATTTCATCACATGACCTTAAATACACCCTTATGTCCAAGTTTATATCTATAACCTGAACCTTTCCCCTGAACTCCAAACCTATATGTCCAACTGCCCATTTGATATAGACAGTGAATGCCTATTAAGCATCCCACAGTCAACATGTCTAAAACAAGCTCCTGATATTTTCCCCAAAACAACTCTTCCTAAAATTTTCCACATAATTATATCCTATAGTCACTCTTATTTTCCTTCACTTCCTATATCTGGTCAGTCTATTAGCAAATTCTATCAGCATTACCTTCAAAATACATCAAGAACTTGAATACTTCTCATCACTTTACTGATCTTCACCAAAGAGATCTCTCTTCTAGCCTACTTCAATAACCTCCTAACTAGTTTCTCCCCTTCAGTCCTTTTCAGATAAGTATATTTTAAACCCAGTCAGATCATGTTATTTCTGTGCTCAAACCCTGCAAAGATGACCTAACTCACTCAAAGTCTTTACTATAACATGAAAGGCCCTATGTGATCGGGTTCACCATTGTAACACATATATTCACCATTGTAACACTCATCTTCTGACATTCTCACCTTCTCCTTACTCCAGCCACACCTTCCTGCAATTCCCTGAACACATCAGGAACACTTCCACACCAGGCCCTCTGTGCTTGCTGGACCCTCAGCCAGCCAGTATAAATATCATTGAAAACTAGATAGAAATAGGAAAATATAGACAAACATCAAAAAGTATTCAGAGCAGGGGTGCCTGGCTGGCTCAGTCTGTAGAGCATACAACTCTTGATCCTGGGGTTGTAAGTTCGAGCTCCACAATGGGTGTGGAGATTACTTAAAAATAAAATCTTAAAGGGGCACTTGGGTGGCTCAGTTGGTTAAGCGTCTGACCCTTGGTTTCGGCTCAGGTCATGCTCTCGCGATTCGTGGGTTCAAACCCCACATCCAGCTCTGTACTGACAGTGCAGATCCTGTTTGAGATTCTCTACCTCCCTCATCTCTCTCTGCCCCTCCCCTACTTGCAAGCTCTGTCTGTCTGAAATAAACTTTTAAAAACTAAATAAATAAAATAAAATCTTTTTAAAAAAGTATTCAGAGCAAAATTGGCAAATGACTTTTAAAACTATTCCAAATAGGGGCGCCTGGGTGGCTCAGTCAGTTAAGCGTCCGACTTCGGCTCAGGTCATGCACGATCTCATGGCTTGTGGGTTTGAGCCCCACATGGGGCTCTGTGCTGACAGCTCAGAGTCTGGAGCCTGCTTCAGATTCTGTGTCTCCCCATCTCTCTACACCTCCCCCACTCACATTCTGTCTCACTCTCTTTCAAAAATAAACATTTTTGAAAAATTTTTTAAATAAAACTATTCCAAATAAAACTAAAGATAACTTCCAGTGATTTTACATCATCAAGAAAACTTCAATGCAACAAAGTTTGTTTTCGTTACCCAAAGTTTACTTTATAACTCTATGTGTTGCAAGGACTTCACAGCAAATAATTTTGCACAACAGATGTTTCCCCCCTTATCCTTGTCCATTTAACAGTTGTCCTCTACAAGCAATTGCCTCATTATATGTTCCGAGTATCTGCATGCCAGATAAATGGAGTGAGGCGGCTGAGGCATTGTAACCAAACTCTTTACATCTCCATTGGTCTGCTGGCAAGCAGTATTTTCACTTTAATTCTATTCCTTTCCCTCTCCCTGTAACAGTTTTTAATTCATAAATCGTGTCTTACATACATACACATCAGTTCAGAAAAGACACTGGGAGACGATACCGTCCACCTGATACAAATGTACAGTGCAGTCCACGCCCGCTCAGCGTATCAGATAATACAGCACTTCAGGGCAAAGACTTGCAGTCATGCAGGCTTGGTTCCCATGCTGGTTTCTACATGCATGAACTGTACAACTCTGAGCTTCAGCTCCAGCCACCGTAAAATGGGGAGCAACAGCAGTGCTTACTTCACGTGAGGTTTGTGAAGATTCAATGCAATAAACGAATATATAGCGCTAAGTTCTCTGCCTCGTGCGAAGTAAAACGAGTAGTGATAAGCAATACTTACTATTATCATTTTCACATAACAGAAAGAAAAACAACAGCAGCAGAAACAAAGATGATTCATGACTCCTGAAGTGGGGGGAATACATTTTAAACTGCACCCTTTCACTAACGAGCTGTGGGTGAGGAAAAGAACTCTGCTTAAGAATTCAAGCCTTTACCAGTTCTTTGTATCACAAATTCTAAAGGCCGGGGATTTCTCCCTTCGTACAGAATAACCCAATGAAAGATGAGGCCAGGAGCTCATGGAGATGGGGAGACTGAAATGTATCTAAATTATGTGATAAAGGAGCAGGAATTTGGGGGAGTTGTCTCTGGGTAGCGTTAAGGTTTCAGGGGCCCTGGAAATTTGGAAAAAAAGGGTGATGAGCTCTCCAGCTATGAAGAGAGGCCAGCAATATTTAAACAGTTTAAGACCCATAAGCAAGCTGTGGCCAGTAAAAGGTGATCTGTGATGGAAAGTGGTTAATAACTTATTTTTGGAAAAATCATTTCTGATGTTGAAGTTATTCCTTATTCTGAGCTGTGATGACCTTATTTTCCTTCAAACCTTCCTAACAGTCTGTTGTGCACAGTACCTTGTCAGTGGTGATTTTGGCAATGAAGAAGCAGGGCTGGGTTGCAAGTGGAGTGCTGTGGGGTGGGAAAAGGGCAGGAGCCCAAGGAGAGGAGGCTGGTGAAAGGAAAATAGAACTGAAGAGCTAGTGTGAATTAACAGCAAAAATGTCAGAAAGAATGTAAGTTCTACCAGGGACCCTTGGAAATAATGGTGGGGTGCGGGGAGCGGTGGACCTCTCACATGTGATGTGATGGAAAGCTTCAGTGTCTCTGTTCAAAAGAGATAATAAAGAAAATATGAAAGCTGGAGAACATGGGATACTCAGATGACAATTATTACCTCACATACCCATGACTAACTTAAGATTTTATATAATTGTACACCTGTCCATGGAGCAATCCAAAGTTAGAAAGAAACCAAAGCTAAGAAGAGAAAGTTAAAATTACAGTTATACTTTACTTAAACTATACAAAAATGGTAATTATCAAAATACCTACAGTTAAATAAGGGCAAAACTACAAACCAGGAACTAAGAAATACCTTAAATATGTCCTGTAACATATTGAAAGCAACACAGACATAGGAATCAGCCAAAGTCAATGTAAAGTCCACTCTGGGTCCTTACTATGTGAGGAGAAAATTCACTCAAGCTCTCAATGTTTCAGGAGTCTCGTCTGTCTGAGAGGTAAGGGAGCCCTGCTGTGAGAGACTCTACCCTCACGCTCCCACCTCACTATTCGTTCAAGGTGGGGGCCCTCCATTCCTCTGGCCTCCTTGGTTTTGAGGGCCCTTCAAAACCCCTCGTTGAATTTGTGGATGTTAACATACCTCAAGAGTTTGGGCTTGGCTCATTTGTTCTGTTTCACCAGCTCCTTCACTCTTCTTGCCTTAGGTGTGGACTTTCTGCTCCAGCCACTAACCTTGTCACTGCTCCTTCTCATACCCACAGCCATGAAGGCCACAGCCCAGCCTCCAAGAAATAGTGGAGATTTTGGCAATAATAATACTGACTACTAGGTTCTCATGATAATCAGATGAGGTCATCTCTACAAAAGTATTAGTAATCACAGAAATTAACCAAATAACCCATGTCATGGTATTAAATTATCTCCAGCTTGGATTTTTTTTTTAATAAATCTTATGCTTGTCTACATATTGTGCTTTCAATTGTTATTTCTCTTGTGAGGACTTTGGGATCGGCCCCAAACATGCAAGCAAAAACATCATTTGTCCTTATGAACAAGTCTATCTGCCTGTAGAAGCAAACAGATGCAAATGTAAGAACAGCACACTTGAAAATGTTACCACGACTATGGGTACTGCAGATGTTTAAAATATGAAAAACTGGGGGTAAACCTCATTTAACCGACTCACATAGTTGAGGATAACTCCCAAAGTGCATCTATGAGTTAGTTTCAAATTCCCTGCATATTTACAGCAGCAATATGTAGACTTGGCTCTACACATCTCCTGAGAGGTCCCAGACTCTCTCCCTGGAGTCCCATTGGCCCTCCTCACACAGGCTGTAGTCTCCTCCCAAGGGGGATGCAGGACAATTCAAATGCCCGGATGCACGCACTTTGCCTCAGCTACCCTTCTCTTCCCAAGGTTGCAACATTCCTTTTTCTCCCCTTCCTTTTCCTTACCTCCACTGCACCTCTTTTATCATTATTCTTCCTGGAAACCTCTTCAACTAAGCTGTTAGCACCTTAGCCCAGACAGAAGTTCTACTAGGTTGTTCCAGGTGCCAATTAATTTGGTAGCTGTAACTGAACAACCGAGGTTTGTGTAGAGTTGACATGCTGAGAAACTGTAAATAAGAAACAGAATTCTAGCAGCCACTAAAAGTTAAATCATTATTTTAAACCCGATAAAAAATTTAGTGTTAAATTCATTACCGAAAGAAGAAAGAGTCAACATAGCAGTTGCAGAAGGAAATTGCAAGCACTTCGTGTTGAGTCTATTCTTCTGGACTCTAGTTAGCCAGCTTCTTTAAAGCTGTCGTTCATACCCAGACACTGTCCTATCCATCAGTTATAGTCGCTTGCTGGCTCAGTCACAAAGCTCCCTGTCATCCCTGGACAGGATTTTGACAGCTTCCAGAACATCAATTCTGTCACTAACACTCATTTCTCTTCAACCTACATAAGATTATATTAATTTAACCAGGCTAGAAACATTCTCTTTCTGTTAACATCAACCTTGAGGCCAGACCTGTCCTCACTGTGAGTTTTCCTGCAGGGTCCTTTTCAAGGGCTCTCCCCCTTCACCCTCTCAGTTGCCTTAGTCCATGACTCAGTTTGTGGTAGCCACACTCAAGAACACAAAAGTGTTTTCCTCAGTTGACACTCCATTAACTTTGCAGGTGAATTACTTTAGAGGTGTGCTTCTGCTAAAAATTATAACTGGCACATTCAGGTCAATTATCCCCCCTCTATCTATCCTGACATATTTTTCTCTCAGGCAGTAAGAACTGCCACCTCTCTTAGAACACCCAGTTCTCAGAGAATGTCTCAGCCAGGTGACTGCCATGCTGCTCAAGTGGGGGAGCACCTATCTCCTGGAAGAACGCCCCGCATGCTTTGCTTTGCTTTCATGCACATCTCACGTACATCACAAAACTCATACAACACATACAACACTCAAAGTGTACCATGGTTATTTTCCACACGTAGGATATTACAGGACTTCTCGTTGATTTATGTATTAATGATTTGATATGTGTTAGTATTTGATGTCTGCATTTGCTAACATAACTATAAGAGGAAAAAAGATAATAAAATACAGGTGTTCAATAAACCAATTGCTTCTCCATGTTCTCTCCCACTGCTTCCCCTTCCCTTTCCTGGAGTCCAACCAAACAACATTCTCAGAGTTTCTCACCAGGCTGGTGTATTAGTCACATTGTAGTAAGCTGTTTAACATAGAGACTCCCAAAAACAACACTGTAGAAGATATTTGTCTCTCTCCCACAACAACCTCTCCGTAGACAATTCTGAGGATCGGTAGCTCTGCTCCATGAAATCATCCAGGCACCCACATTTCTTTTATATTCTTGTCCCGCTGTGTCCAAGGGTGCTGCCCCCATCCCCATTTTTAGAGCTGACTAACCTCACCATGGTCTGCAAGAAGGAGAATGTCGAACAGCACATGTGACTTCTGTTCACATCCCTTCGGCCACAGGTTGGAGAATGTAGTCCCTACTTGAGCAGCCACCGTACCCACTGAAATTCGGGGATTCTTTAACTGAAGGAAGGAGAACTGAAGGAGGGAATAGATACGGGGTGGGGAACAATTAGCAGCAGTCGATGCCAAATCCAGTTCAGACTTAGGCTTGAGAATGCCAGGTTCACCTAGTCTAGGCACAAACATAACAGCATTTCTCATACCAGATCCTCGACAAACCTCTGCTACTGGTGCCATGCTGATACTGTCAACTGGAATCTTTTTAGGTCTCAAGCATTGTGCTGAATAATCTACGTATACGCACTCATTTAACCCTCACAGCAAACAAATGAAGTGGATACGTAGTCTTCATTTTAGAGAAAAGAGGAACTTAATTTAGAGAAATAAAGCAACTTTCCCAAGCTCAGAGAACTAAGTATCAGAATCCGGAGGACAGGGTAGAGGGAGGTGGTCACATGACTTCCACGTAAAGTTGAAGTAAACTAGACCATTGCACAAAGCTCTGAGCTAACAGAGATGAGATTTAAAGCTAGGTTTCCATGAGGAACTAGAGTGAAGACAGAACCAGAAGGAGGGCAAGAAGGCTGTTTCGGACTGGATGATGCCAGAGTTGAATAGACGAGCCATGACCTCTGCTCACCAAGACACTAAGCCAAGAGTTTGTTCTCCCTGGGGCCCACCAAATCCTGAGTGTAGAGGTAACCTGCCATTTTCTGTCCCTGCTCACTGGAGGGGGATCTCCTGCACACTGCCATAATCAGTGTCTATGCTTTAGGGCTTGGAAGGGTCTCTGTCCATATTCAGTCACTAGCCACATACATTGTGTACCATCCTTTTGTCAGAAACCTCCTAGGCACTGGGAATATAGAGATGAACAGAAAATCATCCCTTCTCTTACAGAACACAAAGTCTAGCAGGGAAAACAGACGTTAGATACTGTGCTCATAATAATGGGTAACAAATGTTGTAGTAGGGCAAGTACTGGCTGGTGAGGACCATGGTCTGCCTGATATAAAGAGGGAAAGGAGCCATTCACAACCAGGAGAGAGGGAGGAGCCCCATCATAACCAGGAGGAAAGGGCCCATTCTGCCCAGAGAAGTATCTCCGTGTACACTATGGTACACAAGTATTGCTACTTTAAGCCTCTTTCTCATGGTTGCAAAAAGGTGGCATAAGAATTATAGAGAAAAGATAAGAAAAAAAATAGAATCAGCTTATTTTATCATTGACTTTCTTCTCAGATTCTCATTTCCGAATACTGTCTCTTATTTTTTTATTTCTTTTTTAATGTTTATTTAAGAGAGAGAGACAAAGAGTGAGAGCAGAGGAGAGGCAGAGAGAGAGGGAGACACAGAATCTGAAGTAGGCTCCAGGCTCTGTGCTGTAGGCACAGAGCCCGATGCGGGGCTCGAACCCACGAACCATGAGATCATGACCTGAGCCAAAATCCGACTTGTAACCAACTGAGCCACCCAGGGGCCCAGGCGCCCCTCCTGACTCTTATGTTAATTGGATCTTTACCAAGGACTATCTTTTCCGGGGGAGCCCCTTGCCTCCCTGGAATAGCAGTTCCCCCTTATCTGTAGGGGATACATGCCAAGAACCCACAGCGGATATCTTAAATGGGGGTAGTACCAAACCCTATATACACCGTTTTTTCCTACGCATATATGCCTGTGATAAAGTTTCATTTATAAATTAGGCGCAGTAAGAGATTAACAATAACACTAACACAAATTTCTCATCTGGCTTCACAATTTCACGGAGATTTGTTCTTACCTTTGATCTTTGCAGCCTCAGCATTCGATGGTTTTTCCTTTCCTTACGAAATTGAAAACTTTCACCTTTCCACTTAAGAGAGCTTTGTGGCTTCTCTCTGGCATATCCTAACTGCCACCATCACTGTTCTTGTGCCTTGGGACCATCACTGAGTAAAAGGAAGGTTACTGAACACAGGCACTA
This sequence comes from Acinonyx jubatus, assembly GCF_027475565.1. Classification (NCBI taxonomy): domain Eukaryota; kingdom Metazoa; phylum Chordata; class Mammalia; order Carnivora; family Felidae; genus Acinonyx; species Acinonyx jubatus. The sequence goes on along the minus strand of NC_069394.1, from coordinate 66,496,082 downwards.
CAATACCGGAGCAGTGGATCCGAAAACACAGGCGGGCGGGCAGCGTACACAGCTCGCACGCGCTGCAGGCAGAGGGACGATTCACTTCCCGGGCAGGAGAGAGCAGATAGCGCGAGATTTCCACACGCTACTCAGTGCCACGCGCGCGTAATTTCAAACTTTCGAATTGTTTAATTCTGGAATTTCCCATGTAATATTTTCGGACCATGGGTCACTGAAGCCACGGAAAACAAAACCGCAGACGAGTGGGGACTACTGTGTTAATGCTTTCATTAATCCTTTCAACTACACCCATCTGACTCCCCTATCCTAAAGCTTTTCCCTGGGTATTTATGACGGACAACATCGTACAATAACCAGTTGCTACCAAATGTTAGTTACAGTCACTACTACTAATGAAAATAAAACGCCACAATACTTGTATCACCAACCCAACTAGCGCACCCCTTAAACTCTTATAAGCTAAGATACCTTTGGCAAGTGTTCATAGGATCAGAAACGTATACTATCATAAAAGAGAATAATGTGACTGATAATGAAGAGTCCTGCTGTCATTATTCACACAAGCCAAGACTGCAACTCTTAGGTAAAAAATAGGGAAGGCTGGAAAAAAAACAAAAGAAAGAAAAAGAAAGAAAGGAAGGAAGGAAGGAAGGAAGGAAGGAAGGAAGGAAGGAAGGAAGGAAGGAAGGAAGGAAGGAAAGAGAAAAGAAGGAAGAAAGAAAGAAAGGAAGAAAGAATAGGGAAGGCTGCTGAGTAGTTGTCCCTATAGTATAGACCCTCATGATTGATTACATCCATAATTAATTCAGCTCAGAGCAACTATAAAAGGTAAATAACCCATTAGCATGGAATAAGAAAGAGTAAAGAATTCAGGAAGTAATGCTGGCATCTTCAGAGGGGTATGGTCTCCTTTTTTGAGGTACATTGCATCCAGGATTGTGTTGCTGTCTAAATCACAAATACTTCAATCATTCCCCCAAATATTTATTGTGTGTGCTAAGTACTAAAAATGTCCAGTAACAGACACAGTCCTTGCCATATGAATCAATGCACATACAAATAAAGCTGTGAGTATAAACTGCTATAAAGGTTATGGAGCAAAGTTAAAAGAGTTTGATGAACATTTTGAGAGGAGAGTAATTTAAATTAAGGGGCCAAGGAAAGTATTGCTAAAGAAGATATTTAACTCCAAAACGAATAGGAATAGGCCATTAAAATGGCAGGAGATGAGAATGGCAACAGATGCTGAATGCAGAGGAGGATGGGATTTGAGAATCAAAGCCATATAAGTGGAAATCAATGCTCCTGTGTAAGCAGGGGCAGTGAAGTTACCTGTGTTCTGCAGTACCCCAGCTCCCCTGGCTAAGGCATGCTAAGAGCATCATAAGATCTCTAACTCTCAACCTGGGTCATTAGATTCTTGGTGTTAGGTTGTCTTCTGTCTTTAGGATCAAGAAAGAACAGAAGTTGCAAACAGTTTGAACTCTGACTACTGAGGTTGTCACTGTGTCAATCCTTGAGCTTTCCACGTAAAATTAATCACGGGCTCACATACTTTAACCACACTTTACAGGTTCACTGTTGCTGTATTATAATTAAATATATTACAACTTACAATTTTTGTAATTTTATGTAAATTGTAATATTTACAATTTTTCTCTCCTTCTAGCTTGTGAGATTATAGTGTACAGAAATGTTATATTTTTGTTTATATTGCTAAAACCTAGCACACTGCCTAGAAAAGGGTAACTCCTCTATATATGTATATTAAAAAATACGTGAAAAACATAAGTCAATTGATCAATCAGTCATTATTTTCTGTAGGATTCTGTTGTAATTTAAGGAGATATGGGTTTATATACATTATGTATTTTTATATAGAAGTCTCTAAAAATAGTGATTGATAAGAAATAGTTTCTTTGTTTCATTGCATGATTCTCAAAATCTTAGTGAAAGAAAATAGGTGGAAAAATATGCTGACCCAGACATTAAGTATGCAATTATTTATTTTCTTATGAAAATGTCTGGGGTGCCTGGGTGGCTCAGCTGGTTAGGCCAACGACTGGCTCAGGTCATGATCTCGCAGTCTGTGAGTTCTAGCTCCGCATCGGGCTCTGTGCTGACAGCTCAGAGCCTGGAGCCTACTTCAGATTCTGTGTCTCCTCCTCTCTCTACCCCACCCCTGCTCGCGCTCTGTGTCTGTCTCTCAATAATAAATAAACGTTAAAAAAAATTTGTTTTAGGAAAAAAATGTCAATGAGTTATGAAGGCTAGTTAGATGGAGATACAAAGCCTTCTACATCACTACTTGACTTCAAAAATGAATGCATTCATCCTCAAAAAAATGAGTCAGCACTGGGTTATTTTGTGCTCTCATTGAAAATGTGATGTTTTCGACTAAAAAAAGACTTATATTCCAAACTAATGTTATATGAATGCAATTATTCTCAAAATGTCCTATTTGGAATCACTACATCGTGTATAATAATGCCAAGCACCCAAAGTTGCTGAGAATCTTTCACCACTGACAATGGCTAGGTATCAAGTATAATAGGACCAGATGCAGCAAACAAATTAAAATGTGTGTCTTTGTCAAATGACACTGTTTCGAGGAGTGTAAGTGACATGGCAATTAATGTCTGTGAACAGCTGGTTTTAAAGATTAAAGAAAGTGATTATTTTGCCCTGCCAGTGGACAGATCCACCTAAGTGTGCTGAAATGTTAGTATTTTAAGATACATTTCCCTGAAACACTATGGATAAGTTGTCCAGAAAAATTTAACCCAGTCTTACAACAGGAGAAGACCATTTTGAAGTATTTCAAGGGTAACCCAGAATTTCAATATATGAACCAGGAACTTTATGTTTCTGTTTCTATGGTCAGAACTGAATCACAGACTTATCAAAGTAGGAAATGATTTGATTACAAAGAATGATTCAGATTCTTCCTGGATATGCTGCCTCTTTTATTCCCATAATATTGGTCTTTAAAAAAAAATTTTTTGGGGGCGCCTGGGTGGCGCAGTCGGTTAAGCGTCCGACTTCAGCCAGGTCACGATCTCGCGGTCCGGGAGTTCGAGCCCCGCGTCAGGCTCTGGGCTGATGGCTCCTGGAGCCTGTTTCCGATTCTGTGTCTCCCTCTCTCTCTGCCCCTCCCCCGTTCATGCTCTGTCTCTCTCTGTCCCAAAAATAAATAAACGTTGGAAAAAAAAAAAACCTCTTTAAAAAAATTTTTTTAATATTTATTTATTTTTGAGAGAGAGAGACTGAGCATGAGCAGGGGAGGGGCAGAGAGAGAGGGAGACACAGAATCTGAAGCAGGCTCCAGGCTCTGAGCCGTCTATGGGTCTCAAAGTCATGAATCATGAGATCATGACCTGAGCAGAAGCTTAACCGACTGAGCCACCCAGGTGCCCCATATTGGTCTTTTAAAAAGAGGGGCAAAGGGAGAACATGTTTCCATGTATTTGGAGAACTATCATGAGTTTTAACAGGAATGTTCCTCAAAATGGCTATACAATCACGAAGTCCCAAGGCCATGAAGACGAAGTATTTATAAAGCCCAAGCATCATTTTTTCTTTAAGCCAAAATATCACCACTGGCTGATTGCCATGCTGAACACTAATTACCAAACCCAACACAGTAGAGGCTTGACATCCATGTGGGATGTGTCCTGTGACCTTCCAGACCTTAAGAATATTCAGGAATAGTAAACACAGAACTGGCAATAGACTGTGTTTTGAAGGATATTTTCACAAAGTAACAACACTCTTATCACTCCAAGAGAGTCATTCCTTGGATGAAGCCAATTCATTCACATAGCAAATGTTTATCGAGGTCTTTCTTTCATAGCTCAGAAACCTCCAAATTAGTTTCACAATGTCCTTGACTTCCATTCTCACTTTAGCAAATCTACAAGTTGAGGAGTTACTTGCACATAGTTCATATAAAAATGTTAAATCTGCCAGTGCAAATATTATAATTTATTTAATATACACAACATTTTTATAAGATTTTTTTAAAGAGGTGATGACATACTCTAAACTTTCCTGAATTTTATTCCTTATTTGGGAAAAGATGACAAATACATTGCCTTGAGGCCAATCAAGACCAAATCTCAGACAGTGCGTCTCACTTTAACTCCCTAGTTAAGGGAGTTGTCCCTAGGACAACTGCGTTTTTTAGTTTTTAAAACAAATCAACATTGCTTCTTCTCTTTCTACAGACATGTTTATCCTAGTATCTCAGAAGCCCAATAATAAATCCAAAACTTTCTTCAACATATCCCACTGGAGACTTAGGCTCCTTATGGAAATAAGTTTTCTTCTATTTACACAGTTATGTCAGATTTTGTAAGGTACACTTGTGAATGAGGCCCCACCCATGACCCTTGTTGCATAGGAAATTCATAAAAAACGCAAGTAAGTAATAAGTCATATTAAGTATTATGAACTATTTTTTTTAATGTTTATTTATTTGAGAGAGAGTGCATGAGCAAGGCAGGGGCAGAAAGAGAGAGAGGGAGAAGAGAATCCCAAGCAGGCTCCACACCATCAGTGTCGATCCTGATGCAGGGCTTCACCTCATGAACTATGAGATCATGACCTGAGCTGAAACCAAGAGTCTGAGACTTAACTGACTGAGCCACCCAGGTACCCCGACCTATTTTTTTTTTTAAATTACTTATGTGAAGTGAATTAGTTAGGAATTAGGTCTTTGAGACAAAGTTATGACCTGGATCCTGAGGACAGTGTTGTAATACCTTGAAAAAAAGTAGGAACAAGCACCTCTTTATTGTAAGGCTCACCTGGAAAGGAGAGGCTGTGACTGAGAAGTGGCATGAATAGGTGGAGAGAAGACAAGATGGTTCCTACCCCTTTGTTTTAAGCAAAGGAATTTAGATTTGATTTGGCAGGTACACTTTTTTTTTTAAGTTTATTTATTTTGAAAAAGAGAGTGCACAGGTGTGTGCACATAAGTGGAGGAGAGGCAGAGAGAGTGGGAGAGAGAGAATCCCATGCCAGGGTGCTCAACACAGGACTCAGTCCCATGAACAAAACTGTGAAACCATGACCTGAGCCGAAATCAAGAGTCAGATGCTTAACCAACTGAGGAGAAGAATAGCAGACTAGTAATTATCTGGGAAAATGTGTCCTTTTAAAAATTGGTAGAAAATAAGTCAGAAAGAAACTGAGCTACCAGATTGTCTCAATAATTCAAATTATTGAATAATTATATTCAATGATGAGTGACAGGATGAGGTCCAGCTGTAGAAGCAATGAAAAAGAACCCAATTTAAGAGGCCCTGTAGATAGTGAATGATAAGGACCAGAGACTGATCAGACAGGAACCTGAAGCAGAATCTAGTATCAAAATAGCTCCAAAATGGTGAGCCTGGCAACATTTAATTGTGAAATGCTATTTAATTAATGAAGTCAACATATATTAATTGAGCAGCTATTTATATGACAGGCACTATTCTGGGTACTTGGGAACCAAAAAGACAAAACTCCTTGTCCTTAAGGAGTTTATATTCTACTGAAGTAAACACAAGGATCTGTGAAATTAGATACAAAAGGAGGTTGAACCAGATAATCTCTAAGGTCCATTCCAACTCTTATTGTTGTGATTCCAAAAATGATGGAAGAGGACCTCACATTTTTAAGAAACATGTAGGTCATCAAACTTCCTTCATTCTAAAAGTACTTACTGGGCACAAACTATATACAAGGCATTGTCCAAAGCCCTGAAAACACAATAGCAAACAAGACAGCTCCTTGTCTGATTGGGCCTGTATCTAAAGGGGATGCATGCAAAAAAGTCACTGAAGGGCTTAAACTGAGATTGATCTGATCCAATTTATGTTTTAAGAAGGTCACTTTGCTGTCCTACAGAAAATGAGTTGAAGGGGATCACAGGCTAAAGAGGAAAGTTTCCTTCAAAGACAGCTAGGAAGATGAAGGTGGTCTCATTGGACATGTAAAGGAGTTAATGTTAAGATATCTGATAGGGCTCCTGACTGGACTGGATATGTGGTGAGGATAATGGTGGCATCATGGATACTGTTATGTTTCTGGTTTAAGCAATAAGAAGTCTGTGATGCCTTTTATTGTGACATGGGAAATTGTCAGGAGGAATAGAAATTAAAGGGAAAAAACAAAGCTCTTAAGGAAAACTTTCTTATTAGGGAATTTCTGACTGGGGGTGTAAGTAAGAAAAGGTATCTCAAATGTCAAGTAATAGAACTTCATCAGAGATTCCAGATGTATGGAATCCACCAGTGTAGGGTGGATATGAATATTTAGGGCTTTGATCTATTGGCTTTTTTTGCATCCAAGCGCAAGTTTTAGGGGTTTCAGTGGGCAGGGAGAGAGCAAAGCTTGCAGACTGAAGCTGAGTAGAGTCTTTGATATACACGCCAGAAAAAAACATTACAAAATATTTACCCATCATCAAGTAGCTTATTAGCACTGTTACACCACATATCACTGACAGTGAAGAGTCTAGGCAGGGATATTCTTTACCATCTTAGTGCCACAGGCAAGACTGAAAGGCAAACAGAAATGCTTTGGGGGGAAAATTAAATGACTTCCCTGTAATAAATGAGACTGAATGGCAAAGTCAACATCCTGTCCCATAGCTCAGGTAATATAAAACCTTTATTTACAATGCTGGTCTCTGTTATTGCATTAATTGGTATCTAAAAGTCACCATCTCTGCCTTAATCCTTATTTAGAAACATCCAGTTGTGAAATACATTGGTGGTACCCAGAAGCAGCTAATCAATACTGCAGGGATTCTTTCTGACATGGAAAATCAGAACTTGGCAGGTAAATGGACTTTCTGTCCTGGCTCTCAAATCAATAGGTCAATTGGTTCTGGCTCCAAGTATTCAATATATATTTAACCTAAAAATAATAGACTCTTTTGAGCCAGTTCTATGAATCTCTATTAGTAAGTTATAGGTTATTGGGAAAAGACTTAAAAATAATTGACAGGATAATTCAATAGTGAAAAGGTAGGGAATCACTTTTGTATGGGATCTTAGTGATATCTCTGGTTCATTGTTTTTCTCTAAGAGCTACCCCTATAAGATTCTACCCCTATAAGAGCTCTCAGATCTTTCCCCTCCTCTCTTCTTACCCACTCTCATGATCTCACCCTCCAATGCTATTTAATTAATGTAGTCAACATATATTAATTGAGCAGCTATTTATATGGCATGCACTATTCTGGGTACTTGCGAACCAAACAGACAAAAATCTTTGTCCTTAAGGAGTTTAAATTCTCCTGAGGTAAACACACAAACAAGAAACATGTATGTAAACAAATTATATAGTATGGTAGCAGGCGGTAAGTGCTATGAAAAAAAAAAAACAAAAAGACAAGGTAAAGTAAAGTAAGGAGGAATCAATATGGTAATAAGACAGGGATATCTGGTGAGGAAGTCGTCATGGAGAAGGTAAAATCTGAACAGACATTTGCCTGGTGAAGGAGGAGGAGCTGGTGAGGCAGGATCTGTGGGGAAACTGTTCCAGGCAGAGGAAACAGCCAGAGCAAGAGCCCAAGGCCAAAAATGCACGGAGCCCTAGTTAGCTAAAATGGGTGAAGCAAGTGGTAGAAGTGACATTGGGTTCTTTTCTCTTCTCCTCAGCAGCAGGACTCAAGTCAGAAATGTAGGAGTTACCACAGACTTCTCTTCTCTTCCCAAGGCCATCAACTCCATCATGATATCATGTGGCTTTTCCCTCATAAATACCCCTCCAATGTCTCTTCTGACTTATTTTACACTGTCATCATTCCTTATGGAGATAGATGAAGTAGGCCTTAGCTATCTTCCAATCCACTGGTTTTCAAACTGCATACCTGTGAGTATCAGGAATGCCTCAGAAGTGACCCAGGTTGTTCACTTTAGGAAAGTGGGGAGGACCCATTATCTCACTGATGATAAAGATATATCCAAGAATGTTTTCTAAAATGTTAACTGGGATTATCTCTGGGTGATAGGATTTCAAATGTTCTTTACCATTTTTTTTTTTTTTTCGAGAGAGAGAGAGCACATGAGCAGGGGGAGAGGGACTGAGGAAGAGAGAGAGAGAGAGAGAGAGAGAGAGAGAGAGAGAGAGAGAGAGAATCTCAAGCAGGCTCCACCCTCAGTTCAGAGCCCAAAGTGGGTCTCAATCTCACAACCCTGAAAGCATGACCCTGAGCCAAAATCAAGAGTGGGATGCTCAACAGACTGAGCCACCCAGGTGCCCCTGGTATTTACTTCTTTTTAGAACTTTTTGTATTACTTACTTTTTCTTTGGAAAAGTATATATTACATTTATAATAAATTTTTAAAAATTTTTAATGTTTATTCTTATTTTTGAGAGAGAGAGAGAAAGAGAGAGAGCGCGCCAGTGGGGCCGGGGCAGAGAGGGAGACACAGAATCTGAAGCAGACTCCAGGCTCTGAGCTGTCAGCATAGAGCCCGACATGGGGCTCGAACTCACCAACCGTGAGATCATGACTTGGGTCGAAGTCAGATGCTTAACCAACTGAGCCACCCAGACGCCCCAATAATATAAAAAATTTTAATAAAAATGTTAATAATAGGGACACCTTGGTGGCTCAGTCAGTTGAACGTCCAACTTCAGCTCAGGTCATGATCTCACAGCTCATGAGTTCGAGCCTGGAGTCGGGCTCTGTGCTGACAGCTCGGAGCCTGGAGCCTAATTCGGATTCTGTGTCTCCCTTTCTCTCTGCGCCTCCCCCACTCATGTTCTGTCTCTCTCTCTCTCTCTCCCAAAAATAAACAAACATTCAAAACAAATTTTTTAATGTTAATAATAAACTCCTTCTGGGGATTATCTTATTTATTGACATGGGGAAATACATTGTTGAGTAAAAGTCAATATATAAGATGATACTGTAAAAAAGAGAGAGAGAGGCAAACCAAGAAGCCGACTGTTAACTATAGAGAGCCAAATGATAGTTACCAGAGGGGAGGTGGGTGGGAGAATGGGTTAAATTGGTGATGGGGACTAAGTATTTCATGGAAGTACTGAATAACTACATTGTACACCTGTAACTAATATTACACTGTATGTTAACTAGAATTTTTAAAAATTTTTTAAATGCCTATTTATTTTTGAGAGAGAAAGAGAGACAGAGCGCAAGCAGGGGAGGGGTGGAGAGAAAGGGAGACACATAATCCCAACCAAACTCCAGGCTCTGAGCTGTCAGCACAGAGCCCGTCAAATTCACAAACAGCGAGGTTATGACCTGAGCCAAAGTTGGCCACTCAACCAAGTCACCCAGGTGCCCGAAAGAACTGTAATTTAAATAAAAATAAAATACAAATAAAATGCAAAATAAAATGAAATAAAGTAAAATAAAATAAAATAATAAAATAAAATAAAATAAAATAAAATAAAATAAAATAAAATAAATAAAAGGATACTGTGTCTCTGTCTTTACAGAATGGAGACTACGAGATACATGCCAGCATGTTAGTGATGGTTTTCTCTGAACACTGATGACAGGTGACTTTCCGTTTGTGTGTTTCTATACTAGTACATGTTTTATGCATCGAATAAATATATTTTATATTTATAATTTTTTTAAATGACAATGTTGTTTTTATTCATTCCATACATTTTAGAAAAACTAGTATCTAGAAACTTGATTGTATATCATATTTACATTGAAACTACTTTTGTTAATGCTAATTAAATCTCTTACCCATTTTCACCTCTTGATATGTATACTACTACCCTACTGACTTACTGCCACCTCTAGAAACCCAGGAAAAGAAGACGATGTTCATGCAATTGTTTCTCTTTGTGCGGCCCCAAGATAAGGGGAAATGACAGACAAATGGCTTTGGAGAGACTGCATAGGAAGACCTGCAGTTCTTCTAAACAGCAAATGGATAAGGGCTGGGACTATAAACACCAACCTGGGAATCCTCATCACATTTGTCTCCAGATTCCCACAACGATAATATTGTGTATTTATCTCGGTTGTTTAATCCCTGTCCTTTAACTTATATTTCTCAGCTCTGAAAGCCCATTTTTTCTCATGCTGAAATATGTGCAATATCATTTGAATCTCTCCCCTTCAGAACTGCATTCTCTTGGTCACATTCTAATCAGAAAGGGTTAAACTTATGGACCTTACATTACACTTGTTCCTAGAAATCCTGACCAGAAAAGCTCTCCTCAGTGAGCCCTCAGTGTCTTTATTTTATATATTTTATATCTAAGCCATCTTCCCAGTCAATGAACCTCCCTAAAAGATTAATGTAGTTTGAACTTTTATAGAGGAATATCATTTGTGTGCTGTCATATTTAGCACAAATGGTGCTTCAGTCACAGCTCAGTAATATTCCAGCATATTATTTCCATGGCATTTGAGAGTTTAAAGAATTATTGAAGGGCACGCTGTACTCATTTGGTAATAAGGCAGAGAGCACTGCCGTCTACATATGATTTCAACAAATGGAATCACTACTAATTTCATTGCACGTAGCAAAATAGTTGTGATAATAATCCAGGTAAAATATCCCACTGGAGGAAATAGAGGAGATAGAGTCTTCTATAAGACCTCCAAGAAGCACTGAAGAGGAAGTCCTAGGAGTTGAGGGCAAAATGTGGAGAAATCATCTTCCCTCATGAATACATACCTTTGATGTTGTGGTTTTATCAGCCCTGGGTGTGAGGCCACGGCCTTCGCTGGCCGTTATTTTTCTGCAGAAGCTGCCACAGACAATATGCAGCATGATGGGAATGTTGGAGCCACTGAAGGGGAATGAAGGGGTTAATGTCATTCAGGGGGAAACCCTAACCACACCAAAGCTCAGGTATTTGGTGAGAAAATTCCCTGATTTTTGGAGCTTTGCAAAGCACATAGGTGAGACTAGTTTGATCTTTTTTTTTTTTTAACATTTGAATTGACAGCTAAGTTTTAAGGAAAGGTCTTGCTTACTGTCAGCTGTCAGCAAAGAGTAGTTTAAAGGTTTCTATATCTATGCTAAATCAGAAATAGAAAGAGAAACCTGCTGTCATGAAAGATCCTTTTCATATATACTATTCCAACCCTATTTGAGGTACTGACCTTTTTTTATTAAATTATCCTTTCCAAGCAACAACAGTATTTAAATCTCCAACCTGTGAGAATCCTGAGATCAGAGACGGACCTCATCTTCCATTCCCATACCAAGAAAGGGATAACTTTGCCGTTTGGAGAACTGGCTTATTCACAAAACAGTATAGTTTCTTCTGCCTATTAACAGTTATTCTTGGGACGCCTGGGTGGCTCAGTCAGTGAAGTGTCCGACTTCAGCTCAGGTCACGATCCCGTGGTTTGGACCGTGAGTTCAAGCCCCGCATTGGGCTCTGTGCTGACAGCTCCGAGCCTGGAGCCTGCTTGGGATTCTGTGTCTCTCTCTCTGCCCCTCCCCCACTCATGCGCGCGTGCGTGTGCGCGTGCTCTCTCTCAAAAATAAACATTTTTTAAAAATGTTATTCTCTGCAATTAGCATTAACTTAATGAGACATTTTGAGAATACTGTTATTTGTACTAGTTTGAAAAAATCCAACTGTGAATTTAGACAAAAGATGACTCCCCCTCCAGTTTTCTCCCATTGCTTCCTAGCAACTTCAAGTCCCTCCTTTCCACCTGCCATGTCTTTAAGGAGTTTAAGCCTTTTAGGAAAATGCTCTTGGACTACCCTGAGGGCAGCATCTACCCGTTATTTATTAAGGGAGTGTGAAATTATTTCAACAACCTTTTCGTATCTCTCAACCGTTGGGAATTATACTATCTATAAACTAGATAAAAACCATAAAAAATATACAATGCCAATAAATGGTACATCCAAATATAGCTAGAGTGACCGCATATATGCCAAAAATTTTTTAAATATAAAAAGAAGGTTTTTACAGATTTCCTCAAAAAACAGATTGTAGGGCACCTGGGTAACTCAGTCCTTAAGCATCTGACTTGGGCTCAGGTCATGATCTCACAGTTCGTGAGTTCGAGTCCCACATTGGATGAGCTTGAGCCCCACTATGGGTGAACGCAAGCCCTGCTTAGGGTGAGCCCACCCCCCCCGCCCCCCACCCCTGGCTCACTTGTGTCCTTTCTCTCTCTCTCTAAAAAAATAACAAAAAACAAAAACAAAAAACAGAGACTGTATTCACATAGCATTTGGTATCTTGTCCATAATACCAGGATTTGTTTCCAAGCATCTTACTCCTCTCCAGGTACCCTATCTTGACGACAACACAGCAACACGTTCCATTTCTCTGACTATGTCACTGATCAGCAGTGGCCACGGACCTTACCCACATCCAGTACACATGAAATTCGGCATGTTGGCTCAGACCGGCTCTTTCTCCTACTGGATGTGAATGGTAACAGCACACTGTACTGTGAGTTGTTGCAAGTCACCTTACAACCACGAGGGGGCATCAGACCTGGCATAAAGATCACGTATTAGGTAAAGTGGAAAGGAAAAAACTGGCCCTTAATAACATTATTAAGCTCCAAATGAAGTCCCCAAGCTTGGATTACCCAATATTTTTCAGTGACAAAAAGAAAATCAACCTCTTTTAATTTTAAGGGGGTTTGAGACACATTTTCAGTTAGCCACAACAATAAAACAAGTACTGAAAAAAATGAATTATATTTATTAAAAATCTAAATCAGGAAGCACCAGGTCAAAAACTAAATAAAGTGTTTTGGTCTAGAACTTTATACAATATTCATCACCAGGCCACCCAGGAGCTGTGACAAATGAGCAAGTGTGATCAGTTAGAATAAGACACCATACCATTTCTCAGTTTCTGCCTACAAAAGATGTCTTTTACTTTTTATTTTATTTTATATTTTATTTTATTTTACTTATTTATTTATTTATTTATTTATTTATTTATTGGTCTCTGAATAAAACTGGAATTGAAGATTAGATACAATTTTATTTTTCATTCAAGGCCCAGATGGCAGCCTGCAAACACTTAATTTCTGGTCTGTTGGTAGAAATTTTAGGACCATCAGCTCTTAAGATTTTAAGTAATTCAGTCAAGTAACTACAGGCACTGTATGTTTGGGAGTTTTGTTGTCTTCAGTTTTGTTGTTGTTTTGTTTTGTTTTTAGTAAGTGTAACATATCTTAATATTCATAGCCCATCCTCAGAGGAACCCTGCAGGGTGCCCCCTGTGTCTGACAACATGGATTGTTTACAGGCCAAGGATCCACAAGGAGCAAGTTTTGAGCAGCTGGAGCTTCTGAGGACTCCGATGCAATGGAGTTCAGTGAGCATTTGGGAACATTTGGGAATTGCACCATGAGATGTTGCCTTGAGGTAGGGTTGAAAATAGAACAATGACATGTGACAGACTGGGACAGAAAGGAATTGAGGTTGCCCATGGTACTCTGCAGAAGGCAGAGCTTATGGAGGGGAGGAGTGAGTGTAGGTAGGACTCTCCGTGGCCCCCAAGATGTCCTGCCTCTTCCCTTCACCCCCAAACCCACCCTGCATAGTCTTCAGTACTATGAATCTGATGGCTTTTACTCCTGTGATTAGATTATGGTATATGACACAGGTGACTGTAAGAAAAGAGTATTATCAAGATGTCCATAACTTAATGACCTGAAACCTTTAAAAGCTTGGAGTTTTCTCCGGCTGGCAACAGAAGAGGAAATCAGAGATTTGGAGTATGAGAACGATTCAACTCACTATTGCTGGCCTGAAGACAGAAGGGCAATATGGGTGGGATATGGTTGCTAAAAGCAGGTGCCAGCTGACATCCAGCAAGTAGGCAGAAATATTTTTTTAATGTTTATTTATTTTTGAGCGAGAGAGACAGAATGTGAACAGGGGAGGGGCAGAGAGAAAGGGAGACAAAGAATCTGAAGCAGGCTCCAGGCCCCGAGCTGTCTGTACAGACCTTGTTCCAGGGCCCCAACTAACGTGAACCACAAGATCATGACCTGAGCTGAAGTAGGATGCTTAACTAAATGAGCCACCCAGGCGCCCCAGATAGGCAGAAATCTTAGCCCTGAAACTGCAAATATCTGAATTCTGCCAACAATAAGCATGAACTTAGAAGCTGATTTTTTTCAGGGTGCCAGAGTTGCTCAGTCGGTTAAGCATCAGACTTTGGCTCAGATCATGATCTCACAGTTCCTTGGTTTGAGCCCTGCATTGGGCTCTGGGCTGACAGCTCAGAGCCTGGAGCCTGCTTTGGATTCTGTGGCTCCCTTTCTCTCTGCCCCTACCCGCTTCTGCTCTGCCTCTCAAAAATAAATAAATAAACATTTAAAAAAAAAAAAAGTTGATTTTTCCCGGAGTCTCCAGACAAGAACTCAGTCCAGCTGACACTTTGATTTTAGCTTTGAGTTCACCCCAAACAGAGAACCCAGCTCCACTGTGTTGGACTTCTGACCTATAAAACTGTGGGTTAATTGGGGCATCTGGGTAGCTCAGTCAGTTAAGTGTCCAACTTTGGCTCAGGTCATGATCTCACAGCTCAGGTCATGATCTGCCAGTTCACAGGTTCAAGTCCCATGTTGGGCTCTGTGCTGACAGCTCAGAGCCTGGAGCCTGCTTCAGATTCTGTGTCTCCCTCTCTCTGCACCCCCTCCCCACTCGCACTGTCTCTCTCCCAAAAGTAAACATTAAAAAAATTTTTTTAACTGTGGGTTAATAAATCAGTGCTTTTTGAAGCACATTTTGAAATTTGTGATATTTTGTTACACAGTAGTAGATAACAAGTACATTTGTCAAATCAATTGGTAAGCAGAGAAAATTATTTTGGCAGGAACAGTGAAGAAAGAATGTAAGGAGGTGGAGCTGAATGGAGGAATCCTACTGAAGAAAAGACTATTCACATATTAAGAGCAAGTGGCAAACAGTAACTGAGATTTGGGTAAGACAGATTATCAACACAGAAGATACACAAAAATCACATAGGAATGGACATAGTCTTTATAACTTCTAAAACCCAGTCCTTCTGGAACACTGATCGCAACATTTGGCAATGAATAACTGTAGTGTATAATTACATTTATAACTCAGCTAAGTGAGTATGAATTTATAGGCAACGTATACGATTATGATATATATTTACATGGGACAAATATGTAAGGAGAACCTTATGACTTACTGCCAGAGCCTAGCAGAGCCCTAGCTCAGCAAATGGTCCAATACACGTGGGTTAAGAAATCTGAAATTGTAGGATAAGCTAAGTTTTATGTTTCCTGGTTTTCACACTAACATGTATACCAATTGTTTAATATTTTTTAATTTTCATTGAGTGATTTTGAACTATTCTAACAACTAGGGAATTGACAGATTAAATGACAGAGGTAGCTTTGTCATTTACTAAGAGTTGTATCTGCTTATGTACAACTTAATATGTGTGAATAGTGAAGTCCTTATATTAAAGAATAATGTGATTTTTTTTTTTAAGGCGTGGGGGTTCCTGGCTGGTTCAGTCGGTAGAACATGTCACTCTTAATCTCAGGGTCACGAATTCAAGGCCCATGTTGGGCCTAGAGCTTACAGGAAAGAGAAGGAGAGGAAGGGAAGGGAAGGGAAGGGAAGGGAAGGGAAGAGAAGGGAAGGGAAGGGAAGGGAAGACAAAAGAGAAGGGAACAGAAGGAAGTGTAGGAAGGAAGGGAAGGAGGAAGGGAGGGAGGGAGGAAGGGAGGGAGGGGAGGGAGGAAGGGGGGAGGAAGAAAGAAAGGAAGAGAGAGAGGGAGGGAGCAAAGGAGGAAAAAAGAAAGAAAGATGTGAAGCTATCACTTACAAAAGGTGTTTTTTAATAAACTTTATTTTTTAAAGCAGTTTTGGGTACACAGCAAAATTAAGTAGAAGGTACAGAGTTCCATACTCCTTTTCCTGGTATATACATAGCCTCTCCGACTATCAACATCCCCCACAAGAGTGATACATGTGTTACAATTGAAGAATCTACATTGACACATCATTATCACCCAAAGACCAAAGTTATATTAGGGTTCATCCCCTCTTGGTATTGTACATTTTATGGGTTTGGACAAATGTAGTTTCTCTGTATTCTGCTCATTATCTCACCTCGGCAAACCCCTGGCAACCTCTGATCTTTTTACTGTCTGCATAGTTTTGTTTTCTCCAGAATGTCACATGGTTGGAACCATACAATATGCAGCTTTTTCAGACTGACTACTTTCACTTAGTGATACGCATTTTTAAGTTTCCTCCATGTCTTTTCATAGCTTGATAGCTCATTTCTTTTTAGTGCTGAATAACAGTCCACTGTCTGGTTGTACCACAATATATTTATTCATTCATCTACTGAAGGACATCTTGGTTGCTTCCAAATTTTGACAATTACGAATACAAGTGTTACAAACATCCATGTTCAGGTTTTTGTATGGACATACGTTTTCAACTCCTTTGGGTATATACCAAAGAGTATAATTACTGGATCATATGATAAGAGTATGTTTAATTTTGCAAGAAACCACCAAACTGTCTTCTAAAGTGGCTGTACCGTGTTGCATTCCTACCAGTAATGAGACTTCCTATTAACTCCACATTCTCACCATCATTTACTGTTGTTGGTGTACTGGATTTGGGCCGTTCTAATAGGTATGTAGTGGTATCTTATTGTTGTGTTAATTTGCATTCCTGTGATGGCATATGATATGGAGCATCTTTTCATATGCATCATTGCCATCTGTATATCTTCTTTGCTGGGGTGGTTATTAAGGCCTCTGGCCAATTTTTAATTGGGTTGTTTTCCTATTGTTGAGTTTTAAGTGTTCTCTGTATGTTTTGGACAACAGTCTTTGCAAATACTTCCTCCCAGTCTGTGACTTTTTTTTTTTTTCCTTTCTTGACACTGTCTTTTGCAGAGCAGAAATTTTTAATTTGAATGAAATCCAGCTTATCAATTCTTCCATTCATTGATCATGCCTTCAGTGCTTTTATCTATAAAGTCATCACCCAAGGTCATCTAGATTTTTCTCCTATGTTATGTTCTAGGAGTTTAATAGTTTTGCATTTCAGATTTAGGTCCACAATCCATTTTGAGTTACTTTTTATGATGGATACAAGGTCTGATTCTAGATTCATTTTTTAAACATCTGGATGCCCAGTTTTTTCTGCACCATTGATTGAAACACAAATAGTTTCGTTCCCTTACAAACTTAAAAAAAATTTTTTTTAACATTTATTCATTTTTGAGAGATGGAGAAACAGAGGATGAATTGGGGAGGGGCAGAGAGAGAGTGAGACACAGAATCAGAAGAAGACTCTAGGCTCTGAGCTGTCAGCACAGAGCCTGACACGTGGCTCAAATCGACAGACGAGCAGATCATGACCTGAGCTGAAGTTGGACACTTAACCGACTGAGCCACCCAGGCACTCCATTCCCTACCAACTTTTAGTGAGAGGTGCCTGGTAGTATGTTAATGTACATTTGTTTGTGACCATAATAATAAATCTTGCTAAAAATCTAGGATGCAGGCATTTCATATAAAGACCCAACAATACTGTTGCTTTTATTCATTTCTCTCACAACTGCTCTGTGAGCTGGATTACTGGCGTGACCTCATTTTACAGACAGAAAGGATGACATAGAGAGATAGCAGGAAAGCTGACTTACTTGCCCTAAGAAGCCCACAGCAGAGTGAGAATTCACATTGACTGTCTCTAGCTGTGTCCTGCTCACCAGAGTACCTGATGCATGAGCATTGCTCATTTTTACTCTGTCCTTCGTAAAGCAATAAAGAAGATGCACACTGGATTCTCTAAGGAATTCTTTAAGGAAACACCTAAGGCTAACATTTTTCAGAAATGATCTTTCTCTCACATTATAAGATAAATGTGAGGAGAAACCCTGAGTCACCCAATCCGAAGGACTATGAAAACCCCTTCTGATCAGGAAAGGAGGCATCTCACAGTTTCAGTCCTTTTACTACAAAAGTAAAAAATATTAAAACTTGTTCCCTTTCTTCTCTTTGGTAGTAATGCTAACAACAAAAAAAACAATTTCCCAATTGTGAGCCTGACTTATGGGTGAAGGGAAACATGAGGAGCCTGCCTTAAAATGTTATGCTCATTTCTCTGCAAATGATTCTTCAGAAAAGTTATAACAAAATATAATTTGGGGATGTTGGGAAGTTGTGAGGACCAGAACACATCCGAATAATTTCAGAAGCAGAAAGAAGACGCTTATGTCAGCCTCCTTCCTGAGCATTGCTACTGATTTTTGTGGTTACTTCACGTGTGAATGGCTGGCGGAAAGAAGTTATATGACAAATTCATTAGTTCCTCACACGAATACTCCAGAATTTTGTGAAACTTTGCACAGACCTTTTTTTCGCTTTGGGGTCTAGCTTTCTTATTGACTTGCTTCATTTGCTGGCTGTTCCTGCTGCTCTGAATCAATGCTGCTGTCACAAGAAGATCCCATACTTCTGTCTGACATGCCTCGGGACAACTGTCCATGTGGTCACCAAGCACTTGTGTTTTTCGGAGTTGTTCAGATGTTGACTCTAACAACTGAATTTGAGAAACTATGACTCAGAAAAAGGACTCTTAAAAAAAAAAGGCAGTGTTTTTAACACATAGAAAGATTTTTTTTTAATGTTTATTTATTTTTGAGAGAGAGACAGAGACAGAGACAGAGACAGAGCACGAGTCGGGGAGGGGCAAAGAGAGAGGGAGACACAGAATCTGAAGCAGTCTCCAGGCTCTGAGCTGTCAGCACAGAGCTCGATGTGGGGCTTGAACTCACAGACCACGAGATCATGACCTGAGCCGAAGTCAGATGCTCAACCAACTGAGCCACCCAGGCGCCCCTATAGAAAGATTTTAAATAAAATCCAGATAACTGGATCTCCTGACATAATGTATTTTTTAAGTGTGATGTTACTTTTCCCCTTGTTCCTGATTAAGACTCAGTTTCTAATATCTCTATTGTTCTCCTTGCTGGTGGCATTCACTCCTCTTAGGACTTAAACTTCTTTTCATCTACATCTTTAGCTACACCCTGAAGAGACAAAAATGGGGTACCCTGGGAGTTAGGAAGATAAGCTGTTGTAGTGGGGAGGCTATGGTCTATGGAGACAGTCTTATTTTTGTCACATATGAGCTGAGGGACCTTGGACAAATTCATTCACATTAATGCCTACCCTATAGGTTCTGAGGGAGGATTAAATGAGACACTGCATGTAAAACACACAGTACTGTGCAAAGAACAGGAGTGGAATTAATAAGTGTCTATTTCAGTCAAGCCATTTAACTTCTTTGTCTCTGCTTTTTCATCTTTAAAATGGTAGTGGTAATACATAGAGTAGCAATAAAATGGAAGTAAGACAAAGCATGCAGAGTATGTGGGAAGCAGAGAGCACTCCGGGAATGTCAACCTCCCACCCATGATCGATACGGAAAAGACCATCTGGATGGAAGTTCCATGATTCTGTGACTTAAAATGTACACTTTTAAATGGACTCTCTAGGTTAGGAAATACTGTGGCCACTGTTTTTCCTGTGAATTGATGCATCATATGTATGTTTATGATAATTGCAGAGATCCCCACACATAAACTGGTACTTTCTAAATGAGGCAAATGCCATTATTACCTCTGTTTTTCTAGATCAGTGTTTTCTCAAGTGTGCCCTGGAAAGTATTCATGGCACAGCATATTTAATTAAAAGTACATGATGAGGCAGTTCAATGGTCAAGTAAGTTTGGAAAATATGGGTGAAAAAGAGTTAAGCAGTTTCTTTTAATCTAGGAAAATCTAGATATTTTTTTAAAAAAACTTTTAAGTTTATTTATTTGTTTTGAGAGAGAGCAGATGCGAGCTAGGGAGGGGTAGGGAGAGAGGAAAGAGCGAGAATCCCAAGCAGGCTCCACACTGCCAGCCCAGAACCCAACGTGGGGCTTGAACTCACAAACCTGTGAGATCATGACCTGAGCCAAAGTCAGGCAGTTAACCCACTGAGCCATTCAGTTGCCCCAACTTAGAGCTTTTAATGTGCAAATATCCATCATGACCCTCCAGAAAAGTAATGTACTATGCATTGTTTTGCAAAGGTCATCAAACTGGTGTGGGCGTACCATGCTAGAGAACATGTGTTCTCAGGAATACACATTAAAAATGCTGCTCACAGTATGATCACTAGTATGTTGCCCATTTAGGACTGAGTAGTTTTATTTTTTTTATTTTTTTAAATTTTTTTTTCAACGTTTATTTATTTTTGGGACAGAGAGAGACAGAGCATGAACGGGGGAGGGGCAGAGAGAGAGGGAGACACAGAATCGGAAACAGGCTCCAGGCTCTGAGCCATCAGCCCAGAGCCCGACGCGGGGCTCGAACTCACGGGCCACGAGATCGTGACCTGGCTGAAGTCGGACGCTTAACCGACTGCACCACCCAGGCGCCCCTAGGACTGAGTAGTTTTAAGTGCTAACACATCAGCCATGTTCAACATTTTGGGACACCATAGACTTAAGACATAGATTCCCAGCCCTACCCCAGACCTACTGAGTCAAAATCTCCAAGGATGGGGCACTGGCATCAGTATCTGTAAAAAGCTCCATTAAAGGGTGCAATGCCTGTTCAACATTGCAAAGACCTGTTGTGAAGGTTTGCATGGATCCTGAACACTGGATTTTGACAGGTGGCTTGACATGTAAATTCCCACCTCACAATAAACGGAGTCATATCATCCTCTGAAGCCCTACACACTCACGAGTCCAAGGCCTTGCTAACCCCAGAGGTCTTACTGCGACCCCTGTGAGGTCTGACCTGGGGCCCAGCATAGAGCACAATGCTTTGCAGTCACTGACACCCAGTACAAGTTTTTTGAGTGAATGACACTTTTATTTTTAGTTTTATGTTTTTTAAATATTTTAAATGTTTATTTATTTCTGAGACAGAGAGAGACAGAGCATGAGCAGGGGAGGGGCAGAGAGAGAGGGAGACACAGAATCGGAAGCAGGCTCCAGGCTCTGAGCTGTCAGCACAGAGCCTGACGCAGGGCTCAAACTCACGAACCGTGAGATCATGACCTGAGCCGAAGTCGGTCGCTCAACCGACTGAGCCACCCAGGCGCCCCACTGAATGACAGTTTTAAACTCAATGAATTGGTTAAAGATAACTCTATAGCCATCTCATATATTACTGGAATTCTGATACTAACTACACTGTAATTAACAAGATCATCTCCATGCCTCCTTCCCACTTCACCCTTTTGTACTACTAGAAGTAGTGTTGTCTGGAATTGAGCCAAAAAATACATCCAGATGGATTTTCACTTCACTCCACTAAGTGGTCTTAGAAACCTGTTGAAAGCAGTAACCCAACTGTACTGGTTCCTGATTGCTATTACAGCAAAGTACCACAAACGAAGTGGCTTACAACAACATATTTATTGTCTTACAGTTCTGAAGGTCAGGAGTCTAAAATCAAAGTGGACACAGGGCTTCATTCCTTCTGGAGACTTCAGGGGAGAATTTATTTCCTTGACATTTTCAGCTTGTAGAAACTCCCACATTCCTTAACTTATGGCTCCTTCATGCCACTCCAACCCCTTTCTTCCATCATCAGTTTCCTGCTACTGACCCTGTTCCTCCTGCCTCCCTCTTACAAAGGCCCTTATGATTACATTGGCCCACCTGGAAGATCCAGGATAACCTCCCTGTCTCAAAATTCTTTTTTCTTTTTTTTTTAATGTTTACTTACTTTTGAGAGAGAGAGAGAAAGACAGAGAGGATGAGTGGGGGAGAGGCAGAGAGAAAGGGAGACAAAGGATCCCAAATGGGCTCTGCACTGACAGCCAGAGAGCCCAATGTAGGGCTCGAACTCACAAACCCCGAGATCATGACCTTAGCCAAAGTGAAGTTGGACACCAACCAACTGAGCCACACCCAAGAGCCCCTCAAAATTCTTAATCACCTCTGCAAGCCCCTTTTACTTTGTAAGGTGACATATTCACAGGTTCCAAGGATTGGGATTTAAACATCTTTGGGGCAAACATTGTTCTGCCCTACTGCACCAACAATTTCTCAATTCATCTACAATGTATATTGACACACACAATGTCTAAAAAGTATAGGGCATTCCTGTGTGCTATCAGGGATCCCAAAGGTAACAGACCAAGTCCCCAGTCTTCAGATCCTATTAAGGACCTAATAAGGCAAATAAAATAAATTTATAAATGATTTTCAGTTCAAAGATTTGTAAAAGCAAACGAAAAGGACAGAACAATATGGTCTCTCAGAGCCAAACACAGGAAATTAAGTAGGACACTAAATTCAGAAAGTGCCAAAAGTTAAGGTTGTCATGGCAACATGAACTCAGTAACACAGCAAAACCTGTTTTTCAAAAGTATACACTTAACAGCTTTGCACAATTATGATCTGCTGAAAGAGCAGCTTTCATTCAATGATCCAGAACCTTTACAACTACAGATTAGCTCTTGTTCTGTAGCTATAAGACAAGAATGGCTTGCCTCACCAAATTCAACTTCACAAATATTTAGATGTCATCCACTATGTGTAAGACATATAAGACATTGAGTAAGTACTGAGGGGATACAAATATGCATAAGACAGGGATGTCTGGGTGGCTCAGTGGGTTAAGCGTCCAACTCTTGATTTCAGCTCACGATTCATGAGTTCAGGCCCTGCATCAGGCTCCACGGAGCCTGCTTGGGATTCTCTCTCTCCCCCTCTGTCTATCCCCTATCCCACTCACACTCTGTCTCTTTCAAAATAAAAAATAAACATTAAAAAAAGAAGAAGATGCTAAGGTGGGAACCCCCTAGGGAAAGCTCAGAAGCTGGAAAGAGCAGAGTGTTTAGAGGAACAGTAATTAACAGTCTGGCTGAAATAAAGATTACATGAAAATGGTCTTATAGAGCCAGGGCTGGGAATGATAGGCAATAATGTGGTTAGCAGATATCAGTATTTTCAATAAGTATATTCCACAGATTTAAAAAGTCAAAGGTCTCTTTCAGAACAGCCCTTATCTGATTTTCTCAAACTTCTTACTGATCAAATAAAAAAAAAAAAACAACTTCTTACTGATCACGCTGTTCTGTGGCCACCTGCCTTGACATATGTTGTTCCCCTGCACCTGAAATACAAGGCAGAAATTGTATCAGTTTTCTAGATAAGGAGGTTGAGAATCAGGAAGTGGTGAAAGAGGGGTTTAAATGTTGTCTATCCGATTTCAAAGACCAAGTGATTTACTTACTTTGATTACTGATTATTCGATGTCTCTGTCCCCAGTGAGACTCCAAATATCTTATGGATAAGGTTCACATCTCATTCAATTTTGTATCCTCAGAACCTAGTTCAATGACAGACACACAGTGGGGCCTATGTAATTTCTGTTGAATGAGTGAATAAATAAATTTTAGGCAAGCAGTTATTGAGGCAAGGTGTTCCTTTCCCTGTGGAGGTGAAATGTTTTTCCACATAGCAGTGATGTTCATTGCATGCCCTGTCACAGCAAATGTTTGGTGGACTTTATTCATCAACTGGTTATTTATAATAATTTTTAAAAATAGGCATGAGCTTCATGGATGTCCCTTCCCTCATCCTAATTTATGCTTGCATCTTTCCCTTCTCCTGTTCCGTCCAAAACTTATTCCCAGGAGTATTGAAAAACACAATCTCCAACCCACAAACGTATGGCCAACTAATCTTTGACAAAGCAGGAAAGAGTATCCAAAGGAATAAAGACAGTCTCTTCAGCAAATGGTGCCAAGAAAACTGGGCAGTGACATACAGAATGAACCTGGACCACTTTCTTACACCATACACAACTCATACACAAACACATACACATACGTAAACTCAAAATGGATGAAAGACCTCAATGTAAGACAGGAAGCCATCAAAACCCTCGAGGAGAAAGCAGGCAAAAACCTCTCTGACCTTGGCCGCAGCAACTTCTTACTCAACACATCTCCGGAGGCAAAGGAAACCAAAGCAAAAATGAACTACTGGGACCTCATCAAAATAAAAAGCTTTTGCACAGCGAAGGAAACCATCAGCAAAACTAAAAGGCAACTGACAGAATGAGAGAAGATATTTGCAAACGATATATCAGATAAAGGGTTAGTATCCAAAATCTGCAAAGAACTTATCAAAGTCAACACCCAAAAAACAAATAATCCAGTGAAGAAATGGGCAAAAGACATGAATAGACACTTCTCCAAAGAAGACATCCAGATTGCCAACTGACACATGAAAAAATGCTCAACATCACTCATCATCAGGGAAATACAAATCAAAACTACAATGAGATACCACCTCACACCTGTCAGAATGGCTAACATTAACAACTCAGGCAACATAGATGTTGGGGAGGATGCAGAGAAAGAGGATCTCTTTTGCATTGTTGGTGGGAATGCAAGCTGGTGCAGCCACTCGGGAAAACAGTATGGAGGTTCCTCAAAAAACTAAAAGTAGAACTATCCTACGACCCAGCAATTGCACTACTAGGCATTTATCCACGGGATACAGGTGTGCTGTTTCGAAGGGACACATGCACCCCCATGTTTATAACAGCACTATCAACAATAGCCAAAGTATGGAAAGAGCCCAAATGTCCATTAATGGATGAATGGATAAAGAAGATGTGGTATATACATACAATGGAGTATTACTCAGCAATCAAAAAGAATGATATCTTGCCATTTGCAACTACGTGGATGGAACTAGAGGGTATTATGCTAAACGAAATTAGTCAGAGAAAGACAAATATCATATGACTTCACTCATATGAGGACTTTAAGACACAGAACAGATGAACATAAGGGAAAGGAAGCAAAAATAATATAAAAACAGGGATGGGGACAAAACATAAGAGACTCTTAAATATGGAGAACAAACAGAGGGTTACTGGAGGGGTTGTGGTGGTGGTGGGGGGTGCTAAATGGATAAGGGGCATCAAGGAATCTAATCCTGAAATCATTGTTGCACTACATGCTAACTAATTTGGGTGTAAATTAACAAAATAAAATTTACAAATAAATAAATAAATAAATAAATAAATAAATAAATAAATAAATAAATAAAATGAATGAATGAATGAATGAATGAATAAATAAATAAATAAATAGAAAAACACCATCTCCAATCCTTGAAGATGATATTCTAGCATCCTTGCCAATTGGGTTTCTATCTCCCACGGTCCAGAGACCCCCACCTAAAACCACTATATAATTTGTGATGTTACTGGGCTTCTCAGAGTCTATTTGAATTGGCTTCCATCAGAGTTTGCCTATTTTCTCCTTCTCCTCTCCTAGACTCCTAGAGCTTTTTTTTTTTATTTTTTATTTTTTTAAGAGAAAAAGCATGTGCAAGCTGGGGAGGGGCAGATGGAGAGGGAGAGAGAGCATCTCAAGCAGGTTCCACACCCAGTGGGGAGCCCAACTTAGGCTCGATCTCATAACCCTGAAACCATGACCTGAGCCAAAATCAAGAGTCAGACGCTTAACCGACTGAGCCACCCAGGAGCCCCATCCCGGAGCTTTTTATCATCTAAAAGCATTTTGGTGATCCTTTCTTTCCTTTTTCTAATTACAATAAGAGAAGATCATTTGCTCTTTGCCTATTATTTCACCTAAACTTGGTAAACCCCCAGTCTACTTTGACCCTGTATTTTCCTCCTCTGACTTTATATACTTTGCCTCCTACTCTTTCTACAAGGTCTGTTTCATTAAACGTTTCTCAAAAGACACGTTATTTACTCTTCACTCATGACCCTTCCCTGGTTCTAATTTCCAAGTATTAGAAAAACTGCTAACATCTCTTCAAAACTACAAACTAGGAAACTTGGAGAAGTACTGAATTTATCTTCTATCCCATACTCTCAACACTAAATCACCAAATTTTGCCAATGTCTTCTGTACCAAAATGTTCATGACATGCCTTCCCTTCTATTTCTTACTCACTACAGGCTTGTCGAATTTACTATAATTTTCTCAACATTCTTTGCCTTTATGTTATCCATATTACTACTGACAAAGGTATTTTTGGTGTGTTTTGCTTTAAATGGGACAATTTCACTCTCTAAGCCATAACACAGTCTCACAGGCCTTCGGATCCTGTCAGAAGTCTTCACTGTATACTTGATCAAGACGCTATGAATTAGCTGAATTCTTTAGCTTCCTTCTGTGTTTCAAAGTCTCCCCTTCTCGCCAGGCTTATCTCCTTAATGATCTCTCCCTACTCTGACCTTCCAGTTTCTTCTTCTGGAGTTTGAATAAACTCCATTTATTCAAATACTTTCAGAAATTCTCCCTTCCCATGGAGGCTTATTAGTTAGATCCCATACTATCGGGAAATCCTGTCAGCATGACCCTCAAAATATATACAGAATCTCCATGTTCAGTGCCACTGACTGGGGTGGGCCAGCACCCCATTTTCTAAGATTGGGGCAGTCACCTCCAGGATCTCAGCTGTCCCATTGCACTCTGTTCTCAACCAGGAGTTCCTCTGATACTTTTAAAAATATAATCAAATGGGGTGCCTGGGTGGCTCAGTCGGTTAATTGTCCGACTTCAGCTCAGGTCATGATCTCACAGTTCATGAGTTCGAGCCCCACATTGAGCTCTGTGCTGTCAGTGTGGAGCCCGCTTAGGAGTCTCTGTCTCCCTCTCTCTCTGCCTTTTCCCCACTCACACTCGCTCCCTCTCTCTCTCTCCAAAATAAAAATAAACATTTATAAATAAATAAATAAATAAATAAATAAATAAAAATAAAAATATAATCAAATCATTCTCTCCTCTGTTTAAAACCCTAAGCAGCTCCCCAAGTCGCTCATAGTAAAAGCAAAGTCCTCCGGAGCCTAGACTACAGTCTGCCCTCTTCCCTCTCTAACTTCACATCATATTCTCCCCGCCTTGCTGAGTGCTCTCCAGCCATATATTTGCAAGGTTGGCTACTGCTTTGGAGTGTCGGCATGTGCTAACCCTCCTGTTTGGAGCCCTCTTTCCCCATTTATCCTTTTCTTCAAGTCATTGTTCAAATGCCATCTTATTCATCCGATTAGCAAGGCATATCCTGACTTAAAAACACAACTCATTCCCTTCTCCTATTTTGTTTTTCTCCTTGGCACTGATCACTGTCTAATATACTAAGACTGGTTTATTTGCTTATTAGCTGTCTCTAAAAATCCAGTACCTGAGGGCACCTGGGTGGCTCAATTGGTTAGGCATCCCACTTCAGCTTAGGTCATGATCTCACAGCTCATGGGTTCAAGCCCCGCATGGGGCCCTGTGCTGACAGCTCAGAGCCTGGATCCTGCTTCGGATTCTGTATCTTCCTCTCTCTGCTCCTCCCCCTCTCACACTCTGTCTCTCTCTCTCTCTCTCAAAAATAAATAAATAAACATTAAAAAATTTTGGGGGGGGCGCCTGGGTGGCTCAGTAGGTTGAGTATCCAACTTGGGCTCAGGTCACGATCTCACAGCTCATGAGTTTGAGCCCTACATCGGGCTCTGTGCTGAAAGCTCAGAGCCTGGAACCTGCCTCGGATTCCGTGTCTCCCTCTCTCTCTGCCCCTAACCCACTTGCATTCTGTCTCTGTCTCTCTCAAAAATAAATAAACATTCAAAAAAAAATTTAATTCAGTACCCTGAGGGCAAGAACTTTCATCTATTTTTTCACAAAACAGTGACAAGAACGGTGTGCCTGGCCCATAGCAGGCACTCAAAGCAAACTTGTTGAATGAATGAAGTCAAAGCATTAATTCACAGAGATACAGGATATATAAAACACAGGCTGTATGGAGCAGAAGTACACATTCATGGGTTTTTTGCCTTGTTTTTTTTTAAGGTGTAGCTATTTTTGAAAGAGAGAGACAGAGCATGAACAGGGGAGGGGCAGAGAGTGAGGAAAGACCCAGACTCTGAAGCAGGCTCCAGGTTCCATGCTGACACAGAACCCAACGAAGGGCTCTGGTTCACAAACTGTGAGATCACTACCTGAGCCAAAGTCGGATGGTCAACCGACAGAGCCACCCAGGCACCCCGTTGCCTTTTTCATATGTTTCACTCATAAGCAGCAGAGCTGCGCTATTTTGTTTGTAAAGTCACAAACAGCAATATATTCAGGGCATTCATAACCCAAAAGGGACTCTGAGACACCAGACACACAGTGAGCAGTCCAGAGTATAGAACTAGACACAGTTCAAAAGTGGAACAAGAAGATGAGTTATTGTGCAAAAATAATAATGACAAGATGCTGCCTTACATACTAAGAAAAAGTTGTTTCTAACGATCTTACTTGCAAATCTTAGAATCATCTAGTGTCAAGGTCTTTTTCCTCCGTTCATAAGAAACCAGATTTTTTTTTTAAGGCCCTAGATCCTCAGCTTATGAAACTAGTGAGATAAACGATTCAATAAATAATAAAAATAACGATCAGACTTGAAAAAGAGTTCCGAGGGGCGCCTGGGTGGCGCAGTCGGTTAAGCGTTCGACTTCAGCCAGGTCACGATCTCGCGGTCTGTGAGTTCGAGCCCCGCGTCGGGCTCTGGGCTGATGGCTCAGAGCCTGGAGCCTGTTTCCGATTCTGTGTCTCCCTCTCTCTCTGCCCCTCCCCCGTTCATGCTCTCTCTCTCTCTCTCTCTGTCCCAAAAATAAATAAACGTTGAAAAAAAAAATTAAAAAAAAAAAAAAAAAGAAAAAGAGTTCCGAATTTGAAATGTTAAACATCAGCATCTTCGATTTTAGTTCCTACCATTCGTATACAATGTTGATCAAACACCACGTGGAATAAATAAGAGTCTGGATCCTTTGGCAGAGAAGCCCTATTGTAAAACCGTCTTTGCCAGCATTAGCCCCTCCGTGTGAAGAGGCAAAGATGACAAGAGGATGCTGCTACTCCCCGGGCTGGTGAGTGAGGGGAGCCACCATAAGGCGACCACTCAGAAACATGCCTGAGTAAACAGATGGGTCTTCCGCTGTGCCCTGAAGGCAAACAGACCGGGCTCTGCTGGACCTCGGGAGGGGGTGCATTCCAGGGTCCTGTCTCTCTCCTTGAGAATACCCCACCCCTGGGTCCCCAGACTTCAAGCCTTCAGCATCTTGATCTCTGGCACCATGGAGGAATCACAGAAAGAAGGGTTCCTAGGGAGAGCACATTTCAGTTTTACCTGGCTGTCTAGAGAAAAGCCAGCACCTGCTCCACTAGTTACACGTGGAACCTGCAATGTCAGGGCAGCACAGGTGTAAAGACATTCCAAGGAAAGAGGAGGGCTTTTATAAATATCACTGCTATATAGTACATTTAAAAACTTGGGAAAGCACGTCTTGTGTCCTTTGCTGCCAATGTTCAAGCATGGGCTTCACCTTAAAATTTTAAAAAAGAGGAGACCTTATCAACCTGCTCCTACGTCTATTGCACAGGCTCTGCCCATTCTGGCTACAAGGTAGCTGTAGGATTTTATTACTAATTTCAAAGGTGGTGTTCCAGTTTTGAAAATGTTGTTTGGCCAAAAGTTTAGATTTTAAGGACACAAAGATAAACATATAAAATTGTCATTGTAGCAACAAGAATAACATGGAAAACAACATTCATCAATTGAGGTAGTTTAAGAAATTACAGGGGCACCTGGGTTGCTCAGTCGGTTAAGCTCAGGTCATGATCTCACAGTTTGTGAGTTCAAGCCCTGCATCGGGCTCTGTGCTGACAGCTCAGAGCCTGGAACCTGCTTCCAATTCTGTCTCCCTCTCTCCTGCCCCTCCTCTTCTCATGCTCTGTCTCTCAAAAATAAGTAAACATTAAAATTTTTTTTAAAAAAATTACATCACAAACATACTTTTGGAATGATATATAGCCTATAAAAATTCAACATAGAAAGATGTCCATGATAAAGTAAATGTAAAGTGGAAGCTGCAAAATAGTACCAGTGCTGCACAATCTCATTTCATTAAAAATGTAAATGCTTGCTTTTACGTGAAGAAATACCTAGGAGGATATTAACAAACCACCTGAGGGGATTATGGGAGACTTCATTTTCTACGTCACATATTCTCATATGTTTTAAAACTTTGCAGCAAGCATTTATTATTACTACGAACAAAACCACATTCATAAGTATGTGTGTGTATGCACGCGTACATGTAGTTAAGTTCTGCAAGCTTTGGACATAATAAAATCCAAAGTAATAAATGGTACAGGGTAATAACAATTAATTTGTTATTAATCACGCCTATAGAACAGATTCACATTATGCCTTTTATCACTTCATAAGAAATACGTGATCCCAGAATGAGAAAACGGAGGTCATTCACAGGAAAACAATTTGCTTCCTTCTGACTCAAAAGCCCCTGCAACCATCTATTGCTAACTCCAATTACCCACTCAAACAAATAAGTGAAAACGAAGCCAGTAATGTAAACATAAATTTAGTTGAAAGCTGCAGCCTAGATGGAAATACCTTCTTTCCGCAAAGTACTCTCTCTCTTCATGCCCTACCCACACAATACTCCCCAAGATAAGCTCAGGCCCCAAGACCTGAAAGCCGCGTTCTCTCATTGTCTTGCTTGTTCTAATGACAGTGGGTTGTTAATCACCACAAGGAACACAGCAAGATTCCAAAGTATATTGTTCCCAGATTTCCTGAGATTACTTAAGAGAATGCTGTGACAGAAACACATTGTCCAGCATGTTGACTGCACCACTTTCAGACCCGACACTGCAAAAGATGGCGAGCATGGTAAACAACTTTAAGATGAATAAAGAAAAGAAAATCCTCAGTATTTCTCTCATAAAAAAACCTGAGAAGTCATTTGGAAACCCTCGCTGGCTACTCTATGCTCAGAAAGAACCACGTGACAAAGGTTAGTCTATTTTTTGTTAAAGTGAACTTAGAACAACCTTTCTGTGGATGATAAATTTAAATGAACATTTCTCTGCTGCCATCTTGTGGATTACTGAGGTAATTCAGTCAAAGCTCAGGAACAGGCAAATCTAAAGTCCTTCCCCCAAAGTTATGCCAGATATGAACTTATCGATTGTTTAAGGCCATTTATTTGACAGGACAAATATAATCTAATTTATATGGCATACTAGTTCTAACATATTATATTAAACATCTAAGAGTCAGATTTATTTTTAAGTTTAAGATCTTTTAGCTTTCAAACGTTACCTTGTAGGGAAACAAATGCTTTTGTCACTGCTTAGGCAACAGTTAGTATAAAAGAAATTATAAATATCCTATATTAAGGCATTGGTCACTTAAAAAAACTAATTTTTTAATATACACCATTGGCATCATCTCTACCACCTTACACTAAAATTTAGAAAGTTAAAATCCCAGGCTGCCTGGCTGGCTCAGTAAGTGGCACATGAGACTCTTGATCTCGTGGTTATGAGTTCGAGCCCCACACTGGGTGTAGAGATTATTTAAATAAATTAAATTCAGTACAAAAAAAGGAGAGAGAGAGAGAAATTTAAAATCCCCTTTCTAAAAGAGAATATACATGGCATTTTGGCCTCACTCCAAACCCAGTGCCTCCACTGGGAAATTGTAGTTGGGGCACAGAGGTACAAGAGCACCTGGTCCTGGGGATAGAAACAGACCAGGTTCAGTCACTCACCACTGACAAAATCCAAAGACAGAGAAATGAGTGGTGGTGAAAGAAGACAGGAATTTCAGTGAGGCCAACACTGAGAAGACAGTGGACTATCATTTCAAAGACTGTCTCCAAAGTGCCAAAAATACTTCCAGGTTTCTATAAGGAAAATGTGGGACAAAGGTGGGTGGGTACCTTCAGGTAGGCAGTGAAGATCAAATAGATCACTGTGTTGGAGTCGATCACAGGCAGGGTGTCCTTACTGCTTGGGTTCCCATCAACAGATGCCTTGCCCTCAAGGTCTTCTGCCTGAGCTCACCTGGTGATGTGACTATGCAGTAGAGATAGGAACACCCACTGCAAGAACCGCCAGCCTGATTTTGACTAGGTCAACTAGGCGTAGGATAACTTCAGAGGTTTTCTGCTTCACAAAACTGGGAGCAAGGAAAGGAGGAAACGGGGAAAGGAGAAATGGGAATATGATATTGTCATTATAAGAAATATATACATGGTCTTTGTCTCCATTCCCATCACAAGAGTTCCTAAACCTCTTAGAATTTCCTAAATGATGAAAGCAATAAAGGTATCTTTTGTTATGTTAATGAAGTGACATTGGGTTTCAATAGCCAATGCTTTATTCAACCATGTCTGTGTAAAGAACCCTCCTTAAAAACCCAAAAAGAGGAGCACCTCAGTGGCTCAGTCAGTTGAGCATCAGACTCTTAATTTAGGCTTAGGTTGTGATCCTCGGGTCGTGGGATCTAGCCCCACATCAGGCTCCACACTGAGCATGGAGCCTGCTTAAGATTCTCCCTCTGTGCCTCTCCCCTGCTCATGCTCTAACACACACACACACACACACACACACACACACACACACACACACACACAGAGGGTTCAGACAGTTTCCAAGTGAACACATGGAGATTCAGAGAGAATGGCAACTGTGCAGCGTTGGTGGTTTAGTGGTGAGCTGCCTTTCAGGGAGACTGGCAACCGTGGAAAGGGCATGGAAGCCCCACACCCTCTTCCTATACCTTGCCCTGTGCAACGCTTCCATCTAATTGTTCATGAGTTACATCCTTTTATAATAAACCAGTAATCTAGTTATTAAAATGTTTATCTGGGTCCTAGGGGCCACTCTAGCAAATCAATCGCACCCAAGGAAGGGGTCCTTAGAACCTCCAATCTATAGCTGGTCAATCAGAAACACTAGTGACAACCTGGACTTGGGAGTTATCATCTGAACTATGTGGAGGAGGCAGTCTTGTGGCACTGAGCCCTTAGTGTGTGGTAGGAGGCACTATCTCCAGGTAGTGGCAGAACTGAGTTGAATTGTAGGACTCCCAACTGGTGCCAGAGAATTGCTTGGTGATGTTGGAAAACACACATAATGGAATTGCTATCGGGACCGTGCGTACCATTCCTCGCCAGATTCTGAGTGCAGTCCTAGAGGGTGAATGCTAATGTGATATGTGGGGATACATTTCTTATATGGCTGCCAAACCCACTGTCACGTGTTGTTATTGGTTCGTGCTGCAATGTCTCGTACCATTTCTGGACTTGCAGGCATTCCTTGGAATGCCCAAGTTGTAGGGTCAGCAATAAATCCAGAAAGGGATCTAGGGAAAAAAATAGAGATATAGGGGAAAAAATAGAAATTCTTGTTAGTTATAATGTATATATTGGAGAACTGAAGAAGAAACTGGAAAAAATTCTGCTGCCTGGCCCTCCCCAACTTCTTTCCCCAGTAAACCTGAGAAAGTATAGTATTTTCCCACTTGAGAACTTAAAAGAATGTATTAGGAGAACGTTTATGAGACCCTTCATATTTGTGCTTTAGAATCCCATGAACGAAGAGGAGGACTTGTATTTCTACACTCATTGTCAGATCACCACCTTGCAGCAGGTTGGTACTTGGGCATAATAAATATAGTAAATCAGTTTTAAAGAAAGGTGGGAGAGCAGGTACTAATATGTGTTCTCAGTTGCTATTTTTTACCTCTGGTTGTAATTTAGATAATTCCATAAAAAGATAAAGGTTCTGACCGGACAGGTCATATCTTCTGAGTGTGATCCTGGCTCTAAAATGCCACTTCTCCATTAGGTTCTATGGAATCTATACTTGGGAACTTCAAGATAGAATATTATATTGACCAGGATGAGAGCCTGGGTTGCTAAATTTAGGAAAGAAAATTTAAAAAGGACACCCAGTTAAATTAAAATTTCAGATTTAAAAAAGGAATTGGGACATATTTATGTTAAAAACTTATTCATTGTTTACCTGAAATTCAAATTCCCAACTGGCATCCTGAATTTTATCTAGCAACCCTAATCTTCCCCTTCCCCCAAAGGAACATTAAAGAAAATTGACATCTCAACTAGGAAAAAAGAAACTAATTCCTCTTTAATATAAAGCTAACGTTTTTAATTATTAAGATAAAGTAGCATAAGATAACACTGAGTAACAGGTTTTCCAAATATAAGGGGATAAAAAGTAAAGCAAATTACATAAAGATTCTAATTTAAGGTACACTTGAAGGTCACATAGAATTATTTAGTTCTGTAGTTCGGACGCTTAGTACGTACCCCTGAATGCAGGCACCATGCTTGACATTGGGAAAAGCAAGATTAACAAGACACAGCTCCTGTTCCCAAACAACTCATGGTCTAGTAGAAGGAAGAGAAAGCAGAGTTGATACACATGTGAATGTAGAAAGGAATCTAGAGGACTTGCAGATTTCACCTTCTCTTCTGCCCTCAGTAGAACCTGGTCTCATCACTAAAGAAGTGTGACCAACAGGTGAAGAGATTTATTTTAAACAAATGGAGCAGAACTGATTCTTGGTTAATATCAAAACCTACACATTGTCAGATGATAAAATGTCAAAGCTGGAAATAACCTTAGAGATCTCATCCAGCATGTCTATTTGACAAAACGAGTCTACATACAGCCCCGTATCTGTGGCCATCAGAGCAGCTGCCCCCTAACCAGCAGACTTTGTCCAGAGTCTTGTCCTGGTCGTTGCTTTTTCAGGTGAGGTCTGGCCATGAGGAAAGACTGATCCATATCGCAGGTTCCAAATGACAAATAAATTTGTGCTTCCAGACACCAAAGCTGTCAAAGCAGAGAGAATTTTAAAAAGAATTACAAGATGGCCTGCTGCCACACTGTAATAATACTCCAATTAGAACAAAGTGCATGGTGGGTTTAGGAAGGAAAACAGAAACAGTTATTAAAGTCAAATGTGACGCATCCAGCTAATTCAGCAGATAAAATCCACTCATTCCATTCTTTGTCCTCATGAGGATGAGTCAAAGGGCTCATCTCTGGACTTAACTGAAACAAACTGGTTAGGAAAATTCACACCGTGTTGACAACTGTTCACAGAGCAGATAGAGTATAGAAATTGACTTATTAGTTGCTGATGTTAGTTATTTATTGCCTTCTTTTCTCTGCTTGTCACTTTAACTTAGAAAAGTAAGGAGGGGGAAGAAGGAGAAAGAAGAATAGAGCTGAGATTCCGTCTCTAAGAGAGAAGGGTAAAATGACATCAGCATGGTGGAGTACTTGTCTTCCTCTTCCTCTAACTTCTCTTTCTTCAAATACGCCTTTATTTAGGGCATCTTCCTCTCAGAAGTCCTTGATGTGGTGTGGGGAAGTTTTGTCTCCATCTTCCTAGAAATAGTCTATGTTCCTATATATGTGAATATAGGGTGATCTCTTCTAGAAATAGGAAAACTGATTAGGACATTTCCCATTAAAATGTAAATGATTACTGTTTCTAATCTTCCCAATCCACCCAATATTTCCCTGTTCCTACAAAATTGATGAAACTTCAGGCAGGCATAAACACAGAGATATTTTTACTCACTATGGTTTTCTTTCTCTGCCCCCTCCCCCCAACCTGTAACAGTGGGACATAAATATCTCTAGACAGATACTCTGTATGCTACATACTAGCCAGTCTTGGCTTACTGCCCTCCATTTCAGTAAAATGCCCAACACTCATCTACCTTTGCCCCCACATATTCAAAACTTCTGTATTTTTCCAAGCCATGTGATTGCAAAAAATAGTTGTTATATTTTGTGCCTAGGACCCCTCCTCCTTGTGGTTACCCCATTTTGCTCTGTTGATCTATACCTCACTACACTGAGCTCTCACGTCTCAAATGCGTTTGAGTTCAATCCACAATCTAGGCCTACATTCTATGGTCAGACAGACCATGTGGAAGAAAGACGGCTATAGCTCCCCTATTGCAAAATTCCTAGGTTCTGCTCCTATAGCCATTAGAGTATGTTTAGGAATGTGCCCAGTCAGAACCAGTGAGGTACCATGAGACAACTACTGGGTGTCATGGAAAGAGAACTCCTAGGAACTCCAGGAAAGAGGCCCTCACTCATTCTCATGCAACTTTAACTTAAGTAGGCTGAGCTGCTGCTGTCTCTCTCTACCATAAGCGACGACTCTGAGAATGGAACTAGAATAAACAAAGGTAAGGGTTAGAAAGATATAAACCAGGTGCTGGTGTTACCATGTAAGCTCCCATAGAAAACTCAACTGCACCCAAAGTCAGCGTTACTGCCAACATTTCAGTTTTGTGAGCAGTAAGTTAGCTCCTTCCTTATGCAGCTTAGATTTTCTATCACTTTTAATCAAAAGAACTGAAAGTAATTAGTACACTTAGGAATATCTGAAACAATAAATAAGGGATGCTACTTTTTTAAAAAAGGGGCAGAGAACCAGAAAGTCTTAAAAATCAAAAATAATATATCTTAAATAAAATTTTCAATAAAAGGTCTAGAAGTCAAAGTTGAGAAAATTCCACAGTGCAAACCAAAAACTAAGTAGTGAAAAATATGAGAAAAAGGTTGCAGAATGGAGAATCAATTGAGGAAGTCCAATATTAGTCAAATAGGAGTGGGGGTAGGAGAGAGACAATTAAAAGAAAAAAATTCATAGAGCTGAAAAGACAAAAGTCTACAGGATGAAATGCCATGCAAGATAAATAAAAAGGATTGACACCAAGGTATAGATCTATATATATATACCAAGGTATACGTTATGCCAAGGTATATTCTCATACAACTGCAGAATTTTAAGGAGAAAGTAAGACCATAAAGCTTGTAGAGAGAAAAAACAGGTTCCCTACAAAAAAAATGGGATTCAAAGTAATATTATACTTCTCAACAGAGTGCCCAAATGATATAGTATCTTAAAAATTTGGAAGAAAAAAATGGTATGGATCTATAATTCTAGCCTACATAGTACCAGACATCCTGGTCAAGGAAAGAAAGTAAGAAAAAGATAAGGATTGGAAGGAAAAAAGATAAAACTGATTATCAGTCAACTCCTAGAAATAATGAGTTGAGAAAATTTCCCAGGTAAAAGATTAACTTATGAGTAGCATTATTCTACACTCACCAATTAGAAAATATAATTGAAACTAAGATACCGTTCTGAGCAGCAACAAAGCCAAGTGTGAAGAAAAATAAAAAATTTTATATATATGCAAGGACTCCTTGGACACACCCTTCTGGAAAAAACTTCTGTAGAATCTGAAAACAATGAAATTAACCCAGATTACTATGAAAAGAAATCCGATGATAACAGCTATGTGGCTAAAACAAGACATTAGAAGGTGTAAAGAAAAAATGTCTTCAAACAGAATGTTGGAATGGATTTTATTCAGCAAATCATATGAGTAAGAGCCTCAAAGAACTTACTGATATGGCAAAGAACGGTATATTTTTTTCTCTCAACAAAAACTTAAAAGTCAACTTTGGAATCCCTGAGAAAAATTTTAGAAACCTGCAAAAAAAAATCATGGGCCAAATAGGAAGCATCCTCTTTCAAGTGGCAAAGATTTGATTTGGTGGGTGTATGATTCTTTCTTTATTGGCCCAATTCTACTGGCTCTGTGTTAAATAATATTACATGTACCACTCACAAAAATTAACTCAAAATGGATTAAAGACTTAAATGTAAGATCTAAAATTATCATACTCCTAGAAGAAAACACAGGGGAACACCTGCTTGACATTGGTCTGGGCAATGACTTTTTTTGGATATGACATCAAAAGTACAAGCAACAAAAGCAAACATAAACAAATGAGACTAAATCAAAGTAAAAAGCTTTTATGCAGCAAAAGGAGAAAGCAAAATGAAAAGGCAACCTATGGAATGGAAGAAAATATTTGCAAGCCATATATATGATAAGGGTTTCATATCCAAAATATATAAGGAACTCATACAACTCAATAGCAACAAAAATTAAAAATAAATCCTATTTAAAAGTGGGCGAAGGGGGCACCTGGCTGGCTCAGTTGGAAGAGCATGTGACTCTTGATCTCAGGGTTGTGAGATCAAGCTCCACACTGGGTGCAGAGATTACTTTAAAATAAATAAATAAATAAATAAATAAATAAATAAATAAATAACTTGAAATAGATAGATAGATAGATAGATAGATAGATAGATAGATAGATATTAAAAAGTGGGCAAAGGACTTGAAAAGACATTTTCCAAAGAAAATACACAAATGGCCAACAGGTACATTAAAAGGTGCTCAACATCACTAACCATCAGGGAAATCCAAATCAAAACCACAGTGAGATATTACCTCAAACCTGTTAGGATGGCTGTTATCAAAATGATGAAAATAATAAGTACTGGTGAGGATGCTGAGAAAAGGGAACACTGACACACTGTTAGTGGGAATGTAAATTGGTACAGTCGCTATGGAAAATAGTATGGACGTTCCTCAGAAACTTAAAAATAGAAATACCATATGATCCAGCAATTCCCCTCTTGGGTATGTATCCAGAGGAAATGAAATCACTATCTTGAAGAGCTATGCTGAAGAGATATCCCCATGTTCGTTGCAGCATTATTCACAATAGCCAAGACATGGAAACAACCTGAGTGTGCACTGTTGGATGAATGGATAAATAAAATGTGGTGTAATGCTTCTTGGCCTTTTGGCTAAGATCAAGTGAAGAAAATGTGGTGTATATATGCAATGGTATGTTATTCAGCCATGAAAAGGAAGGAAATCCTGCCATTTGTGACAACATGAATGGACCTTCAGGGCATTATGCTATGTGACAAAAGTCAGACAAATACTATATGATCTCACTTATATATGAAATCTTAAAAAACTGAACTGTAAAGTCAAAAACTGAACTTGTAAAGTCAACTGGTGGTTACCAGGACCACGGGTTAGTGGGGGATATGGATGAATGTGGTCAAACGGCACAAATTTCCAGTTGTATGATGTATAAATTCTGGAGCTATAATATACAGCATGGTGACTATAGCTAACAACGCTGTTTTGAATACTTGAAAGTTGCTAAGGGAGTAAATCTTAAAAGCTCTTACTACAAAAAAAAAAAAAAAAAAGGTAATTATGTGAGGTGATGGATGTGTTAACAAACCTTACTGTGGTGAGGGCGCCTGGGTGGCTCAGTTGGTTAGGTGTCTGACTTTGGCTCAGGTCATGATTGCACCATTTGTGAGTTTGAGCCCTGTATCAGGCTCTGTGCTGACAGCTCAGAGCCTAGAGCCTACTTCAGATTTTGTGCCTCCCTCTCTCTCCTCCCCTCCCTCACTTGCACTCTGTCTTTCTCTCAAAAAATAAAATAAACATTAAAAAAAACTTTATTGTGGTAATCATTTATATATGTAAAATTATCATATTGTACTCCTTAAACTTACACAATATTGTATGTCAATTATTATCTCAATAAAAACTGGAAAAAATAATAAGAAATAAAATGAAGCCTAAAATAATTATATTACAGGGGCATCTAGGTGTTAGTTAAGTGTCTGACTCTTGGTTTCATCTCACAGCTTCAGGGGTTTGAACCCCACATCAGGCTCTGTGCTAGCAGCCTGCACAGAGCCTGTTCGGGATTTTCTCTCTCTCTGCCTCTCCCCCACTCGTGCTGTCTCTGTCTCTCTCAAAATAAATAAATAAACTTTAAAAAATTAATAATAATTATATTACATGATTTATAATAAGATTATATATTCATATTTCATAACTATAATAATTTACATCCTATTTTTATTTCTAATTTTAGAACTGACACAAAGCATGAATGATTACATTTTGTGATCATAGTTAAAAACCAATGTAAATATAATAAACCATGTAATGAATTAATGACAAAAGTAGTGAAATAGATGACAGAATTTGGAAGATAAATGAAGGGGTTAGGAAAAGGGTGAAGGTTACTCTGAAAGGGAAAATGACATCATCCTACCTACAAGGTATGTATCATCAGTTACCTATTGCTACATAAGAAACATCCCCCCCAAATTTAGTGGCCTAAAGGCCAATACACATTTCTTATCTCATAGAATGTCTATGGGCAAATTAGTTGAGGGGTTCTGACTTAGGTTTCTCATGAGGTTGTGGTCAAGAAGTTGGCTTCAAGCTGCAGTCATCTAAAGGCTTGACTAAGGCTGGATGATCTGCTTTCAAGATGGCTCATTCACATGGCTGGCAAATTTGGTGCTGACTTTTGTCAGGAAGTCTCAGTTCTCTGCCACATGCACTTCTACTTAAGGCTGCTTGCATGTCCTCATGACAGGACAACTGACTTCCCCCAGAGCAAATGATCAAAAAGACAGTAAGGCAGAAGTTGCAACATCTACGCTGACCTAATCTTGGGAGTCACACACCATTTTTTGGCAGTGGTTACACAGATCAACCCTATTCAATGTCAGAAAGTCCATGAATACAAGGAGGTGAGAATCACTAGGAGCAAGGAATGGCTGGTTCCATAGGGTATTAATGGATACTTTCTGACTAAGGTTGTTGGAATAAAGAATAGAAGTTTAAGCATATTATTTAAAGTTCTAAAAGTAACCACCTCCAAAAGAACACAAAATCATATAACTAAGAAACTCAAGGGAAGAGGTGGGAACGGGGAGAAGGGGGGAGTCATCTTCCCCATGAGGACATTGATTAACATAGCCTAAAGTTGATACATCAAGAAACAGAGAAGAGGTGCCTGGGTGATTCAGTCAGTTGAGCCACTCAGACCCTTGATTTCAGCTCAGGTAATGATCCCACACTTCGTGGGATTGCTGAGCTCTGTGCTGACAGCATGCAGCCTGCTTGAGATTCTCTCTCTCCTTTTCTCTCTCTGCCCCTTGCCTGCTTATGCGCACTCTCTCTCTTTCAAAAATAAATAAATAAACACTTTTAAAAATGGAGATATATGAATATTATTTACTCTGGTGATAGCCACCCTTAGAATGAAAAATAGGGGCATGTGGGTGGCTCAGTTGGTTGGGTGTCTGACTTCAGCCCAGGTGGTGATCTCACAGTTCGTGAGTTGGAGCCCTGTGTCAGGCTCTGTGCTGACAGCTCAGAGCCTGGAGCCTGATTCAGATTCTGTGTCTCCCTCCCTCTCTGCCCTTTCCCCTGCTTGCATACTCTCTCTCAGAATAAATAAATAAACATTAAAAAAAAAAAAAAGCATTAAAAATAGAACAGTTAAGAAGCGACTGCCTCAAAAAAGTGATACTAAGAATAGCATGGGAGATTTTTTTTTTAAACGGCATTATGATACCAATCTATTTCTTAAAACTATGTGTATGTTTATTTAATAATAATGACTTAAAAAGTATAATTTTATCTTCAGGACGTAAGCATGTTTTTTCTATAGTACACATGATAGGATTAACCCAGAAACAGTATGCTGAAGTCCAAGAATCTGTTAAAATACTTCCCCTGCCCCATAGCTAAATGGTCACACTGACATATGCTTAATACAGCTTTTAATGCTGTAAAATAAAACACTGTGCAAACAGTAAACTTGTTTGGACTTTTTTATGCTCTAGGGTAAAACAACTCTTACAACGATTTGTTTCAGAACTTAAGAATTTGCTTACTTCCCCCAAATGCACATTCACTTTCTTTAAGAAATGTCCTTTTTCATGTTTTGCAAGTCCTAAAATGCTGTTGAAAATAAAAACTTTTAGTGAAAGATTATATTCTTAAACTTGTGGTGCTAGGGGCTATTGACCATTTTAGGACCCGAATAAGAAATAGAAACTAGTTTATTGCAGAAAACCAATGAAAGTATATCGCCCAATAGAAATTTCTCTGTCAAACATATCTTTAACTAAAATTAACCTGGTGAGGGGCGCCTGGGTGGCTCAGTCGATTAAGTGTCCAACTTCAGCTCAGGTCATGATCTCACGGTCTGTGAGTTCGAGCCTCGCATTGGGCTCTGTGCCAGCAGCTCAGAGCCTGGAGCCTGGTTCGGATTCTGTCTCCCCCTCTCTGCCCCTTCCCCACTCACACTCTGTATCTCTCTCTCTCAAAAATAAAATAAAAACATTTAATAAAATAAAAATAAAATAATTAAATTAACCTGGTGAGTTGATTTCTTGGGTGGGAGAAGAGTAGATGGGATGATAGAGCAGCCAGCTTACTGGACCTCACCCCAGAGGGAACAGCCCAGCACTGACATGTAGGTATAACAGGGAAGCAGTTGCTTCCAAAATTTAGGATGGGAAAGTAGACACCTGGGAAATATTTTCCATACAATATTTGGCCCAATGTGGACAGTAGGAATTACCCAAGCTGCCACAAAGTGTCAGACAAAACAGAAGAAAACTGAGTTAGCCTAACAAGTCTGTGAGGGCCCTAGGATCAATCTGGCACTAAGTCCCAAACAGAGTTAACCACCTAGAGAATGGTTGCTTTTACTCAGGCTTCTTTATGGATTGTAAGCCTGTCACATTCCACTCGTTTCATGAGCATCATCTACAAGCCGCACTAAAAATTAATTAGCAAAACAGATTCATCACTGCGATTATAGGACACAGAGAGTCTAGAGTCGGGAATGTAATGTTTGCCATAGAGCTTTCTGGCTAGAAAGGCCAGAAAGACAGGAGTGCCTGACCATAATGGGATGATTAATCAAAGTTGCCTGAGCAACTCTTCCATGGTAAGCCCACAGTAAAAGAGGAAGAGCTGCAAGGCATAGTCACAGTAAAGCACAGCTCCAAACAACGTGATAAAACTGTAGAAACAAGGGTAGAGAGGCCAATCTGATACATCAATCAGAAATGGAGCAGCTAATTTTAAACACATGAAAATTTTATAGGCTAAGAGCTTCAACGGCAGACATTGACAGGGCCTAAAAATCTCACATGTTATTCCAAACTAAAGGACACTGTTAGACACAAATTGAGGCAGCTGCCAGTGATCACTCAGGGTCACGTCTGCTCTCCACGGCTCTCTTAACAGCTCTGGCCTCCCGCTGGCCCCAGAGGTAACACGGAGCTGGCTTACTCACGTAGTTCCTCTCCCACCCTGGCCGTGATGCTGGTCCAGGGTTGGACACTGGCCAAACCTGTAGCTGGGATGCAGACTCCATATTGCCTCTCAGAGTGGCGAGGGGAGGATTCTGGAGTGGCTTGAGCTTTGTTCCCTGCCATTCAGGGAAAGGGCTTCCGCGGCAGTCTGCAGAGGCAAAAATGAAGTCAGTGTGTGCACAGGTTCCAATGGCATTCAAATCCCCACATGCAGCCGGACCTGCGGCTGACTCTATATGAACCGATGCATTCTTTTAGCTTTAACTAAAGTTGGGTTTTTGTCTCTTGAAAGAGGCTTACTGTCTATCATATGTGTAAAATAGTTTATTGAAGAAACACAGCTCTTAAGGGGAATAAATGTAAAACAATTTTTTTAAGTATCGCCTGAAGCTATACTACTTTTAGTGTCTCTCTCTCTCTCTCTCTCTCTCTCTCTCTCTCTCATCTTTTAAAGATATGCACAAATTAAATTCCTTTCGGTTTTTATGGGAGTCAGCAAACTTTTTCTGAAAAGAACCAGATAGTAAATATTTTAGGCCTTGTGGGTCACATGTGATCTCTGTTACATATTCTTGTTTATTTTGCAATCCTTTAGAAAAATGTCAAAACCATGGACTGGAGTTGGATTTGACCCATGGATTATTAAAACAGTTCAGCTTTGAGCTTCAATCTCATTTTGGGAGAGGCACGTGCCTGCCGAGTGTGCTGGATGGCCAGTATGTGTGCTCTGACACTGAGCTAATTCTGAAGCTACTCACATAGACAATTAAGTAAGTCGAGGTAGTCCAGCATGACTACCAAAGCCAGGACCAGGGTGAGGAAAGCAAGGTGCCCAGGACACAAAAGTTAAGGGGGTTCTCGTGCTTAGGTGCTAATCCTGCATTTGTACAAACCTAGCACTGGGTGCTTCCCTAAATTTTGCACCATGATGCCATCCCTTGCCTCATCCTTCTCCCACCCAGACTACCACCATCTAACTGCTCAGTCTTAAGAAGAGGGGAACTGGCTGGCTTGCTCTTTTCTACATTTGTGGTTTGCTCAGAAAGCACTGGGCTCTTGGCCCTGGCTTCTCCTGGAGCATAACCCACTCTATATATTCATATTATCTCAGTCCATCAATCACCCCTACCCCGAATGGGACCTGGGGGCAAAGGGAAACCAGCCAATATGCTGAGACTCATGCTTTTACTGTGTGGTGAGTAACATATGCAATTTTTTTGACCCTGGAATCTAATGTCTTCTGCCATCAGACACGGAGGCTAACCTGTTAACTTGTAAGGTAAAATCAGACCCTCCATAGTTCTTAACATTCATATCTGATGCAAAACCCCATTTTTGCATCCCTACCCCTAAATCCATCTCAATCATGGGCTGGATGGCAACTCCAGAACT
Source organism: Acinonyx jubatus (assembly GCF_027475565.1). Taxonomy (NCBI): domain Eukaryota; kingdom Metazoa; phylum Chordata; class Mammalia; order Carnivora; family Felidae; genus Acinonyx; species Acinonyx jubatus. The sequence continues at coordinate 66,451,758 of NC_069394.1, read as the reverse complement.
TGTAACAGTATCGTCTGTCTTTGTGATACTTTCTCCCTTTCCTTCTTTAAGTCTGGTGTTGGAAGCAAGGAGGAAGAATGAGGGCGATAGAAATGTGCAACTGCTTGCCTGGTGGTGGTGATAGAAAGGGTCCCTCATTTCTATTGACTGGACTTGGTTCTGTCTCATGCTGGTGGTCTTCTTGGGCTACTGTCAGCTTCACCTCAGCCCCTTAAGGGAGGAGGAGCTTGTCCCTTTGACCCATATGTGATAAATGTCCTCAAAGCCCCTCTTGAGGGGTGTTGTCTTCTCATTTGACCTAGGTAATTGTACAGTTCCTGTCCTTCCTTTAACTTCCAAGTTCCTTCTCAAGGAGCCCAAAGAATCTCTAGAGAACTCTTCCATAGCCTGAGGGCTGTGCAAACCTAGAGCAGGGTGGCGGCTCCACCCCTCTTCTATGTAGGCACTCGCTCCACATCCACATCAAGGTCCTTTCATACTCTGCTGACACAGGCTTCTCTTGCTGACCTCTTGCCTTCAGAGACCTGTAGACAGAAGCAGATAGTAGTTTCTATGTACACAGACTGCCCCAAATTCTATGGGATGTATTTCCTGCTCTCTCTAGGCTTTGTTCATGCTCCACTGAAGTGATAATAACAGAAGGACCTGTTAGGACTTTTGGTTTCAGACTGATTGTCTTGAAGCCACTCCCCAGGTTTGGAAGAAACCACGAGAAGGAGAGGAAGAAGTCCTCTGCTACACTGTTTCCCCTTAAGGTCAAAATTTCACTCCCCCTTCCTCAGACTTCTTTTTACATAAACTTGTGGGTGAAGGAAGTGGTTAATACAATAAATCCAGAATTTGGCAGCGTTGGACAGTAGAATATGGGAGAATTTAGTACCCTTTGTTCTCAGCTTTGGGCCTTGCCAGCAATTCTTGAATAACAGGAAAATTCCTATTGAATATCACACCCACATTAATGGACATGATTAAAGACATGGGTCTTTTTAAAGCAATCTGTACACCCAACATGGTGCTGGAACTTACAACCCCAAGATGGAGTCACATGCTCTACTGACTGAGCCAGCCAGGCACCCCCTAGGATATGGATCTTTTAAACACACTGGAAACGATCATATGTGACAACTTTGCAACATTGTTAGGTTCCATCCTAAAATAAATCCCACAATGGGAAACTTTGTACTATTTTCATAGGCTTTAGTATATATGATGATAGCACAAACAAAAGCTGGTCTCAAATTTAAGGCAAACTTTTTTTCAAGAGAAATTTATAATACATTCAAACATATTAAACAGAAAAGACAACTTCAGAAATTGGGAAAACAAAAATTTCCTTACTAGAATTATAAAACTGTTTTCTGACTTAATAGAGTGCTTATAGTTACTTCAGTATTCAAATTACTTTATTGTCCTGTGCATCAAAGGTGATACTACCAAAAATATCATTTTGTGTAGTTTTAGGGTTGGCCTCAGAAGCGTCTAGATTGTTATAGCAGTGGTTCTTAAATTTCAACCTGCATGCATCAGAGTCCCCTGGTGGGCTTATTAAAACCCTAATTGCTGGACCCTAGCTAGCCCATTTCTGACCCAGTAGCTCCTGTTGGGTGGTGTCAGCATCTGCATTGCTAACAAGTCTCCAGTGATGTCAATATTGCTGGTCTGGGAATCAAACTTAAAGAACCACTGCCTAGCGTGTCATTTTCTAGCTCAGGACAGCCCAGGGGCCCAATCCATCCTTTCTTTATACAGTTTTATTATAACACAGACACACTCATTTGTCTACAGATTGTCTATGGCTGCTTTGTTGATACAATTACAGAGCTGTGTAGCTGCAACAAACTTTATGGCCTGCAAAGCCTTTTTTTGGTCCCTTGCAGAATATTCACTCTTGAATTTGGTCCTTTATAGGAAAAGTTTGCCGATCTCTGGTCTAGAGTATCATCTACGAGTGCATAGCCAACTCTGCCACGTAGCCTCCTGGATTGGGCAAAGGATTATAGAGGATAACCATACAAGGCTGCTGCCATGACTAGGGCTTATTTCATTAATTATACAATTTGATTAAATTGTACAATAGCCTTGACTTTGTATGGGTCACTTATAGCTATCTACAAACTTTAAAATATTTGCTCAAAACCTTGCTTTCTATTCAGGTCATTATTTTAATTCCTTTAATGAAAAAAAAAAATGTAATGTCTCCATACACCTTGGAGGATAAAAAACTGTTGCAATTACCTATGTTATCCAGTAACAGAGGGACACTGGAAGGATGCAACATGTACTATAGCGGAGTTTACTTCTCATACAGAGATGTACATACTAGGAAAAAAAACATCATAAAGTCAAAATTATGCTTGGAAATCTAAGTCACCTTTAAAATACAGTATACAACATTTACAGACCATGTTGGAGGCAGACTCTCAATATGTCCAACACAGCCAATTTTTCCTTCAGCATTCAAACAGATGGCTCATTCTTTGGGTGAGCACCAGATGAAGTAGTTGGCTTGTATTTGAGGCCATCTTGTATAAAAAAACTTATCTTTAAACACTAGAATCACACCCTGCACAGTGAGAAGCTCACGCTGTAAGGCAGAGAATCTATGACCAATTGAGGGAGCTATAGATTAACATCTCCCTTTTAACACTCAGTCTAGGGGAATACTCGAGAGAAATGGTAGGCGGAAGTGACTGCATGACTTAAATTCTCATTATTCTCTATTATTCCTCTCTGGCCCAGCACTCCAGTTGGAGTCATAAAATTTGAATGTATGGGACTCCCCTATGTTCATGAAGATTCTGATAATGAAATAAAGGTGTTGAAATGGTGGCTCATATCCCACTCCTGGTACCAATTTCTGTTATTGATCGGCTCAGAATAAGAAACATCCTAGGTAAACTTAAAGGAGAAAGATTTAAGATATATCAGCATCAATAATGGCACTAGCACTTTGATATTTTTATCTCTGTTTATGTCAGGGCTTGTTAGCTCCAAAAAATCCAAGCTGAAAGTTGACTGGGTCATTTCATCACCACCCATCATCTCTGACCCCCGAAGAGTCATGGCCATGGCTGAGTCAAAACCATGGCAAAATGAAAAAAAAAAAAAAAAAAAAAAAAAAGAAGAAGAAGAAAAAGAAAAAAAGAAAAGAAAAAGAAAAAGAAAAAAAAAAGAAAAAGAAAAAGAAAAAACCATGGCAAAATGAAAACACTCCTATTCCACACACACAAAGCTGCCTTGGGCTACTTTCCTCTGACAAAGGCAACTTACAGGCTGTCACTTTAAGGCTCCATCCTTATTTAGTACAAATACCAAATACCAAGCACTTCCAAATGATCACAAAGATTATTTGAAGGCATTATTCATTTTTCATGGTAAGTTCACATGAAGTTGTTTTTAGAAAGACAATAAATCCTTGGTTAAAAATTTTTTAAAGATTCTTAAGTCCAAGTTTACTTACATTCCAAATAAAATTAAAATGCTACCTAAGCTGAGCCTCACACAAATCACGTGAAGATAGATATTAACCTTATTTTGCATATGAGAAACTGAAGAGCACAGTTAAGTCACACAGGTTTTAAGCTAGAGCTGGACCCTAAACCGAGATCTCCTGGTACTCTAAGAAGCTGAATTTGTAGGTTTCTTGATAGGTAAGTCAACAGCTAATGTTGGTGTAATCATAATGGGAACATGAAAAGAATATAAATTAATTACTTTACAATTATTTTAACTGTTGGATGTGTAAGTCCAAAATAGGATAAGGTAAAACAGTCTGTGACTGGAGCAGCCTCCAGCCTCAGGAAATGTAAATTTTACAGTTTCAACAATTCATATTACAGGGCTAGTGAAAATGAGGAATGCCATCTCTACCTTGCTAAAATAGGATAACGAAAGTTTAAAAGGTTCTTGTACCTAGTAACACTACCTTTCCCTTAGCATATTATTCATCTATGGTCAAGTGAACCAACTGAATTGTACCCTTTTCTTGTTTTTGTATGAAAAATCAGAAATAAAGTTTAAGGCAACTTGGGTTCATTAGAAAAATGGATGGCTTAAAATTTTCAAAATTAGTGTAAAGAATTCAGTATACTTACTCATAAGTCATTCATTTGATTCAGTTTAATAAAACGTAATTGTTTCTTAAATTTAGTGCTTATGGGTGGAGACTGTTTAGACTGACCAATCCATCTTCCATTAGAACATCTGTCAATGATTAAAGAAACATCTCCCCATTAATGATGTAGGACTTCATTATTTTCTAATAGCTACCAGAATTTTGCTTTGAAAGTTAATGAACATATAACATAAAAAATCTTCTGTCCCAATTTGTTTTAAAATCTGAGCCCACTACTTATTCACACACAAAAAAGTTGTGAAATATCTGATCTAAATTTACATATTTTATTAGTCGGCAAAATTATGGTACCATTACTTGTATGCATTCAATATATTTATTATCTGTGTTTCTCTACTTGCAGTTTGGACAGAACAATTGTCAACATTTGGGACTGTCCTGAGCACTGGAGGACATGTAGCATCTTTGGCTCCAGTACACTAAGTGCCAATAGTTCGCTGCATTTCTATAACCAAAGCAGTGTGTGGGCACAATCCATGAATGTGTCCCCAGATGCTGTGAAAACACTACCTACCACTCCCTTCATCCCTTTCGAGAACCACTGTGACAGACATTATAGTAGACGTGGACAAATCTGGCAAAGAGCCAGTTCTTTGGAAAAGGTCTTTAGGAGACTAGATAGGTTCAATGCAAGCTTTAGCTTACTTTTGACTTGCTGACTTATTATTGAGCTGCATTTCATTCTCGAATAATACATCCATATGATATTATGAATAATGAACACTGTTTATTCTAGTAGATACTTGTGTTCATCTAAGCCAAAGAAGAGTTCTGAGTCAGAACTCTAAACTCAGGAATTGTACCCCTCTCTTCCTATCGTGGCTGCTACCTACCCCTAAGCACCACGTAGGATTTGGTCCTCTTTTTAACCTGAAAGAATAAAATACAATGGAAAATCAGGTTATCTCTATTTATAAATTTCACATATCATCCAAGATTTTTCTTTAAAGCAATTCAGATTTATTAATATTATTGATTTTATAGAGCACATTTATGTATCAATTTCAGACTTACTTTTGTTATGCCTGTACATATCACAAAGATATTACACTACAGAGCCTTTGCACAATTATGTATATGAACTCCAAACCAGAAAGCCTTAACTGAATTAAGACCGCATGGAGGCAACTTTATTACGACGCATGTGAATCTGAAATCTAAAAAGTGGGTACAGAATCAATCTGCTTTCACACTTTTTCTTCAAAAATTCATCTGCCAAAAAAAAAGGGAAGGGAGGCAAAATTTCATTAAAAAATTTTCAAGTCTTCAAATCGAAACTACTCCTTAGCACACAGCCATAGAATCCGTTTTATATAAGCTTGTATCGAAAATAATCCAAAATATCCATTACATTTGTGTATTTGTTACAAATTGCCATGTACATTATAGATCCCTGTGTCTACATATGCACATAAACTGGCTATATTTACTGTAATAATGAGATTGCCTCTATAGAGTAAATGATACAATAAATGTTCAACTATTTTGAATGGTTGCTATTTCTATTTTATGGTCAGTGATATGTCTTCATTGTTTTGAAAATGTAGACAACTGAAATTAAGTTGTCAATACCATTCTTCTACAGTAAGCACTAATAGGTGTGTTATACATGAATACACCCTATGCATTTCTTTGAATCAGGGGAAGAAAAATAATAGCTCTAACTTGCTAAAAAAAAAAAGTCATAAAATACCTGCCATTCTTGCTTCTAGTTTTTGATTAATATTTTTAATTTGGAGAATTTAGAAATATATAGGAAATGTGTGATACCCATTAACCAAGACCCATAGACGAACATAATCCCATGTCTATATAATAATTGGAGTTGTAATTTATAACAGATACCAAATACAATGCAAGCTTGTTACAAGTATCAAAAGCTTCCTCATCCTAAAACATTTATGTTTTGAATAGTTGCTAGCTCTAAAATTTTTATATCCATTGTAAGTATTCATTTGTTTAAATTTAAGCTTTCTGTCCATCAGTGCCTTGAGAAATTTTTAAACTATATTCTAGACTTTTTAATATCTTTTTACTTTGATCATGGTCTAGATTGTAGATATCTGGAAAATCCAAACATTTTGGGGTATATGTGTTATTGAAATATTTCAGAACAGGTGATACTATTTGGAGCTAAAATAAATAAAATTTCAAGGTTAAGAAACTCCAAATCTATAAAGAATATTTGCCATCAAATAGGTGGCATGATGCTTGATGCTATTTAGGGAGGCCGGAGTACCCCGACAATTAAAACAGGAAACACACGAGACATAAGTGCAAGGGGAAAATGAGCACACTAAAAAACATAAAAAGCCACGTAACTAGTAAAACAGCAAAGATATTCAACTAACAACTAAAATTTTTGTATGTAAGCTTTCACTGTCGATTTCAGTGTGTGCAGTTTCTGAAACCAATTGGAGAAAGAGGGCTTTCCTAAACTGAGCAAAAGCTTAAGATAACAGCTCTCACAAGTTCTTCAGATCTTAAAAGTACAAGAATGAAGTCCTGATTGTCAGCCTTGAGTGCGTATTAGCATTACTACAAAGTTGTTTAAACAAACAAACAACTCCCCTCCCCCAAATAAATCCCCACCCATGCCCTTGCCCTATCCCCGGAGACTCTGGTTCAAGTGTTTGGAGTGGGGACACAAACAATGCTATTTATTACAAGCATGCAGGTGATCCTAATGTACCGACAGGGCTCAGACCCACTGAACTAGAGCAAAAATCAAATGAAAGGATGAGAGAAAGCTGATGGTGATCTTGGAGTCTGATCATCTGTCATGGAAATAAACTCATCCACGACAATATAAAAAATACAAGTGACTAGATTAATAAGACTGAGCACATTCTCATTCCGATTTAATTTTAAATAGACAAGAGAAAATCATTCCCCCTGCCTTTTTAATCCACGAGGAACGTAAGAAGAGTAATAGAAGAAATGTCGTAATGGGTCAGTCCAGTAAGCTTCATTCAGCTGTACAGAAGGACCCAGAGGGGTTCATCTATCAAAGGCCAGTCCTTCCACCCCTACTCTGGATTCTACTTGCTTCTGAACCTATTCTACATTGAATGCTCTCTCTTCCATATCTCATCTCTCTCTCTTGAATCCACCCCACTAATATTTAAACATTTTAGACTCTGCTGTCTTAAACACACGTGACTGGATCCCTGACATCCTTGCCCACGAATGCATCAGCACAGCTCCTCAAAGCAGCTGCTAACAGTCCTGGGCATCCCCTCTCATAATGAAATCACCAAGTTCTTTGATACTGCCTTAAAAAGTCTCTCAAACAGGTCACCTCTCTCCATGCCTACTGCCACTTACCCAATTCCAAGCCACCATTGCCCCTGTACTGCAAGTATGGAAATAGCCTTGTAATCTGGTATTCTTAGATTCACTTTTCTACTCCCAGGTCCCTTCTCCACATTGTAGCCGAAGTAAGCTCACTTTGGCAAATTACCAAACCCACGCTTCAGTTTCGTCAAATGTAACGTCTTTCCCCCCCACCCCCAGACTTTATAAGATTATTGTAAAGATCAAATGAATACTAGACAAAAGCAGTTGGCAACTGCAAGCCATAAATGGTAGCTATTATATTTATGAATGTACAAATACTTAATAGCAACTAAACTACTTACATCAGGATATGAAATATAATATTCAGGGACTAAAGCAAAAGGCCTACAGAGTCTTGTTTAATCTTGCCCCCACCAACATTCCAGGCTCATCTTAAGACTCCACACACCAGCCTCGTAAAGTTGTTTCCTTTGGAATGCTTTCCTTGCCCCACTTGGCCAACTAACTCCTGCTCATCATTCAAGTTCTGACTTAAACCTTAATTTCACCAAGAAACCTACCCTGATTCCCTACCACCTCCCTTCCCCACGAGTATCAGGTCTCCCAAACCTTCTGTACTACTTCCTGATACATCACATTTGTCATTATCTGTTCCATGCCCTTCCTTCCCACTAGCCTGTGTGCCTCATGAAGGATTATGTCTGTAATCCTTCTAACAAGCACCGTGACTGGGAGAATATAGGTTTTCAAATACTTAGTAACGGACTGTAATGACATAACTGGAAAACACCCGCAAGTGCTACAAGCTGTGGCTCCCTTCAGCAGGAGTGGGTGATTGCTGGCATTCACTTTGTCTCCTGAGCCTCACCAACCAGAAATACTACACCATGAAGAGTAAGGAACATACCTTCATTTTTTTATTTCTAACATAACTTTTTGAATGTAAAAGCTAGATGTCTAACGTAACTTCTGTGGAGGTTAACAACAGCTCCTTGGCCTATTTTGCTATTACGATATTAGGAAATCATATACTGAAGAAAAAACACTGATCTGCTTTCCTATCCTGGATTATTACTAATAGCTTGGTGATCAGGGTCTTAATTTGGAATACATTTTAACTCATTACTTTACACCAGTTCACACTTGTTACTTACTATCCAGTCACAGGGTGAGAAGATTCCCATAGACTGTCATCTCTAAGAATTTTACTACATATTGCTTCCACAAGAAGTTAGTAAGACTAGTAGTCCCTGTGTCAAGCACTATAAATATCTTCCCATGTGTCTTTAAACATTGCTTTTTGTGCTTAAGCTAGTTTTCTACTGAATTTAACTTAAACTAGTTCTCCTATCTCAGTGGGACCAGAAACACTTGGTTTTGTTCCCACTAGACACACCTTGCTTTAATGCTACGGGTCACATGAATCTAATTTTCAAAAAACAGATTTTTGTTGCCTGGAGGAACGTGATAAATTAAAAAAATAAAATCAAAACTAAAAGTGTAGATGCCTATGCAAATAGCTTGTTTTACAAACTTATTTATGTTTTTACATACAAATTTTCTTAAAACACTATACTTTTCCTCTGATGTTCTGCACTGAGAGGTAATGATTCCTTTTTCCTTTGAAGTTTCTCTCTTAAAACTGAGTCCTGATTTCTGGCTCAACACTTTCACAGGATGCCTTAGGGTTTTCATCTACATTTGCTCTAACCCTATTATTTTATTCACTGGTAAGGTCGGTATGGCTGATTTTCCATGTATTTCCTCCCTTCTTCCATCTTCATTCATTTCATGCTATCATTTTTAACTCATTCGATGGTACTTTTTTACCGATCGGTCTTCTAATTCACTTATCTTAAGCTAAAAGTCCCCTTTTTTTCTTACCAATCGCAAAAATCACTTTTTCCTCTGAAAGTATATTTTATATTGTCCAATTTTCTTCTACTGGATAACTCAAAATATTTGTTTGCACAGACTACACACTGAGTATTATGTGTCCTAATAAATGATCTTCCTACCTGAAATATTTAAACATGGAAAAAATGGGTACCTACACAACTTACATTTTAACATGAAACTCCTTATCAGCAGAGAACAGGTTAGAAAAGGGCTTTTGAGGGGCACCTGGGTGGCTCAGTCAGTTAAGCGTCCTGACTTATGCTCAGGTCATGATCTCACGGTTCATGAGTTCGAGCCCCATATTGGACTCTCTGCGTCAATACAAAGCCCGCTTTGGATCCTCTGTCCTCCTCTCTCTCTCTCTGCCTCTCCCCCAGTCATTCTCTCTCAAAAAACAAAAACAAAAACTTAAAACAGAAAAGGGCTTCTGGGCCCATTAAAGGGCTGGAAAGAACCTCAGCAAACAGGCTGGTCCCAAAGCCAGCAGTAATGAGGAGACTTGGTTGGCCTTCAGTTTGGGCTTAAGTAAGGGGCAGTGCAAAAGAGGAAGCCTGGGTTTTGAAAGCGATCTCTGCTGTCATAATACACAAAATGAACACATTTGGGAATGAAGAGACAAATGACACAATGAGTGGTCAAGTGTACAGGAGACATCCTAAATGCTGAAAGAATTTAAAGAACTGGGAGACAGAATGGCAAGGGTCAAAATGGACAAAGAGGGCTCCATGGAATAGCTGGTTCTAGAAAACTAGAAATCTGGTAAATTTAAGAAGAGAATGCAATCCAGATGAGGACAAATTCACAATGCACTGACTGAAGACTAAAAATGTAAAACTGAACTAAAAGCGTCGGGTCCATCAGAAGGGTAGGACCGGTTACAGAGAATCTTGAAAACAAGAATAATTTGGTTTTGACAGAATAAGTCACTAAAGATTTATAACCAGAAGAGTAGAAAATAAAAATATCTAACAGTTATTCAGGCAACTATTTGGTCACTAAGAAGGAAAATCCCAACCCTGATGCTCATCAATTGTATCTGACTCCACTGATCTGTTTTCTCTTGTAAAATGACTATGAAACACCCTAGCTCACTGGACCACTGTGATGATCAAAGATAACACAAGTAAAGGACCCAGTGCTGACAGAGCCTGAAACACAGTAAGTGCTCAAGTAATGTTAAATGTTACTAACAAGGAGGTAGCAGTAATCTAGATGTGCAATAATTAAGATCCAGACAAGATCTGAACCAAAGTAACAAATCGCTCCACCACAACTCATTGGTAAACACTCCCCAAATGCTCGGCACACACAGCATTATGCTGTGTAGTGTGGCAAATACTAAAACATGAGACAGACTCCCTCCCCTTAAGGATCTTGATCTCAGTAGGAATATACTTTGGGAAAGTAATGGACCATAAAAGACAGATCCCAAATGAAAAGTGACATAGCAGTTAAGAGGAAGAAGGAGGGACACCTGGGTGGCTCAATCTGTTAAGCATCTTTTATTTTTTAATTTTTTTTAATGGTTATTTTTGAGAGACAGAGTGCAAGCAGGGGAGGGGCAGAGAGAGAGGGAGACACAGAATCTGAAGCAGGCTTCAGGCTCTGAGCTGTTAACACAGAGCCTGATGAAGGGCTCAAACCCACGAACGAGATCATGACCTGAGCCGAAGTTGGACAAAGGATCTGACTCTTGATTTCAGCTCAGGTCATGATAGCATAGTTTGTGAGATTGAGCCCTGCATCCAGCTCTGCACTGACAGTGCAGAGCTTGCTTGGGATTCTCGCTCTCTCAAAATAAAAATAAATGAGCATTTTTTAAGAAGAGGAAGAAGGAATCGTGGGGTGAAAACTGTTCACAGGACTTGTATAAGAAATGTTGGGAAATACTGTTACAAGGTGTGAACTGCAAATATTTTTATTAAAGAAATGGACAAATCTCTTTAGTATGTTAATGGCCTTCTATAAATCAGGTAAGAAAACTCAAATCTCCCCTCTCCTCTGCCAAAAATGAAAAAAGGACAGTTCACAGAAAAAAATACTCAAACAGCTCTTATATATATATATAAAAGCTCTTATTCAGAAGATATCCCTTTTTTTAGACCACAAAGGGCTAAATGTAGGATAATACACTTGGAGAGGCTGAAGAGAACAGAATTCTCATATCATTCTGATGAGAGAAGATACTAGAATAATCTCTAAGGAGGTAGGAACTATCAAAATTAAAGGCACTCTACAGGCTTTAATGTAGCAATTCTACATCTAGAAATCCACTCTACAGATACACTAAATACAGCACTATCTGTAATAGCAAAGGATTACAATCAAACCACTGGTTAAATAAATGGTGTAACACTAATACTGTGAAGCTGGGAAAACAGAAAGCTGCTTCACGCAAGGATATAGAATAATTTCTAAGATAATACTTCAAATGAAAAATCTAAGGTGCATGGCATTTTATTACATGTATGGGGAAAAAAATGAAAAAGTTGGCAAATTTATAGAATATCCTTGATGGGCACACAGAATTAGTAACAATGGCTATCCCTGGTGAGAACTAGGTGACAGTGGTTCAAAGAGAATCACTTTTCACTGTATACCTATTTTGAACACTTAAAAAATTTTAAGTGTTGGGGCATCTGAGTTGCTCACTAGGTTGAGCGTCCAACTTCAGTTCAGATCATGATCTCACAGTGGGAGTTCGAGCTCCACCCTGGATTCTGTGCTGACAGTTCAGAGCCCAGAGCCTTCCAATTCTGTGCCTCCCTCTCTCTCTGTCCCTCCATGGCTCATGCTCAGTCTCTCAAAAATAAATAAACATTAAAAAAAGTTTAAAGTGTTGGGGTGCCTGGGTGGCTCAGTCAGTTGAGCAACCAACTTCGGCTCGGGTCATGATCTCACAGTTCATGAGTTCAAGCCCCACATCGGGCTCGCCATTGTCAGCCTGGAGCCTGCTTGGGATCCTTAGTTTGCCCACCCCACCCAAAATAAATAAACAACAAAAAATTTAAAAATTAAAAAAATAAAACTTTAAAGTGTAGTAGTTCCTGGTTGGCTCTGTTGGTAGAACATGTAACTCCTTATCTCAGGGTCATGAGTTCAAGCCCTATGCTGGGCATAGAGCTTACTCACAAAAAAAAAAAAAAGAGATGAAAATTCAAGTGTATACTTCTTACTGAAATGGATTAAAAGAAAACAAATGAGATAAATCAAAATGTTTAGTTATTGATATTATTTGTGTTGTAGGATGACAGAGGACTTGTTTTCTTTATGCATTTCTTTATGCATACTGAGCTTTTTCATAATAAACTATTTTAAAGGAGATGATAGTATAAAGGAGGAAATTCCATGGGGCGCCTGGGTGGCTCAGTTGGGTAAGCATCCAACTCCTTTTGTTCAGGTCATGATCTCACAGTTCGTGAATTTGAGCCCCACATAGGGCTCTGTGCTGACTGAGCCTGCTTGGGATTCTCTCTCTTGCTCTCTCTCTGCCCCTCCCCAGCTTGTGTTATCTCTGTCTCTCTCAAAATTAGTAAAAATTAAAAAAAAAAAAAGAAAAAAAGGAGGAAATTCCAGATAAGAAAGAATCTGAGCAAAGATCTAGAGGGTAGGATGAATACAAAATACTTAGGTTACAATAAATAGACAAGACTAACTAAAGCAGACTTTCTCTAACAGAATAACAACTATGCCTTACATATAGAAAAATCTGTAATAATGCTATAGAATGTATGAAAGACTAGGTTGGTAGCTAAATTCTCATGGCATTTTTGGTGCTAGCCAAGCAGTCTAAACTAAGCCATGGGCCTTTGTTGACATCACAGCAGAAAATGACAAAAATACTGTTAAGATTAATCTGATAGATTAGAATGTGGCTACTCTAGAAGTAGCCAATTTCTGGCCCAAACATGTTTTATGTGGAACAGGTAGTATTTTAGAGATCTGGAACAGCCACAAAGTCCAGAAGCTCGGCATTATTAAAAGCCCACAATCCACATGACAAAAATAGTTTCCCTCTTTAGACAGACCAGCTGCTCTACATGTATTTTCCTTTGTTGTGGCCTAACCAGACTTATTTCTTTCATGTACCTAACTTTCCTAGTGTCCAGAGTTTCTGATTGCTAACAGACATCCGAATTAAGTCACTTGACATGATTCAGGCACAAGTGTCTGGATGGGAATGATGGTGGTAGAACGGGAGAGGCACAGCAGCAGGACCCAAGATGCAGGCTGCCCTGCGACAGTGTAGACTCGGGAGCCAGACTGCCTCAGTTGGAGTCCTGGCTTCACCATTTGCCAGCTCTGTCACCTGGGACTAATGAGCTACTTACTATTTCTCTGCCTCACTTTCCCTATCTGTAACATGAACACACCAAGGTACCTACCTCATAGTTGTTCAGGGTTAGAGGACTAAGTATCTGTAAAGCACTTAGCATGGTGGCGGACACAGAATTAGTTTTTAAGTCTACTCCATGCCTACCATGAGCTTGGTTCTAAGAGAAATAAAAATTCACAGACTTTACATCTGATAGGGATAGTAAAGGAAAGGGGAGCTATCAAAGATGATGATACAATGGAGACTCAGAAATTATCGACACAAAGGTAACTGAAATCTTGACAACAGATGAATTCTTCAAGGGACATTCAGAAAAAAAATCACGTAGCAGTGAACTAACTCTCAAACATTACCCTCTGATTGGACAGAGAAAGATGAGGAGCCAGAGTGTGTTTAGCAAGGCATAGGGTCTCACTTGGAATTCAGGACAAGAATAGAATCGTGTCAAACTTCTAGAAACAATAATTCCATCTTACAATTTTAAGATTTTAGTTTCATTACTCATGATGATCTCACTGCATTCAAATAATGACCCCATAAAGTAGAATTATCTCCATTCCATCAATGAAAAAAAAACTCACAGATAAATTATACCTAAAATTACAGTAAGTTATAAAACAGGAAATCAAAACAATAAATAAATAAATAAATATATATATATATATTCTATGAAAATTCTATAAGAATCAGGATATTATAAATTAATCCTAACTTCATTCAAGAGCAAGTATTATGCTTCTTTCCTATTTTTTTGAAAAATGAAAAACAAATGACAAAACAAATGACGAAACTTGCTAATAATAACCAATAAATCAGAAACAAACATGCCAGGAAAAAAAAAAAAGAAAAAAAGAAAGAAACAACCTGACATTTTTCCTATCTGACCAACAAGTTAATCACTATCTTTCATTTATTTTTACAGATTCAAAAAAAAAATCTTGTTCATCCTCCTAAAAAAAATATTTGAGGACTTACTACTAGCCACGTACAGCTACAGACTTTCTCAGTTCTCAAAGAGTTAAGCTGGGGAGAAAGACTGGTAAATATAATTTCAAGCTAATATGATAAATGCTACAATGAATGCATGTACAGGAGCGGCTGATCCAAACCCAGGGAGAGGCAGGTGTGGGGCTGGGAAGGAGCTGAACGAAGATGCATGGGAATTAGTTGGGTAACGCACCTGCAGGGAGCTAGGAGAAGGTGCCAGGCAGTGTGAATACAAACAGGCTCGAGAGTAACAATAATGTTTCCATCACAAAAATGCAATATCCATTCAATTTTAATTGTGTTACCTTTTATTATTTTACAATATATTTCAAAAAAATGCCGTTACAGTTGCCTTAACTGCTCTATAAGACCTGGAATAAAAGAACACTTAGAACACACAGACATCAAGCTGTTAATACCTACTTGTACTGAACCATTGCTACCAAGAGATGTAGTTTTTTAAATAGGCAGATGTGTGGCAATGCAAAATAAAATACAAACTTGTTAGAACAGTACTTTGTTTTAATGGCTATAGAAAGGAGGTGGTTTTGTTTTCATTTTTCAACACATCTGGTTCTGGCAGCAAGCTGTATTATGCATTTAAAGCAATCCATGCCCTGAAAGCTTCTATTTGCAGTTGTGTATGTCATCTGAATTAGAGCCCAGACACATGAAAAATATCATTCCAATACCCTCAATACCCCTCCCTCCAGAAGGTCGTGAACTCAAGATTCTTGTTGGTGAAGTATTTTACAAGAATTTTTTTTTACAGTGACACTGGATGCTTTTAATTTTCTCTAAAAGAGAAGCAATGAAAATGCAAGGAAACCCTCCAGGGTCCAACTTTCACTTCACATTCTCCCCAAGTAGTAAAATAGCAGCTCTACATGTTGATGAAAAAGAATTTCAATTTCTCCATATTAGTTTCTTCTTAATCATATTAGCACTAAAATTTATCTGGGTTTAGCTGGATTTCCAAAAGGAAAATTTTATGTGCCAAATATTTCAGGAATTTAATAAAGCATTACATATATGTAATTAGCTCTTATCTACCAAAAAATATATATGTATATATATTTATATTTATTTCTCTTACCTTCACTGAAGTTCTTTTTTTCTGGCTGGATATGAGAAACAAGATTAAGTGGACCAATGCTGGCTTTATTTCTTCATAAGCAATAATTTGAGTCTTTTTTTCATTCAGTACGACTGGATGTTCATAATAAATTCACACAAGGCAATACAAGGAAATACCTACTGAATAGGCATCTGCCAAGCAATTCACGTTTCAAGGTTAGACTCTATCTACCAAGTGGCACTATGGCATTATATAGGCATTCAACTTTTGTTTTCTTTTTCAAGTTTGTCAGTTCTTTACTATTTTTTTTCTAGCAAGGATGGTATATAATCACAAAGTCAGGCCTACAGACCATTTATAGTTGCTCCCAATATTACGTTGGACGGAAATCTTAAGAGCTGATATAAACCAAACTAAAGAGTAGTCAACTGGAACCACATCTGGTCACATTCACATAGTCTCCAATAGTACTTTGCTAATATACAGGTTTCCTTCTTCTTGACTGATTTTGTGTTAGTCTTATTAAAATTACAACAAATAAGATTGCAAAGTTTTTGTCAGCTTGTATTTTTAGAGAACTCCTACGTTCATATGAATATACTGTAATTCACAAAATGTCTTTATAGTAATGTTCTTTCTATAAACATGGTTGGCAAAATAAAAAAGGCACAAGAGGGGGATAATGAGAAATGTTTTCAACTTTCAGTGAAGAGTACCCAAGCAACTATCTTTCATGAAGAAAAGCAGAGAAAAATGTTCAGTAATTCATGCACAACTTGAGCCAAAACAAACAAAAACTTCTCTTCAGATAGGTCCTGAGGCTTGAGGAGAAAACAAGTTTTCCTAATCACGTGCTCCATGTAAAATAAAATGTAAAGCTGCACATATATATGTTTGGTTTAACAGTGGAGCCATGTTTTTTAAAAAGTGAGGCAATTAAAGGAAAACAAAACCAAAATACCTTCATAAACAAAGGAACTCCACCTGTAGCCTCTGTCCTTTTTACCACTGAGCAGGGCAAAACGTCCAATAAAATGTAAAATGCAGCATACGCAATCATGTAATCTAAAAACTTTTCATGATAACTTATTGCAAATTGCACTTGACAGTTCACCACAACAATGGAAAACTGGCCCCTTGTTAGTTCACACAGTCCTTGAGACCCAAACTGAAGTCACCAGTAGAACGATCTGGATAAAAAGTTTGCCGCTGTGCTCAGCCAGCTAGCTCCACCCTCTGGGTGTGAGCCGACCCGGGACACTGCTTTATCCTGTTCTTTTGTGGGACTCTCATCCTCAGGCAGGTAGTCGGGCAGTTCTGTGTTCTGTTCTACTTCCACAGGCGTATCTTGGAATGGGACCAGCATCTGATACAGACAACACATTAAGAGTTATTACAAAATCAACCCAATCGACAAAGGTACATGTCCTAAATTAAAGGTCAACTATACACCTCACTCTAATCACTGTATTTATTCTCAGTGACAATAGTCATTTAAAAATGTTCCTCTTATATGAAGGTAGGCCCAACTGTTGAGCACTGCATTAGGCAGAAAGACACATGAAAAGTAAGATGCTTTTCTCCTGAGGCTCCAGAAATAAATGTGCAACCTCTCTGCATTTAAAGAAAACAAAAGCAAGTACCTGGCTACTGTGGGCCCTGAAGGGCCACTGAACCTTTCTATGGGAACACAAATAAGTTAAGGGGATGTAGATTTGTTTTCCCTATCACAAAGCTGGTGGCGAAAGTAGTAAGAGGCAAAGGTTTTCACTGTATTTACCTACCCAATTGTGGCAATAGAGCTTTATTATTTGGATTGACAAAAAGTAACTAAGGTTAGAAAGAAGTATTTAAAAATCAACACAGGGGTGCCTGGGTGGCTCAGTCGGTTGAGCATCTGACTCTTGATTTCAGCTCAGGTCATGATCCCAGGGTCTTGGGATCAAGCCCTGTATCAGGCTATGCGCTAAGCATGGAAACTACTTAAGATTCTCTCTGCCCCTCTACCCTTCTCACTCTCTCTAAAATAACATAACATACATAAAATAAAACCAACACAAGGAACCTATATATCCTTTATTTCCATGTAAAATTAGAAAGACATCTCCACTGAGAAAAAGAATAGACTCTGAAATCCACAAAATTTAAGAACAGACCTTGAAATCTACAATAGATCTCTCTAGAAAAGAGCTGTTAGCCAAGAAACAAGATAATCTGACCCAACCACACTCCTATATATTTGGCAACTAACAGCCTGAAAATACTAGCAATCTGACAGCCATAAAGAATAATCAAGAGTCAGGTATAAAGAAAACTAAATTAAAAAGCATTTACCTCTTCTCCACTTTCACTTTTCACAACTTGCTGAGCCTTCATAACCTTGGTTGATGCTATTGCTGATGCCAAAGCCTAGGCCAGGATAAAAAGGGAAATTTGAACACTGATTTGTTTATCTATAACCTCAAGCATATTCAGCCATTTAAAATACTAACCTCTGCTTTCAAATCTGAACGGATCCGCACCACACATCTTTGAACAGCCATTTGAAAAGTAAAGCTAATAACACCTTTAATTTTTAACAAAGCCTCTTCACAGAGATTTCTCCGAGACTGAAAAGGTAAAAGCAAATTATTATTACAATTGACAAAATGTTAAACAAATCAACTCAAACCACATTGAATTAGTCATTATATGGACGGTGGGGGGCGGGTTGGGGGGAGGGAGCAAATGTCCCTATTTCAGTTCTACCATCTCATACATGAGGGCATACTGGGGGTGCTATTTAGTCAAGCTTACTAAATTTTATAAGATCAACAGAACAGTAATTTCTTCTGGATCTTTTCAAGCTTCATTACTAATACTTAGGTTTAATCCTTTTTATCAGAAATAAGTTAGCCAGTGTTGATTTATATCTCAATGCAAATGGAATGAAAAATAATACAGAAAAAAATGCTGAAAAGCAGAGGTTCCTCTAGCTCAAAGGTAAGCAAATTATAGTCTGCCAGCTGTTTTTATAAATAAAGTTTTACTGGAACACAGCTACACACATTTGTTTACATAATGACTGAGGCTAGTTTCATACTATAGCAGAGTTAGTAGTTAGAATAGACTATATGCCCTTCCAAATCTAAAATATTTACTATCTGACCCTTTAACAAAAACATCTGCTGAACCCTGCTCTTAAAAATCTCTAAGGTTAAATTGTGATGTCACAACTAGTATTCAGTATTTGAGTCACTATTTCTTTTTTAATTTTTTTTAATGTTTATTTATTATTGAGAGACAGAGAGACAGAGCATGAGGAAGGTAGGGGCAGAGAGAGAGGGAGACACAGAATCTGAAGCAAGCTCCAGGCTCTGAGCTGTCAGCACAGAGCCCAACACGGGGCTCAAATTCAAAAACCGCGAGATCATGACCTGAGCCGAAGTCGGATGCCTAACCAACTGAGCCACCCAGGTGCCCCGAGTCACTATTTCTTAAAGCACTTGGTATTTATAAACATCACTGTACCCTTTATTTATGGCATTCTCAGTGGTTACCACTGCATTCTCAAGGGTTATTAATACCCTCTTTTTAGTTCTCATTTTCCTCTGATGACACAATATAACATATCCTTCAATGTCTCTTCAATACACTATTAATAATACACTAATAACACACTACTTAGACACTGATTATTCCATCTCTGTCTCATCTTACCTCCAAGGTCCAGTGCCTTAAACTAAGTGATTTTCTTTCTACTTCATCCCTCAGTAGACTATTCTCATCACTTTAGTCATCATTACCATGGAGAAAAGGGACATACATCTCCAGTATGACTTTATTTTCATTTGTTATCAGACATATCCACTTGGATATCAAGTGGTCATCTCAAACACAAGATCCAAAGCAAAAATGGATTAAAAAGTAACTAGTTTCACCATATCCTTCCTTCCACCTCTCGCTCACATATTATCACCATCTCTATATTTTCCTGTGTCTGTATTGAGACCAGGTTCTGTCTGATTCAGTACTTCTTCGTTGACAAGAATCTGCAATTGGCCCAAAGTCTCTGGATCACGCTGAGAAACACTATCTTCAAATTATTTGATTCACTCTTTTCTTCCATTGAATATTATGAGTCTTCAAACTCGTTCCCACAATCCTTCAAAAGAACTCTTATCATTGCTTATCTCCCTCCTAGCATTATAGGAGGATGCTAAAGTCAACTTGCTAATATTGTATTTTAGATTTCAGCAATCACTTCCATACCATATATCAGCCTATATTTTTGTGTGTGCTGTGCTGAGTTTTATTAGTTGGTTTCAGCTAGCTTTCAAAAGCAACTATATTATCCTTATTCTTTAAAGTTAAACAGATGGTGGGGCACCTGGGTGGCTCAGTCAGTTAAGTGTCTGACTTCAGCCCAGGTCCTGATCTCACAGGTCCTAAGTTCAAGCCCCACGTCTGGCTCTGCACAGACAGCTCGAAGCCTGCTTCAGATTCTGTGTCTCCCTCTCTCTGCCCCTCCCCAACTTGTGTTCTCTCTCTCAAAAATAAAGAAATGAGTCTTTTAAAAAGTAATAAAATTAAATAGATGGCATTGGTGGTATTTTATGTATCTTAGTATCTTACATTTAATCAATTTACATTTACTGAGCTTGCTTTCTAGAAACTTTTCAGGATCTTGTGGCCCCAGTTGCAGTAAGATAGTTGTGAACTATCTTATTTGGCAATGTCATGGATGATATGCATATGAAAAACTCCCCGCCCCCCCCACCCTTATTTACTGAATCCTAAATCCTGAGACCTAAATGCTGCAACAGCACAACCAGAAAAAGCTGTGGATAATCTAATGTAACCTACCAGGCATAGCTAAAGAGGTAAGTGGTAATTTACCAGTTGCTACCACTAAATATGTAAAGTTATATGACTTATCACTGCTCAAAATAACTTCAGGGAGACTTCTAAATCCAGTCAAGATGGAGAAACTGGGACTGGAATTAGCCTTCAGGCTTAAACAACTACAAAGAGACAAAATAAAATGAATAAAACAACGATTTCCAAACAGTGGAAAACAAACATCCCTGAAAGAAGGAAAATAAAGTGAGCTCCACAAGGTCATCAACATATTGCCTAGAAAGTTTCCAGGCTATAACTTAGGAAAGGAGAACTCAAGGGGAACCTGCAGTCTCCTTCAATTAAGGACACAGTTGAAAATTCAGGGAGGTCAAGGCAATTATAATTCACAGGACAAAGCACAGGAGAGGGCAGAGCTGTGCAGAGAGGGTCCACAGAGACAAAGCATGTACTAGAGATCTGCAATGAGATCCCCTCAGGTTTTCAGCTGAATGATGATCTGTACATGCATGTGAACAAAGAACCGGAGGCTGGATGAATAACCAGACTGGAAAGGAATAGAAGGAACAGTTCTGCAAGCTCAAACCATGCTGAAAATACTTCATGTTCCCATCAGACAGAGTATAAAAACTTTTATAAACATGGGGTATGAACAAAGAACCCAGAAGAGTATTGCCTCAGTAGTGTAGCAAAATTATCCCTAGGATAAAGGGTGCTACGGTTCTGCCTAACAAAGCTTAAAAGCAAGCCTCAAAAAGATCTGTTAGTAAGTAACTGTGATCTAAAACAAATCTCAAGAGAGGTGCCTGGGTGGCTCAGTCGGTTAAGCATCTGACTTCAGCTCAGGTCATGATCTCGCGGTCCGTGGGTTCGAGCCCCGTGTCGGGCTCTGTGCTGACAGCTCAGAGCCTGGAGCCTGTTTCAGATTCTGTGTCTCCCTCTTTCTCTGACCCTCCCCTGTTCATGCTCTCTCTCTGTCTCAAAAATAAATAAATGTTAAAAAAAAAATTTTTTTTAAATCTCAAGAATATTTTTAAAGGATGTACATACAAATAAATACGTGCTGTACCCAACAAAGTAAAATTTGCAATGCCTGGCATCTAATCAAAAATTACCAAGAATGCAAAGAAGCAAAAAAAAAAAAATGCAACCAGTAATTATAAAAGTCAATCTGTAATTACAAAAATCAATCTATAGAAACATACTCAAAAGGCAGAGATGATTAAATTAGTACATAAAGACATTATGGTTATTCCACCCCTCTTTTTTTATGTTCCAGTAGATCCATGCTACGGAAATATAAAAAAGACCCAAACTTCTGGAAATGAAATAAAATAATGTCTATGTTAAAAAAAAATACACTGAATGAGATTAACAGGAAATAAATGCCTACAAAAGAAAACTTCAACAAATATAGCAACAGGAACTATCCAAAATGAAACAGAGGGGGAAAAAAAGGAATTGAAAACAAAATGAGCAGAGTATCAGTGAGCTGTGAGACTTTACACGGCTGAATATGTATAACAGGAATCCTTGAGAGACCCAGGGGAAAGGCGGACGGAAAAAATATTTGAAGAAATAATGGAGAAACCTGTCCAAATTTGCTGCATATGATAAACCCAGAGATCCAAGAAGCTGAATTAACATGAATAAAATTATACCAAGGCACATTATAAATGGCTCAAAAACAGTGATAAAAGAGAAACTCTTAGAAGCAGGAAGAGTGGGAAAAATAAGATCTATTAAGAAGAACACAAATAATAGAATCCTAAACAGAAACAATGCAAGGAAGAAGACAGTGGACCAATGCCTTGAAGTATGGTTAAAGAAATTAAGAAAGAAAAGAAATCCTGTCACCTAGAATTTCACATGCACTGAAAATATCTTTCAAAAAAAATAAAATAAGGACTCTCACAGACATACAAAATTGAAGGAGTTACACTTCAAGATCTGACTTTCAAAAATGAAAGAATAGCTGGAGCACCTGGGTGGCTCAGTCGGTTAAGCAACTGACTCTTGTCTTCATTTTGGTTCAGGTCATGATTTCACATTTCGTGGGATCGAGCCCTGTATCAGGTTCTGTGCTGACAACAGAGCCTGCTTGGTATTCTGTCTCTCCCTCTCTCTCTGCCACTTCCTCCTCTAGCTCTCTCTCAAATAAATAAATCTTAAAAAAACTGAACAGCATAGCTGGACAGATGAGCATGGAAAAGAAGATTTAATCAACAGTATAAACCAACTAATAGTAATTAACACTTAGAATACTCCCAACAACAGTATATACATTCTCAGGTGCATATGGCACATTCCCCAAGACAGACCATGAAACAAGCCTCAGTAAATAGAAAATGATTGAAATCACACAATATTGTCAAATCACATGAAATGAAATTAGAAATTTGTAACAAGGAAATTTGGAAAATTCAGAAATACATGGAAATTAAACAACAAACTCCTAAATTACCAATGTATGAAAAAAAGAAATCACACACAAAAAATACTTGGAGATGAATAAAATGAGAATATATCAAATCTTATGGGATATAGAGAAAAGAATGAACAAAAATTTCTAGCTGTAGTAACTATATTAAATAGAAGAAAATTTCAAATCAGTAACTTATATTTCCATTCTAAGAAAGCCCAAAGCAAGCAGATGGAAAGAAACAATAAAGATTAGAGCAGGGAAAAGAAAAATAGAGAAAAGGGGGAAATATAGAAAAAAAACTAATGAAGCTAAAAATTGGTTCTCTGAAAAAAATCAACAAAACTGACAAACCTTTTAGCTAGACTGACCATGAAAAAGAGAAAGAAAACTCAAATTACTAAAATCAGGAATAAGACAGGACATTATGACCAATCTGAAACAAAAGGATTATAAGCAAATACTATGAACAACTGTATGCCAACACAGTAGATAACCTCAATGAAATGGGAAAATTCCTAGAAAAATAAAATTACCAAAAGTGACTCAAGAAAATAATGGGAGTTTGAATAGACATACAGTAATTAAAGAGATTAAATCAATTATCAGGAAATATCCTACAAAGAAAAGCTCAGGACCAAATGGTTTCACTGGTTAACACTATCAATGTTTAATGATGAATCAATAGCAATCTTTCAACAAAGTCATCAAAACACTTCCCAATTCATTTTATTTATTAGGTATTTTTTTAATGTTAATTTATTCTGAGAGAGAAAGAGCACACAAGCAGGGGAGGAGCACAGAAAGACAGAGAGAAAGAATCCCAAGCAGGCTCAGCACAGAGCCTGACTTGGGTCTCAATCTCAAGAACCATGAGATCATGACCTGAGCCAAAACCAAGAGTCAGAGGCTTAACCAACCGAGCCACCCAGGTGCCCCATCCCAACTCATTTTATGAAGCCAGTATTACCTGGATACCAATATCAGAAAAATACATCACATGAAAGAAAATTATAAATAAAACTATAAAATATCCTGTATGAATACATATGCAAAATGCTTCAACAGAATCCCAGCAAACTGAATCCAGCAGCATATTAAAAAGATTATACACCATGATGAATTGGGATTTATCATAGGAATGAAAGGTTGATTCAAAGTATGAAAATCATCAATGTAATACGTGGTATTAACAGAACTCAACTCAACAATGAAAAGACAAATAATAAGCAATCTAAAAGCAGACAATGAAGGGGGACCCAGGTGGCTGTGGGTGCCTGGGTGGTTCACTCGGTTAAGTGTCCGACTCTTGTTTTCGGCTCAGATCATGATCTCACAGCTCTTGAGTTTGAGCCCTACATCGAGCTCTGTGCTCACAGCCCTAAACTTGATTGGAATTCTCTCTCTCCCTCTTTCTCTGACCCTGCCCTGCTCATTTGTTCTCTTAAAATAAATAAACTTAAAAAAAAATTGTTTTAAATAGACAATGAATAGGATTTTCTCCAAAAGAGATATCTGTGATAAAGATATATACAATAAATCCTGTATCAACCACTGAAAAATGGCCAAAAGCAAATGAAAAGATACTCAACACCGTTAGTCACTAGGGAAATGCAAATTAAAACCACAATATGATACCATTTCACACCAGTACTAAACAACAACAGATGGCACAAGAACAGATACCCAGATCAATGGAATAGAGAACCCAGAAATGGACCCACAAACGTATGGGCAACTAATCTTTGACAAAGCTGGAAAGAATATCCAATGGAATAAAGACAGTCTCTTCAGCAAGTGGTGCTGGGAAAAGTGGACAGCGACATGCAGAAATATGAACCTGGATCACTTTCTTACACCATACACAAAAATAAACTCAAAATGGATGAAAGACCTCAAAGTAAGACAGGAAGCCATCAAAATCCTCGAGGAGAAAGCAGGCAAAAACCTCTCTGATCTTGGCCGTAGCCACTTCTTACTCAACACATCTCTGGAGGCAAAGGAAACCAAAGCAAAAATGAACTACTGGGACCTCATCAAAATAAAAAGCTTCTGCACAGCGAAGGAAACCATCAGCAAAACTAAAAGGCAACCAACAGAATGGGAGAAGATATTTGCAAACGACATACCAGATAAAGGGTTAGTATCCAAAATCTACAAAGAACTTATCAAACTCAACACCCAAAAAACAAATAATCCAGTGAAGAAATGGGCAAAAGACATGAATAGACACTTCTCCAAAGAAGACATCCAGATGGCCAACCGACACATGAAAAAATACTCAACATCACTCATCATCAGGGAAATACAAATCAAAACCACAATGAGATACCACCTCACACCTGTCAGAATGGCTAACATGAACAGCTCAGGCCACAAAAGATGTTGGCGAGCATGCAGAGAAAGAGGATCTCTTTTGCACTGTTGGTGGGAATGCAAGCTGGTGCAGCCCCTCTGGAAAACAGTATGGAGGTTCCTCAAAAAACTAAAAATAGAACTACCCTACGACCCAGCAATTGCACTACTAGGCATTTATCCACGGGATACAGGTGTGCTGTTTCGAAGGGACACATGCACCCCCATGTTTATAGCAGCACTATCAACAATAGCCAAAGTATGGAAAGAGCCCAAATGTCCATCAATGGATGAATGGATAAAGAAGAAGTGGTACACACACACACACACACACACACACACACACACACACAAAGGAGTATTACTCAGCAATCAAAAAGAATGAAATCTTGTCATTTGCAACTACGTGGATGGAAGTGGAGGGTATTATGCCAAGTGAAATTAGTCAGAGAAAGACAAAAATCATATGACTTCATTCATATGAGAACTTTAAGAGACAAAACAGATGAACATAAGGGAAGGGAAACAAAAATAATATAAAAACAGGGAGGGGGACAAAACAAAAGAGACTCATAAATATGGAGAACAAACAGGGTTGCTGGAGGGGTTGTGGGAGGGGGGATGGGCTAAATGGGTAAGGGGCATTGAGGAATCTACTCCTGAAATCATTGCTTCACTATATACTATCTAATTTGGATGTAAATTTTAAAAAGTAAAAAATAAAGTTAAATTATAAAAACAAACAAACACACAAACAACAACAGAAATGTATGTTGACAATGCTGTAGAGAAACCAGACCCCACATCTGCTGCTGATGGAATATAAAATGATGCAGTCACTGTAGAAAACACTCTAGCAGTTGCTCAAAAAGCTAAACAAAGTTACGGTATCACCCAGCAGCTCTACCCCTCGTAACATACCCGAAAGAACTGAGAACATACATCCACACAAAAACTTATACACAAATCTTCACAGAATTAAACTTAATAGCCAAAAAGTGGAAACAACCCAAGTGTCCATCAACTGATAAATGAATAAACAAATGTAGTAAATCCATACAATGGAATATTATAAGGAGTAATGATGTACTGATACATACTACAATAGGGATGAACTATGAAAACATTATGCAAAGTGAAAGCTAGACATGAAAGGTAACATATCCTGTGATTCCATTTATGTGTAATGTCCAGAAGAGGCAAATCCACAGACAGAAAGTAAATTAGTGGCTGTCACGGGCAACCCATTAGTGACTGCTAATGGGTATGAGGCTTCCTTTTGGGGTGATGAAATGTTCAGGAATTAGACAATGGTGATGGCTGCACAACCCTATAAATATACTAAAAGCACTGAATTGAACACTTTAAAATGGCAAATTTATAGTATGTGAATTCTATTTCAATTAAAAAAAAAAAAACCTGAAAGAATTCAACCTCAGCAGACTTGTACTGCTATAAGAAACGTTAACAGAAGTCCTTGAGACAGGGGCGCCTGGGTGGCTCAGTAGGTTGGATGTCCAACTTCAGCTCAGGTCATGATATCACGGTTCATGGATTTGAGCCCCATGTCGGGCTCTGTGCTGACAGCTCAGAGCATGGAGCCTGCTTCAGATTCTGTGTCTCCCTCTCTCTCTGCGCTCCTCCCCTGCTCGCATTCTGTCTCTGTCTCTCTCAAAAATAAACAGTCAAAAAATTTTAGAAAGAAAAAAAAAAGAAGTCCTTGAGACAGAAGGAAAATAGTATCAGATGAAAAATACAGAATTTACACAAAGGAATAAAGAGCCCTGGAAACGGCAAAAATGTAAATAGACAGAAAATACTTTTTATTTTTAAATGTCTTAAAAGAAACTGACTTTTCAAAATCATAGAGACAGAAAGTAAAACAGTGGTTGCCAGGGGCTGGGGGAAAGGAAGAAAGCGGAGTGACTGTTTAATGAGTACAGAGTTTCAGTTTTACAAAACAAAAAAGTTGTACATTCATAAGAAGTATAGAGGTGATGGTTACACAACATTATGAATGTATTTCATACCACCGAACTATATACCTAACAATGGTTAAAACTGTAAATTTGGGGGCACCTGGGTGACTCAGTTGGTGGAGCGTCTGACTTTGGCTGAGGTCATGATCTCACAGTTCGTGGGTTCAAGCCCCACCTCGGGTTCTGTGCTGACAGCTCAGAGCCTGGAGCCTGCTCCAAGTTCTGTGTTTCCCTCACTCTCTGCCCCTATCCCGCTCATGTGCTCTCTCTGGCGCTCTCTCTCTCTCAAAAATAAACATCAAAAAAATTTAAAAATTTTTTTTAAAAAGACAGTAAATTTCATGCTATGTGTATTTTACCACAATAAAAAAAAATAGACTATTTAAAGTAATAACAATGTATTTGGGGTTTATGACATATGTGGAAGCAAAAACATGTTAACAACTGCATAGACGCAGAGAAAGGAGAAATGGAAGTATAATGTTTTAAGTGTCCTATACTATGCATGAAGTGATATATTAATTGAAGCTACACTATAGTAAGTTAAAGATATATAAAATAGGGGCAGTGCCTGGGTGGCTCAGTCAGGTAGGCATCCGACTTCCGCCCAGGTCATGATCTAGCCTGACCTGATCAAACTTGTTCGATCCCTATGTTCGAGCCCTATGTCGGGCTCTGTACGGACAGCTTAGAGCCTGCAACCTGCTTCAGATTCTGTGTCTCCCTCTCCCTCTCTCGTGCTCTGCAGGTGCTCTCTCTCTCCAAAATAAATAAAAACATTAAAAAAAAAAAAGATACATAAAATAAACCCTACATCAACCAACAAAAAGAAAGGAAGAACTGTACCTAAGAAGCCAACAAAGTAAATAAAATGAAATCATAAAAAACATCCAGTAGTCCAAAAGGCAGGAAAAGGGAACAAAGAACTGATTGGACAAATAGTAATTTGCAAGGGCACGGTGCCTGGCTAGTTCAGTCACAGGAGTGTCCAAACGATCTCAGGGTCGGGAGTTCAAACCCCACGCTGGATGCAGAGAGTACTTAAATAAACTTAAAAAAAAAAAAAAGAAAGAAAGAAAGGAATTAGCAAGATGGTTGTTTTAAACACAACCATACAAACAATCATATTAAAGATAACCCCAACACTCCAGTTAAAAGGCAGAAATTTTCAGAATGGATAAAAAGGCAAGGCCTTACTATATGGTGCCTGTAAGAAATCTACTTGAAATACAGACACAAATAGAAGACACACTAATCAGGGGCGCCTGGGTGGCGCAGTCGGTTAAGCGTCCGACTTCAGCCAGGTCACGATCTCACGGTCCGTGAGTTCGAGCCCCGCATCAGGCTCTGGGCTGATGGCTCAGAGCCTGGAGCCTGTTTCCGATTCTGTGTCTCCCTCTCTCTCTGCCCCTCCCCCGTTCATGCTCTGTCTCTCTCTGTCCCAAAAATAAATAAAAAACGTTGAAAAAAAAAATTTAAAAAAAAAAAAAATAAATAAATAAAAAAGAAGACACACTAATCAGAAGCAAGCAGAAGTAGCTAACATTAAAAGCAGACAATGTACAATGAGTTCAGAAGAAACTACCCTGTAGGAGTATTGCAGTATTCTATTATTAAAATAGTCTATATTAGAATACATTGAATATATTCACCAGTGAAGCTATCTAGGACAAAAGTTTTCTTTATGGAAAGGTTTTTAATTACAAATTCAATTTCTTTAATACGTATTGAGCTATTCATGTTATCCATTTCTTCTTGAATAAACCTTGGCAATCTGTGTTTTTAAAAACATTTTCCTGTTTCATCTACATTATCAAATTTATTGGCATAAAGTTATTTAAAATATTCATTTATTTTCTTTTTAAATTTTTTATTTTTTTATTTTAATGTTTATTTAGTTTTGAGAGAGTGTGTGAGCAGGAGAAGGGCAGAGAGAGGAGACACAGAATCGGAAGCAGGCTCCAGGCTCTGAGCTGTCATCACAGAGCCCAATGTGGGGCTCAAACTCAGGACCCATGAGATCATGACCTGAGCTGAAGTCAGACACTTAACCAACTGAGCCAGCCAGGTGCGCCTCTTTTTAGATTTTTTTAGAAGTCTCTTTATTTATTTTGAGAGAGAGAGACAGCAAGCAGGGGAGGGGTAAAGAGTGAGAAAGAGAGAGAGAATCCCAAGCAGGTTCCACACCGGCAGCACAGAGTCCAATAGGGGGCTTGAACTCTCAAACCCAGAGATCATGGCCTGAGCCAAAATCAAGAGTAGGATGCTTAATTGACTGAGCCACCCAGGCGCTCCCATTTATTTTCTTTTTAATGTCTACAGGATCTATAGTGATGTTTTCTCTCTCTTATTTCTGGTATCAATTTGTGACTTCTTTTATTCCTGATCAGTTTGGCTACAAATTTATCAATTTTATTGATCATGTCAAAGAATCAGCTTTTGATTTCATTAGTTTTTCTCCATTTTTCATTTCACTGATTTGTTTCTTCTCTTCTGCTTAAGTTAGATTTAATTTGCTTTTTCTTTTTTTTATCTAGTTTCTTAAGGTAGAAACTTAAGTCACTGAGACCTTATCTCTCTTATATATAAATAATTAGACATTTGGTGCTAATGAATTACCCTCTAAACACTGCTTTGGTGGCTTCCCACAAATTTTGATACTACATTTTCCTTTTCATTCAATTCAAAATGTTTATCATTTCTCTTCTGATTTCCTCATTGACTTAGGGATTTTTTTTTTAAATTTGTTTAATGTTTATTTTTGAGAGAGCGAGAGAGAGAGCGAGTGAGCGAGCATGAGCAGGGCAGGGGCGGAGAGAGAGGGAGACCCAGAATCCGAAGCAGGCTCCAGGCTCCAAGCTGTCAGTGCAGAGCCCAATGTGGGACTTGAACTCATGGAACCGTGAGATCATGACCTGAGCTGAAATCAAGAGGCGGACGCTTAACTGACTGAACCACCCAAGCGCCCCCATGACTCAGGGATTATTTTAGAAATAAATTATTTAGTTTCCAAAATATTTGGGGGATTTTCCAAATACCTGTTATTGATTTCTAATTTGTTTTTCACTGTGCTCAGAGAACATACTTTGCATAGTTCTTTTAAATTGATTAAGACTTGTTTTATGACCCACAATAAGGTCTACCTTGGTAAAAGTTCCATGTGTATGTGAAAAGAATGGATACTACCTTGTGGCTGGAGGGTGTTCCATAAATGCCGATGAGGTTAAGGTGGTTGTTAGTACTATTTGAGTCATCTATATCCTTAACTGATTTTCTGTATACTTGTTCTATTAATTGAGAGTGGTGTTGAAATCTCCAGCTCTACTTGTGGATGTGTCT
The DNA here is from genome assembly GCF_027475565.1 of Acinonyx jubatus. Taxonomy (NCBI): domain Eukaryota; kingdom Metazoa; phylum Chordata; class Mammalia; order Carnivora; family Felidae; genus Acinonyx; species Acinonyx jubatus. The sequence continues at coordinate 66,421,089 of NC_069394.1, read as the reverse complement.
ATTTCTTCTTGTTACATCCTCTGATTAACTGACACCTTTAGAACAAAATGCCCCTCTGGAATTTATTCTTCGAGACTGCTGAAAAAATACATAAATAAATAAAAATAAAAAGATTGCTGGTGGGATGCCTGGGTGGCTCAGTCAGTTGAGCGTCCGACTTCGGCTCAGGTCATGACCTCGCAGTCTGGGAGTTCGAGCCCCGCGTCGGGCTCTGTGCTGACAGCTCGGAGCCTGGAGCCTGCTTCCAATTCTGTGTCCCCTTTTCTCTCTGCCCGTTCCCCACTCATGCTCTGTCTCTGTCTCTCAAAAATGAGTAAACATTAAAAAAAAATAAAAAAAAAAAAAGATCGCTGGTGTCAGTGAAGAACCTATTTACAGTAGTTCCCCACCTCCCCCCCCATACCTTATCCATAGGAGATCTGTTCCAAGACCCCCAGGGGATGCCTGAAACTGCAGAAAGTACCCAAACCTATACATACTATGTTCTTTTCCTGCACATTCATACGATAAGTTTACTTATAAATTAGACACAGGGGTGCTGGGCAGCTCAGTCAGTTGAATGTCCAACTTCAGCTCAAGTCATGATCTTGTGGTTCATTAGTTCGGGCCCCACACTGGGGTCTCTGCTGTCAGTGCAGAGACCACTTCAGATCCTCCGTCCCCTCCCCTACTCATGGTCACTCACTCTCTCTCTCTCTCTCTCTAAAATAAACATTTAAAAAATAAATAAATTAGGCAGAGTAAGAGATAAATAATAGAACGATTGTAACAATACATTGTAACAAGTTATATGAATGTGATCTCTCTCAAAATATCATACTATATTCACCTTCTTCTTGTGATGATGTGAGGTAATAAAATGTCTATGTGATGAGATGACGTAAAGTAAATGACATAGGGATTGTTACATAGCCTTAGGCTACTACAACCTTCTGATGATATGTCAAAAGGGATCATCTGCTTCCTGACCCTACCTTATGAACCATGTGTTTATAAAAGTCTTACCGTATCATCAAGACCATCTATGTGCAAAACCACTGTTTTGGCACGTTTGTTTGTAGTTCCCAGGAAAAACTGAGCTTTCCTTCTACGTGAATTCATTTCATTGTAACTATCACCATCTGCCATACTGGAAGACTGGAGAATGTCATAAATTTCAGAAGCCAGCAGTTTTGTTTCTCCTGGAGTTGTAGACCTTGGAAAGAAACACATATAAATTAATAAACTAGTCCGGTCACCTCTATTGATTCTGTAATTTTATTCAACTTTGCAGAGCCTTGTTTTCTTCATTCTGATGTTTCATTCAATTTAAAGGAAATACCTAGAATAATCAACATTGAAAAAGCAGTTAGTTGATAATAAGGTCTTCTAATTTTAAAACCATGGTTTACTGAGATTCAAAACTCATCACTATAATAGTATAAAACCACATTCAGGGGCACCTGGGTGGCTCAGTCAGTTGACCATCCGACTTCAGCTCAGGTCATGATCTCAGAGTTTGTGAGTTTGAGCCCCATGGCGAGCTCTGTGCTGACAGCTCAGAGCCTGGAGCCTGATTCAGATTCTGTGTGTCCTCTCTCTGCCCCTCCCCTACTAATGTTCAGTCTCTCTCAAAAATAAATCAATGTTAAAAAAAATAATAAAAACTTAAAGAAAGTTTTTTAATAAAAAAATAAATAAAAGCACATTTAATCAAAATCATTAAACAGGAAATCAACTAAAAAGATTAGATTAGATGGGGCGCCTGGGTGGCACAGTCGGTTAAGCATCCGACTTCAGCCAGGTCACGATCTCGCAGTCCGTGAGTTCGAGCCCCGCATCAGGCTCTGGGCTGATGGCTCAGAGCCTGGAGCCTGTTTCCGATTCTGTGTCTCCCTCTCTCTCTGCCCCTCCCCCGTTCATGCTCTGTCTCTCTCTGTCCCAAAAATAAATAAACGTTGAAAAAAAAAAAAAAAGATTAGATTAGAACCTGTCCCTGGATTAACGTTAATATAATTTGAAGATCCCCTGACCTTCAAGAAAGTACAACACATAAAAAACCAAAAGGAGAAAACAAATTAGGAGAGGATCATTCATATTAGAATCATTATAAAAAAGAGATTTCTTAATAAATTCAAATTGTTTCTTAATTTACATTTTTTACGTATCTTTTACAAAGCATGAAGATATTATAAAACCACAACTGGGGCACCTGGGTGGCTCAGCTGGTTAAGCGTCTGACTTCAGCTCAGGTCATTATCTCACGGCTGGTGAGTTCGGCTGGTGAGTTCGAGCCACGCATTGGGCTCTGTGCTGACAGCTCGGAGCCTGGAGCCTGCTTCAGATTCTGTGTCTCTCCTTCTCTCTCCCTCAAGAATAAATTAACATTAAAAACAAAATTCTTTAAAAAAAACACACACAACTAAAAACAAAAGCTTTCATTCTTAAACTTTTTTTAATTTTTAATGTTTATTTTTGAAAGAGAGAGAGTGCAGGCACACAGGGGAGGGGAAGCGGGGTGGAAGGGGGGACAGAGTGCACAGAGCCCGATGATGGGGGGCTCGAACTCACAAATTGTGACCTGAGCCAAAGTCAGATGCTTAACCCACTGAGCCACCAGGAGCTCCTCCATTCTTAACTCTTAAATCCTACTATAGGTCCTCAAATAAACATCTGGTGCCATGCTGTCCAAAACACTTTCTGCACTGATAGAAATGTTTGATAGCTGCACTGTCCACTCACCACATGAGGCTACTGACCAATCACAATTAAAAACATGATTATTTACTTTGAATTAAATTTAAATCGCCATGTGTGGCAAGTGTATACCATACTGGACAGCACAGATCTAACACTTATTAGTTGAATAAACAGTAAATATACATAACTATAAAAAATAACCCTCATTTCACTTACAGATAAGCTTAATTAATCCAAACCTTATAACATACATTCAAGGCTTTAAAATCTGTCCCCATTCAGCTCTGCCAACATCAGCTCATTTTGTCTTTTTATGAACACCTTTTACAGATGCCTTTTCCTCAACCAAAAGACATAAGCTTTTTAACTCTTCCTCCTTCTTTGAAGGTTCAACCTCAACCACCATCTTCTTTGTGAAGCTTTCCCACCCCAACAATCCATTCCACCTTCTACATTTAAAGTACTATGATTGTGCTTATACTATTGATCATAATTTTCTTTTTTTCTTTTGAAGAATGGATATGTATTCTCTCTTTACCTTCCACAAAGCCTCACAAAACTTTTTGCCATCCGTTTATTGAATGAGCAAGAACACTTCAATTTCTGATATTCAGACTATAAACCTTCTAAGCTATACAGAGCTTCAGTTCCAGGGGTACTAATCTGGCAATTTTCCAAGCACTCAATTTACTATACCATGTGCTTTTCTGGGCTACCGTTGACCACACAGATTACTTTGAATGATTTTGACTGTGTACTGCAAGAAGCTATCAAAAGGACTATTTTGAGGTGGGGGGGGGGTGAAATGTCTCAGCACTCTTCTGATAGCTGTTTCACAGTACTGAAAAGGTCACTGCAGTTCTGAGATTTTTTTTTTTTTTAATTTTTTTTTAACGTTTGTTTATCAGCGTGTGCGTGCATGAGCGGGGAAGGGGCAAAGAGAGAGGGAGACACAGAATCCGAAGCAGGCTCCAGGCTCTGAGCTGTCAGCACAGAGCCCGACACGGGGCTCGAACTCACAGACAGCATGATCATGACCTGAGCCGAAGTCAGACGCTCAACCAACTGAGCCACCCAGTAGCCCCCTTTTATTTTTTTTAGTTCTGAGATATTTTAAATACTAGCCAACCAAAAGTTGTAGAATATGAGGACAGTGGTTACAGATACTCAAGAATTTAAGAGAGAAAAAAACCAGTGTCTTTGCTACCCCTCTTCACCACCAATATTGTTTTCAAGTGTTTGCATCAAATTAAAAAATCATCAAATAGAAGATTCAACTAATGAGCTTCCTATAAAATTTTTGAAATGCACATACACTATTTGAAAAACTTTGTTTCCAGATGAAGCAGTAGGGACATAAAATATTAAAACACAGTAACATCAAATTATTATGTTCCTATTCTGCAGAATAACAACTGTAAGAGTAGTTCTAAACCATACAGGGTTACTAACCCCTTGACAATCTGGTGTAAAATTAGAGAATGTTTCACAAAAAATGCAAATATAAAAATTTTCTACATTTTCAGTGAGTTTATGTACCCACCCAAGCCATCCATCTTATGTCAACCTCAAAGAACAGAGATGGTTTAACATTTTTTTTAAACTGATCTAGAATTGGAGAGAGTAGAATAGGAGAACAGCAATGTAGTGATCCACCAATGTTTGACAATTTTCAATAAAATGTAAACTACTGGTAAGAATATAATTGGTAATACTGGAAAAATATTGTTTTCCAAATACTCTTTGACTCTGTAATTCTTCTACTGGAACTTGTTAAGAATATAATCTATGAAATAAAAGTAATCCAAAACAGGGGCACCTGGGCGGCTTCAGTCAGTTCGGCTCAGGTCATGATCTCACAGTCTGTGAGTTCGAGCCCCGCATCCAGCTCTGTGCAGACAGCTCAGAGCCTGGAGCCTGCTTTGGATTCTGTGTCTCCCCGCTCTCTGCCCCTCTGCCACTCGTGCTCTGTCTCTCTCAAAAACTAAATAAACATTTAAAAAATTAAAAAAAAAAAAAGTAATCCAAAACAAAAAAATAGCCTTTTAAACAGTTAGGCAAGGAAGTTTTAGGGATACCTGGGTGGCTCAGCTGGTTGAGGGTCTGATTCTTTTTTTTTTTTTTTTTTAATTTTTTTTTTTAACATTTATTTATTTTTGAGACAGAGAGAGACAGAGCATGAACAGGGGAGGGGCAGAGAGAGAGGGAGACACAGAATCCAAAACAGGCTCCGGGCTCTGAGCTGTCAGCACAGAGCCCAACGCAGGGCTCAAACTCACAGACCGTGAGATCATGACCTGAGCCGAAGTCGGACACTTAACCGACCGAGCCACCCAGGCGCCCCAAGGGGGTCTGACTCTTGATCCTGAATCAGGCCATGATCCCAGGGTCATGGGATGGAACCTCCATGCTAAGAATGGACCCTGCCTGGGATTCTCTCTCTCCCTCCCCCCACCCCCCGCCTTGTGCTCGCTCACTCTCTCTACAATAAAAAATGTTTTTAAATAAATTTTAAAAATATATTTATTTATTTTGAGAGAAAGAGAGCATTAGGGAGGGTCAGAGAAAGAATCCCAAGCAGGCTCCCTGCTGTAAGCACAGAAGCCGATGCAGGGCTTGAACTCACAAACTGGGAGATCATGACCTGAGCTGAAATCAAGAGTGAGAGGTTTGGGAGCCTGGGTGGTTCAGTCAGTTAAGCACCCGACTTCAGCTCAGGTCATGATCTCATGGTTCATGAGTTTGAGCCCCTGTCAAGCTATGTGCTGAGAGCTCAGAGCCTTGATCCTGCTTCAGATTCTGTGTCTCCCTCTCTCTCCGCCCCACCCCCACTTGCACTCTTGTCTCTCTCTCTCAAAAATGAATAAACGTTAAAAAAAAAAAATTAAAGAAAAAAAAAGAGATATTTAACCAACCGAGCCACCCAGATGCCCCTAAATAAAAATTTAAAAGAGAAGTTTTGTGACTCCTGGGTAGCTCAGTCAGTTAAGCATCGGACTTCGGCTCAGGTCATGATCTCATGGTTCATGAGCTTGTGCCCCAATTTGAAGTGAGCTCGAGCCCCACTATGGGTGAACACAAGCTTCGCATTGAGTGAGCCCTGGTTCCCTCTTTCCCTGTCCTCACTCATTTGTGCCCTCTCTCTAAAAAAAAAAAAAAAAAAAGCAAAAAAACCCCCAAAAAATGTCAGGACAGTACTGACCAACATAACTTTCTGAGATGATGGAAATGTAGTAAACTAGTCACATGAATATTAAATACTTGGAAGAAGGTTGGTACAAGTGAAATATTGGTTTTTAAATTTAATTTTAATTTAAATTTAAGTTGCCACATGTGGCTAACGACTACCATACGAGACAGAATTTTTAGAAAAAAAGGGAAGATTACCTCTGCTGTCAACTTCTTTAAGTTAACCTTCCTTTTCCTGATTATTACTCCCATATGTCTCATAAACCATTTCTCTGACACGTTTTCTAAGGTCCTGCAAAAGAAATTAGCTCTACAAAAACTATAAGTGACAATTTTCTCAATTCTCCAAAGGATGGTATAGAGTTAAAACCATTCTAGATTCACAGGAGAGAAGATAATCTGTACATCTATTGGATTCCTTAGGGCTCTGGGGCTTAATTCTCTCATACACCTGTATTACCAGTTTCCACATTAGTAGCAACAGAGCGAGGGAAGAGAATTCCATTTATTCATAAGAACAATGTGCAAAGGTGATATATGTGCATTTACAATTGCCTGTGCTGCTACAGAGGCTACTCGCACCTATTTTCATTTAGGAAATTAAGGATTTCGGGCACCCAGCTGGCTTAGGTGGTAGAGCACACAATTCCTGATCTTAGGTTTGTGAGTTCGACTCCCACGTGGGGTGTAAAGATTGCTTAAAAATAAAATCTTAAAAAAAAAATTACAGATTTACCAAAAAACAGAAAACAAGAAAATTAAGGATTTACAACAAAACTTTACTTATAGTCACACATCTTATGTTTGCTTAAACAAAGCAATTACAGATAATTAGAAAAATGGTTCTATGAAATAAATACTCCTATGACCACCATTTTTAACTTGTTTCATAATTCCAAAATCTCATCATTTTCACACAGTAATAAATTCCCTTCTGGAAGATTTTCAATTTCTACCTACTTAAAACCAAAAGATTTTAAAAGAATAACATAATCAACACGATGGCCTCACTATTACATATGGTTTTCAGGTGTACCTCATAGGACTAATTTTATTGCTACCCTTCCTATGAAACGGTTAAGAGATCTATTTACAGGCCCAGATCCCTCTCAAAACTAAGTAAAATTTTGTCTTAGGCAAAATTAAATTTACAAAAGCATATAAGCAAATTTAATTACAGTTACTTCGTGATCAGGGCACTGTGAAGTACCCGTTCAACAAATCAATTATACCTTTTTTTTCCCCCAACAAATCAATTATAAATTATTTCCTTACTTTTAAAAAATGCTTTTAAAACCAAAAAGAAAAATCCAAGACCATCTACAGATTTGGAAGCTAGTCTTTAAAAAAAAAATTACTGTTCAAATACTATCATTCAAAACATTCAAAAAGAAAAAGTCTAGAGTTTTATGGTATATTTGGCCATAAATATGAGAGACTGTATAATTAAACAAGAATTAATTGCCCTCATCTTCTTAGGCAATTGCAAATTGAAAGAGCTGATTAATGCCCTGGATTTAGTTCAGTCTTTAAAATGTGACATCAGAAAAAAAGACTATCTTGAAAATTTCTTTCATCTAAGTAATTGGAATTTTGTTCTCAGTAATTTTCTATTAAATAATGAAGTATACTGATTCCTCACCACTTTTTCTAATTAGTTATCCATACTGAAAAGGTTCATGCTATTCATAAAACACAACTATAAGAAACTTGACCTTTATTATATATCAAAAATAATCTTAATTCTGAATATATATCCTTATTGGTCATAAACAGCAATTCACTCTAATTCTAGATGCCGCTATATAAACATTTCATATTGCTCATAAAGGCCAGTTAAAACCTCCACATACTACATAAAATCAATGAATATATCATTTTACTGTTGAAGACTTGCTATCTATCATCTTGAAAAACATCTTAAATTTTCCTTTAGGAGTTGCTTTTGCTTTTCTTTTCGGTGTTGTTTGCTAAGAAGTGTTCTGGTAACATTTATGCAGCCCAGAAAATTATCCCTCGTTTTTCAATGCAAAAAACAGTCCTAAATTAAAAAGGGTTCTAAGAAGGAAATCAACAGCTCTGTTTAGGTAACAATGAAATCCAAGGCAGGGCACCTATGATCCTTGAGCCAAAGCCTATTCATTTATATAGTAACCATGGCTGTTTTGACCCACCAGGGTAGTTCCAACGGGGACTGTTATGTCTAGCAAAGCCTAAAACATTTACTGGCTTTTCACAGAAAAAAATTTGCCAACCTCTGTTCTAAATAATTACAAAAAAGACACTTAAAAAAAACTACAAAGCATGTGGAATGTAACCACAGCCATTAAGAATGATATTGCAAGGGACACCTGGGTGGCTCGGTCGGTTAAGCATCTGACTTCGGCTCAGGTCACAATCTTACGGTTCGGAGTCCAAGCCCCACATCAGGCTCTGTGCTGCTAGCTCAGAGCCCGGAGCCTGCTTTGGATTCTGTGTCTCCCTCTCTCTCTGCCCCTCCCCTGCTCATGCTCTTGTCTCTCTCTCTTTCTCTCTCTCTCATAAAAAGTAAACATGAAAAAAAAAAAAGAATGATATTGCAGGTAAATGGTTATATGGAAGAGTGCTCCTGATAATATATATTAACTACCACTACTGCCCTTACCTTTTATAAAATATATTGGCATTGGATTTCTCAAAAAAAAAAAAAAAAAAAAAAGAATAAAAATCAAGGCAAAGCAGAGCAACATTTTCAAGAATCTCAAGAAAACAAAAGGTGAGCCATGGATCCAGTCCAGCTGTCCTTTAAGTATTAAAGTTACAGAAAAGGGGTTTTAAACATGAAAGAAGTCAAGGAATATTTGAGCCTTTCTTGAGCAATCTACTAGACAATGAGCTTAAACCAAGAGATGACCAGAAAAACTTTTGCAAAAGGACAATGAGCATTTTCTATATTTAACTGTGGATCTAAGTTTAAAACAAAGGTGGGAAAGAGAATGAAAGAACATATCAATGTTTGACAAAGCAGAAATAATCCAACTTAAAAAAAAAAGGAGTCACCTGAAACTAATGTAACATTGTGTGTTGACTATACTCAAACAATTTTTTTAAAAAAAAGGACAAGGGGGGGCGCCTGGGTGGCGCAGTCGGTTAAGCGTCCGACTTCAGCCAGGTCACGATCTCACGGTCCGTGAGTTCGAGCCCCGCGTCGGGCTCTGGGCTGATGGCCCAGAGCCTGGAGCCTGTTTCCGATTCTGTGTCTCCCTCTCTCTCTGCCCCTCCCCCATTCATGCTCTGTCTCTCTCTGTCCCAAAAAAAATAAATAAACGTTGAAAAAAAAAATTTAAAAAAAGGACAAGGGAGAAGAAAAGACTAAAGTAGAAAAAGTTTAGTGACTATGGAACACATAACAGGTGGGAATCAAAAAATTACCATTAAAACTAACAATCAAGATAGTGGAAGTTTAAATAAGAAAACAGACAACTTAGAATATTTTTTAAAAGTATAAGTACAAGAGCAACCACTGTAACAGTAAAACAAACCATATGAAGTATGAGAAGAAATTTTCAAAGTAAGGATCACCTGGGTGGCTTAGTCAGTTGAGCTTCGATTCTTGATTTCAGCTTTGGTCATGGTCTCATGGCGTGTGAGATCGAGCCCTGCATTGGACTCCAATGCAGGCTGAACGTGGAGCCTGTTTGGGATTCTCTCTCTCCCTCTCTCTCTGCCCCTTCCCTACTTGTGTGCTCTCTCTCAAAATAAATAAATAAACTCTAAATTAAAAAAAATTTTTTTCAAAGTAAAAGAAGAAAACCTCATGCAGAGAAAAAAACACAACTACTACAACATAACATACACAGTAACTATCACAAAAATGAATGAAGATTAAATATATCAATCACTCAATATAAACGGACTTAGTTCACCAAGTAAAACAAAAAGATTTTCCATTTGGCTCAAAAAACTAAAACAAAGTGATTCGGAAATAAAGGAATGGGCAAATGTTGACCAGGCAAATAGAAACAATGAGAACAGGGCTTGCATACTGATCAAACAAAGTAAGGGGTGCCTACGTGGCTCAGTTAGTTGAGCACCTGACTCTTGATTTCAGCTCAGGTCATGGGATCAAGCCCTGCACTATGCTCCATGCTGAGCAAGGAACCTGCTTAAGACTCTCTCGCGCGCGCTCTCTCTCTCTCTCTCCCCCACTTGCGTTCTCTCTAAAATAAAATGAACATTAAATAAATAAATGAAATGAAAGAAATTTTAACTACTTTTTAAAAAGAACACAGAAACAAGAAGTAAAAACCACATAAGGAAATAAAGAACACAAAGAAATTAAGCACAGACTTTTCTTCCAAGATTTTAGCAAGAAGAATAGACCATTGTTTATTATGGCACTGTTTCAAAATCTAGGATTTTAGGAAGTTTTCCAGATGAAATGAGATATTTTAAAGTTGAGATGCCACATTTTATTGAAGCAGCTTTTACTTATAGTATATTTCATACTAGATATTCACAAGCACTTTTATAAAATGCATCTTATAGCAGAACTATTACTCCTAAAATACAAATTACAATGTCCTATAAATACCAATACAAATTGTCTTAACCTGATTTAGATGTTCTCCTAAGTCAACATTTTGAAAACTGTCTCCAAAAAAGGAATCCAAAACTAAAAAATAAAATGTAAAAAGGTTCTAACCTCTAATGAAATGTTATTTATGGAAGAGATTAAAATTAAAACATAATGCCAGATTTATTCTCAATGACAGAGAACTGAAAGTAATAGTGACTTTGGAGTCAATTCAACTATCAATCCATAAGCATCAATAGACACAAGGAAACCTGCTGTTAAATAAATGTTAAAATCTCAGCAAAATTCTGTAACAAAACATAAGACAGTGATTAAGGCTCAAAATTTTAGTATGCAGAATTTCTCCTAGTTTATATTTTTCTCAGCTTCCCATGTGAAGAATAATGTCCACTTTCCACACCTACTTTTGCAGTTTGGTTTCCCTTTCAATCACTGCCAAGTGAAAGGTTTCCCTTCAGTCAAAAGAGCAGCATATTATGTTCCATGGGTCTTTCTGGAATATGGGGAGATTTTTACACTTCCTTAGTTGCAGAGTTCCATAGAATCATAGCTAAAACTCTCCCTAACTCAGTACTCCCAAATAGAAATACTGATTGGAATCACATCCTAACTGGCTGGCTTTCATGGGACAACCATATCAAAGAAAGCAATTAGGGTATATAATATAAATCTCTTGTGCTATGGCTTACCAAAGTGATCTATATAATAATGGGATGCCAATTCATTCATAAACTAGTTAAGTTAGGAGATCAATAGATCAGACATCTGAGTAACACACATGACACAATGCAAAATGTCTAAAGAACACATATTTACCAAAGCAGTTATGCATATATAAAACTCACCCTACCATATATGAGAATTTTTCATTCTGATTTAAAAAAAATTTTTTTTTAGTGTTTATTTATTTTTGAGAGACAGAGAGTGCGAGTGGGGGAGGGGCAGAGAGCAAGAGGGTGACACAGAATCTGAAGCAGGCTCCAGGCTCTGAGCTGTCAGCATAGAGCCTGACACGGGGCTCGAACCCACAGACCGCAAGATCATGACCTGAGCCAAAGTCAGACGCTTAACTGACTGAGCCACCCAGGTGCCCCACGTTCTGATTTTTAATAAAGGTACCCAAAAGAACCAAGTAGATGAAAAGATAAGAAAAATGCCAGACCAACCTAATTTCCTAAAAGAAAATCAAGTCCATGCCATGAGACAGTTCACAACAAGTTAAACATGCTGAGCCAAAACCTGATTCCAATACTTCTCTAATACTTCACAGTCTTAATGTTTACGAGCCAAAACTCAGTTTTTATTAACCTTCTAAAAACATTCAAATATAGCAATAAATTTCTAAGATGATCACCACACTGTCCGAAAAAAACACACTTTGAGTTATAAAACTAAGTCACTGTGGCAGCCAAGGAGATACACTGCATGGATCTCCCTTTAAGAAAGAAGCTTGCTTGGGGCTCCTGGGTGGCTCAATTGGTTAAGCTAAGTGTCTGACTTCAGCTCAGGTCACGATCTCACGGTTTGGGAGTTTGAGCCCCGCATCAGGCTCTGTGCCGACAGCTCAGAGCCTGGATCCTGCTTCAGATTCTGTGTCTCCCTCTCTCTCTGCCCCTCCCTGGCTCACACTCTGTCTCTCTCTCTCTCTCAAAAATGAATAAACATTAAATGAAAAAAGAAAAGAAAAGAAAAGAAAAGAAAAGAAAAGAAAAGAAAAGAAAAGAAAAGAAAAGAAAAGCTTGCTTGCCCTTTGGGTGCAGAAAGTGGAGTAGCAGCTGTCATTGCTTTGAGATCCATCACACCATTCAAGCTTTTATACCAAGGCCTGGCTCTTCACAGGCAGGCCCCAGCCAATGACTGAGCAGTGGGGACACTAGGTGGCCATTTCTGCCCAGTGCAAGTCTCATTCACAGGGCAATCCTTGCTGTGAGCTCCCCTTTGAGTTGACTATCAGATCTGCACTGCAATCTGAGACTCTCCTTGCCTCACTTGGTTTCCTCTCCATTATCCTTTTACAGATGACAGATCCGCACTGAAGTCTAAAGACTGGAGTCTAATCCTGCTTCATCCTCCTCTATCTTTATAGGCCTTACCCCACAACAAATCTCTTCCATTTCTAACTCCATTTCAAGATCTCTTTTCCAGATGATAAGCCAAGATAATGACCTGAATGGACACACCACTTCTCTTACAAAAATATAAGTAGTCTCCCTACTATTTTATAAACGTCTCTCTCACATATACACACACACACACACACACACATACACATATCTACCAGAACATTAGCCAATCAAAAAAAATTGTTTTACAGGTTTAATCTATGCAACCTCTAAAACTTGCTCTAAATCTTTAAAGTTCAGATTTAAAGTACATTTTAACATATTAACATTAATTTTTTTTCATGGAATTTCTTACATTTAAATAATTTTTACCACATAAATTTTCAACTTCAATAACTATACCTGTTAAAGGACAACACAACCTTAAGTTCATCATATGAATAAAACTGCACTACAGAAGCATCCATGCTATGCTTAAATCTTTGACTGTTTCCAAAAGAGCTAATATGCCAGTAAAAATAGTTAATTTATATGGGGGTGCCTGGGTGACTGAGTCAGTTGAGTGTCTGACTGGCTCAGGTCATGATCTTGTGGTTCAAGAGTTCAAGCCCTCCATTGGGCTCGATGCTGACAGCAGGGAGCCTGCTTCGCATTCTCTGTTCCCCTCTCTCTCTCCGCCCCTCTCCCGCTTGGCTCTTGCTCTCTCTTGCTCTCCCTCTCTCTCTCAAAAGTAAACATTTAAAACAAAATTGTTACCTATATGGCATCGAAGCATACTAGAAACAATAATGAAACATTTTATACAACTTTTTAGGATACACAAAACATTTCTACATATATTATCCATTAGATCCTCAATCACTTTGCAGGTGTTACTATAGGCTTTAGATAAGGAAACTTAGGGTCAAAGAGATTCTTTGTCTCAAGTAAGAACTAGAATCCAGATTTTTGCTGGTGGAATTGACCTCAAATCATAGAGATAATTAACACAATTGATACAGTTAATACTTTCTATTACTTATTCCTAACTGATCACTTCAATAAAAACAAGAAAAAAACTTCAGCCTCTATCTGGTCATTATCAAAGATCAAGGCACCACAGAACTATCCTATCAGGCAGCTGACCCCATAAGAACAAATATTTTAGAGATTTCTGAAAAATAAGATTAATAAAATAAAATTTATCCAGAAGCTAAGAACACCAAGAAAAAAAGCACACTGCCTTGGAAGTCAGTTTCGATGATTCTTCACTGATATAATTTAACCATTTAGCATTTGGGAATTACAGAAGAACTTTTGTGAGCACTCAAGCCAAAGAAACTCCAAGATTTCTTTCTTGTGGTCACTTACAGTGGATATTTATTATTCTTGACCCTTTTATGCCCTAGAATGCTGTGGCGGTTTCCATGGTGAATCTATGCATAAGCTAAACCATCAGATGTGTCAAAGACACAATGTGAGATTAGGTTTGCACTAGAACTGTGATGTGAACAGGACACTTACAACTAATGAATTCTTTCAAGGTGAGGTGGAAGGTTGTAAATGGAGACTTCATATCCCACCCTTGTAGCTCAGAAGCTAGCTGTGACTGAGACTGATGTGGGGAGCTGCATCAGACCTTGCAAGAAACTAAAGGTGAATACAGACTCTGAAATGGCACCCAAAGCCTTTTAAAATAAATAGAAAAATTTTAACAGAACTATGAAAAAAAGACGCAGTTGGGCAGGTGGGTGGGGAGCAAGGATTTAAAGAGTAACAACTCCTGTATTGTTGTAAAATACCTCATCTGTATACCTTGTACTGGGACACTTTATTTCTCAGTACTGCATGGCAGGAAATGGAATGCCAATAGAAGACAGTTGTGTTGGTGATTACTCACTTTAAATCAGATAAATTAAATGATTACCCTTCATAGTTTTAAAGGCAGTCATGTCTAGTAGAGGATCAAAATACAAAGTAAGATTAGGCCTCAGAAGCATAGCTTTTTTGCTTTCAGACAAAGTGGAAATATCAAAACACTTAATCTTCAGTTCCTAGTCTTCTAACAGGAAATCAACAAAGACTAAGAAAGGAACAAAACCAGACACTCCCAGGGGCAAGAGAGCTGAAGGATTACAGACAAGTAACATGGACTCTTTGTATCTTCCTCACCCATAAAATTGTTATCTGCCAAATCTATCTCAAAAAGTTTTAAGTAACATAAAAAGATAATGGATGTGAAAACCATAGTAAGCTGAAAGGTGCAATTAAAACCACCCATTTGCTAAAGTTCAAATTAAATACCTGTAAGTCTCTGAGAAATGTCTTAATAATGCTCAGAAAATCTTATCAAAAGCCCTTTTTTGCCATGATACTGATGAAGTTTTTTTTTTTTTTTTTAAATTTTAGTTAACATACAGTATTGTTTTCAGGAGTAGAATTTAGTGATTCATCACTTACATACAATACCCAGGGCTCATCACAAGTGTCCTCCTTATTACCCATCACCCTTCTAGCATATCCCGCACCCACCTGCCTCCATCAACCCTGTTTGTTCTCTATAGTTAAGTCTCTTATGGTTTGTTACCCTCCCCCGTTTTTCCCCACCTTCCCACATGAGCGAAATCATATGGTATCTGTCTTTCTGATTGACTTATTTCACTTATATATTTTAGCTTCATTCACGCTGTTGCAAATGGCACGATTTCATTCTTTTTGATGGCTGAGTAATATTCCCTTATATGTATATATATGCATATATATACATACATATACATATATATATACATACATACATATACATATATACTTTATATATATATATATACACACACACACACACACACACACACACATCTTTGTCTATTCCTGATGGTTCTTTTGAGTAAGACAGGGATGAAGTAGCAAAAGAACTTTGTAAGGTACTATAACACTGCTTACTTTCAAATGTGATTAGTAACCTATGTTGCTCTGTTTACATATACCTCACAAAACTTAAAGGTAGGATTTTCTCTTTTTAAAAATATGATTCATAAGAACCATGTTTATCAACATTTTAAATAAAATTTGAGCATTTTCATAAATACTATTAATATCTATGTTTAAGAATAATCAGAAGACTGACAATCAGAACACTCCTAGACATAAAACCCATAAAAGCATGCCTTCATATTAGAATAAAAATTCCAGTGAAATGATGTATTACATTTCACTGTATATTACAACATACATCTAACAGGAAGATCCATTTTTCCACTGCCTTAGGAGACACCATCTATTGTACTTACTTCTGTGTAACATTTTGCAAGCTTAACATCATCCCCAGTTCTCCTTTCATCTTCTCTCTGTTAGCTCGGCATTCTGCCAAGTACCGAAGAGCCTACAGCAAAAACAGCGACAGGTTAATTTACAACTCCAGACTATTCAAAACTAAACTCATTACTAACTTACTACAAGAGGAAAAAGATGAAAAATAAGTTTTTGTTTTTACAATCAATTGGTTTTGAAGTATATAGAAACTCTTCTTTAAATGCGATAATCACAGCAGACCCCTAGGGAAGAAATGATCCTTTTAGCTAAAGTATCTGAATCTGCTCTTTGAAATAATGGTCCCTAACTTACTGTAAGGTCAAAATTAGGTTGTCCTGGCTTTATTTTCACCACTTCATCTTGACAGAGATATAGGAAACCACATTCCATTTATTAATTTTAGGGAGTAGTCTCAATAGCTACCATTTCCCCCTAGATACTTTTTACATATTAATTAAAATAAACTGCTGAGCGAGACAAAACATAAAAATAACTTTACAGAATGAACTGTTTTTAATTTTACAATTCACCTTTAAAGTGTCCTTTTTTATTGAAAAACAAAAGATGAATTTACAGATTTCTACTTTGTCAAATTTTACTTTTCTAGGGTACTTTTCTCTTAAAATGTAAAGTATATTTTGGGGGCACCTGGGTGGCTCAGTTGGTTAAGCGTCCAACTTCGGCTTAGGTCATGATCTCACGGTTTGTGAGTTCAAGCCCCATGTCGGGCTCTGTGCTGATAGCTCCGAGCAATCAGCACAGAGCCTGGAGCCTGCTTCAGATTCTGTGTCTCCCTCTCTCTCTGTCCCTCCCCTGCTCTCACTCTCTGTCTCTCAATAATAAATAAACGTTAAAAAAAAAGTATAGTTTTCAAGTATTTCACATGCTGATTCTCTAAGGATTTCATTTAGCTGTTCTACAGACCTCCTAATCTCTCATCACTTACCAAATACTTTGGTACCAGATTTTTAAGAATACATCTGTGATCTGTGAGCTACACCATCCACAACTCTGCCATCTCAGCCTGCTGACCTTCACATTTGCTACTGGTCCTCTGTACTACATTTCCCAAGTGCCTGGTGATTACTGAAAATGGTACTATCTACGAAATCTCCTATTCTTTCTGCAACTCCTCCCAACCTTGACATTCACTTCAGTCTATAAAGGATTAACTGCCATGGGAACTGACCTCCATCCACAAAAAGCCAATAGGACAACATATACTAAACACACTGAACAAGAGGTGGCATAGGACTGTAACCCCTGAGAGAAGAGAAGTATGAGGGGGGCCCGGTAAGTGCCCCACCTTACTGCTTTGGAGGCAGTTTTCAGACTAGCACAGGGAGGGGGAACCCAAATGAAGCCCAGGGGTCTTGCTGGGTTAAGGATGCAGATATCAGAGGCGGGGAGGTTAGGATGGTGCAGCATAATAACAATCAATATTTGGTCTTTGTCCTGTCCCTGGTGCAGAGCTCCTAAAACCCCTGGAATTTTCTGAGTGATAGCAGTTTCTTTTGTTACTCCTAAAGCAGCCCTTTTGATCACACCTGGGTTTATGTAAAAGAAGTGAGGTAGGCTGAGGCCCCAAGATAGCCTCAGAACGGGGCTGGTCACTAGTAAGACCAAGAGATTAGAGGCTGGGAACTTTCAGCCCCACCCACTGACTGGGAGTAGGAAGGTGCTGAAGATTAAGCTCTATAAAAACTCTTGAACAGGGGCACCTGAGTGGCTCAGCTGATTGCGCGTTTGACTCTTGATTTTTCTGCTCAGGTCATGATGTCAGTTTCATGAATTTCAGCCCTGCATAGGGTCTGTGCTGATAGCATAGTGCCTGCCTGAGATTCGCCCCCTCTCTCTGCCCCTCCCCTGCTCACACACTCTCTCTCAAAATAAGTAAACTTAAAAAAAAATTTTTTTTTAACTCTTGAACAAGGAGATTCAGAATTTCTGAATTGGTGAATACAACCGTCAGCAAGGAACATCCCAACTCCACAGGGACAAACGTTACCACCCTCAGGACCCTTCCAGACCTTGCCCCATGTACCTGTTCATTTGTACCCTTTACAATAAGCTGGTAAATGTAAGCCAAGTGGCTTCCGGAGCTCTGGAGCCATTCTAGTAAATTATCAAACCTGAGGAGGGGGACACTGGAACACCTAATTTATAGCTGTTCAGTCAGAAATGCAGGTGACCTGATACTGGCAACTGGCCTTTGAAGTGAATGTAGTCTCGTGGGAGTGAGCCTTAAATTGAGGGAGTTTGACATTTAACTCCAGCTGGGTAGTTTCAGAATTGAATTGAACTGAATTGAATTGCTGGACACCGAGCTGGTGTCCGCACGGAAATAGAATTGGCTGGTGTCAGAAAACACCCCAGGTGGCTAGAATTTGCAGAACAGAATAGGAGAGAAGAGGGATCTGACCAGGATGGGGAGAAAAATCAATAGAAAGAGACCAAGATGTGACAGAGATGGAATTAGAAAATAAGGGCATTAAAAGAGCTATTGTAAATATGCTCCATATGCTCAAGGATGAGTAGGAAAACATGAGCATGATGAGGAAAGAAATGGAAGATATTAAAAATCCCCAAATGTAACTTCTAGAGGACAAAAACATAATACCTGAAATGAAGACAACCCTGAATGGGTTAAGAGATTAGACACTACAGAAAAAAAGATCAGTGAACTTAAAATATAGCGATAGAAACTATCCAAAATGAAGCACAGAGAGGGAAAAGACTTAAAAGGAAAAAAAAAAAAAAAAAGAGCAGCGCAACAATGACCCGTAGGACAACATGAAATACCTAACATACATGTAACTGGAGTCCCAGAAAAGGAGTGAGGAGGCATTAAAAAAACCCTGAAATTATAATGGATGACAATTTCCCCAAATTAATAAAAACTATAAAACCACAGACCCAACCAAGCAACTCAACAAATCCCACAAGAACAAAACCAAGACACAAAGGAGACCATCCATATCAAGCACATCATAATCATTTACTGAAAAACAGTAATAAAGTCACCAAAAAAAGCCAGAAAAAAGAATTATGTAGAGAGGAACAAAGATAAGAATCATAGCAGTCTTATTAGAAATCATATGAAATCATATGAAATCATAGAGTATAGCTAATAAGCCAATAGTGAAGATAAAATTTAAAAAACACACCTGCTCTTCAACTTCAGTGGGAACTTGCACCCATGTATCCCCCCTCCTACTTTCTCTCTAGCTCTGTCCCTCCATGACTTGACTTCCCTTCCTGTTCAGCCTGGCATCTACAGTCTATCATTTCAACCACTCTCTTGCCAAAATCCTAAACTCCCTTTGCTAGCCTTCTGTGTAACTTACCTGGCCAAGAATCAACCCTGAACAAATCTGACTCTTTGGCTCTCAGGACCTGTAGTGGCCTGAAGGAGGTGAAAAAGGGATTTTGTGAGCTATAAGCATCTTACCAATCCAGTGTCACCAAACTAGTCAGGCCCTCAAAACTGCTGAACAATCCCACCTTTCTCCTCAGTCAGCAACCTGTACCATTTTCTGTAGCAACTCTCAGGGCCTCCTCTTCAAACCTCTTCCACTCTGGCAGCCCCTAGCCTCCTTCTTCTTTTTTTAGCCCCTAGCCTTCCAAATTTAAATAGGTCCAAGTCTAGTCCACCAAAAAAAAAAAACACAACAAAAAAACACACTTCTTCCTTCTACCCCAAGTTCCTATCTGGAGACCTATCCCAAGACCTATCTGGTGTTGGTCTTATCCTTATTGCTCTCTCTTATCCTTATTGCTATTCATATTGAAATAAAACCAATCTAGGGACCATGCAAATTTTCCCATTTGTTACTAATGTTCACTTGTCAATGTCTGTTTTGCCTATTAAACTTCACTCTATGAAGGTAAAACAGAAAATCTGTATTATGAAGTTTGATTTTTGAAAGGGAAAATGCATATATTATTGCTCTGTACAAACTTGTGAAATTAGACTAAATGGGTCTCTAGGTAAAGGGCAAGGAGTTTGTGGGGCACCTGGGAGGCTCAATCGGTTAAGCATCTGACTCTTGGTTTCAGCTCAGGTCATGATCTCACAGTTGGTGAGTTCCAGCCCCACGTTGGGCTCTGCACTGACAGCGTGGTCCTGCCTGGGATGCGTCTCCCTCTCTCTCTGCTCCTCCCCTGCTCACTCTCTATCTCCCTCTCAGAAAAAAAGGGGAGGAGGGCAAGGAGTTTAAGATTTATTTTACAATAATCTTTTTTAAGCATTTTTGTTATGATTTTTTTTTTTAATTTTTTAAGTTTATATTTATTTTGAGAGAGAGAGCAAGCAGGGGAGGGAGAGAGAGAGAGAGATACAGAATCCCGAGTCGGCTCTGCACTGTCATATGTTTATGGTTGATTTGTTCAAATCAGAATCTAAAAATCAGGTCCACATATTACCCTTGGCTGATCTGTCTCTTCAATCACTTAAAAAAAACACGTTTGTTTATTTATTTATTTTGAGAGAGAAAGAGAGAGTATGAGTGGGGGAGGAGCAGAGAGGAGAGAGAGAATCCTAAGCGTGGCTCCATCCCACAAATAGTGAGATCGTGACCTGAGCCGAAACCAAGAGTTGGACATTTAACTGACTAGCCACCCAGGCTAAATCACTTTTAATCTTTAACAGTTACCACTATTCCTCTCCTCCAGCCAACTGCCTTTCTTTTTAATTCCATTTACTGTTCACACAACCAGAATATCTGTCCTCGAGAAATGATCACATTCTGGACTTGCCTGATTGCAATGTTCTTTCACACTTCTCTAGCTCCTGCATTTCTCATAACACAGTAGTTCCTTCTACACTATTAGCCATGATCCTATATGTTTTTCTCTGGTCTTCCCCTTTCCTTACCTTTCCCTCCCATCTTATGCTAAAATAAGTGCTATGTCCATCGACTGAGAAGCAGATAAGGAGAATGTGGCATTCCCCTACAATGGAGTATTATTTGGCCAGTACTATTATATGCTACAATGTAGATGAACCTTGGGAACAGTGAAAGAAGCCAGTCACAAAACCCACATATTCTATGATTCTATTTATGTAAAAAATATATAGGCATTTTTGCCCAAATAGGCAAATATATATACAGTGGCTACTTAGGAAAGGGTTTGGGGGGTGGGGAGCAATAGGTAGAGGAGTTTCTTTCTGAGGTGATGAAAATGTAAAACGGGACTGTAGTAATGGCTGTGCAACTCTGTGAATACATTAAAAACCAATGAATGGTACACTTTAAATAAGTGACTTGTATGGCAAGTGATTCAGACCTTAATAAAGGTATTACAAAAAAAAAAACCCAAACAGTAAGTTTCCTCTTCATGTGTCTATCCATACTGATATAATCCTCAAGATTTCTTAAGTGAATAAAGGAAGTTGCAGAACATTTCATGCATATAATATGCTACCATTTGTGTCAAAGGTACATATATGTTTGCATATATAGAAATACAGACTTACTATTTGCTCTATAGTCAATTTTAATTTTTTTACCACATCATCTAACATTTTCAAGTTCTCCTGAATTGCAAAATTGTAACACCAAGACTGAAATTACTACAGGCAACTTACCAGCAAAGCCGAGTGGACAACAGGGGGGTTGGGATGGTCCATAAATAAAATAAGGCCAGGCAGACATCCCTGATCCTGAACAATGGCTCTTCTATTTAATGGATCTGCTGCTAGATCCCGTAGCTGGTTAACTACCGAGAGAGCATCAGGTTCTTCATTCATGGTGGAGGAGGAAGAATTCATCTTCTATGCCATACACATGAACAAAATCTTCTTAAATTCTGTAGAAATGGTTTGCAAAATTAGCTCAAGGCTGCTGAGGTATATTATGGCATTTGTTAAATAATCAAGATTACAACACCCTTAGAAAGAAACAGATGAATCTAAATCACACAAAAACTTGAGAATTGGCAATCCCACAGTTTAAGTAAAATGAACATAAGAAGCTAACTAAAAAAAAAAAAAAAATCAAATCATTTATGTGTGCACAATGTTTAAAGAACATATGTCATCTTCAATATTCCAATAAATTCCGTTTAGCAATACATATTTTAACACTAAAGTCACAATAAACAAGATCTTTACAGTTCAAGCTCATGACCTTCACTATACTTCTCCAATCATACCACTGCTAGTGCTATTTTCCTCTAGAACATTTCTGGAGCCTAAAACAAGTGCCTCAGGGAAAGGTGGCTAGCTGAAAGCTTTTTTTCTTATTTATCTATGAACAAAACCCAGCATACCGGATTTACAAAAGATAAAATCCACTAGGAAAAAGGAGTCAAAGAAAGCTGTGAACAAAAAAGCCTCACCCTGTGTCTGAGGCCCAAGGAGTTGGGGAGATCATGGTGAAGCTGAACTGAATCTAAGCACACCTGTGCCATATTTGGAAGAATGACACAGAATTTGAGGTACTTCACTTGACAGATAAGGAAACAGTCACAGAGAAGTTAAACAATTTGGCCCAGGTGACAAAAGTACAGAAGTGGGCTAAAATCTTATCTCCTAAACTAATCAAGTCTTTCCACTTTCCATACAGTTCTTTTAAATTCAAAAACTTTTTCCCACAAAAATAAACAGAGTATTTTAGAAAATATAACATGCTAAACGTACAAAAATCAAAGAAAAAAATATCAAGAAATAATAGTCATATATGCAGAAAGTTAAAAATAACAACTTCCATTAAGCAAGTTACACAGTATATTCCTTATCAGTAAGAATATAAAGGTGCAAATACTTTCCACAAATCAATCAGTATGTTTATTTTTTTTTTTAATATCTATTTTTGAGAGGGAGAGCTAAAGCAGGGGAGAGGCAGACAGCAGAAAGCCCAATGGGGGGCTTGAACCCATGAATCACAAGATTGTGACCTGAGCTGAAGTCAGATGCTTAACCAACTGAGCCACCCATACGTCCCAATCAGTATGTTTAATTCCAATTTCAAAAACAGTAACAAGTAGGGCGGGAGAGGAGGGATAAAATTTTTCTCTAATTCCAAAAAGGCTATTAAAGATTATTTGGGGGGGGGGGGAGGCGGGGAAGGTAATAAGGCAGAGTTAGCCTTACCATATGTTGAAATATACAAAGCTATAAACAATAAAGTGGGGGGGGGGGGCACAGAGCAGTAGAGAGATACTTCTCCCAGGAAAGCTACTTATATACATTCAGTATAAGAAAGTGGGCTCTCAGAGAGTCAGACCAAGGCTCCACTACTTGGTAAACGTGATTTCTGGCAAATCCTTTACTCTGTCTCAGTTTCTTCATCTATAAAATAGGGCTAATCATAGCAGCTACCAAATGGTGTACTATCTAAATAAAATAATACACAGAAAAGGGTTTAGACTGGTGCCTGACACTGTAAATGCTCAATAAGTAACAGTTTTAAGTTACATGGAGCCAAAAAAATCCATCAAAAATAGTAAGATTACTCAATAAATGGTGTTGGAATGACTTCTGAGCAATTTAAAACCACTGCTAAGCAAGTTAATTCATACCACATGGCAAAAAGAAATCATTAAATATACATTAAATTTTTTAAGTATGCAAGCAAATGCAAAATTAAAGGACTCAGAGAAAATAGGGCTTTAGCAAAATAGTATTTGGCAGGTTATTGTCAAAAAATGAAAATATTATTGTTACTATGGCAATTAAAAAAAGGATTCAGAAAAAAAGCAACAGACTGAACACACAGATAGGACTAACACGTTTGGGGGCATGTTGCCTCTTAGGTGGCTCTATAGAGATTGGCATCCTGAATATCCCTGTTTACAAACCACCTTACCATTGAGCTTTATGTGCTGTTACCAGCATGAATCTTATCCAAAACTGGAACCTGACGAACCAATTACTGGCTGAAAGGCCTAAGAGCCAATCCCATTTAAGAACCAAATACTCTGGATGAG
Organism: Acinonyx jubatus; assembly: GCF_027475565.1. Taxonomy (NCBI): domain Eukaryota; kingdom Metazoa; phylum Chordata; class Mammalia; order Carnivora; family Felidae; genus Acinonyx; species Acinonyx jubatus. The sequence goes on along the minus strand of NC_069394.1, from coordinate 66,397,362 downwards.
GTCCCTTTGCAGGACCTTAGAACAGGAGAGCTCCATTCTTATTTAAGAAGTTGTTTGAGGGGTGCCTGGGTGTCTCAGTCGGTTAAGCAGATGACTTCCGCTCAGGTCATGATTTCACAGTTCCTGGGTTCAAGCCCCGTATCGGGCTCTGTGCTGACAGTTCAGAGCCTGGAGCCTGCTTCAGATTCTGTGACCCCTTTCTCTCTGCTCTTCCACTACTTGCTTTCTGTCTCTCTCTCTCTCTCTCTCAAAAATAAACATTAAAAAAAAAAAAGGCATTAGTTAACTATTTAGTGGGAATGATTCTGAAAAAGTTACGGCCTTTCCTGTTCCTTAGAGATGAATAAAAGTCAAAACATTTAAAACTTTCAATCCTCAAAGCCCACAGACCAGGAGAGGGCTCAAAACAGGATCAGCCAAGGAAAGGATCAGGAATACCACAAGGCGCCAAAAATCCAGACATAACAGAGGCAGAAATTGTAGTCAAGCACTGCATTTCCTATGGCACTTAACTGAAGGGAAGAAAGGTAGACAGAGCTATGATTTCTCCCCCAACTTAGAAGGGTTTTTATAAAACTTCAAGAGAGAATTCCTCAGGGTTAAAGTTCATTTTTCTTTCCTTATTTAATATTGCCAATATCAAGTTACTCTGAGAATTGCCTGAATCCTGCTAAATGATCAATATTTTTGTGTATTGCAGAATTCACATAGCAGCTTTTGCAAGATAGCTATGAACAGCTAAGAAAATGGAAACAGATAAGTAAAAGTTAGAACTTTAACCCCAATTCATGTATTAGATACATTTAGTTTTTCTATATTAATTGTATCATTTTCACACAGGCTGTTTGATAAAAATGTTAGCCTTCATAGGCTGGAAAGTGTTTTTTAAAGGATATATTTTGGTATTCATTCTATCCTACCCTCTCTTATTCCCAAATTTGGCAGATCTCAAATAATTTTTAAATAACCTTTTAAATATACTGATCTGAACAATTTTATAGCAACCTATGACCCATAATGTAAGTTAAAAATTCTCTTCCTTTCTTCTACCACATTAAGTTCAAAAGAAATAAGCTTGCTCTCTAGTTGCATTTTTCATTTAAAATACCAATGCCAAGAAATGTGGACCCGGATAGCCTACATCAGAATAAACTGAGATTATCATTAAAATGCAGATTCCAAGGCCCATACCCAGCCCTCATCAGGAATCCTTGGAGGCAGGGCCCAAAGCATCAGGGCCCAAAGCATCATTCCAGGTGATTCCTGGTACAAATAAAAGCAATTAACACTTTACAGTGCTTGATAAGTACACGTCTTTTTAATATGGCTAGAGACATCTGAATGAAACCTTAAACATTAAAATTCTACATACTTTAATTCCTGTGCAACATACAGTAATCCCTGAAAGTGATTTGGGGGCTATGTTTCAGTTTTATTGCCAGATAACCAAATGAATAAACTAAAAAAACTACTAGCAGTAGCCAACCTACAGGCTCCTTCCAAAGAAAATGACCGAAAAGTTCCTGATCAAAGGAACAAAATTGTGGGGGGGAATTATGGTGGGGAATTTGTGTACTGATGATGTGTGAGTAAACAGAAAGCTCTTGAGACTGTATTAGCAGTAGTATTTAACATCTTTGTCTCATTTCATTTTTTAGACCAGTACCTGACACCTTACAAGTTAGTTTTTAATTGATTTTTAAACATTCTTTTCTAAGTAAGCTAAACTTGACAACACAGACATAAAGAAAAATCAAAGTCTCACTAGTAAATGAGAAAAATGTGGAACTTTTCCCTAGTCCATTAAAATACAAATGGATGGGGTGCCCGGATGGCTCAGTCGGTTAAGCATCCGACTTCAGCTCAGGTCGTGATCTCGCAGTTCTGAGTTGGAGCCCCGTATCCAGCTCTATGCTGACAGCGCAGAGCCTGGAGCCTGATTCAGATTCTGTGACTCCCTCTCTCTGCCCCTCTACTGCTCATACTCTGTCTCTCGAAAAATAAATAAATGTTAATATATATATACGTATGTATATATATATAAAAAAAAGAACACAAATGGATACAATACATACCTTTTTTTCCCTCTTTTGTTTAGTTCAATTTGGACAAACAGATCATTCTAAGATAATACTGCATGCTCCCCAAACTTTAAGGAACTCTGATTACCCAAGGGATCTTGTTTAAAAAAATTTGATTCAGTAGATGGAGAGAGGCCTGAGATTCTACATTTCCAGCAAGCTCCCAGATGAGGCCTATCCTGCTGGAACTGGGAACTTAGGTGATAGACGTGAGACTATAATTAGGCAGATGCCTGAAAGATTTTTTCTTTTGCCAAAGCTTACCATTTAACTCAAAGAATGGTTTAGGTCTCTTAACAACTATGAGCTGCAGAGGGTACACACCCACAACCTAAATCCATATTCAGTTAAGCAAGTTTTTAAAAATATCATAAGCATGGAGTTCCTATCTGGCTTTCCCTTAATTAGCAACTAACTAACTCTTTCAGAAGCTAGTTACCTCACTTGAGCCTCAGTTTCCTCTTGTAATAACCTTGAGTGATGGTTAGGATCAAAAAAACAAAAAACAAAACAAAACAAAAAAACCCAAAACTTGAAACGATACAACAGAGCACCAGCAATTACCAAACAAGAACAGAATTTAATCTTGTGGGTACTTATATTCCACCAGCTATCGGGGTATATTCTGCCCTAACACATCAGTACACTATCACGAAAGGAGCTGCAAACTGCACGAAGGTCTCCCAAAAACTTAGGAAAATACAGAGATGTGAATGCTGGTCTCTCTTGAATGGAGACAAACACAACGATGCCCTTCCATTCTTAGCAGCAGACATGCAGATGCACAAAAGATAAAGTTACCAAAGAACAAGCTGGAGAGATGAAGATGACATCTATTAATACCAGGGTTTGTAACAATCAGACGTGTGGGGGACGGAGAGGAACTGAACAAAGCTAACATTTTCGCAGGGCACATTGGAGCCTGGCGCTATAAAGCGCTTGGTGGGACGCGCTGCTGGGTCGGGAGAAGGCCAGCGGAGCGCCTCGGCCCAGGCCGAGTTGCGGACTTGGTGCAGGGGCCGCTTTCCGCGGCCTTCCGGGCTCCACCGCTTTGTCTGCCGCCCCTGGATCCTTACATACCACGCCAGAGCTTTAGGAGTCCGGAGCCGTCCGCACCATCAGGGCCACACCAACGAATGGAGCACAGGGACCCGGGAGGCGCAAAGACGGTCCCTCCGTTCGCAGCCGCCGGCCTCAGCGACGGCAAACGACCAGGTTAACTCTAGAAGCCAAAGAGCGAGGACGCTGGCGGGGAAAGGCTCTACAGACTCTCCCCCACGACCCTGGAACATCCGTCAGTCCTGCCCTCTCATTGGCTGAAACCATTCCAACGTGAGGATAAGACATCCAGTACGTGAAGGCCTTCTTAGACTAAAGCGTTCATTGGTGACCTAGGGAAATGCACTCAGTATTGAACGGAAGAGTCCAATGAGAGTCCAGGAACACTTGAATTGGACCAAACGACTCTCCGTTCGCTAAGCATTAGGCACGGAAAGAACCTTGGTTCCGGCCGAGAAACCGTCGTGGTTTCCCAACTACAATTTCCAGCTTTCCGGCACTGAGGGGAATCTCTCTCTGCTCCTGCGTTCGGAAATTCAAATCGAACTTTTTGTTCTGGCAATTCTTTCAGTTCTAATAAAGGATTTTCATGATATTTCATTCGTTTTTGTGACTCTTAATTCATAATCTTTAAAGTTTCTTGGCGTTTTTGGTAAGAACATATTAGCACATTAGGCGTTTCGTTCATTTCTTGTTAGTGTCCACTGTCTTCCTAACACCGGGAAAGCTGCAAAGTACAGTTTTTTGTTTTAAATAATAACGTCTTTTCTGAAGGATTTTTTTTTTTGGTAAGGGAAAGGGACTTCTAATTAGAACGTTCTCAAATTCGTCATGATGTAGTTTTTAAATACTGTCTTCTATTTAGTTTATCATTGTAAAGATTTATATACCTTTAACGATGACAGGCACCGGTTTTAAGTATAAACCTTGGGTTTTGAAGCTATTTCTCTAAATATAAGTGTAATCTAAATTATATAGGCCAGTCTGAGAATAATGCATCCATTGCACGCAATAACTTCACTGAAAGGAATCTAGATTCTTTCAGTTTGATTTTGCCACATAGCTCATGTATTAAAGTCTCAAGGAATTTAAGAGGCCTATAATAGGGCAAGTGTGGTTAAGAATAAATGTCGCCGGGCGGGGCGCCTGGGTGGTTCAGTCGGTTAAGCCTCCAAATTCAACTCAGGCCATGATCTCAGGGCTCAGCGTTCGTGGACTGGAGACCCTCATGGGCTCTGTGCTGACAGCTCAGAGCCTGGAACCTGCCTGGGATTCTGTGTCTTCCTCTCTCTCTCTCTCTGCACCTCCCTGGGGCGCCTGGCTGTCTCAGTGGGTAGAGCCTGCTACTCTTGATCTCCACGTCCTGAGTTCAAGCCCCAGGCTAAGTAAGCATAGAGAGCTTACTTTAAACAAACACCTCAGACTGTGTTCTATGCAATTGTCTCCAATACTTTGATTCCCAAGTGAATTCAAAATCCAGGTACTTCTCAAGTTACTTTGCCTTTTCTTATTCTTAATTTCCTTCTAACAAGCTCAAGAAAACAGGAGCAAAGTAGAATAGAAAAATGTCCCTTTCACACCATTTGACCTATAGCAAAAACAAGTGAGAAATGATGCATAATGTCCAGCAGTAGAAGCACCAGCCTCATTTTAAATAATCAACCAGACCAACCAACTGCTGGAACTGAGGGGGGAAAAGGAAAAGTTAAAAAGGAGATTGTGATACATTTACAGTAAGAAAAAAGGCTGTAAAAAAGTAAATATAGGAAGTCCAAAGGGCACAGACAGGTTAAACATAATCCATTTGATTGAGTAAATGAAATTTTGTTCAGTATTGTTATTAAAAACAATGAAATAGCCCAGGAAAGTAAACCTATTTTTTCTAAAATCAATTTATCAAAAAGAGAGAAGATAATTGGGATTTTCCCAACTAATAATTGATGACATAGATTTTTGGCAGTGGTCAGAATATATATTACATAGAGTCTTTTTTAGAAGTTCAAAATCTAAAGTTGAATATAATCATGCCTCTGACATTAAAGTAGTGAGAAGACTAATCCTTCGCAAACTGCCATTACAGAGAGTTAGATGACTGGCATTTAAAAACAGGATGTAGTCACAAAAAATAATTAACAATTTCATAAGCACTTATGGACTACAAGCCCCAGGAAGTTTAAGATTTTAAGAATTTATATTCCTATGTTAAAAATCTATGAACTTGACACCAGTAAAGTTATACTATCTGCCATTATGAGTCGTTGCTAGTTCTGAGCCTCAGATATCTTGCCACAGGACACAGCTGGAATGTTAAGTTTCTCAATAGCTGTGTTGCTTAAGACCCAGGAATCAGATAAAGGTAGTTTCATTTATTCAATTATTTAATTAATTATTTTATTTATTTATTTAATAATTTTAAAGTGTTTATTTATTTTAAAGTGCTTGAGAGTGAGAGAGAACATATGCACATACAGGTAGTGGCAGAGAGAGAGGAAGAGAGAGAATCCCAAGCAAGCCCCATGTTGTCAACACAGAGCACGATGTGGGGCTCTATTTCACTAAACCGTTTAAGATTATGACCTGAACCAAAACCAAGAGTCAGACACTTAACCAACTGAGCCATCTACGCACCCCATTCACTTATTTTAAAACTATTTTCAGAACACATTCAATGTGCTAGAAACAGTCTTAACAATGGATTCAAAAATACAAGAAAACATAATCACTGCCCCCAGGTTTATGGTCTAGTGTTATGGTTTCCAAAACTTATTGATCAAGTACTTCTTTCAGTTTAAAAAAATGTTTTGAGCACGCAGCTTGGTTATATGTATATTATTTATTCATAAATTCTATACACATACTATAAAACTAATATGTAGACTTAAAACATATCAAAATAGAAAAATTTTAAAGGATGAGAAATAATTATAAATGTATTTGTATGTATCTGAATGAAAATAAAATTGTGTCCATATACATTATATACCAAAAAACTGAAATTCCAGATGGATTAAGAACACAAGTATAAAAAATAAAATATTGAAAACCCTTTAAGAAAATCTTGGTGACCACATATAACAATATAGAAGTAGAGGAGACGTTAGACAAGACTAGAAACTCAAAAGTTAAAAAAGAAAGAAATTAGCGGCGCCTGGATGGCTCAGTTGGTTGAGTGTCTGACTTCGGCTCAGGTCATGATCTCCCGGTCTGAGAGTTCGAGCCCATGTCAGGCTCTGTGCTGACAACTCAGAGCCTGGAACCTGCTTTGGATTCTGTGTCTCCCTCTCTCTGCCTTCCCCCACTCACGCTCTGTCTCTCTCTCTGTCTCAAAACTAAATAAACATTAAAAAAATAATTTAAAAAAAATCCAGCAAAATCTATTTTTTTAAATGTTTATTTAGTTTTGAAAGAGAGAGAGAGTGGGACAGCATGAGCAGGGGAGGGACAAAGAGAGGGAAATACAGAATCTGAAGCAGGCTCCAGGCTCTGACCTGTCAGTACAGAGTCCTATGCAGGGCTCAAACCCAGGAACCACGAAATCATGACCTGAGCCGAAGTCAGATGCTTAATAGACTGAGACACCCAGGCGCCCCCCAGCAAAACATATTCTAAAAAATAATATATTTTTTTGACCCAGCAAATCCTCAAGAATCTAAAACATAAAAAGCATCAGTATATAAAGACGTAAGAACAAAGATGTTTGTTGCAATATTGTTCACATAGGCAAAAAAAAAAAAAAAAGCCAATAAAAAAAACCCCAACATCAAATGAATACATATCAATAGTGGAATGTTTTAGTAAATGATGGTATATCTACAGGCCATGGACCATTATGAAAAATATATTAGAAAGAGACATTGAGGAATTTCCACATTGCTAACTGATAAAAGTTGCTTTGAAGTATATATATATATATATATATATATATATATATATATATATTTGTATATATATGTATATATGTTGTATATGTATATATATAACATACATATGTATATATAACACACACAGTATGTGTGTTATATATATATATAACATATATATGTTATATATATATATATATATAACACACACAGTATGATCTTATTTTTGGAAACAATAACAAATCATATCCTACACGTTTATATAAATGTGTACCATTATACATTATTCTATGAGCATGGAAAACATAGAGAAAGATACACTCTAAGTTTTCAGCATATATTACCTGAATGGGTGGGATAGGATCTGGGAGACTAGGTGCTCATCACATGCAAAAAAGTTAAAAATAAATTAGCTTTACTGGGGGTGTGTGTAAATATAGTTCTATACATAATTTGATAAATGTTCATTAAGTAAAACCATATGTAAATGAAATGAAATGTAATCAACAAAAATCTAGGTGGTATTTTGTAGTTTCAAGGAATTTCTTTTGCAAATAGTAGAGTGATAAACGTGGGGTCACCAAACAGTTACATCTGAGGAGGATACATTGTAAGAAGACAGGAGACTGGTAAAGTAACCAATAAACCTTACCCAGTGACTCAGTGTCTGTAGGACCTCATTCAGAAAAGCTACATGGTGCCATTTGGGTCAAACAAATCAACTTTGACCACATGCTGGCTCTATGACTTTGTACTAATCACCTGGCTATGAGGACATCAATCTCCTCTAAAAAACAGATCATAGAACCTGCCTTCCACTACTGCTATAGAAATCTACAATTAAATAGTGTGAGAACACCTAGCCCACTGTCTAGAAGATGTTTCATAAATGTACATTTAGTCCCACTTCTCTGTATAAAAACCTGCTCTCCAGAAAAGATCTGATAAGAGCTAATTTGTAATGGTAAAATTCTTGAGTGCTTACTGATACTAGAAAAAATTAAAAAAAAAGAAACATCACTCGTCACTTTCAGAGAATTTGAAGGAACCAACTCATTTTTCTGAAAACTGGTAATGATGAGAATCAAACCAAGCATTGAACCTGCCTTTCTTGTATGTATTATATTTCAGGGTAACAAAATAGTTGATGTGTGATAATTATTCTGAAAACTGGTAAATATTAAGAAACAAGCATTCAACTTGCTTTTCTTTACAAATGTGCTTCAAGGTGACCAGCTAGCTAATAAATGACACATACAGCTTTACTTTGTCTTAAAATGCCCCTTACATGGGCACTTCACTGTCCTACCCAATGGTCTTTTGCCAGTTAGGTTTTTCTGGATTCTAACTCAGAACCTTCTAAGGCACATTTCAGTGTGTTTTATTTTCTATAGACAGGCAATCAGAGCTAGAGAAAATGCAGAACTAGAGAGAGTCTTGATTTTCAGGGAAGATACTGTTTAAGACTTGCAGATTATTCAACCTATCTCACCAAATGGGATTGTCATTAGACCTAATATAAGATAGGCTGATGGATATATTTTGACATTTGTCTGTCCCCTACTTGACTAGTCACTGGATCACAAACACACAGCTGACTGTCATTCAGGGGTATCATTTATTGGGCCCTTGTGATAAACCAGACATTACCCTTAGTATTTTACAAATATTACACAATTGGTCCTCAGGGCCACTCTGTCAGGTGACTGTTTTCCTTTCCCACTGTGCGGGTCAGGAAATTGAGACCTAGGGAGGCTGACTAACTTGCCCAGGGCCACACAGCTGATAAGTGGCAGAGGATATTTTGAAGATGGGTCTGTCTCACTTGGAAGCCTACATTCCTTCTACAAGAGAAGTCAGTCTCACCATCTACCAATGTGAACAAATGGGAATCTGACCTCTTGTTAAATTTCTCCAAGGAATCTGGCCCACAACTAGCCCTGGTCACCTTTCTCTGGCTGAAAACACACTTAATAATGGATAAATCTCTGCCTAAACAATGGCATTATAATCCTTTAATCTGTTAGGAATCTGAAGGCATAGAAAGGTCGAGGGACTTTTTCAAGTCTGCACAGTGAGTAAGAGAGAGCACCGATTCTTTCTCCTCTATTCAATCAATCAATCAATCAATCAATCAACCAATCTGCCAGACAAAGTTTAAGTTATTCTGGATTTTGCCCAGGAAGCTGAGGCATTTATTTGGGTAAAGAACTCCAGGATCAGACACACTAAAAAGAAAAGTCCATTTTCTTCTAAAATCCCCAAATAGATTGTCCTGTAACTTTCTACATTAGTTTCTGAACTTAGCTATGCAAAATAATTATCTAAGATTCTGGGAAGGGGCCTGGACATATGCCCTAAAGTGAAATTTAAGAACCCTCAATCTTGCTGAGATAGAAATTGTATTATTTATTTCTTTCAAACAAATCACTTCAAAACTTAGCAGTTTAACACAATAATCATTTATTATCTCATAGTTGCTTTGCATGCAGAATCCAAGTGTGGCTTAGTTTAGGGTCTCTAGCTCAGGGTCTCTCACAAGGTTGCAGTCAAGGTGTCAGTGGGGCTCCAGTCATCTCAAGGCTCAACTGGGAAAGGATGTTTTACCAAATTCACTCACATGGCTATTAGCAGGATTCAGTTTCTCAAGGGTGATGAAAAGAGGGCCTCAGTTTCTTGCTGGCTGATGGCCAGAGGCCTCGCTCAGTTTCTTGCCACATAGGCCTCTCCATAAAGCAGCTCACAATATGGCAGTTGGCTTCTCTCAGAGACAGTAAAAGAAAGACCAATAGAAAGCAAGCAAGATGGAAGCCACACTCTTTTTTAGCCTAATCTTGGAATTGCCACCCTATCTATCTTGTATTCTATTCATTAGAAGGAGGACTCTAGGTCAAACCCACCCTTATCAAGATGGGATTACACAAGGGTGTGAATATCAGGAGGCAGGGATCACTGGGGGCCATTTTAGAGGTTACTTATCACAGAGATGTAAATAAAGAATTAAAAAACAAGGAGGTGGGGAGCCTGGGTGGTTCAGTCAGTTAAGCATCCAACTTAGGCTCAGGCCATGATCTCATGGTTCATGAGTTCGAGCCCCTCGTTGGGCTCTGTGCTGACAGCTCGGAGCCTGAAGCCTGCTTTGGCTTCTGTGTCTCCCTCTCTCTACCCCTTTTTATTTATGCCTCTCAAACATAAATAAACATTAAAAAAATTTAAAACAAAGAAAAACAACAAGGAGGTAATATATTTCCTAGCTCTGTCCACTAAGCGAGGTTAGATTCAATGACACCCCAGTAGCCACAAGTATACCCAGTGCCCAGATCTTGGTTTCTAAGTATCATTCCAGTGCTCCTTGGAGAAATGGCTGACTCTAATGCTGGGGCAGGAAAAATACAAGATCAGCTTGGAGCCTTTTGTAGTTCAAGAAAACAGAAGATGACCAAAAACCAAAAAAACCACAGGAATCAACTGAAAAGAGCTCCCAGTGGCTAAAGCTGGAACAATTTGAGCAAAAAATAAAAATCATAATATAAAATATAAACAAAATATAAATATACATGACTCTTTATAAACAAATGAGTGAGTATAAATAAATAATAAATCTTACTTAGAGAAGAACTCTAAATTACATAGCTATTCCACTCCAGGAGATGAAGCTTAATCTCTTATGACCCTTCAGGGTGGGTAGGATTTAGTGACTTGCTTCCAAAGAAGAGAATATGGAAAGAAGGTAAAAAATGCAAGTTTACAGTGGAGAAACTTGTAAATACTAACCTGGTCAGGTGATCACAGTTAACATCAGCAGAAATAAATCATGCTAATACCATGTACCCTCAGATATGGTGTGATGAGAAGGGCATCTCAACGTGTGGTATTTCCCCCAAACCTTATAACCCCAGTCTAATTCTGAGAAAAACAGCAGACCAATTCAAATCAAGGTAAATTGTATACTATATCTGACCACACTCCTCAAAACTGTCATAGCCATATCAAGATTCTGAAAAACAAGGAAAAATGGAGAAACCGTCACAGACCAGGAGTCTAAGTAAGAAGGTATGATGACTGAATGCAAAGTAGCATCTTGGATTGGATCCTGGAACAGAAAAAGGACATAAATAAAACCTGAATAAAGCCTGGAGTGTAGTAAATAGTGAGGTACCAATGTTGGCTCCTTAATTTTATACATGCATCATGCTAATATAAAATGTTAGCATTAGGGGAAACTGGGTGAGGGGTAGGGACTTCTTGACTATCTTTGCAATTTTTCTGTAAATCTAAAATTATTCTAAAATAAAGTTTATTAAAAGCAAAAAGTGAAACAACCTGCTCATAATTTCAAGTGTGATGACTAGAAGATTTTCCTCTACTTTCTGGCTCGGCACATTTTGCATCCTTTCTCCTCCACCAGCCACATACTTCTGGTGCCAGGTGCCATGAGACACAATCATAGGCCCTTTGTCAGTGAGATGGCATATAATATGGCTACGTTACAACACCGTGAAAGTTAGCAATAACTTATCACAGAGGTAGCCTAGCTCAACTCCTCCCCTCACGCAGATCCCACAAATGCCCAGGTCACTAATGGGCACATAGCATGCAGAGAAGTGTGAAGAGAAGGAAGCTGGAACGGAGAAAAGGTAGGTCTTAACCAGTCTCTGTTTGAAGGGTTCTTTAAGACATCTTATTACAGAGTAGAAAACAACAGATAACCATGTGAACTCAGCGCTAGCATCCCTCCTTGGGTCTTAGAAAGGGCTGGTCCAAGTCAAGGGGCCTGAGCACAAACTTTATTAGATTCTCAGTAAATCCACCCTTTAAAGATCTCACAAGAAACAATTAAACTTTGCCAGAAACACCAGTATCCTTTGCCTCCACTCCTTTAGCTCAGGAGCATCAGCTTTCATCAAGCCTCAGCTGAAGCGCACCTCTGGAATGTGTTTCTTGAGCCCCTGAGCTGGCTTAGGCAGGTCTCACAGGCTCCCTACATTCCTCCATTATAGCATTAGGCTAAAAAAGTTTGTGTTTCTTTCTGTTAGCCTGTAAGCTCACCAAGGGCATGGTTCAAGGCTTTTAAAGACTTTGTACTGTCATAATGGGCCCCCAACAAGCCCTTGTTGACTAAACGAATTAACACCCTTGCTGAAGTTGGGAAGCCCTGGCCAGGAAGAGACTTGGGCACCAGGGCTAAAACCATCATAGCTCTGGTGCCTGCCCAGTGACCTGTGGAATCTATTACAGAGGGAGGGTGAGAGAGACAGCCAATCAGCAACAGCCTTTTGAAAGGCCATACAGAAACAAGATTTTTACTCTACATATGAATTTCTTACGGGGCCTACACACGTTACCATGCTGAATTTATTCTTAGCTACAATGTAATGATAATTTCATGGCAGAATTATTTTAAATCTAGTGTCACAGAATATTCAACTGTTAAAAAGCATGTGTCCCCATGACTAAACAGATGGTGTAACCGAAGACAGTAAAATCCTCATCCATGCTCTTTGTATACCCCGCGCCCTCAACCCCCTTAAACACAAACACACCCCAGATATGAAGCTCACGTGGGAAGATCTGCCAGGTAAATACAAGTCCCAACAGCGTGGGATAAAAGGGCTCAACATAAGTCAGGTTAACAAGGGCTTAAGACTCCCACCTTCTTTCCAGGTGATACACATTTACGGCTACATTCAGAATGTGGATCTTGCTACACATTTACAGAATGGGGTTTACTAGCAAAGTACTTTCCAGGACAGAGCAGTGAAGACACAAACAAAGCTACGTCCACGCGATAGCGCCCGCTTCCCTCCAAGCTCCACGCATGCGCACACTGATTGTGAAAGGTGGCTGCAGGCGCGTGGGGCGGTAGTTTCTCTTCCCCTCCCCGTTCTGCCTACCCGCCTCTGGGCCGGAGGAAGCAGCTGATTGGTCAGTCTGGTCCGGACTCGGGGCGGAGATTGGGTGATTGGCAGTAACGCCCGGGGTAGCCAAGCTGGAAGCAGGGGAAGCTCAAGAAGGCTCCTGGCTGCCTCGCGGCCGAGGTAAGTGGGGGCTAGGGACTCGGGAAAGCGGTTGGCGTGGAGTCGAGGAAGCGTCCACAGGCCTGAGGGCGGTGGGAAGCTCTAGTAACAGAGTAGGAGCTGAAGGAGCCGTGGGTTCGGGCATTCGAGGAGGACCGCGGGCTCCATGGGCCGGTTGGGTGTCTGCGCCGCGGCGGAAGAGAGGCGGAGACGTTCTCGGGCTGCCGGGGTGGCTGAGGGCCCTGGTGGGGCTGGAGCACTCGCGGAGCGGAGGGAAGTCGGCCGACTTTGTCCTGAAGGCTGGGACTCACCCACGCACATCTGCCCCCTCCCTTCCGCTCCTGGTGCATCCTTCGGGGTCCACAGTAAGAGCGCCAGCCGCCGGTCCCTGGAAGGCCGCCCTTTGCGGTGGTTCCCTGGGCGTTGCACTTTTTCCTGAGGCTAGACCGGTCGGACTCGCGGGTGCACCTCCGGGGCGGACCTCGGGGATTCTGGGAGGAGGAGCACGCCTTGCTGTTCGGCCTGGGAGGTTTAACCAGCCTCACCTGGCTTGTGTTGCTGTTTCACTTTTCGCCTCCCAGAACTTCCCAATGTAGCTTCCTGACCGTAACAAGATTTGCGTTAAGCCCCAAAGAAAAATCATCCTTTGACATTTAAAAACACCCTTTATTTTAGAAGTCTTTAAATACACAGGACGAGAGGTTAGTATAACGAACTTGGCGAACCCATCACCCAATTGTAACAATTGTCAACACATGATCGGCTTGCCACCCCCTCCCCCCCTTCAAGTAAATCCCAGACATTTAATTTCTCTTAGAAATTTCTTCAGCTTTGTCATGGTCAGTAATTATAGTTTTTTCTAATCAATTGCTTTCTAGAGGGGTTGAGTAAAACAAGGCACACTTGAAGGTGTAGACAGCGGAAATATAGTTTGCACTGCAAGAAATGTGGTCAGTTCTCCGACAGAGCACTTTCACTGCCCTAAGCTCAGGTTTTCAAAATCACTGAAAACAAAGGTACCAACCAGTGTAGTCTTGGCAGTAACATTATTGCTTTTGAGCAGTAATGTTAATATTGATAATTTCTATTTATATGGCACTTGGTACGTATGAAGCACTGTGAAATTGTTTCCACCTATTCATTTAATTTTTACAACAGCCATGTGAAGTGGGTATTATCCCATTTTACAGATGAGAGGAAAGAGACGCCAAGCAACTTGGCCAAGGTCACACTGATGTAAATAAGGGGGAGGGCAGAGGGGCCTGTGGTTTAGGATGTTAACCCTGGTCAGTGTCAAATTCTTGCTCTTTTAACCATAATTGAATACGAATTGTGGAATAAATGTAACTGCATGATGTAAATGTAAATACGTAAGGGAAGAAAAAAAACCCTGGAATTTGAGTATAACAGTAAAATAGGTATTTTTGTTTCAAAATGGTAAAGGGTTAATGCAATTGATTAAAAAAATTTTTTTTGAACATTTATTTATTTTTGAGAGGCAGAGAGCACAAGTGGGGGAGGGGCAGAGAGAGAATGAGACACAGAATCTGAAGCAGGCTCCAGGCTCTGAACTGTCAGCACAGAGCCTGCCCTGGGGCTCAAACTCACAAACCATGAGATCATGACCTCAGTTGAAGTTGGACGCTTAACTGACTGAGCCACCCAGGCACCCCTGCAATTGATTTTAAAATCGAAGTATGTAAATACAGATCAATAAATACAAGTGTTTAAAATTTCTATAGTATATGGCCAGTTAAAGAGGAAAAGAAACCAGGGAAAATATACTTCAATGAATAGTCTCTACCTCCTTTGGCATTTAGCACGTACTGGATATTTATATTGAATACTTTATATCTTTTATCTTCTCAATCTTATGCTATCTTTTTTTTTAATGTTTGTTTATTTTGAGGGAGAGAGTACCCAAGGGTGGGGGGGCACAGAGAGAGGGGGACAGAGGATCTGATGCGGGCTCTGACAGCAGAGAGCCAGATGTGGGTCTCGAACTCATGAACCGCAAGATCACGACCTGAGCCAAAGTCGGATGCTCAACCAACTGAGCCACCCAGGCACCCTTCAATCTTATACTGTTTCTAAGACAACATCTTTATTCAAATAACGTTAGAGGAATAAGGAACTAGAGACAGCAGGACTTTTTCAGAGGACAGCAGGTTAGACCAGTTAAATTGACGTTTAGGATTCCTACTGTAGGAAGTCTAGAAGGTAAAGTTAGGCTCACATGTGAAGTAATTTGAGTGCCAAGTTTAAGGAGTTTGAACTTGAGCAAAACAGTGACTCACTGATTGCAACCATCCCTTAGGAAGAGTGAGGTAGCACTATCATGGACAGCTTCACCTGAGATGTGAAAAGATTAGTGACTTGACCCGGTGAATATATAGGAAAAAGATGGGGGTAACTTGAATTTATGGATATAAAGCAGGAAATAGGAAAAAAAATAGCCTGAAAAGGGGGGATGGAAAGAGAGTTTGGTTCTGAAGTGCTGGTAAATTTCAGTTTCCACAAGTTTATTTTCCTAGACAGTTTTTAAAAATTTTTCTTATTGAACTGTAGTTGATATACAATATTATATTAGTTTTAGGTGTACAACATGGTGATTTGATATTTATATGTATTACAAAATGATCACCAAGTAAGTTTAGTTACTATCTGTCACCATACAAAGTTATTGTGGTTTTATTGACTGTATTCCCTATGGTGTACTTTACATCCCCATGACTAATTTTATAACTGGAAGTTTGTACCTTTTGACTTCCTTATTTCACCTCTTTCTCTGGCAACCCCCAATTTGTTCTCAGTCTATGAGTCTCTGTTTTGCTTTGCTTGTTTTTTGTTTTGTTTTGTTTTAGATTCCACATACAAGTGAAATGATACGTTCTCTGACTTATTTCACTTAGCATACCCTCTAGGTTCATCCATTTGGTTGAAAACGGCAAAATGTCATTCTTTTTATGGTTGAGCAATATTCCACTGCATATACATACCACAGCTTTATCCATTCATTTTTATCAGTGGACACTTAGATTGCTTCCATAGTTTGGCTATTGTAAATAATGCTGTAATGAACTTAGGGGTGTATATATCTTTTTGAATTAGTGTTCTCATTTGTTCAGATAAATACCCAGAAGTAGAATTGCTGCATGATATGGTATTTCTATTTTTAATTTTTTAAGGAACTTTCATACTCTTTTCCTTAGTGGCTGTACAGATTTACATTACCACCAAAAGTGTACAAGAGTTCCCTTTTCTCCACATTCTTCCCAACACCTGTTGTTTCAGGTCTTTTTTTATGATCATTAATATTTTGTTTAAAATTTTGTAGTATAAAATCTTACAGAAAAGAGATAAAACACTCCCTTGTTTTATGAGGCCAGTGTAAATTTAAGAACAAAATTACACACACACACACACGCACACGAGAAAAATAACTTTACCACCCCAATAAGTAAAGAAAAGCATTTGATACAATTCAGTATCCACTTATGCTAAAACCACTAGAATACTCAGGCATGCTCAGATTAAAAGGGAACTTTTGATCTGATTAAGAGGATTTACATAAAAGTTACAGTATCGTTATCATGCTTAATGATGAAATATTTATTTCCCTCCATGAGTTAAGAAATGAGACAAAAATGACTGCTATCAACACTTCTGAACAGTTCAGTAAAGCCAGGAAAAGACAAGGAGGTTCAAAATTTGGAAACAGCTGATACGGGTTGTCACAAAAATTTGAAAATATACTTTAACTATTAGAACTAATTAGTACATGTTGCAAATTAGATATTAAAATTATACAAACCATAAAACTTGCAGTAGCTTTAAAAGCTCCTAATATTGAAGAATAAATTTAAATATTTGCAAAGCCTCTACATGGAAAACTACAAAATGTGATAAAAATTAAAGTAGACTCAAATGAAGGTAGATTGGGAGTTTGAGTATTGTTATGGTGTCAATTCTCCCCAAATTTATCTGTAAATTTACTGTGATTCCCATTAAATGTAGGTTTGGTTTTATGGCAATTGAGAGATGATTCTGTAATTTATATGGGAATGTATAAGACCAGAAGCAATAACATTCTAAAGAAAAACAAAGCCAGAGAACTTACACTGCTGGATATCAAAACTTAATACAAAGCTATAATTAAATAGAACAGTGGTACAAAGCAAAGTATTCTGAATTAGATTCTGATGTCCTTCCAGTATACTGTGCTGAGGCAACTGAATATCCATATGGAAAACAACCAACTTCATGCTAATCATAAACATGCATTTCTGGTGTATCTCAAGCTAAATACCCAACGTGAAACAAAACTTTCTGAAAAAGACACAATATCTGCATGATCATGGTATAGACAGAGATTGATTTGTTAAGGACACAAAATACACAAAAACAAATAATGGGGAAGGGGCAGAGAGAGAATTCCAAGCAGGCTTGCACTGTCAGGGCAGAGCCCAGTGTGGGGCTCAAACTGACAGAAGGTGAGATCCAGACCTGAGCCAAGGCCAAGAGCCAGACACTTAACCAAGGGAGCCACCCAGATGCCCTTTAATATGTTAAGTAATCTCTACACCCAATTTGGGGCTCAAACTGGATCATATGGTAATTCTATTTTTAATTTTTTGAGGAACCTCTGTACTGTTTGCCACAGTGGCTGCACCAATTTACATTCCCACCAACAGTGCATGAGGGTTACTTTTTCTCTGCATTCTTGCCAACACTTGCTATTTCTTATCTTGATGCTAGCTATTCTGACTGGTGTAAGGTTGATATTGTTGCTTTGATTTGCATTTCCCTGATGATTAGTGATGTTGAGCATCTTTTCATATGTCTATTGGTCAACTATATGACTTCTTTGGAAAAATATCTATTCAGGTCCTCTGTCCATTTTTTAATCAGATTATGGTTTTTTGGTGTGGGGTTTTATGTATATATTTTGGACATTAACCCCTTTGTCAGATACATCATTTGCAGGTACCTACTCCCATTCTACAGATTACCTTTAATAGTTTCCTTTGCTGTGCAAAAGCTTTATAGTTTGATGTAGTTCCAATTATTTGTTTTTGTTTTTGTTTCTGTTGCCTTTGCCTGAGGAGACAGATAGCTGTGCCAAAAAATACTGTTAAGACTGATGTCCAAGTTTACTGCCTGTTTTCTTTTAGGAGCTTTATGGTTTCAGGTCTCACATTTAAGACCTTTATTCTGTTTTGAGCTTATTTTTGTATATGGTGTAAGAAAGTGGTCCGGTTTCATTCTTTTGCATGCAGCTGTCCAGTTTTCCCAACGCTGTTTATTGAAGAAACTGTCTCTTCCCCATTTTATTTTCTTGCCTCTTTTGTTGTAGATTGATTGACCATGTATGGTTTATTTCTAAGCTGTCTATTCTGTTCCATTGATCTTTTTGTCTGTTTTTATGCCAATATCCTCTGTTTGATTTTTATAGTTTTGTAGTATAGTTTGAAATCTGGGAGCGTGAAATCTCCAGCTTTGTTCCTTTTTTTTTTTTTTTTTTAATTAGTTTTTAGTAACATTCTTTTTTTGAGAGAGAGAGGGAGACACAGAATCCGAAGCAGACTCCAGGCTCTGAGCTGTCAGCACAGAGCCCAACGTGGAGCTCAAACCCATGAACCGCAGGATTATGACCTGAGCTGAAGTCAGATGCTCAACCGACTGAGCCACCCAGGAGCCCCTCTGCTTTGTTCTTTCTCAAGATTGCTTTGGCAGTTGGAAGATCATTTGTGGTTCTATAGAAATTTTAGGATTATTTGTTCTTGTATGAAAAATGCTATTGGAATTTTGATAGGGATTGCATTGAATTTATAGATTGCTTTGGGTAATAGAGACATTGTAACAATATTAATTCCTCCGACCCATGAGCATAGTGTATCTTTCCATTTATTTGTGTCATCTTCAGTTTCCTTTTATCAATGTCTTCTAGTTTTCTAAGCACAGATCTTTTACTCCTTGGTTAAATTTATTCCTAGGTATTTTCTTCTTTTTAATGCAATTGTAAATGGGATTATTAATTTATCTTTCTAATAATTTGTATTCATGTCTGGAAAGCCAACAGATTTCTGTATATTAATTTTGTATCCTGCATCTTTACTGAATTCATTTATTTATTGTAATAGTTTTTTGGTGGAGTCTTTAGGGTATTCAATATGTAATATCAAGTCATCTGCAAATAGTGACCGTTTTTTATTTCTTCCTTACCAACTTGGGTGTCTTCTGTTTCTTTTCTGATTGTTGTGGCTAGCATTTGCAGTACTGTGTTGAATAAAAGACTGGCATAGGCATCCTTGTCTTGTTCCTCACATTAGAGGAAAAGCTTTCAGATTTTCACTGTTAAGTATGATGTTAGTTGTGGGACTATAATATATGGCCTTCATTATGTTGAGGTACATTCCCTTTATAACCATTCTGTTGAGTTTTTTTTTTTTATCATGATGAATGTTGATTTTTATCAAATGGTTTTTCTGCATCTATATGATTTTTATCTTTCATTTTGTTAATGTACTGTACTGCACTCGTTAATTTGTAGCTGTTGAACCATTCTTGTATCCCCTGAATAAATCCCACTTGATCATGGTGTACGATCCTTTTAATGTATTGTTGAATTTCGTTTTTGCTAATACTTTGTTGACAATTTTTGCACCTGTGTTCCTAAGGCATATTGGCCTGAGTTTTCTTCTTTTTTTTTTTTTTTTTTTTTTTTTTTTGTAGTTTTGATAACAAGGCAGTGCTGGACTTGAAGAATGAATTTGGAAGTTTTTCTTTCTATTTTTTAGAATGGTTTCAGAAGGATAGGTATTAACTTTTTACATGTTGGGTAGAGTTCGCTTGTGAAGTCGTCCGGTCCTCGGCTTTTGTTTGTTTGGAGTTTTTTGATTGCCAGTTCAAATGAATAGTAATCAGTCTGTTCAGATTTTCTATTTCTTCCTGAGTTAGTCTTAGAAGAGTGTATGTTTCTAGGAATTTATCCATTTCTTCTAGGTTGTGCAGTTTGACAGCCTACAATTGTTCTAGTAATCTTATAATCCTTTGTATTTCTATGGTATTGGTTGTAACTTCTCTTTCTTTCTGATTATATTTCTTTGACATCTTCCTCATTTTTTCTTGATTAATGTGGCCAAGGCTTTATCAATTTTGTTTATCTTTTAAAAAAATAGCTGAGTTTCATTAATCTTTTCTGTTGTTATTTTATTTTATTTTTATATATTTCATTTATTTTTACAGTTGATTCTTGAACAAAGGGGGGCAGTTGAAGTCCTGACATCCCTCCCTATAGTTGGAAATCTCCCTATAACTTTTGATTTCCTGAAAACGTAACTACCAAACTAGAAAAAGAAAGTGTTGTTAAGAAAATTATAAGAGAGGGGCACCTGGCACCTGAGTCTCTCAGTTGGTTAAGCATCTGACTTCAGCTCAGGTCATGATTTCATGGCTTGTGGGTTCGAGTCCCGCATCGGGTTCTGTCCTGACAGGTTGGAGCCTGGAGCCTGCTTCAGATTCTGTCTCCCTCTCTCTGCCCCTCCCATGCTTGTACTCTGTCTTTCTCACTCAAAAAGTAAATAAACACTTAAAAACATTTATAAGAGGAAATACGTATACAATACTGTGCTGGACATATTGAAAAAAATCCACATAAAAGTAGACGTGCACTGTTCAAACGTGTTCTTCAAGAGTCAGCTGTATTTTTTTTCTACCATGGGCTTTGTTTTTCCTTATTTTATTTCCTTTAGGTGTAAGATTATATTGTTTATTTGAGATTTTTCTTGTTTCCTGAGATAGGCCTATATTGCTATAAACTTGCCTCTTAGAACTGCTTTTTCTTTGCCCCATATATTTTGGAATATTTTGTTTTCATTCTCATTCATCACAATGTATTTTTTTATTTCTCTTTGACCCATTGGTTGTTCAGTACCATGTTGTTTAGCCTCCGTATGTTTGTGGTTTTTTCTACTTTTTTTTCTTGTAATTGATTTCGCGTTTCATACTGTTGTGGTTAGAAAAGATGCTTGATATGATTTCAGTCTCCTTATATTTGAGAGAAGTTTTGTGGCTTAGTGTGGTGTTCTGGAAAATGTTCCATAGACACTTGAAAAGAATATGAATTCTGTTTATGGATGGAATACTCTATATGTATCTGTTAAGTCCATCTGGCTTAATGTGTCATTTACTGTTTCCTCATTGATTTGCTGTCTGACTGATCTATTGATGTAAATGGGTGTTAAAGTCCCCTACTGTTGTGTTACTGTACAATTTCTCCTTTTATATATGTTATTTCCTTTTTTATATCTGTTAATATTTGCTTTATATATTTAGGTGCTCTTTGAAATGTTAATTACTGTCAGCTACTCAGCTATTGTTTGGTATGTTTGTTGTGTACCATTTGTACAAATACACAGTTTATTATTATTATTTTTTAAAGTTTATTTATTTTGGGGCGCCTGGGTGGCTCAGTTGGTTAAGTGTCCAACTTCAGCTCAGGTCGTAATCTCACGACTTGTGGGTTTGAGCCCCGTGTCGGGCTCTGTGCTGACAGCTCAGAGTCTGGAGCCTGCTTTGGATTCTGTCTCCCTCTCTCCCTGCAGCGTCAGCGCAGAGCCCGATGTGGGGCTTGAATCCATGAACCGTGAGACTATGACCTGAGCTGAAGTCGGACACTTAACCCTCTGAGACACCCAGGCACCTCTAAATTACACAGTTTAGATAAAAAACATAAAATGTCACTGTAATCCCACCATTTAAGGATTTTAGCCTCAAGTTTTAGCCTAAGTCCTAGAGAAGAGGTTGGCAAACTATGGCCCAATAGCATAAACTGGCCTGAGGCCTGTTTTTGTATGTGAGCTAGGAGTGGTTTTTACATTTGTAAGGAGTTAGAAATAAATTTTAAATGGACTATTTTGTGGTTGTTGGTTCACAAGGTTGTTCTGAAACCTGACATGGTTCTTGGACAGCTGGGAGAGACTTGAAGAAAGAGGCAAGCCGTTTTGGATGGGTAGGTAGCAGGTTTAATAAACAAGGGAACTCACTAGGCTTATCTTGAGAAGCTGCAGGACAGATCTCCACACCTGCCTGCCAAATCTTAAAAGTTTCATATAGGGGCCTTAACTGGGTTCAATCACATATACTCCTCAGATGGTCTTAACACCGTATCACTGTCTCAAGGCTTTGTCTTTAGGGCAACTTCTGGGAGGGGGGGAAGCAATTGGAATGCACACTGCAAGGGTGGGAGAGGGTGAGGAGCCTCCTGTTGCCAAGAGTCCAGCTCACGGGACTTAAAATTCATCTTTTTATGTCTGCTTAGTCTTTCAAGGTATGCATGAGATACTTTTGTGTATTTAAATAACTCTCTTTTGTTAGATGTTTTGGTTTCTTTTCCAGTTTTTTAAACTATTACAATACTTAGGACAGCTTTTCTATTCAGAATTTTGTCAGTATCAGGTTATTTCTATAGGATAAATTTTTAGAAGTGAAATTGCTAGTATGTACATATTGTCAGGTTGCCCATCAGACATATTGGACAACTTATGCCTCTGCCAATATTGGGTTGTCTCCTTTTTCATCTTTGCCAATTTGATAGGGAAAAAGAGATATTTTAGTTAAGGTTTATTTGATTATTAGGTCATTAACATTTTTTCATGTTGATTGTCCATTTGTATTTCCACTTATAAAATGCTTACTCATGTCCTTTTTCTATTTTTCCATTAGGCTTCTGATCTTTTAGTTGTTGATTTACAAACACTATATATACATTTGGGATAGTAATCACTTGTTATATGCATGTTGCAGATATGTGTCTTTTTTTTTTAATGGGCCTTTTTTTTTTGGTCTACTTAAGACAGTGAGAGAGAGGGGGAGGGGCAGAGAGAGAATTCCAAGCAGGCTTCACACTGTCAGTGCAGAGCCCAATGTGGAGCTCAAACTCACAAACCATGAGATCATGACCTCAGCTGAGATCAAGAGTCAGATGCTTAACTGACTGAGCCACCCAGGTGCCCCAAGGTAAGATATCTCTTTATCCCAGTCTGTTTCGGTACTGATAGGAGGTACAGCCTATAGTGAAATTATTTATTTATTTTTTAAAACTTTACTTATTAGAGAAAGAACATGAGCAAGGGAGGGGCAGAGAGAGAGGGAGAGAGAATTCCAAGCAGGGGCTTGAACCCACAAACCATGAGATCATGACTTGAGCTGAAACCAAGAGTCAGATGCTTAACTGACTGAGCCACTCAGTCATCCCTGCAGTGAAGGTTTTTAAGATGAATGTGGAAAAATATCCTGAAATAACAAGCACTGATTGCATAGATATTACTGCTTGGGATGAAATTAAAACTTATTTTTTTTTTAGTTAGTTGATTTAAACTAATATCTATTTTACCATTATTGCTATACTTTTTAAAAAAAGATTTTAAGTAATCTCTACATCCAATGTGGGATGTGAACCTACAACCTCAAGATCAAGAGTCCTATGCTCTACTGACTGAGCCAGCCAGATGCCCCTGTATGCTTTTTTTTTTTTTTTAATGGAATCACACACACAAAAAGGAATCACAGGTATATGGTAGTTTGCAACTTCTTTCATGTATTTTTATTATGAACATTTTTTGTATATAACTTTTTGTTTTAATGGCCATAAACTTAGAGTGGATATATTGAATTTATTCTGTTGATGGACATTGAGTTTGCTTCTAAATTTTCTTTTTACACTAATGCTCAGTAAATACCTTTTCCAGTTTTATAAACTAATGTTTATTTACAAAGGTCTAATTTACTGAGTTTTGCCCCTCAGGTAATTTTTTATACACATAATGTGCAGGGGGCAGTAATTATTACACAACTTATGAAAATCACCTTTAAAAAATTTATTTATTTAAAAAAAAATTTTTTTTTTCACGTTTATTTTTGGGACAGAGAGAGACAGAGCATGAATGGGGGAGGGGCAGAGAGAGAGGGAGACACAGAATCGGAAACAGGCTCCAGGCTCTGAGCCATCAGCCCAGAGCCCGACGCGGGGCTCGAACTCACGGACCGCGAGATCGTGACCTGGCTGAAGTCGGACGCTTAACCGACTGCGCCACCCAGGGGCCCCTAAAAAATTTTTCTATTAAAAAAATTTTTTTAATGTTCATTTATTTTTGAGAGACAGAGACAGAGTTCGATCAGGGGAAGGGCAGAGAGAGAGGGAGGCACAGAATCTGAAGCAGGCTCCAGGCTCTGAGCTGTCAGCAGAGTCTGATGCGGGGCTTGAATTCATTAACTGTGAGATCATGACCTGAGCCGAAGTTGGACCACCTGACTGAGCCACCCAGGTGCCCTTGAACAGTTTTTTCAAAAGATTGTTTTTAAATTGATGCCAGAAGGGGTGCCTGGGTGGCTCAGTCGGTTGAGCATCCGACTTTGGCTCAGGTCATCATCTCACAGTTGCTGGGTTCGAGCCCTGCATTGGGCTTTCTGCTGTCTGCTTGGAGCCAGCTTTAGATCCTCTGTCTCCCTCCCTCTCTGCACCTCCCCCGGTCCCTCCCTCCCTCTTTCCCTCCCTCCCTCTCCCTCTCAAAAATAAATAAATATTACAAAATAAAATAAAATTGATGCCATAGTACTTAATTCATTTGCATGGGAGTGCTTAAAATAAAAATAGTTCAAGAAGAAGATATGTAATTATGTCATTCATTATAGTTATATTTCAGAGATCCTCATATGAAAATAGTACACTCTTAGTTCAAATGAATATATAAGACTACTCTAATCTCTTTTATTATTTATTTATTTATTTATTTTTAATGTTTATTTATTTTTGAGAGAGAGAGACAGAGTGTGAGCAGGGAGGGGTAGAGAGAGGAGACACAGGATCTGAAGCAGGATCCAGGCTCTGAGCTGTCAGCACAGAGCCTGATGTGGGGCTCGAACTCACAAACCGTGAGATCATGACCTGAGCCAAAGTTGGACGCTTAACAAGTGAGCCACCCAGGCTCCCCCTCTAATCTCTTTTATATCAGAAAAGTTGACCTCTAAAAAGGTGACAGAAAATGCCCTTCAGAAATGTAATTTCGTATATAAAATCTGTTTCCTTAAAAGAAATATCATCAAGTTGTAATTTGTCTTATTAAACTTTTTATCTGAACAGGTTTTTTTTTTTTTTTTTTTGGTTGTTGAGAGATGTAGTTTAGGTCATGAGATTTATTCATTTGTGGACTGAAACAAGTATGACTTATACTTTAGATTCTGTGCTAGGCACTGGGAATATAGCAGTGTATTTAATTTTGCATGAACAGTGTAGAATATTAATCCTGAATAATTGCCATTAAATTGTACCCAAGGGTCAAATACTATATCATTATTTTATAGTATGGGAAAATGTTCTGATTTAAAGTCTCAACCAGACTGAAGTATAGCAGTGGTCACTAGATTTTAATTTCAAGTTTAATTTCCAGAAAGTAGGGAGGGCATGGCATTGACATAGGATTGACAACTTTTCATTGTGATGAGTAAGGACATTAAAAAAAAAAAAAAATCAAGTAACATCCATCTGCTGTCCCCATATCCTAACAGAAAAGGCTTTTTTACACCGAAATGTAAGAAGGATATAGTCTCAAAATAAAGGACAGTAACTTCAAATTGAATAAGTTGTTTTTTTTTTGTTTGTTTGTTTGTTTTAATACTTCATGGTCCTTATTTTTCTTTCGCATCATTGTTTGGCACTAGAATGTAGAGTGTCATTGGGG
Source organism: Acinonyx jubatus (assembly GCF_027475565.1). NCBI lineage: Eukaryota > Metazoa > Chordata > Mammalia > Carnivora > Felidae > Acinonyx > Acinonyx jubatus. Next base: position 66,371,605 of record NC_069394.1, on the reverse strand, counting down.
TGCATTGATTTATCTAATCTTTTAGTATTCTGAGAACAGGAAACCTTATTCTAATAAATTAACCAACTGAATAAGAATGTCCTTTTAATCATTTTAGACTCCTTCCACCTCTGCTATAAAATGGTCATACTCCTCTCTCATATTGTAAAGATAATTAAATGGCCATTCTCTTGAATAGTTCCCAAAGACCTTATAAAAATAAGCGCCAGTGTACTGTTGTAGCTTTTAAAGTTTTTGGCATTTTAAATTTAATGACAACATAAATTAATAACAACTTTGCTATTATTACTAACAGGGTTATTGTGAAACTATTTACTGGTAATGAATTTTTTTTTATCATAACTATCTCAAAAGCATACACTGCATTTGTTGAAAGCAGTATTAGTGTTATCTTTGATTTGATTGCCATAAACTTTAATTGGTGTAACTGTACACTCTTATATATTTTTATAGTATTTGTAGAGGGAAGAGAAAGTCTGTTTTCAAGATTTATCTATTTTCATTTAGTCTTGTCTACTGCCCTGCCAATGACCTGTTCTCCTCCTCCCCCAAATAGTTTGCTATTTCTTATAGTCTATGTCAGAGTAGACTAGACTATAAGCTTATATCATCATCATAAAATTCTTGAAGTTAAATTATGTATGTATTCATACAGAACCTAGAAAACAAAATACAGTCTGATTCTTAGCCATCTTTTTTTAAGCCTTTTTTATTTTGAAGTATGACACACAAAATGTAATATAAAATGCACAAACATGAATATATAACTCAATAAATTCTTACAAAGCAAATGTCCATGTAATCACTGCCCACATTAAGAAATAGAAAGTTGTATGCACTCTAGAAAGCTCCTTTATGCTCTCCACCAACTATTACCCACTCCCATCGAAAGGTAACCACCATTGTAACTTCTTACGTAGCTTTGTTTTGCCTTTATTATTTTTTTTTTTAAAGATTTTAATTTTAAGTAATCTCTACTCTTTTTTTTTAATGTTTTTATTTTTGAGAGAGAGAGAGAGAGAGAGAGAGAGAGAGAGACAGAGTACAAGCAGGGGAGGGACAGAGAGAGGGAGACATGATCCACAAAGCAGGCTCCAGGCTCTGAGCTGTCAGCACGGGGCCCAACGAGGGGCTTGAGCCTGTGAACCACTAGATCATGACCTGAGCTGAAGTTGGATGCTTAACCAATTGAGCCACCCAGGTGCCCCAGGTAATCTCTACACTTAACATGGGGCTCGAAGTTAGAATCCTGAGATCAAGTGTCATATGCTCTACTGACTGAGCCAGCCAGGTGCCTCCTTTTTATTATTATTTTTTAAAGTTTATTTATTTATTTGAGAGAGCATGAGCAGAGGAGGGGCAGAGAGAGAAGAGAAAATCCCAAGCAGGCTCTGAGCTGTCAATGTGAAGCCTAACCTGGGACTCAAACTCACGAACTGTGAGATTATGACCTGAGCTGAAACCAAGAGTTGGATGCTTAACCAGCTGAGCCACCCAAGCGCCTCTCCCTTTACTATTATTATTTTTAGCACCTTTGTGATCGATAGTGATGTTTACTTTTTCATTCCTTATACTTGTTATAGGTGCCTTCTCTCAGTAAATTTCATTAGAAGTCAGTCCCTTTTATTTTTTTAATTTTTTTTTCCCCAAGGAAATAACTACTGGCCTGGATATACTTCTCTGCCTTGACAGTTCTCTGATGCTTTTAAATAGATGATTTTTATATTTTGTCCAGTTTATTTATCCTCTTGGGAGGATGATTTGTCTGAAATTACCTAGTTCACCTATAAGTAGAAGCAAAATGCTTACATAATCTGTTCACATTTGAGATAATGTAGAAAAGATACTGGCTTGCGTCTTAGATGTCCTTCGTTTAATATTTTAATATTAACTTAGCAACTGTTACATTCCGTATACTGAGTGCTGAGATCACTGTGGTGAATAAGATAGTTTTTGGTGATTAAAGTGCTGTGGAGATAAGCAGTTTAGGTACATTGTTTTAATGTGGTATATAGGATAATATTTACAGGAGTACCCTAATCCTGGTCCATCAGGAAAAACTTTGGTCCATCAGGAAGAACCTCTTGGAGGAAGTGATAGCTAAGCTGAAGTAAAGGACTAGTAGGACCTAGCTTGATATAGGGAAACTATAGGGAGGTGGAATACTGGATAAAAGAAAAGTCTAGAGAGCCTGTTGAGTTTTTAGAATTATCTGTATGACCAGATCGAAGAGTAGAGTATGAAAGATACAGAGGATAGGAAAGTACAGAGACCAGATATCATAAAGGACTTATTTTGGTATTGAGAATGAATAGAAAGGGGAGAGCAAAGTTGGTGGGGGGGGGGGGGGGACTATTAACTAGTAGTAGTCTAGTTAATAGATTTTTATGATAGTGTAGGCTTTGGATAACTGGATTGGAATAGAATAGCAATGTAAATGGAATCTGATCTATTTAGGAGGAAACCTACATCTTGATTGTAGAAAATGAAAGAGAAAGAAGGAATGATTGACGATATGGGTACCATTTTCTGAGGTAGGGAACACACGAGTAGCAGATTTAGGAAGAAAATTAAGGAGCTTGGTTTTGGATCTTTGGTTTGAGAGCAGATGGGAGAAACCAGAAGGTGGCATGTGATCGAAGCTGACATAGGACAGGAAAGAGGATTTATCTATACAGAGTGGAGCTGATGTAATGAGACCTGTGAGTTGAGGGGGTGTAATCCTGAGCCCTTGGGTGGAAGGAGGGACAGGAGAGAATGGGGACAGAATAGGTGCGGATGTAGGTAAGTGTATGGCATGTGGGGCGGCAGGATGTTGAGGGATTTCCTGTTAGATGATTTCTCTATTATTTGAAGAAGTGTGCTTCATTTTTGCTGAGAAATGATGGAGGAAGGGTTGGAGAGATTTGGATAGCATGAAGAATGCTTGAACAAGCTGCTTGGGGAATGGAAGAGGGGGAAGAGTAGTAAGAAAATACTTGCCGAGAATGCTAGACAGCAGTGAGGGCCCGTTTGATGTCAGAGGTAGCACATTTTTGTAGCAACATCAAAATGTGAGATTTTGTAATTTTTCTAAGGTCCAATTGTAGGAAATGAAGCCTGTTGGATTAATCAAGTTGTGGTTTGTAGAAATAGAGCAGTAGAGTAAGGAGTTGAAAATACTGACACAGAGTGGTTCAAGTGATTTTTGGCTGCATGGGGGTAGAAGAAAGTGAAGGTGGAAAGGGATTGATTAGGTTGATGAAAATTGCAGGGAAGAATAGACCGAAGGTGTCAGTATGGACAGGGTAGGTCAGAGGAGTATCTGAGGGAAAGCTAGAAGGTGAGATTCTTTTTTTCTAGATTTTTTTTTTTTTAAGTTTATTTCATCTCTATAACCCAAGGTGGCGCTCGAACTCAACCCCTAGATGAAGAGTCGCATGCTCTTCTGACCGAGCCAGCCAGGTGCTCCTAGATTTTGTTTTTAAATGAAAAGTAAACCATACAAAGAAAAGTCCACTTCTACCTGCTCTGGCCATTTTTAAGAGTTTGATGTGTATCTTTCTATAAATAAAAAGGTTGAGGCTTGGGGCATCTGGGTGGTTCAGTTGGTTGAGCATCTGACTTTAGCACAGGCCATGATCTCACGGTTAGTGAGTTTGAGACCTGCATCAGGCTTGCTGCTGTCAGCGCAGAGCCTGCTTCAGATCCTCTGTCTCCCCTTCTCTGCCCCTCCCTCACTTGGGCTCTCTCAAAAATAAACATTAAAAAAAAAATGGTTGAAGATTTTTGTTTTTTACAGAAATAAGATCATACTTAACATATTCTTCCTAAAAAAACAAAACATTATTCTTGCTGTATCATGTATATTCCAGCGAGTCATTATATAGACTGTTACTTTTTAAAAAAAATTGAGAATAGTTAACAATGTTACATTACTTTTAGGTGTACAGCATAGTGATTCAATAAGTTTATACATTGTGTTATGCTCATCACAGGTGTAATTACCATCTGGACTTCACTCACTTAATAGATGCATAATATTTTCTAATATGAGTATATTGTAATTTAACAATTGTTTTATTGATGAACATTAAGGTTGATCCCAGTTTTGTGGTTAGAAAAAGCACTGTAGACAATATCTTTACACATGTGTTATTACATACAATGCTTTTGAGAGAAATTCCTGAAAGTTGCATAAGTTGGTCAAAGGCTATGTATGGTTTTAAAGCTTTTATTTGAGGTATAACTTACATTAAGGAAAGTATGTAAGGATACATCTTGATAAGTTTCTGTTGGTAGGTGGAGGAAGGACTACAAAGTATCCTCCAAACTGAGAAGACACTTAAGACTGAAAAGCACAACAGGCAACTCCATACAGTTAACACAGAGTTTTATTCTGGGTAACTTACTGACAGGGTTGGTTGGATGATAATCTGGACATCTGTGCAGCTATTCCCTGAAAAGTCCGGATCTTAGCCTACAGATTTTTATAGAATGTGCAGGAGGGCATTTTAGTCTTAGTGAGATCAGAGGGCTTGCAGGTGCTTAATTGACAGCTAACCTTTAACAGACCTTGCGGTGCCATCTGTACTTCAGGAGAGGGAATGACTGTTACCTCTAACAGATTCATGGGAGGCCAAAGCAAGCCTCCTTGGCGGGCATTTCTGAGGGATGTATATTAATCTCCAAGGGGTCAGGAACACATAGCCCCAAGAGAGATCATTGAGCGAGCAGATATGAGCAAGATGAAAGACTAAAGGTAGAGTCAGTATTTTCAACTCTCCTACAGTTTCATAGAATAAACATACCTAAGTGTCTATGTTAAGAGATCAGAGTATTGCCAGCACCCTTAGAAATACCTCTCAGACCTGCCAGTCAGGACCCCTGTCTTCAGCAGCAAAACAGAACAAAACAAAACTTGAAAAAAAAAAAAAAATCTGATCTGTGATTAGCTTACTTTTAATTTTACCTGGTTTGGTTCTTTATATGAATGGGCTTACACAGTAATCTCTGGGATGTGTCATGTCTGAATATTAAAATCACCTAGCACTGGCAAATAGAAGATACATTTATTGATTTACTAGTGCTCAGGGGGCCAAAATGCAGAGAAGTTGTTGATTAGGAATAGCTTTAATATAAAGCAAGAGAGTAAGCAAGGAGGAACCCTCTGAGAAGGCTTTGAAGCAGGATTATAAATAGGGAGAGCCCAGTGTCAGTTCAGGAAAGGAGGGGACATTTATCTTTAAGAAGCGTTCTAGAGAGCACAGTGGAGAGGCTTGGAGGAAAGGTTGGCAGTAGGAGGCTACCAACTGACTATGTGACCTCTTTCCTGTGTGTTTCCGTTTAACAAGGACCATTTCCTTTCTTGAAATTTCCTTTTTGTTTCTTTGCTGACAACACTTCTGTCATTATTTTTCTACTACCCTTTGATCATTTTCCCCCCAGGGGTTTTTATCTTTTATGCTAGTTCCTTAAGTATTTCCTGGGGTTTCTATTCTGGCTTCTTTTCTTAGTCATTCACTCTTAGATTTCATCTCCTTTATCCCAGCCTGTGTTCTCCAATCCTTGGCTCAGATTGCAAAACATCTCTTCTTGGCAAAAATAATTTTAAAATATTAAAAAAAAATCCTATCCATTTGAAAAATGAGCAAAAGATACTTTGGAGAAGATACCAAAATGCTCCCAAGACATGTAAAGAGCCCAGTGGGATGGCTAAAATTTAAAATACCAACAATACGGGGCACCTGGGTGGCTCAGTCGGTTAGGCATCCGACTTCAGCTCAGGTCACGATCTCACGGTCTGTGAGTTCGAGCCCCGCGTCGGGCTCTGGGCTGATGGCTCGGAGCCTGGAGCCTGCTTCCCATTCTGTGTCTCCCTCTCTCTCTGCCCCTCCCCCGTTCATGCTCTGTCTCTCTCTGTCTCGAAAATAAAATAAACGTTAAAAAAAAAATACCAACAATACGAAGCAAGTATTGACAAAAATTGTAGCACAACTAGAACTCTCTCATTTACTTGCTTATGAGAGTGTCCTTTGGAAAGATGTTAGTTTCTATTAAAGATGTAGCCATATATTTTATTTATATAGATCTTCCTGGACTGATGATGGAGTTCTGTCCCAATAAGCCCATTATAAATTGAAGATACCATAAGTCTAAAATGCATTTAGTACACAGAACTTACTGTATGTCATAGCTTACCCTAGCCTACCTTAAATGTGATGAGAACACATTAGCCTACAGATGGGCAAAATCACCTAATACCATTCTAAAAGTGAAAACCAGATTGGTTGTATGGTTTCAGAATGGCTATAAGTCTATGAGTTGTTTACCCTGTGATCACGTGGCTGACTGGGAGCTCTAGTTGCTGTTGCCCAGCATCACGTGAGAGTATCGACCGTATATTGAAAGCTCAGGAAAAGATCAAAATTCAGAATTTGAAATGTGTTTTCTACTGAATGTGTATTTGCTTTCACACTATTGTAAAGTCAAAAAATTATGAGTTGAACCATTTGTGAGTTGGGACTGTCTGTATATCTTGTGATGTAGCAGTTTTACTTCTGAGCATATCCTCAAGAGAAATGAGTTTTTATGTGTACCTTTCTATGCTATGTGCAGGAATTATTTTAGCACCTTTATTTGTAATAGATAAAAAATGGAAACAACCCAAATATTCACGAACAGTAAATTGGGTAAGTAAATTGTGGTATAGTACATAACAGCAACGAAAAATAACTGATTTACAAAGGATGTGAATTAATCTCACAGACATTGTTAAATGAAAGAAGTCAGACACAAAAGAATACATCGAGTGGGCAAAACTAATAAATGCTCATAAAAGTTAAAATAATGGTAGAGGCGCCTGGGTGACTCAATCAGCTGGGCGTCTGACTCTTGATTTAGGCTCAGGTCATGGTCTTGAGGTTTGTGAGACTGATGATCCCTGCGTTGGGCTCTATGCTGACAAGGCAGAGCCTGCTTGGGTTTCTCTCTCTTCCTTGTGCATGCGAGTGGGGGAGGGACAGAGAGAGGGTGACACAGAATATGAAGCAGGCTCCAGACTCTGAGGTCTGAGCACAGAGCCCGATGCCAGGGCTTGAATCCATGAACCCCAAGATCATGACCTGAGCTGAAGTCAGACGCTTAACTGACTGAGGGACCCAGGCACCTCGTCTCTCTCTCAAAATAAGTAAACATTTTTTTAAAAGTCAGAATAGTGGTTAGAATGGGGGCTTTTGGGGTCCTGGGGCTCTTGATCTGAGTGGTGGCTACACAGGTCTATATATACATAAAAATTCATCAAGTTGGACTCTTAAAATTTGTGTACTTTTCTGTGTAAGTTACATTTTAAAAAAGTGATAGCCTGGGTTGCTTGACTGACTCAGAAGAGTGTGCGACTCTTAATCTTGGGGTTATTAGTTTGAGCCCCACAAAGGGTGTAGAGATAACTTAAATAATAAAACTTTGGGGTGTCTGGGTGGCTCAGTCGGTTGAGCGCCTGACTTCGGCTCAGGTCATGATCTCGCAGTCCGTGAGTTCAAGCCCCGCATCGGGCTCTGTGCTGACAGCTCAGAGCCTGCAGCCTGTTTCAAATTCTGTGTCTCCCTCTCTTTCTGACCCTCCCCCATTATGCTGTCTCTCCCTGTCTCAAAAATAAATAAATGTTAAAAAAAAAAATTAAAAAAAAAATAAAACTTTAATAGGATTTTTAAAAAGTTTACTTTGAGAGAGTGGATGCATGTGTGTGTGAGCTTGGGAGGGACAGAGAGAGGGAGAGGAAGAACCCCAAGCAGGCTCTGTGCTAACAGCAAGGCTCAATCTCATGAGCTATGAGATCATGACTTGAGCTGAAATCTAGTCTGACACTTTACTGACTGAGCCACCCCACACGCCCCAATAAGTAAAACTTAAAAAAATTTCATCTTAGAGACATCTGGCTGGCTTAGTTGGTAGAACATGTGACTCTTCATCTCAGGGTTGTGAGTTCAAACCCGACATTGGGCATGAGGCCTACTTAAAAAAAAAAAAGGTCAAAAAATACGTATGTATATATAAAAGTGATAGGTTTTCAAATCTGACATAAAACCATCTTTTTTTCTCCCAGGTAGTTTTTTTTTTTTTTTTCCCCCAGCTTTGACATTATTTTTGGACCTTTGCTGTTTTTCTTCCCATTAACTCTCAGAGTATGGCATTCTTACAAGCAGTAATAGATATTGGTAACATTAAAATATATCTGTGTCTCTGTCTCACCAAAGTTCTAGTCATGACCATTTAACAGTTATCAATAAATTATATATTTCTGCCAGTGCTTAGAATTATTACATACTTTCATCTGTCATTAGGACCTGGCTCTTTTCAGTTCATGTTTCACCCAATGTCTGGTATATTTGTGGCACCATTTATCTCCCCCTCCCCCAATTATTCATAAAGTTTTTTTCAAAGTGTAGACCATAAACTCTTTTTGTGGTCTTTTTGTGGGATGAGCTTGCATCAGAGTGTAAATCAAATATGTTACTAAGTCTACTTAGTAATACCAAGTACTTATTAATAATAAGTACACCGAACTGTTTTGTTCAGTCATTTTGTTTGTTTTTAATTAAGACTGCTTTGATGAGGAAGCAGTACATTGACATAGTTTTGTTCAAACTGTTTCACTGGAGACCAACACTTTCAGCAGACTGGTTTAGGCTGTATGACGATTTAACAATTTAATTCTGTCAGACAGAGGGGCACCTGGGTGGTTCAGTCAGTTGATTATCAGACTCTGGATTTTGACTCAGGTCAAGATCCCAGAGTTGTAGGATCAAGCCTTGTGCCAGCGTGGAGCCTGCTGAAGATTTTCTCTCTTCTTCTGCCCCTCTCACCCACTCCCATGCTCTCTCTGAAAAATTCTATCAGATATATAGTATATTGATGGGGAAGAAGGAGGTGAGTGGCAGGGGTTATATAGTGCCAGAAGTGTGGAAGGACTTTTGTCATTTTTGACCCTGTAGCATCTGAATTCCTGTTCCCTATTTCTGGAATTCCTTTATGGCTTTGGTAGGAGGCAGAATCTGTAACTATAGTCAGGTAGATTTGGCCAAGCAAATGCCATCAGTATGGACAGCAACTCAGGAGCCAGTGAGGCAGAAAAGTGAGAACTGGCAGACTGTTCTATTCTGGGAGGGTGGGGGGGGGGGAGGGGGGGCAGTAGCAGTTGCAGTGATGTCTTCTCAGGACCAATTCTGCCCCAGTATTGGATGTCTTTCCTGGCTCTGTGTAGCGTATATATCAGTTATCTGTTATATACATTATTATCTACTATATGTCTTTTCATAAAAATATTTTCTACTTAAATTACTCATAGTGGGTTTTTATTGCTTCCAACTAAGAAACCTGGCTGGAAAAAAAAATCATTAAAAAAATACTGTACTATTTATTTAAAGCTGATCACAACAAAATTTGTTTTCTCTTAAGTAAACTACATGCAAAGTTTTAAAATGTTTTAGACTAGACTTTGTGAGACATGTTGCAGACAGCAAAGATTCTAAATAACAATTATTTCATTTTAGTATTTGCATTTTAAAATTTTAGTGTGCTTATTGGACCATGTGCTGCTATGTATGCCTGGAGTACTTGAAATGCAAATTTGGAGAGACTTTGCCATCTAAATGCTTGGCTGGATTAAGCGCCTAATTAGGATGGTTTTTCAACAGGTTGGAGTAAGCATGCAATCGGTGAGTGCTCCAAATTAATTTTTAAAATCCAGACACTTGTATGTTTTAAGATTTTTTTCTGAGAAAGTGAAATAAATCTATATATGACCAACATTTTAAATTCAATATGTTTATTTTAGTCATAGAAGTGAATCTTTACCTAGCCTCCTAAATACTAGAGTAACATTCTGGGTTAAAATGAAAATTTTATTGAAATTTTATTGAAAATGTACCAACATTCATGTGACTGTTAAGGGCAATGCATTTGTTAGTAGTGAGGAAAGAAATACATACATACATATATATATATGTAAATGAATAAAATATGTTTGGCTAACACTTGACAACCCTGAATGTTGTGTGTAGAATTATTAATATTGAATGCTGTTATAATGTGGTTTATCATACAACTGTTTAAAGTAAAAGGTAAGTCATGTCTCTGAAAATATAACAACTATAGATATGAAGAAAAAATTAGTATAATATTCTATGCCAAAGAGGTTAGTTCTGATCTTGATTTTTGAAGTGTTTTCTACTGATACATATTTTTTATTTTTAGATCCAGTGTAAAGTTATTAGAGCAGTAGTTCTGCTAGGTGTATTTTGTGGAATATTTGTTTTTCATTTTCAAATTCAATGTTTTTCATCTGTAATGTGAAATTAAATTTTGTTTGTTAAAGATATAGGCAGGTTACATAAATTGATTATGGGTATACTTTTTAATACACTACTTTTGCTCCTGTTTTTATTTTGTGTTTTCTCATGTCTTATTAAGAGAAAGTTAAACTTTAAATCCCCCAACCCCTCAACATTACATCTATTTTCTTTGGAGATAAAAAGCAAAGAACCAAATAAAAATACCTTTTTAAATATCTGCATAATTTTAAGATTATTAGTTTGAGGATAAGCAGTAGGAAAATGGTTTGTGAAGTTAATACTATTTTCATCTTTTTCAGTTACATCTTTCTCTGTTTTGGACTTCACTTAAAGTAGCTATATACTGTGTTTCTCATTTGTTATTTACCACCATTTGGCTGTATAGAGTAGATTAACATTTCAGTACCGACAGCAAAATAATTTCTGTTGCTTTCAGAAAGATGGGAGGCTTTCGTAATTTATAATTCCCAAGAAGTCACGCTTTATAATTTATGTTTCTTATTTATTTCCAATTTTAGTAAGAATTACAGTTTAGTGGCGGGGTGCCAGACTGGCTCAGTCAGAAGAGCATGCAGCTCTTGATCTCAGGGTCATGAGTTCAAGCACCACGTTGGGCATAGAGATTACTTAAAAATGATAATTTTTTTAAAAAGTGTAATTTAGAGGAAAGATATAGGTCCTTGATTCAAACAACTCCGGTTCTGAAATTGGTCTCTGCCAGTTACTTTCTTCATCTACAAATTACAGATAGGAACCACTACTCTAGAGTTAGCCTGTGGATTAAAGGACTGTATGTAAAACAGCTACTTCAGTGGCTTGTACGTACTATAGCTACATTCAGTAATGGTTAGTTTTCCATAGTTTTGCTCTGTCACTCACCCCCATTCCTGGCCCAGGTCAGGTGAATGTGACTAATGCTGATGAAGCCAAAGTGTTTAGTTTCAGGAACAGATAACAAACACACTTTCTTTAGCTTGTTCGTTTAATTTAGCTTTGTTCATTTGAGGGGTAAAATGTGTGCCTTTCATCAAAAAATGGACCAGGTAACAGAACATTAACTTATTCCCTGTATTGTAATCACAGTTAAGGGCTCTTCCTATTAATAGTAACTGAACAAGATTTTATTTTCTAAATGTTTATTTTGAGAGAGAGAGAGTGAGTCAGTCAGTCCCTAGCAGGCTCTATGCTGTGAGCGCAGAGCCCGATGTGGGGCTTGATCTCACAAACCGTGAGATCATGACCTGAGCTGAAATCAAGAGTCAGTTGCTTAACTGACTGAGCCACCCTGGAGACCCCCAAAATCGTTTTTGTATGTAGTGTATAATCATCAACTTTAATGAGTTAATTGGAAATCTATATAAAAACAAGTCTTTTTTCTAACATAAAGCAGTTTGATCCTTGGGAGTTATTTCGTTTCTAAGACCTCTTAGTGTGCTGCCTAAGTGTAAGGAAGTGTATAGTCTACCAAGATTTTGCTTTTGGACATCTGAAAATAAAACTTTTTAGTTCCCTCTTTTAGTAATAAATACATATTTTCCCATTGGTTGGATAATGAACTTGATACTAATCAAAGTATTCCAAGAGCAGAAACTACCTTCATCTTTACATGTTTTATCTTCTTAAAAAGAAAAAAAGAAGCTTTGAGATTAGGGATTTGTTTTTGCCATTAGAACAACCGGTGATGATTAGCTCTTTGTATTTCACTGTACATATCAGCACCACTGTATGAAATAGCTATCACTGATTGGTTCACTATACCTAGTTCTTTTGCATAAATTGTGTACGTTCACCAAACATTTTTTGTTTTACAGGTATAACCACAGTTCTAGCAGATTACTAATTTGCATTAGTAATATATTTCCAGTAATAACTTAAGAATTATAACCTTGTTTTCCTTTTGTGCTGTGGAGGAAGAAGGTGAATGTGGCTAGGAGTTTAGAGTAAGGAAGAAGAGACTTGAGGAAAGTCTTATCTTAATTGGGGATTTTGAAATTGTTAATAGGGTTTCATCTTCCTATCTCTACCCCTTCTCCCCAATACACACTTTGGATTTTCCACTGGCTCCCTTGGAGTTAAGGATTTGTACTGTGTTGCATCCTAGACTACTTGAAATTTTGATTAATGATACAGACTTTCTTCCAGAAAAATACTGTGTATGCACAAAATTTTGCATGTAATTTCAGGGATATGTGGCCCTCAGAATAATGACCTTTGTGTTAATATGAAATAGCTTATCTTGAGAAAAATCTGTTTGTTTAGAATTAAATTTGTACTTTTTCTGCTAAATGCTACCTCTCAAATAGTAATATAGATTAAACTAGTCTATAACAGATGAATTACCACATAAAATTTGAGTACAGTCATCATGATGAGACAGATGATAGCTTCAGATTCCAAGCTCACACTTCAACACTTCTACAATAGCATTTCACAATGTTAAAAAAGAACAAATTGCTTTCTTGTTGTCATCCTCCTCCTTGCTGTCATCACTTTCAAACACTGTTGCTAAATGTTATGGACTGTCATTACTAGACCCAGACATGCAAACACACATGCACACAGATTCATGATTAGATTATGTCAGTAGTCATTATAAATAAAGCAAAGCAGAGCTTTTCTGCTTAATAACTATTTAATAATTTTCTAATGGAATTGAATTTTTATTTCTTAAATCAAAGTATCTAGCAGTGGTAGTGTTCTCCTTCCCCCTCTCTTACATCTGAAAAAATACTAATGGCAATTTATCTTTAGAGGAAGTCTTCCCTTCTCCAGTATACTGACAAGACAACAGTTCAGCCACCAGTTAGGGTAGGAGATACACTTGGGCCTTACAGTCTTCCAGTGCACAGATGGTGACTTTTCAGTACCATCTGTTCATTATTTCTTCACAGCCATTTACAATTTCTCCCACTCCATGAGGGCTGAATAGAAAAAATAAAGTAGGACCTAGTTTTAGAGTTCCTGAAAGTTAGCTGCTCTTTCCTCTCACTTTTTCCTACAGTTGAGTAAAGGTTTTATGACTCTTCTTCTTTCTCAATATTCCAGTCATTAGCTTACATAGACCTTTCTTCATATCTCTGGTGCTACGTGCCATGCAATTCCCAGGTAACAGAAAAGCATTGTTAGTCTACTGCATATACTTGAAAAAAATCACATAAAGCGATCTGTTTTTATTTCCTTTAACTTTGTATAAAAATCCTGAGTAGTCTACTTAGTCCTTATAAGTAAAAGCTGAATCTCTGGCCACCTTCACTTGTAGACGTCACCTGGTATTCTTTCCTCCTGATATTAAGCAGATGGGAAGATAATAGTTGAAACTTAGCCCTGAAGCATGCATAGCAAGGAATGCTAAAAGTTGGCAGAAACATTAGTCCCTGACCTTGGCAAATCCTTTTCAAATTTTTCTTTGTGAGCTTTTTGTCCTCTTCATCTCCAGTTAAGATCTTGCTTACTGGAGGCATGGGAGGTTAACTTTAGACTCTTAATTGTCACGTTGTGATGCATAAATAGTGTTCCACTGCTCTGGCATCATAGGAGAGTTTTGACTTGTGACTAAATACAAGATTCAAGAGGAGAATGATTGAATGGTATAGTTGCTATTGCCCTGTGGATTTCTTTTTATAAGATTAAGACCTGTGAACATGTATAAGGTAGAGTTTGCTTAAATATGGTTTTAGAATTACTTGTCCATGAACTTATTTTTCCTTGGCCTCTTATGTTGAATTTGTAAAACTGTGATGCTTCCCATTTTTCTCTAGTCAGATATTTTTCTTCTCTTAGTCCTCTTGTGTTATTAACACTATTCGTATGATAATCCTCTGTATGATCATTGGTGTGAATGATTCGGATTCCTGAATTACAGGTAATTCTCTTCTAAGCTTCACAGTAGCTTCGCCTCTTATATTCTTTATTTAATATTCATATTTCAATATCGATCTAGTCTTATCTTTCTACTGACCTATTTTCCAGTCTGTGCCATCTTTTCAGTTTACATTTCCAAAGCAAGAGTTACAGTTTTTACTGGTTGTGGTAGCCAGTGTAGGTTCTAATACTTTCTGGAACTCTCTCAGGTGATAGTGAAACTCTGAACATATTAGTGGTGAATTATATAAAAGCTGAGGTATATTCTGGAGGTATTATATATACCCCCACGATCCTCACATTGAGTCATACTATTATCTGTAATTGGATTTGGTTGCTAAAAATCTAAGAAGTCAGGTTACTTCTATGCTCATTTTACAAGTTGTGCATGCTTTTAGAATGGTTTAAATGTCTAATTTGGGTTATGTGTTGGAGCCAGTGCTGTTTACTTTATTTCTTCCTTGGTCATATTGCATATGTTAAGGTGATTCCATTCTTTAAATTAGAATGGCCATGGAGTGACTTTAAAAAGGGGTCAGTGTCTGTTGCTCAGAATACATGCCAGCTGATTTGGTATTATTTAGTTTAAGGATATGATTGAATGTTAAAATTTAATGAATTAAGTATAATGATCATATCATTCTTATTCTTTTCTTTTTAAATTGCTTTTAATAGCATACCACCTGTCTTTCCCTCTCTGCCCAGGCTTTCAAGTATAGCACTCAAAACGGATAGTTTTTCTCTTTAAGGAAAAATCATATACTTGGGGAGAAGTTTCCAGGTACTTTATAATGATTTAACATTCTACATGTGTGTTTTTTTTTGTTTGCTTTCTGCTTTGGGAGTTTGTTTTTGTTTTTGCATTAAGCATAGCATAATGTCCTGAGTGTATTGTGATTTCATTTGAGAAATTCTGCTCATTAGGGTCACTCACTACAAGCCCACCTAGTACCTTTGTGTAAATTGGGAAAAGACACCTTTTCCCTGGGGATAAGGCCTCACAAGAAGATGCAGTGTAGCTGAATTTTAACCCACACTCCCCCTTGACCAGACATTCTTGTGTAGCAGAAAATGAAGCACCCTGAATGGTACAAATTCAGATTCTGAACTTTGTGCTGATTTGGATTTGTTTTGAAAAGTCCATTATAACAAACACTCATGGTTTTAAAAAATGTATATGTATTTAAAATTCTAAAACTTTAAAAAATATAGCAGAGATGATAAAAATAGTTTCCTTTGCAGAATAGTATGAAAACATAGTGAAAATGCGAAGTTTTTACTCCAAATGTAATTCTGTTTTACAATTATTATTCTTCTGTATTTTTTATATAATGCCTTAAATTAAACCTTATTGTGTTAATTATAACCAGCTATATATATATGTATATATATATATATTTAACTTTTACTTGAGAAATATTAGCTCATTTCCCATAACATTTAAAGCATTCTGATTCCATAATTAATGTGTGAATATTTTGTTAAATTAACTGTCCAGTGCTTTGTAGTAACAGTTTTATTACCTTTGTAATTAAACTTTGGTTTTTCCTATTTCCTCAGGTACTTTGGTCTGGGAAGCCATATGGTTCATCTCGAAGTATCGTAAGGAAAATTGGTACTAATTTATCTCTGATCCAGTGTCCGAGAGTTCAGTTTCAGGTACTATATTTTATATGTTTCAAAACTTTATATTAATATGTGCATTAGAAATACAAGTAGGCAAGACAGCTTTAAAAGTATTTTAGAACCTTTTCCCCATTGATGCTGCTACCAATAAAAGACAATAAAACTATAGTAAAGTCTTTCTGATTTTACTTCCTCTGTGAAGTGATTATTCAAGCTTTTTAAAGCTCTTTAAGACATTTATCCTTCTTAAGAATACACATACTAAGATTTAGAAGCATATCATAAGCCAAGTAGTTGTTAATTCCCAGGTGACCTTGGGCATGGCCTTATGTGACTTGAGAGGGGCTTCAGGTACCACCATTGTTTTCTTTAGTTATTATACCTTCTTATCTGGACAGCCACTCTGTTCCCCTAGTTTATTTTTAGATGTATCTGTGGATGCCTTGTAAGGTGCTTTCTCCGTCCTAGGTTTAAAGCTTAGCATTAATTGTAGGAACCATTGCCTGGACAACGACAGTGTCAAGACAAAGAGGTGATTGTGGTTCTCTGAATGAGATAACAGGGAAACCCTGATTTGGGAATACTTTAGAATGCTTAGGTCTTAGTAACCTCTGATAGCACCAAATTGAGAGCAACTCTACTCTTTGCTTGGAGACAAATTGTTATTTTTGTGATTTGGGCTTTGTTCCTTTTTGTTGTAATAGTGTTAGACATGTTCTTGTTTTTCAGTAATTCTTCACAACAGTAATATTACAAAACCTTTCAGTTTGACATTTAAGAATATAAAGTTCAGCAGATATCTACACCAGTTTTAAATAACAATGGATTAGCATGCGAAATGTGGAAGATGTATTTAATTCATAATCCAAAGCTCAAAAGTGCCCCCTGAAAGCTTATTTGATATTATGGCTTACTCATAAATCAGCACTCCTGGCAGATAGAGGTAAAAATCTGTTCCTAAGTAAGTGGTAGAAATTAGCATTTGTTCAGGTTGACTAACAAGGTTGTTCATTGTTGTGCTCATTCATAATCCTGCTTGCATATTGACTGGCAAAACTTCTGTGCATCAATCTAGAAATTGACAGATTGGAACTTTCCAAGAAGTAATTTTTTTTTCATCAATTTATAGGCTTTAAAAAAATAAAATGAAGAAATCTCTGGTGGTAATTCTCAGGCACAATTTCT
The DNA here is from genome assembly GCF_027475565.1 of Acinonyx jubatus. Taxonomy (NCBI): domain Eukaryota; kingdom Metazoa; phylum Chordata; class Mammalia; order Carnivora; family Felidae; genus Acinonyx; species Acinonyx jubatus. The sequence continues at coordinate 66,354,602 of NC_069394.1, read as the reverse complement.
GAGAATTCAGTTAGACACAAATTGCTGATTGCTTCATTTGCCAACTTCCTTCAAATAACTGTTGTGTTAACTGAGGCTTATTAACTTTTTTCTGATTGCTCAGTTCTATTAAAATTTTCTTTTTGTCCATTTGTGTGTGTACTTAACCTAGTTGCAGGAGAACTTGGTACAGCATTTGTGTTCATGTAGCTAGAGATATATAGAAGGAGATGAAGATAATTTAGCATTTTTTAGTAACAACCCAAATCTGCCTTGATAGTTACTGGGCTGAAATACCAGAGCCAAGTATAGTTTCTTGGAGAGATTCTTTTTCTCATTGTTATTAGTCGCTTAAAGGGTATGAGCAGGATTAAGAATACTAGATTTAGTACAGGAGCTGAATTTGAGTAAAGGTGGATAAACATAGGAGAGTAAGATCAGAGAAATACTGGTGACCTACTTGAGAATATAATGGAAGACAGAAGACATTTGTTTATAATGAGATTTTAACTTCCAGGTGGTTTTATAGCATACTGAGTCTTTTTAAATTCAAGGTCAATATTAAAGTGAGTGTTTTATGTGCTAGTTAGATATTTTAAATCTGCTATTATTCCTTTGTATCCTCTATTATTTTTTAACTACATCTATCAGAAATGTAAAAATGTGGAATTTTAAAAACCATGCAATTTAGAGTAATAAAGTTGAAAATGCATTTTTGCTGTTTTTCTGGCTCATTTGAGGATTTGATAGGGAATATATTTGGACTGTCTAGGAGCCCAGCATGAGTAAATTCTATAGAAAGTCTGGAACTGAGGACCACAGTTGGACCCCGGGAGAGTAGACACCATTTTAGGGCCATATTCAGGAGACAAAAATTGAAATGGATTAAACTTGAGAATAGGACATTCCTGGGTCAATTCAGAAGCAGGAGTTAGGTAGTCAAAACCAGTCCCTCTGATGTTCTGGGTGATTTCAGTCTTTTGGAGGATTTGTCTGAAACTTAGCAATGTATATTCTGTACTTCCTATATTCCTGTTGACTTTGAGTTCCATTTCTTTTCTACCTCCCACACTCATAGGTAACACCTCGACTCTGTCACCCTCAAAACAATTTTACCTCTGAAATCTTAAAGTTCAGTATAGTTCCTTCCAGATCATACCATCTTTTCACTGTTACCAGCTGACCCATATATTTGTAGACAAGTAATGATAGGCAAGATGGGCGCATTACTTTTTGTCATGAGGGTTAGACAAGACAATCCTTGTAAAGCTCTGAATATAATAACTGGTACATAATTAGGGCACAGAAAAAGCGTGCTAGTGGTGGTGATTTTATTATTATTATTGCCACCTGACAGTTGAATAGCAAATTAACTTGCTTGCTATTCAAATAATTCACCTCCTGATTTTATAAATTAGACTTACAGAGTCACAAATCAGAACAGAGACCAACACATTTATTTACACCTTAATCCAGTTAATGGGCACAATAAATTTTGGGCTGGGAATAAAATATGGTAATAAGTGTAAAAAGCAAAGCGTTGCTTTGCTTTGTTACTTGAAGGAGACTTGCCTGTAACCCCATAGCCTTTCCCAGTCCTTCGTTTTGTGAGTGCTAGACATGAGTTGGCTACTTTAGACTCAAAACAAGATCTCTAGACCCTTCATAATTTAGTTATTTTAAATTAAGCTTTTTATATATTTTTTGATATTTATTTATTTTTGAGAGAGAGTGTGTGTGCACAAGCGGGGGAGGGGCAGAGAGAGAGAGAGAGAGAGAGAGAGGTAGACACACAATTTGAAGCAAGCTCCAGTCTCTGAGCCATCAGTGCAGAGTCTGATGAAGGTCTCAAACTCACGAACGAATGAGATCATGACCTGAGCCAAAGTCAGACGCTTAACACCCCCTGAGCCAAAGTCAGACGCTTAACCCCAGCTGAGCCACCCAGGTGCCTGTCATTGTAATTTTGATTTTCATTTCCCTGGTGATGAGTGATATTGAGCATCTTTGCATGTGTCTATTGGCCATCTGTATATCTTCTTTGGAGAAATGTCTGTTTGTATCTTCTGCCCATTTAAAAAAAAAATTTTTTTTTAAACATTTATTCATTTTTTGATAGTGTGAGTGGGGGAGAGGCAGAGAGAGAGGGAGACACAGAATCCAAAGCAAGCTCCAGGCTCTGAACCGACAGCACAGAGCCCGATGCAGGGCTTGAACTCACGGACCGTGAGATCATGACCTGAGCTGAAGTCGGACACTTAACTGACTAAGCCACCCAGGCGCCCATCTTCTGCCCATTTTTAATTAGACTATTTGTTTTTTGGTTATTGAGTTGTATCAGCTCTTTACGTATTTTGATTGCCCTTTATTGGATATGTCATTTGCAAATCTTCTCCCATTCAGTGAGTTGCCTTTTAGTTGTGTTTGTTTCTTTTTGCTGTGCAGAATCTTTTTATTTTATTCTGGTAGACCCTTCACATTTACTTTTAATTGAAGAAAAATAAACTTTCCTTGGCCTTTTTATACCTTTCAGATGTGTACATTTCAACCTTGAGTCATAATTACACACTTCTGGCCATAAGCATTTTGTATATTTGGATATTATAGCCCCTTTGGGGGTAGGAACCCAGATTAAGACAAAGAGAAAGTAGGTTGTTGTTGTTTTTTTTTTTTTTTTTCCTCCTAGTACTTATTCCAGCTTCATGAAACCAAAAGAAAATTCAGATCATGGAGGAACTGGAGAAAGCAGTGAACTCTGGAAGATTGGGAGGAATGGGGTGCAGAAGTTATAATTTGCAGTGGTTCTCGATACTTTTTGCATATTTAAATCACCAGGAGCTTTAAAAATATTCATTCTCCGGCCCCATCTTGCAAAGTAGTTTTGTATGCCCACCTTCCCTGCAAAAACACAGAGCTTTTGAAGAATATAGGTCCTACTCAAAGCTCACTAAATCAGAATTTCATACATTTGTGGGTTTTTTTGTTTTGTTTTATGAGGAGCTTCTTATGCAGCTGAGGTTGAAAACTTCAGGCACATATTGTATTTTAGCATTTTGCTAGGGAAAATTTTCCTTAAAGCAGTAACAGAATTATCTATTGACAGTTACAAAAGTAATCGTTACAAAAGCACTTTGGGGGTGCATTTTTATAAATTTTAAATTGAATGAGTTAAACATGTGGAGCCAAAAGCAGCTTATTGGGGTGGTAAATATTACATATGAAAAAACCTTAAGGCAAAAAAAATTAAAGGTAATCTTGAGTACTACCAGAAAAAGTGGGGTGGGCCACTTGGCAGTGGGTATAGAAGTTGGACTTTCAGCTTTTGTAACTGACAGACTTCTGGGTAATTTAACCTGGACCACCTTTTTTCCTTGTGGAAACCCTGCCCACTCCTGTTTTCTGGGGTTGCTAGGAGTTGTTGGAACTGTAGAGGTAATGTTCTGTAAACAAACAAGTAATGAATGAAATTCTACTAAAGTTCACACCCCGTGACGAAATCTGGAAGTAAAATAGCCACTTGTCACAGTCCATCTTTAGCAACTAAATTTGAAATCTACATTATTCTAGGGGCTGTTGATCAATGGTAGACCAAAAAGACATGATCTCTGTCCTTATTGGGATTTGATTCAGTCGGAGAGATATTTAACAAGTAAATATTCTAATAGACATATAATTTATACTAAATGCTGAGAAGGAAAACATAGTATAGCAGAGGGCAGGATAATAATTGGTGGTTTGTCTGGAAGGCGCCTTTGGAGGAATGACAGGTAAAGATTAGAAGGAGCCAGCTCTTCACAGTTGGGGTAAGGGGTGGAGTTGGTGGAAGAGAGAATATGTGCATAGGTTCTGGAACAGGCAAGACAGAAGTTATAGTTTGAGGAGCTAAGAGAAGGCTGGTGGGACTTCATGTGGTCTGGTGGTCTTTGGTGTCTGAGCCATGTGAAGGTAAGTGCCTGGATTAATACTAAAACTAACTGTTAAACCTAACACTTTTTTTGTTCAGTTACTCTTCAGTATTCTGGAATATGCTAGCATGTGATGTCATACTCTATGTGATGTTAAAACTTCTTGGTAATTTTTGCTCTCAAATGGCCATTAAGAACGAGATGCAGATACAGTATTATGTTTGATAAATTTGGTAGTGTGGCACTGTAATTTGAAGCGTAACTCTAAACAACGAACGATTGTGATGTTTTATTCATTCTCAGTAATTGATTTCTTAAAGAATAGTTTTTCCAGGGGATCTTGTTACTTACCTTCTTAGGTTATTTTGAGAGAGAGACACATTTCTCTCCCTTTGTCTCTCTGATGTCTTTCCTGTCCCTGTTCCCTCCTCACCTTCTCTTCCTACCCTGCCTCAATTTAGGTGCATGAATAGAAAGCTTTAATAAATGCTCGCTTTTTAAAAAGTGACATTCTACTCAGAAACATGAGTGGCTGAGTCTTGGCCAGAATATTGGATTTAGTGTTCTTTACACAGGCATATTGTGTGGCCTGTTGGTGTCACTGTATGTGACTATATTAAAATATAGAAATTTTGCTTTCAGTTTTTCTAACTATGGCAAGAATTAGTAGAAAAAGAATTAAATCTGTTAGTAGAAGTGTAGAGATTTTTATTTTAAAAAGTTAAAGATTATTATTTTGCTGTGCTGCTTTTAATACATGTTTTGCATTGGAATATAAACAAATGGTGGAAAATAGACTGAGTCTATTTACTATTATACCCTTTTTGGCAAGAAACCGAGAGAATCCTGGTTCCTAGTACCAGTGTATTTATTTTATGAAAAGTCACATTAGGACAAAATTAGCTCTTCTAATATTTTATTCTAAGTATTTCAACTTTTATACAAGCTGTGTATTTTTCTTTCATGCATTTTATTAAATCATTTGTCCTGGTATAGTTGGTATAGTTTTACATTATCATAATATTAAAAATTATCTAAAGTTACTGTAGTAAATTTTTGAAATATAATTGAATTTTGGGTAATTTAAGTTGTACCAGATGTTGAATTAAACTTAAGATCAGTAAAAATAATAATGCTGCTACTTAATTTTTGCTCTGAATGAAATACTTTTCATACTTTCTGGAAGGAATTTGGATACTTACAAATCAATAAATACTAATTTTAATTTAAAATTTTATAATGCCCTTGATTTTGGAAAAAATTTTTTTTCTATTCTTTCTTCACTGTGTGTTTTGTTTTGTTTTTTTTCCTCTGTCACAACGATAGCTATGATAGGACAGGACCTTGCTGGAACTTTCAGTAAGTTGGCTTTGTCTTTTTCAAACTTCCCATTGGTCATCCATGCATGTCAGTAGTGCCATCTAAATTGTACTTCCAACAGTTCCATGCCATCAGCCCCCTTGCCTGCACTGATGTTACCTTAACTGGTACTTAATTAAGTGAATTGTCTTTACTATTCCATTCTTTTTTATTTAAAATTTTTTAAAATATCTATTTATTTTTGGGAGACAGAGTGCAAGCTGGGGAGGGGCAGAGAGAGGAGAGAGAGATCAGAATCTGAAGCAGGGTCCAGGCTCCGAGCTGTCATCACAGAGCTCGACACGGGGCTCGAACCCAGGAAGCGCAGGATCATGACCTGAGCTGAAGTCGGACGCTTAACTGACTGAGCCAACCAGGCGCCCCTCCTATTCCATTTTTGTTACTCAGTGCGCATTTCAGCAACAACTTTATTTTTTTTAACGTTCATTTGTTTTTGAGACCGAGACAGAGCATGAACAGGGGAGGGGCAGAGAGAGAGTGAGACACAGAATCTGAAACAGGCTCCAGGCTCTGAGCGGTCAGCCCAGAGCCCGACGCGGGGCTTAAACTCAGGGACCGTGAGATCATGACCTGAGCCGACATCGGACGCTTAACCGACCGAGCCACCCAGGCGCCCCTCAGCAGCAACTTTAAATCTTTAAAATAAGATTAGTGTTACTGTATTTTCAGTTTTATTTTGTCTTTTGGGTGAGTTTGGTTTCCCCAGGGACTTTGTTAGCCTTTTTTTGTGTTTCTTTTTTAATGGCATAAATCACTGTTATGTAGATATGTGACTTAAATATTAAGATGACTGTTCTGTGGGGCAGGATGTCCATTAGTAATGATACAGATATGATCAATTCTGGAATTGGTTCTTGACAGTATCAATATTTTCATCTCATTGAACATGTGTTATATAGACAGGGTATTATTTTGGTGATTACCTAGAATAATTTCTTAGTAAGATTGTAAACTAAGTCAATGGAAAATTTTTGTTTTTTTAAGTTTATGCAGAAAGCAACATTTCATGTTTAATATGTTGAAGGTACTACAGATGTAAAATTTAGATACATTGATCTTTACATTATAAAACACTCTGAAAAGCTGTCAGAGTGTCATGGGTTGATTTATGTTTTTAAATAATTGTTTTTAGAAAAGTGTCATTTTTCTCCTTTTATAAACAAAAATATCTAGGAAGAAAACTAATTTTTGTAACTTTTTTGGGAAAGTAAGAAGTCTTGAGGTCAAAACTTCATTTTACTTGTCTTAAATATACCTCACTTCCAACAAACTAGTAACTATTGAAATAAAATTTTATTTACTATCATTTTTAAAAATTAGTTTAAGAGCATGAGCAGGGGAGAGGGGCAGAGAGAGAGAGAGAGAGAGAGAGAGAGAGAGAGAATCCCAAGCAGGCTCCATTCCCAGGGTGGAGCCTGACATGGGGCTCGATCTCATGAGCATGAGATTATCATGACCTGAGCTAAAATCAAGAGTCATACACTTAACCGACTGAGCCACCCAGGTGCCCCTACAATTTTATTTTCTAAAATAGTTATAAACAGACTGATCTTCATGAACTAGCATCTTCATCATTCAGGTTTTACTTTTATGATCTTTCACCTGTACAGAATAGCCCATTAAATACTGTGTTCCTTCTAGGAGTTTCCACAGGGCTTGGAGACCTTTTTGTTTAAGTATCTCCATGTAATCCACTTGGAATCTCCCTAATACAATGTTATGGGAATGTTAATACATGATTCTGTTTTCTTTTGTCTTTTCTTTTTTTTTAATATTTATTTTTGAGCAAGCACAAGTTGGGGAGGGTCAGAGAGAGGATCTGAAGCAGGCTTTGCACTGACAGGCTAACAGTAGTGAGCCCAATGTGGGGCTCAAACTCATGTGAACTGCGAGATCATGACCTGAGCTGAACAAAGTTGGACTCTCAACCTACTGAGTCACCTGGGCACCCCCATCATTCTCATTTCAATAGTGGATAGGAATAATATTGCCAGATTTCTCTGGCTCTTAAGATCAAATGTGATGCCCATTTGAGTTATGTTAATTTAAGTTGTATAAGGTATCCATTGACTGAATATCTGTGTGTTTATTGACTTATTTGGATAAATATCTAAAATGTAATGGGGGAGAAGTATAAAAATCCTTTCGATTTTTCTTTGATCGTATCCCTTGGTAATGTACTTCCTAAAGTGTTTACTTTTCTTCTCTTATGGCCAGTTATTCAAGTACATGCTTTAAAACATTTGTATTAAAAAAATTTTTTTTGTTGTTTATTTGTGAGAGAGACAGAGCATGAGCGAGGTAGGGGCAGAGAGGGAGGGAGAAACAGAATCCAAACAGGCTCCAGAGCTGTCAGCACAGAGCCCAATGTGGGGCTTGAACCCACGAACCATGAGACCATGACCTGAGCTGAAGTCAGATGTTTAATCAACTGAACAACCCAGGTGCCCCTAAAACATTTGTATTTTGAAAGGCTTTTCATCTTAATTCTATTATTAGTTTTTGTTTATTTTTTGTTCTTGCCTGGGATTAGATTCTTAAATATTTACTCCTTTAATACAACTGTTTTCCCTCTTGACTGTACCTTTGTCCTGCCCAAAAGCTGTAATTTAAGGCATTTTAAATACTTGATATTCTTAGTGTGTTATTAAAATGTCAGTTTTCTAATGCTGCTTTATTAAGTTGATAATGTTAGGTAATTATGGTACCAGAATGGGTGTACATACGAGTAGCCAGTGTGTCCAATTAAAATTTTATTCATAATATTAAAGACATTTAACTGTTTCAGTATTATGTGTTTGCACGGTATATTTTACTGTTGAGGAAGAAGCATTATTTAAGTGTAGCTTCAAAAGCCTGATCTGGCAACGATAGTATTGAGAAGGTTCAAACAAAGCATGAGTTACAGCACAACTTTTCTGATAAATATGTCAATAAGTAAATCTCTTTGGCCTTTTTAACTTTTTTCTTCATTTAAAAAGTCTGCATTTTCTTTTTTATTTAAACCTCAGTGTTATTAACTTTTAGGAAGTATTAATCTGATAACTTTATTTTAAAATCATTAGTCATTGGTCATCTGTCTCTGAGGCATTACACTTATAACAACACTTTAATTTAATTATCTTTCCGTCTACTTTCCAAGGTAAATTTCAGAACTTGCATGCTTTTTCTTTGTATTTCAGAATATTCTGTCATTTACGTGGTTAAACTTTAGACAATTCTATTTGTTTTGTTCTTTAATATAGTTAATACTTTAAAAATCATGATTTAAAACAATGTATTTTCAGGGGCACCTGGGTGGCTCAGTTGGTTAAATGTCTGACTTCAGCTCATGTCATGATCTCATAGGTCATGAGTTCGAGCCCCGGGTTGGGCTTTGTGCTGACAGCCCAGAGCCTGGAGCCTGCTTCGGACTCTGTGTCTCTCTCTCTCTGCCCCTCCCTTGCTCGTGCTCTGTCTCTCTCTCAGAAATAAGTAAACATTAAAAAAAAATCTTTAAAAATGTTATCTTCAGCACTTTAACAGCATCTCTATATACGAATCCATTTAAAAATATTCCCAAATTTAGCACATATATTGCTTGCTTGTTCTTATTATTATACTTTTTTTGACTAAATCTCTTCAGAAAAATTGATTTTTTTAATGCTTAAATTCTAAAAATTTTCATAATATTTTAGGATGAACACAGGTATTTGTTGGCTTTTTTTTTTTTTTTTAAGACTTTTGTTTTGTTTTTAGTTCATTTATTTTGAAAGAGAGAATGCACACACAAGCTGGGAGGGGCATAGAGGGAGAGAGAGGGAATCCCAAACAAGTTCCACACTGTCAACACAGAGCCCCATGCTGGGCTCGAACCCACAAACCGTGAGATCATGACCCGAGCCGGAATCACAAGTCGGACGCTTAACCCACTGAGCCACGCGTGTACCCCGTTGGCTTGTTTTTAAAGCCAATCTCATTTGACCTGTAAAATAAAAATTGAATAAAGTTAAGTTATAATTCAGAGATTGTCATAAACCTATTAGGCAATGATACAACATAACTGATGTTCTCTTTTGTGGGGACCTTCAATGGAGATGTTAGAAACTGTCCATGTGTTTGTAACACCAGAGCTGATGATTTTCCTTTGGGTGATTAAAAAGTTTTATTCTAACATTCTGGTGACAAACACCTTTCCTGTTTATAACTTATAGCTTACCAGCCCTACAACAGAATGGAGCCCTAGCCATCCAGGAGAGGATGCAGTGGTGTCTTTTGCTGATGTTGGATGGGTAGCCAACGAAGAAGAAGAGTGTTCAACAAGACGAAGGTTAGTCTGGAAGGCTCTCAGGGCTGAGATGCAGTGTTTATGATTTTAAAGGGTGATACATTTGCAATATTTTCTTTTAGTAGCCTAATTTGATTTCTAGTCACTAACCCAGTTATTTTTCACAAGTAGTCTTCTTTTCTGTTTATAAAGTTCCTAGAGACCTATAACTGTGTCTTAAGTGCTTGAGTTATAGAATTGCCTGCCCTTCAGAAACTTAATATGAAACCAGAAGCAACTATCATAAATATGTTTAGATAAGTAATTAAAATGATATTATTGGGGCAGAGGAATCAGTGTGGGTCACATTAGGGACTTTGTGTAATCACTGGAGAATGCTTCCTAAAAGTTGTGTCAAGATGAGTGTGATTCAGAGGACATAATGTGTAAGAGTTAGAGAGGTACTTTCATTTATTTCAAAGAGCCTGAATAAATTATTGACTACACTTTCAGTCTAATAAACAAGTCATGCAGCATATTTAACTCTTCATTCCTTTTTTTTTTTTTTTTTAATTTTTTTAGTGTTTGTTTATTCTTGAGATCGAGAGAGAGAGAGCGAGCGAGCATGAGCAGGGGAGGGGCAGAGTGAGAGAGGGATGCAGAATCTGAAGCAGGCTCCAGGCTGCGAGCTGTCAGCACAGAGCCTGACATGGGGCTCGAACCCACAAGCTGATGTTAAACCGACTGAGCCACCCAGGAGCCCCAACTCTTCATTCTTATTAGGCCTCAGAAATACAGAGGTAAACTAAGACACTGCTTTCTAGGAATATTTGGTGTGCTAGAGGAGATTAAAAAGGAAATCAATGATGTTGATATTATAAAGTTTACTAAGTAAATCCAGAAGGCCACTGTGGGATGAGAGAGGTTTGGCAAGGCTTCTCAGAGAAGAGAATGCTGGATCAAGGACAACCAGCAGAGGTAGGAGAATTTCATGGAAGGGGAATAAACTAATTATCAGTGTCAAATACTTAGAGGCTAGGTAAATCAAAAAACTAGCAAGTTTCAATTTTGTTTTGTAGTTGGAAGATTATCATTGACTTTAGCAAGAGTAATTTCATTTGAGTGGTATTAGCTGCATAAAATAAGAATCAAGTAATCCAAGAAACAGTAATCTATTTCCATTGCTTTTGGCAAATTCATTGCTCATGGATGATTTGAATGACAAGTAGAAGTGAGGACATAGTGGTAAATGAACACAGACCATATACTGCAGATTAGCAGGTATAGAGCTTTTAAAGATGTTCATTTTATTTTTTAATTGAACTTTTTATTTTGAGATAATAGATTATTACATACAGTTGTATGAAATAATACAGAAACATTTCCTGTACTCTGTACCCCATTTTCTCCAATGGTAACATCTTGCAAAACTGGTATAATATTAAAACCAGTATGTTGACACTGCTAAAAGTCGAGGTACAGAACATTTCTCTATCGCAGTTATCCCTCATGTGGCTACACCCACTTCCCTTCCCTCTCCAGTCTCTCCTTAATCAGTTGCAGGCACTTAGCTTTTCTCCATTTTCACAATTTTGTCATTTCAAGAATGTTATACAAATTGAATCATACAGTATGTAACCTTTTGGGACAGGCTTTTTTCGCCAAGCATAATTCTTTAGTGATTTGTCCAGATTGTTGTATATACCAGTAGTTTTTTTCATTTTTAGAGCTGAGGTAGTATTCCTTGGTATGGATGGACCATTGTGTTTAACCATGCACCAATTGATGGAACATCTGGATTGATTCCAGTTTTTGGCTGTTACGAATAAAGTTGCTACAAACATTTGTGTACCGAAGTTTGAATGAGCATAAGTTTTTATTTCTCTGGGGTAAATGCCCATGAGTGCAGTTGCTGGGTCATCTCAGTCATGAAATGGTTGTGTGTTTATGTTTTATGAAACTGGCAAACCATTTTCCAGAGTGGCTGTACTATTTGTCAATCCCAGTAGTAATGTATAGCTTATCTAGCTGTATCTTTGCCAGTATTTAGTGTCATCATTCTTTTTTCTTTTCTTACCATTCTAGTAGTTGTGTGGTGATATTGTGGTTTTTAATTTGTGTTTCCTTAATGGCTAACGATGTTGAACATCTTTTCAAGAGTTTATTTGCCATCTTTTTTTTTTAAACTGTTTTTTAAAATTGTTTTTTAAGTTTACTTATTTTGAGAAAGGCAGAGTGTGTGAGCAGGGAGGGGCAGAGAGAGAGGATGAGAGAGAATCAGGCTCTGTGCTGTGCTGTCAGGGCAGAGCCTGATGTGGGACTTGAATTCACAAACTGTGAGACCATGACCTGAATTGATATCAAGAGCCAGATGCTCAGCCTACTGAGCCACCCAGATGCCCCTTATTTGCTGTCTTTTGGATAAAGTGTTTCTTCATGTCCAATTTTCTAATTGGAGATATTTTCAAGAGTTCTTTATGAGATCTCAAGAGATCTTTAGATCGGAGTCCTTGTCAGATAAGTAGTAATAAGTAGTATGTAAATCTTTCCTCCCACATATAATGGGACAAGTGAAAGCTTGTCTTTTCATTTAAGTCTTTCAGAAAGCAAAAGTTTTTAATTCTTTTTTTTTCAACGTTTATTTATTTTTTGGGGGGACAGAGAGAGACAGAGCATGAACAGGGGAGGGGCAGAGAAAGAGGGAGACACAGAATCGGAAACAGGCTCCAGGCTCTGAGCCATCAGCCCAGAGCCTGACGCGGGGCTCGAACTCCCGGACCGCGAGATCGTGACCTGGCTGAAGTCGGACGCTTAACCGACTGCGCCACCCAGGCGCCCCACAAAAGTTTTTAATTCTGATGAAATCCAATTTATCAATTTTTTTCTTTTATGGATTGCTTTTGCTGTCAGTGTAGGAACCCTGGACTTAGTGTTATAGCCTGCAGATTTTTGTATTCTATTTTTAAACCTGTCCTTTGTTAATTATTACATGAACCAAAAGAACCAAGAAAGGTAGTGGGAAATTTTCCCTCCCGGACACCATCTTCTTTACAGCACAGACCATTACACAGTATAAAGAGAAAACTACCATAAATGATAGTTATTTCCTGTGGAGAGTTACTTTCTTTTTGAGTTCAGATTGCAAGTTAGGTTAAGACAAATGAAGAAAAACCCAGAATGTTAGCTTATTGAGAGAAACAATAATCTATTTTCATTGCTTTTGGCAAATCTTAAGCGAGGTCTGAATTAAGAAAGCATTATTTGAAAAAAATCATAAAGATGGTAAATGGGTGTTTCCATAGCCTTTTTTTTTTTTGGTCTGAAATCCTTGTTGGTTAATGACAGAAACTACTTCGTTTCTACAAAGGAATGCTATGAACTTTTAAGACATGTGCTATCACATTTTTTGTGAACTATCAAAGTCAAAAAGGACATTATCATGAAAGAAAAATAAAGACAACCAAAGAACTTTAAAGGCATTTAGCTACTTTGCTGTTCTCTATTAGTCTTTTTATATGCTCAGTGATATAAAGGAAGCAGAAGCACGGAGCCTGGGGTGAAACAAGAAAACAAGAGGCACATTATAGTAAGAAGGTGAAGAGATAAAGATCCCACTGTCATCGAGAACCTTACATTGCTTAATTTCAATTTAAGGGGTCACTTAAATGCATGGCATTATGGAAAATAAATGATATGTTATGGTTCATCTGAACTTGTCAGTTGGCCCCAAGCTGCAATAATCACCTTCTCAATGTCAGATCATTTACTCCTCAAAGAATCCTGAAATAGCCATTCTCTCCCCATGAATTTCCCCAGGAATTGGCAGCAATCCAGGATTGTTCTTTCTGTCCTTGTGCTGCTCCTTTCAGTGTTCCCTATCCAGTGAGTTTGACAGCATGTATCTGAAAGCTTTGATATTTTTCTGATTCTTCATTTGTTCTGGTGACATATCTGTATGTCCCTGTCTTATAATGGAAGAAATCCTCATTGACTTGCATTATGGCTTGAACTTGGGCCATTTTGCATGATTTCTTTCATTATCTCAGTGTTATTGGAGGAGACTCTGTGTGGAGGAGAACATTGGTAGATCCTGTTCGATTTCTCGATGTTGTTGGGACGTGTTTTTTAAAAAAATTTTATAGTTCTGTTTTACATTTAAGTCTGTGATCCTTTGTCTAGTTTTGGTGTCAAGGTAATACTAGCTTCATAAAATGAATTGGACAGTGCCTCTCTTCTGTGTTCTGAAGAGATTATATAGAACTGGTGTTAATTGTTCTATAAATATTTTATAGTTTTCTCCAGTGAAACCATCTGGGCTTGGAGATTTCTTTTTGTTGTGTCTTAAAATTGTGAATTCAATTTCTTTAATAAAGTTATAGGACTGTTTTATCAGTTTCATGTTGGGTGAGATGTAGTAGTTTGTGCTTCTCACGGAATTGGTCCGTTTCATCTAAGTGGTCAAATTTATGTGTGTAGCATTGTTTGTAGTATTTGTAGTAGTTTATAAGGGTGTAGTGATATCCCGTTTCATTTCCTAATATTAGTAATTTGCGTCTTCTGTTTTTTTAAGACTTGTCAATTTTACTAATCTTTTCAAAGAACCAACACTCTTTTCGTTGATTTTTCTGTTTTCAATTTTTCTGTTTGATTGGTTTCTCCTCCTATTATTTTCTTCTATTTGCTTTGAGCTCATTTTGCTCATATTTTTCTAAGCTTTCAAAGTAGGAGCTTGCATTATTAATTTTAGACTTTTCCTTTTTTTCTAATATGATGCTCCTCCCCTCTTGCCTGCAGTTTGTCTTTCCATGATTTCATTTACCTAGAGTCAACTGCAGTAAGAAGCAAATGATCCTCCTTCTGACATATCGTCAGAAGGTCAGTACTAACTCTTACAGTGCCTACGTCATTCACCTCACTTCATCTCATCATGTAGGTATTTTGTCACAAGGATGAGTATGGTACAGTAAGACATTTTGAGAGAGATCACATTCACATAACTTTTATTACAGTAGATTGTTAGAATTGTTCTATTTTATTGTTAATCTCTTGCTGTGCTTAATTTATAACTTAAACTTTATTGTCAATATGTAGGTGTAGGCAGGAACACAGTATATATAGTGTTCAGTATTATCCAAAGTTTCAGGCATCCACTGGAGGTCTTGGCACGTATTCTTCCGTGGATAAGGGGAGACTACTGTTTTTGTTTGTTTGTTTATTTGAAAGGGAGATTACTGTAAAACCATTTTTAGTGCTATAAATTGCCCTCTCAGCACTGCTTTAGCTGTACCCTACATGTTTCAATATATTGTATTTTTTTAAAAATCCAGCTCACTATATTTTTTTATTTCCCTTGAGATATCTTCTTTGATCTATGGATTATTTAGAAGTTTGTTCAGTTTCCAAATATTTGGAAATTTTGCTGTTATCTTTGCATTATTGAGTTCTAGTTTGATTCTGTTATGGTCAGAGAACAGATGTTATATATGCTTCTTTTAAACTTGTTGAGTGGGGCGCCTGGGTGGCTCAGTCAGTTAAGCGTCCGACTTCAGCTCAGGTCATGATCTCGCGGTCCGTGAGTTCAAGCCCCGCATCGGGCTCTGTGCTGACTGCTCAGAGCCTGGAGCCTGTTTGGATTCTGTGTCTCCCTCTCTCTCTGACCCTCCCCCGTTCATGCTCTGTCTCTGTCTCAAAAATAAATAAATGTTAAAAAAAAAAAAATTTAACTTGTTGAGTTATTTTAATGGTCCTTGATATGGACCATTTTGATTTATTTTCTGTGGTTATTTGAAAAAAAGGTGTATCCTATAAATGTCAAAGAGGTTCCATTGTTGAATTTTTCTCCATCCTTTCTGATTGTCTATTTGTTCTAACAGTTCAAAAGGGGGTGTTGAGATCTCCAGCTATATTTGTGGATTTGTGTATTTCTCTTTCTATTTGGTGCATACAATTTAGAATTGCTATGTCTGTTTTAACCCACTCTGCCAGTTGGTCTTTTACTTGGTGCATATAAAGCACTTACATTTATGTAGTTATTGATATGTTAGAGTTCAAATCTACTCTTTTTTCCCCTCTGTTCTCTGTTTTCTTTTTTCTGCTTTACCGTGGATGACTTAAACATTTTTTTTGGATTTCCTTTTTGATTTATCTGTGTTTTTGAGTGTCTTTCTTTGTGAAGTTCTTTTGGTGGTTGACCTAGGTATTACATTATATATACATAGCTTACCACATTCTACTGGTGTTGTCATTTTACCAGTTGAACTTCTTTATGTCCCAGTACCCTCCCTGTTTATAATTTTCTTAACAACCTTCTTTACAGATATTTGGAATCACATCAGTATGATATTTCCTTCAAACATAATTTAGAAACAGGATGAGAGAATAAGTCTATTTACCCACATTTTTGCTGTGTTTTTCTTTCTGCTTGATGCATTTTCTCTTTTTATTGCTTTCTTTCCATTTGGAGAACTTCTTCAGCTATTATTTCAGTATAGGTGTGCTTGCTATAAGTTTTTTGTTTTATTTGAGAATTCTTGATTTCCCCAGTTTTGAGGGAAATATATATATTTGCTAGACATGAGGTTATGAGTTCATAGTTTTTATTTATTTTTTATTTTTATTTTATTTTATTTTTTAAAGTTTATTTACTTATTTTGAGAGAGAATGAGAATCCGAAGCAGGCTCCACACTGACAGCATGGAGCCAACGTGGGGCCCCAACTCATGAACCGTGAGATCACAAACTGAGCCAAAACCAAGAGTCAGACACTTAACCGACTAAGCTACCCAGGCCCCCCGTTAGTTCTATTCTTTTCACACTCGAACAGTGTGCCATTTCGTCAAGCCTCCATGGTTTCAGATGAGAAATCCTCTGTCATTCAATGAGTTTTTCCCCTATAGGTAGGGTATCCTTTGTCTGTAGCTACTTTAAAAATTTCTTCTTTGCCTTTGGTTTTCAGAAGTTTGAGTCAGGTGTTTCTTGGCATGGATTTCTTTGGGTTTATCCTGTTTGGAGTTCACTCAGTTTCTTTGAATCTTCAGGTTTATGTCTTTGTTATTATTTCTATAAATATTTTCTTTAAGTAACTTGTCTGCGATTATTTCTTTAAGTACTCTTCAGTGTGGCCCTCTTTCTCCTCTCCTTCTGGGACCCTGATAGCACAAGTATGGGATCTTTTATAGTCATACAGGTTATTGGGACTGTTGATTTTTTTTTTTCCTAGTCTGTTTGCTTTTTGTTTTTCAGATTGAATAATTTCTGTTGTTCTGTCTCCAAAGACAGAACATTCTCCATTCTTGTTTTGATCCTATGTACTGTGTTTTTCAGTTATTTTACTTTTTAGTTCTAAAATTTTCATTTGGGATTCTCCTTTATATTTTCTGTTTCTTTGCTGAGACTATTTTTTTCATTTGTTTCAAGAGTGCTGGTAATTGTTCCCTGAAGCCTTCTGACCATAGCCTCTTTAAAATATGTCAGATAATTTTTAACATCTCTGTCTTCTCAGAGCTGGCATCTATTGTCTTTGTGCATTCAGTTCATCTTCTTTCAGGTTCTTGGTATGAGGAGGGATTTTTGACTAAAACTTAGATATTTTTGGTATAGAAGACTCTGGATCTAAACCTTTTCTTTTAGATGTTTTCCACTAATAGCACTCTGGCAGGAGAAGAGTGGGTGCCACTTTTTTCTGCCAGGTGGGAGCAGAAATCCAGGTTTCTCATTCAGCCTCCGTTCACTCCTGAGGGTACTGAAGTGAACTCCAGCTTCCCACAAGGCCTCTTGTGACATTATCCCAGCAGGTAGGTGTGAGTACCTCATTACTGCTGGATGGGTATAATTTGAGGCTCCCCACATTGTCCCCACTATACCACAAGGAGTGAGGTACCCTTGTTAAGTCCCTTCTCCCTGCCTTCTTTGACAGCATCCTGCAGAGTGTGAGGCATCTCTTTATAGCCTAATGAGGATGGGAGTTTTTGCTGCATGGTGTAAGTGGGGCCACAGTGCTTTCTGTGGTATTTGGCTGGAGTAAAGTAGTTATTTTACATAAGTTCTCTATCTTGGGAACCTACCCTTTTCTTGGTCCTTTTTGGCTGGGAGAGCTGACTTTTGTTGGGGCTTTTCCCCCCCGCCCTGCATTCGTTGACATTTCTGAGTTTTACCCATTAACTCCAGCAACCAGTCTGAGATATATGAAGCAAAAGAAAAACAGGAAACTCACTCCTATGTCGTTCTTTTGGATCCCAAAGTTCTAGCCATCTGTCTTGTCCCCACCTTTCCGAGTCCTATTTGTTTTATGTATGTCTAGGGTTTTTAGTTTTAGTTAAGAGGAAGAATAGGGAAAACTAGTCTGTCCCATCTTCTGGAAAGAGAAGCCTCTAAAGGACTTTTAACACAAATGCCATGTTTGCAGAGGATATGACATGAGGTAGTTATAAGGGGGATTGTCATGATACTAAATGAATTGACATAATGGATCTGAATAATGGATTTGGTTTGCATTGTTGAAAATAATTGCCTAAAGGGTCTGTGAAAGAGTGTCTGGAAGTACTTTAGGTAAAGATAATCTGAATTGAACAAAGTGAAAGGAAACGGGAAACCCACTTGAATTTGAGTGGTGCTCTAGAAGGAGGAAGTTGATAGGCAGTGAAGTGCCCCCATAGTTTCAGGGTTAATGATATGCACCACATGATTAGAAAAATTGGGCAGACTTTCTTTTGCAGTATGGTGCCATATTGCTCTTTACATTGATTTTGACAAATTATAGATGTGCATAAATGTAGATGGTTGGGAAGGGTATTCTCAGTGTTATTTTCCTATGGCCAGTATCCTGATAAACAGGCTGATGCATCTAAATCTCATCATCTTCCCAGCTCATCATACAAGGGAGTTTTGAGAAAGCCCTCTCATTCTCACATACCAGATAAAGTGTATTGTCAGACTGATGAGGTATTACCATGTATTTTAAAGAGGGCAGAGTAGAAGAATGAGAGTTGATGCAATTTTGCTTTATTTTGAATTACTGAATACTAGTACCCTCACCTGGCAGTTTGAGGTTTTTTTGTTTTTTAATCTGTCATCCTTTTTTTTTTTTTTTTTTTTTTTAAAGTTTGTTTTTGAGAGAGAGAGCACGAGCAGGGGAGGGGCATAGAGAGAGAGACGTGGAATCCCAAGCAGGCTCCAGGCTCTGGGATCTGGGCTGTTAGCACAGAGCCCGACAGTGGGCTCAAACTCATGAACAGTGAGATCATGAGCTGAGCTGAAGTTGGACGCTTAACCGACTGAGCCACCCAGGTACCCTTGATCTGTCACTTTGATATTAATTGCATTTTTATGGGAATTTTTTTGCAGTGTAGACTTACAACTTAAAACTATAACTTCTGGGGTGTCTGGTTGGCTCAGTCTGTAGAGCATGTGACTCTTGGTCTCGGGGTTGTGAGTTAGAGCCCCACATTGGGCACAGAGATGCCTTAATAAAAATAATTTGAAAAACGATAACTTGAATCTTTTTTTAAGATTTTATTTATTTTTAAATTTTTTAAGCATTTATTTTTAAGAGAAAGAGACAGTGCTGACAGGGCAGAGCCTAATGCAAGACTCGAACTCATGAACCATGAGATCGTTACCTGAGTCAAAACCAAGAGCCAGACACTTAACTAACTGAGCCACACAGGTGCCCTATTAAGATTTTATTTTAAATTTCTATTATTTTTTGAAAGAGCGTGTGCGTGTGAGTGGGGGAGGTGCCGGAGGGAGATAGAATCCCAAGAAGGCTCCATGACTCCGGGCTCAGTCCCACAACCATGATGACCATGACCTGAGCCAAAATCAAGAGTCAGATGCTTAACTGACTGAGCCATCCAGGTGCTCCTAATTGTATCTTATTCTTAATTCTGAGTGCCCCATACCTATCAAAATGAGTATGTATTAAATACAAATTTATAGGTTCATAGGACTTGAAAGTATTTCAGGTAGCCCCTTTTCTTAGACCAGAATGTCTGTAATCTAATGACTAAGATGAATGTGTTTATAAAAAATCTATGATCTAAGGATACATAAGTAAGACTGAGGTTGACTAAATTCATCCAGTTTAATTTTTCAAAGTTGAATATAAGTGTATAATGGAATGTGCTATTTAGGGAGTGTTGGGGAGGAACCCTGACTTCTTAGAGGACAGTGAGTGAGTAATAAGATTCCAAAGGAGAATCAACACACAACACTTTGGCTTGTCACAGCTCCACAGATGTGAGGGTCGACCAGGAAGCTCAGTGGATTAGAGCAAGACCATTTCCTACTCATGGTGCAGAAAGCAGGTGTTATTCATTCCCATTTTATTTTATTTATTTATTTATTTTTTTAATTTTTTATGTTTGTTTATTTTTGAGATAGGGAGAGACAGAGCATGAACGGGGGAGGGTCAGAGAGAGAGGGAGACACAGAATCTGAAACAGGCTCCAGGCTCTGAGCAGTCAGCACAGAGCCCGACGCGGGGCTCGAACTCCCGGACTGTGAGATAGTGACCTGAGCCGAAGTCGGACGCTTAACCGACTGAGCCACCCAGGCGCCCCTATTCATTCCCATTTTAATCATAATACACTTTTTTTAGTATTTATTTATTTATTTATTTATTTTAATTTTATTATTTAAAAAAAATTTTTTTTAACGTTTATTTATTTTTGAGACAGAGAGAGACAGAGCATGAACAGGGGAGGGGCAGAGAAAGAGGGAGACACAGAATCAGAAGCAGGCTCCAGGCTCTGAGCCATCAGCCCAGAGCCCGACGCAGGGCTTGAACTCACGGACCGCGAGATCGTGACCTGAGCTGAAGTCGGACGCTTAACCGACTGAGCCACCCAGGCGCCCCTAGTATTTATTTTTGAGAGAGAGGGAGAGCACACATGCATGCAAGAGCATGGGGGAGGGCCAGAGAGGGCGACATAGAATCCAAAGTAGGCTCCAGGCTCAGAGTTGTCAGCACAGAGCCCAGTGCAGCTCTCGAACCCACAGCATGAGATCATGACCTGAGCTGAAGTTGGACGCTTAACTGATGGAGCCACCCAGGCCGCCCCTATTATCATTTTAATCTTAATTATTTGACACTAGACATTAACCCAATAATGTATATCAATAAAACAGTGCAGTCCGTACTGCATAAATACATGGATATGATGTCATTCTCATTAAATCTCACTTTTAGGAAGATCCAGCTTTTAAAATGACAAAACAAGAACCGAGCTTAGAACAGCTAATGAAATGAATCCTACCGGTCTTCTGGGTCTGTAGCCTTACAAAAGTCCCACCTTACTCCCCACTGTAAATCCTTCCATGGATTACTTCCCTGTATCAAAGTAATTTCCCGAGTCCAGTTGTCTTTATCCAACTACTTGCTCACTTTGAAAAGACTTAGGTTTTGGGGCGCCTGAGTGGCTCAGTTGGTTGAGATCTGACTTCGGTTCAGGTCGTGATCTCACACTTGTGAGTTCGAGCCCCGCGTTGTACTCTGTGCTGACAGCTCAGAGCCTGGAGCCTGCTTTGGATTCTGTTTCCCTCTCTCTCTGCCCCCTCCCTCTCGCACTTTGTCTCTCTCTCTCTCTCTCTCTCACTTTGTCTTCCTCTCTGTCTCTCTCTCAAAATAAATAAACATAAAAAATTAAAAAAAAAAAAAAGAAAAGACAGGTTTCTACCCAACTTCGTGTTTTCAGGGAACTAAATTGCCGCCTTTTTCCCTCTCTGGATCCTATTGACAATAGAGTATATTTTAAAAAGTTGATTTTAGTGTTTATTTTTGAGAGAGACAGAGTGCAAGTGGGGGAGGGGCAAAAAGAGAGTGAGACACAGAATCAAGAGCAGGCTCCAGGCCCTGGGCTGACAGCACAGAGCCCACATGGGACTCGAGCCCACAAACTGTGAGATCATGACTTGAACTGAAGTTGGACATTTAACTGACTGAGCCAGGTGCTCCAACGATAGAGTGTATTTTTAAACCTTTCTAGGCTATTTTCTAAACTCAAATGGTGAGGGAGAGTTAGTAAAAATCATCTTGGGAATACCATCTTTCATACAGCATTGAGCTAATTTAAAATCTCAAATTTTGAGCTTTCACTGTGTGATCAGGAGAAAAAGGACCTCAGAGTTGCATTATATTTAATTTAGAATTTTCTTTGAAATGGTCAGTGGAGCTTAAAAAGCCCTTCATATTCATCTAAGTTGTACTCCAAAAGTGGCTGCCCTTGATAATATCATTGGGATAAGAAAAAGAGAGAGAAAATTCTTGTGCATTGCCACTCTGAACAGGAGCCTGTTCCTTTTTGCCATAAGGCATTTTGGAGCCCGCATCAAACGAAAACGGTAGAAATCTGACCTGTAAAAGTTGGGATGCAGAAAATGGTTTTTAAGAGACAATCCTGATTTGTCTGTCTTTTGCTTTTGGGACATCGATATTTGATGCTTCTTTTGTTTTTGTTTCTTAAAAGTGTCTCAGAATTATACATACAGATTTTATAAGGGATTATTTCTCTTTGTTTGGATTCATTCTGCCTCTACATTCTAGCTCTTAATAGGCCTCTGAATAAGGCAAAACATAGTGGTTCTGAGAATGATTTGTTGAATGTCTTATAGAACATGTCTGTGGGAGGGGCACCTGGGTAGCTCAGTCGGTTAAGCGTCCGACTTCAGCTCAGGTCATGATCTCACAGCTTGTGGGTTCGAGCCCCGTGTCAGGCTCTGTGCTGATGGCTCAGAACCTGGAGCCTGCTTTGGATTCTGTGTCTCCCTCTCTCTCTGCCCCTTCCCTGCTTATGCTCTCTCTCTCTCAAAAATAAACAAACATTAAAAAAATTTTTTTAAAGAACATGTCCGTGGGAAAAGGCTGTATTTTTAAAGGAAGGGACATGTCTGAGAATTTCATAAAATGTAAATCTTTTCCACACACAAGAATATTACAGAGAACTTTTTGTTTTTGTTTTTGATTCTTAAGTTCCTATAAATGTCCAATCTTTCTGTGTCTTTGAGAAGACATGATGACTTCAGGATTACTGTCCTTTTTCAGCTTCTAAAAATCCACATTTAAACTTCCACATTTCCTATAATTACTTTGTTTGAACTTTGTGAATACTGTTAACAGTATTTCACATAAGGAAATGCAGAATCTATATCATCAAATTTATAAAAATAGAACAGACATAAAATACAGATTATCTGACACTGTTATTTTTAAATCAGTTTGCTAAAGGCCTAGACTTTTTTTCTCTTATTCTGGCACACTGATTTTCAAGATTAATAGTAATGAAGGCTTTGTCCTTAATTCTCAGTAGATGGAAAATCAAAATGGAAAAATTCATCTCTAGGAGTTATGGGTAGATGTAATAATAACTTAATTCTTTTTTTTAACGTTGTGGTTGCCGTTCAACATTCATTCTCTCTTAACAATTTATTTTGGCAGGAAGATATTTTAAAGAGAGTAAGCTGTTCAAAAGTGACTTGTAGTTGATAAATTGATCTCTTAATCCAAATGGCCATATTATCTTGTTCTAATTCTGGATATTGAAGAGTAAATGTTCATGGGATTTGAACTTTGGCTTACTTGAATAACATTTTAAGACAAACTTAGAATAATACTTGTGGATCCTGAGATGTATGGGAGAATTTGAGGTGGGAATATATTCTTTTTTTTATCTGCCAAGATTTTTTTTTAAATATAATTTAATGTCAAATTAGCTAACATACAATGTGTAAAGTGTGCTCTTGGTTTTTGGGGTAGATTCCTGTGGAGGAATACATTCTCTACTAAAGTGACCTAGCCTGGCTGGCTCAGTCAGAAGAGCATGTGACTCTTATTCTCAGGGTCATGAATTTGAGCCCCAGGATGGGTGTAGAGATTACTTAAATAAAACTTAAAAAAAAAAAAAAAAAAATTCAAAGACACTAGTTCTTCTTCTCTTTTTTTTTTTTAATGTTTATTTTTGAGAGAGAGAGAGAGAGCGAGCAAGCACACAAGCAGGGGGAAGGGCAGAGAGAGAGAGGGAGAGAAAGAATCTGAAGCAGGCTCCAAACTATCAGTGCAGAGCCTGACATGGGGCTCGATCGTAACGAACTATGAGATCATGACCTGAGCCAAAACCATGAGTCTGATGCTTAACCAGGTGAACCACCTAGGCACCCCACCACTGGTTCTTGAATAACAGTATTATAATGTCATTTTTTTATTAGTAGCACTGAATATTCTGGTATCCAAAATTTTACTTTATTTGCTGTTGTTGTATCAACTTCCTGAATTGTTTGCACTCGTACATAATAGGAAAACAAACCATTGTTCTTACTTCCACCCCCAGATATGAACATACTCGTCCTTTTTTTTAAACACTTTTTTTTTTAATTTTTTTAACGTTTATTTATTTTTGAGACCGAGAGAGACAGAGCATGAATGGGGGGGGTCAGAGAGAGGGAGACAGAATCTGAAACAGGCTCCAGGCTCTGAGCTGTCAGCATAGAGCCCGACGCGGGGCTCGAACTCGTGACCCACAAGATCGTGACCTGAGCCAAAGTCGGACACTTAACCGACTGAGCCACCCAGGCGCCCTGAACATACTCATTCTTTTAAGTTCATTTTATTAAAGCAAAGCTGAACTTTGATAGAAAATGGAAGATATGGGGATAGAGATGAGTCCACAGGCTCTGTGTTTCTTCTCTTCTCTTCTCAATTCCACTCCAGTTGTCACCCGTTAGATGCCCCTCCCTTGATGCCCATCCCATGGCAGTGGCTTTCTTCCTGTCCTGAGACACTGTGCTTCTGGTCACTCTCTTCCTTTAAACTCAGTCTGTTACGACTACTCTTCGATCTTTCTATACTCTTGTTTTGAACAAGTGTGATACTCGACTTCTACACTTGAGATTTCTTTTATTTAAAAAAAAAATTTTTTTTTAAGCATTTTATTTATTTTTGAGAGAGCCAGACAGAAAGCAAATGGGGGAGGGGCAGAGAGAGAGGGAGACACAGAATCCGAAGCAGGCTTCAGGCTCTGAGCTGTCAGCACAGAGCCAGATGTGGGCTCAAACCCATGAACCCTGAGATCATGACCTGAGCCAAAGTCAGATGCTTAACTGACTGGGCCACCCAAGTGCCCCTACATTTGAGATTTCTGTATTTTGTCCAAATCTCTTCCAAGGACTAGAATTCTGTCAGTACCACTCTCTTACCTATCAGCAGTTTCCCTAGTTCTTTCAAGGAGTAGTTTTTTAAAAATTCATTATCGTGTTCTTTTTTATTAAAACCATAAAAAATTATCAGGAGTATAGTTGAGGAAACATATTAAGTTAAATAAGAATCCTGGACATTATACTGGTATTAAATACAATTCCTCCATGTAAATGTTCCCCCCAAAAACTTCATTCACTGGATTGATTTCTGTCTACTTGAAACTCTATTTATTGTATGGAGCTGTTTAACAAAATTATTTGACCTACCTTATGAAAGATAAGCAGAAATCAGAATTTAGCCTGTGGTATCAACAGAAAGCCACAGTGATTTTTAAAAATTTTAATGTCTTAATAAAATTACTTTCTTTATTCCAGGTGATTAGAGCACATGCATCTAATCTGTAACTTCTGTAACATATAATCGTTGAAAGAGCATATTAATCTGTTTAATCAGAACATAGTGTTCCTGAGAGAAGGTATTACTATTGTTTAACCTTCATGTACTTTTTAAAAAAATTTCATCACCTATTTCTTCCCAGTGTGGCAGTAAGAAAGGGAGTGGTAATTGAAGCTTTGTAAGCCACACATTTTCTCTAGCTCATAGATACTCCAAATTAAATAAAATTAATAAAGTTAATGTTATTAAAGTTTCTTGCTATCTAAGCTAAGGTGAGGTAACAACTGGGACCTTTATTCTCCAAATATTTTTCTTTAGTAATATTACAGGTAGGGGTGCCTGGGTGGCTCAGTTGGATAAGCGTCCCACTCTTGATTTCAGCTTTGGTCATGATGTCACGGTTCATGGGTTTGAGCCCGCATCGGGCTCCGCACTGACAGTGTGGAGCCTGCTTGGGATTCTGTCTCCCTCTCTCTCTTTCCTTCCCTCCCTCCCTCCCTCCCTCCCTCCTTCTCTCTCTCTCTCTCTCTCTCTCTCTCTCTCTCTCTCTCAAAATAAACATTTAAACAAAAAAAAACCAAAAAACACTGTCAGTTCTGGACAATTTAAAAAAAAATAATATTACAGGTAAATAATTTATAAGCATTCTCTATGTACAGTAAATTTAATAGAGTATGAGCAGAGTTAGATAGGAAGAAAAACATCAGAATTCAGTGAATACCAAAAGGTAAGGGTCCAAGAATTCCTTCACTTATGTTTTTTTTGAGTTTATTTATTTTGAGATAGAGTGAGTGAATACAAGTGGGGGAGGGGCAGAGAGAGAGGGAGAGAGAGAGAATCCCATTCAAGCAGGCTCCATGCTGTCAGCACAGAGCCTCGATTTCGGCTCAGGTCACAAATGGTGAGATCACGACCTGAGCTGAAATCCAGTCAGACACTTAACTGACTGAGCCACCCAGGCACCCCAAGAATTCCTTCATTTAGAACATAAGGTAGAATGAAGAATTGTAACAGCTCTCCAGCAAAAATAAAATACCAATGTCCAGTTAAAATAGAAGATAAAATGGAGTTTAATGATGGTTGTATAACAGGATTAGGTTCGACTACATTTAACAGAGATGCCCCCCAAAATGGTGACTTCTAGAGGATGGAGGTTTATTTCTCTCAAATCAAACACATCCATAGTAGATAGTCTGAAGCGACAGTGGCTCTACAGTGTCCACAGGGACCCAGCCAGGCTCCCTGCCGTCATTAGCATTGACTTCTGCATTCAGGTTAGCTTTTGGTTGTCTGTGACACTCAAGTCCAGCCATCACCTTGTGCTCAAGGCTCAGGAGGAGCGAGTGGGTGGAGCTACAGATGAGAGGACTTTCTCCTGGAGTCCTCTCCTTGTAAACAGCTTTCCTAGATGGCTTATCAACATCTGCTGACATCTTGTTCGCCAGAACTCAGACATGACCGCGTGAAACTGTGAGGAAAACTGGGATACGCTCATTAACTTGATTGTAGTGATTACTTCCACGTGTGTACATAAGTCATCACGCTGCACACCTTAAATAAATACAGTTGTCAATTTTAGCTCAATGACGTTGGAAGGAAAAAGGGCTTAGAGGCCCGGAAAATCTAATTGTAGGAAATAGTTAAGTATATAAATTGACAGTTGAAAAGACATCTGAATTTTATTCTTAGCCTCAAAAGACTTAACATTTGGAACTATGGAGAAATGCATATTAAAAACCTTTACACCCAAGTGAAAATGAGGATGTGTGTATAGTTACTGCATGGGTTCAGTTGATTCTTCTCCCTCCTTTTCGGTTTCTCCTGCTGTATTTGGCCCATATTGTTACACTGTGTCTTGCGATTTGTATTGTCATACACGGAAAACAATAACAGTGAAATGCAGAAGCCAAAACCCTGGTGAAAGGCTAATGTATTACTGGTTTGATTTTGTTGTCAAATATAACCAGTAATTAGTTTGCCATTTTTAAAAATAAAGTTTATTTACTTTTGAGAAACAATGAGAGTGCACGTGAGCGAGCGGGGGAGGGGCAGAGAAGAAGAGAGAAAATCCCAAGCAGGCACCATGCTCAGTGAGCTTAATCACCTGAACCACCATTTTTTAAAGAGCATTAAAAGTTTTTTTTTTTTTTTTACCTTAGTTCAAAACAAAACACGAAGTAGAAAAAAACGTTGGAATCTGTGATGCCTCCTGATAGTGTGGGCTTATGCATATTATATAGAGGTTAAGAATGATGGCAGTAAGAAACCTGGCTTGGTATGTATCTACATCAGGTTGACAAGCACTTTGCTGTTTTGAAACTTACAGGAGGGGATTTATGTAAAGTCAGTCTGAAAAGTATTTCTCAGATACTGTGTGCAGTGATGATTTTTTGTATTTCCTTGCAAAACCTGTGACAGCCGACCTTCTGTCTTTCTTGCAGGACAGAGGTCAGATCAAGGCAGCCCCTTCAGGATGGCCTGCCTTTCTTTGAGAAGCCGCCAAGCAGGGAGCTTTCCTTACCAAACCTGTCTCCAGAAGAGCCTCAACTGAAGACGGCACTGGCAAATGAGGAAGCACTACAGAAGATCTGTGCCCTTGAAAATGAACTTGCTGCTCTCAGAGCTCAGATTGCCAAAATTGTGACCCTGCAAGAACAGCAAAATCTCATTGCAGGTCTGTAAATCCTATGTTTGTTTTAACCATTGAGCTGGAAATTAGGAGAATGCCACTAATTTTAAAATCTATTAGCAAATAACAGCCATGGGGTTGTTAGAAAACCAAAGGTCAGTCCTCTCCGTAGTCCAGTACAGGACCCAGTCAGGTTTAAGTGTTTTTTGTTGAACAATTTTGATGCTATCAGAAAGGGTGAGTTTGGAAAATACTGAATTTCATACAGTTGAACTAGTGCTCATATGAATGCACTGGGAAACTTTGTGATAATGGCACCAATTTTATCAGCCATGAAGTAATCTCAAAATGGTGCTGACAGGGTTGAGTGCTGCTTACTTACCTCCATGTCCTGAGGCAAGTTCTTGGCCTAACTCCCTTCCTGCTCTAAAATGGGGTAATAGTATTTATATCTTAGAGTAATTATGGGAGTAAAAGTGGAGATTCTATAAAATGCCTTTAGCACAAAGTAGCTTCTTAATAGTCACTTCTCTTCTCTTGCCCAGAGTAGAAACTCAATACAGGTCCTGTGACTCTTGGTCTAATACTGTTTGCTTTTATTCGTGTGCCTTGTTACTTTGGAGAAGAAACCATAGCCTTGAAATCCTAGCCCGTTAGCCTGTTGGCAAGTAGTAGTTGTTTTTTCTAGCGTTCTTCCTGAGTCCTGGCTAGACTCCATATTAGCCAACTCTGAAGGTTAAAAGATAAGGACAGTTATTCTGCCTCTGAGCCACTTGTGCTCCCGGAGTTTAATGTAATCCGGCACGGAAACCTCATCCAACCTGGGTACAGCCAAGATAGGCCAAGATGGACAGAGGACGAATGCACTTACTTGGCACCGAGTGCTTGAGAAGTAATTTGTTAATTAAATGAAATTTGCACGTAACTTTAAAAACCAGAAGTCCTGCCTTTTCTTTTAACTTTTATTTTTTCCTTTCAGCTTTTAAATTGCATTTCTCTTTTGCTTTACCTCCCTCTTCTGGCAGACTTGGAAAACTGTTGTAAATAGTGAGATAATTTGGAGATTTATGTTAGATGCTCTATTTATAGTCAAAATTCCTTTTGCATTGAGCCCCCATAATCAG
This sequence comes from Acinonyx jubatus, assembly GCF_027475565.1. Taxonomy (NCBI): domain Eukaryota; kingdom Metazoa; phylum Chordata; class Mammalia; order Carnivora; family Felidae; genus Acinonyx; species Acinonyx jubatus. Next base: position 66,325,756 of record NC_069394.1, on the reverse strand, counting down.
TATAGGTCAGCCAATGAACAACTGTTGTAGTATGCAGAAAGATGAATTCTTAGGTCCTTATTTTGTAACCACTTTAACTCTTAGTTAATGTTTTGGAAATTAAGTACAACGCCGCCTTTTCTCTTTCAGAAATTTGCTGAATAATACATGTAAAACTTTTAATGCTTAATAAGTCTTTTTTTGTAAATATTCTTAAGGTGAACCACAAATCTATTGGGTTTTTCAAATAGTTACTATAGTCCTGAACTGTCAGACCGCCTGTATTGAAGGTGTGTAGGTAGGACACACTGTTTCATATTTCGTTTAAAAGTTAAAAGTAGTTACAAACTGTGCAACGGTCAGACTGCAACATTTGATATCACAAAAACACCTCCTGTTAAGTTAAATGGAACTTTTCCATTTGGAGAGTTTGGGATTAGATGTGGGTATTTAAGATTCTAACCAAGTAACTGAAACTTCCTTTACTTACATAATGGAGTTTTATTTTTTTTAAGCATATTGATTTCAGGTATACAAAAGTCCTTAACATAATTTTGCTGTTAAAGGTTATTTTATTTGCCTGTTACCATCAAGATTCAATTGATTTTTCCTTATTTCTGTAGGTGATTTAGATTCGACCACATCCGTTACTGTGGCCCCACCCTCTGTCCCACCACCTCCCCCGCCCCCACCTCCTCCGCCCCTCCCCACACCAGGGCTCCACCAAAGTGTATCTGCTATTGACCTGATAAAAGAACGAAGAGAGAAAAAAGCCTGTGCTGGAAAGACTCAGGTTAAGAGCAGGCCAAAGAAACCGGATATGCCAAATATGCTAGAGATCCTTAAAGATATGAACAGTGTAAAACTTCGGTCAGTAAAAAGGTGAGGATACATTTACCTTATTTCATACTTCCCTTACTTTTTTATGTCTTGTAAAATGAAGTATTAGACTTTTTGGGAATTTTGTTTTATTTTTATTATTATTATTTTTTTTAATGTTTATTTTTGAGAGAGCGAGAGCGCCAGCAGGGGAGGGACAGAGAAAGAGGGAGACACAGAATGCGAAGCAGGCTCCAGGGTCTGAGCTGTCAGCACAGAGCCCAACACAGGGCTCAAACTCACAACAGGGAGGTCATGACCTGAGCTGAAGTCGGATGCTTAACCGACTGAGCCACCCAGGCGCCCGAGAACTTTGTTTTATAACCTGATTACCATGAATGGTTCCAGTTTTGGTTTAAAAAAGATGAGCCCCAGTGTCTCCTATATAACTAAGAAGTTAACAAACATTTTCAGGTTTTTCTCCTATTGCATTTAAAGCCCTTTTATGGGAAGTCTTCGTTGTTATTGTCCAGTCATTCATTCAATAAGCTGTGTTGTAGACCTACTGAGGTTAATCACTAGGCTTTGGAAGAAGAATGGAACTGTAGTTGCCCTGACGGAGAGCATGGTCAATGCTCCTGTGCTGAATCGAGTGGCTATTCATTGGGCATCTTTGTGTTCTTTTATTGAGCCTTACGTTTAGGGTTTCTGTTTCGCGTCTCTCAGTGTTTGTCAGGAACCTTCCTGGGTATCAGGGATGCTAGAGAAGTGCATGTAAAGGCACGTGAAGTACGTCTCTGAGGGATGTCAGCATATTGAAAAGTCCTCTTGGCTTCTGTTCATCTCTCTAAGGTCAGAACAGGATCTAAAGCCCAAACCTGTGGATGCTACCGACCCTGCTGCCCTCATAGCAGAGGCTCTGAAAAAGAAATTTGCCTTTCGATATCGAAGTGATAGTCAAGGTGAAGTTGAAAAAGGAATTCCAAAGTCTGAATCAGAGGCCACCTCAGAAACAGTGTTGGTGCGTATTAGGTCACACTTCTGTCTTAGCACAACATGGTAGTTGATTCCGTTGCTGAGAACCTGCATTTGGTAAGACACTGAGCTGTGGCTCTGTGAGAAGAATGTGCTACATGATTTAGCCCCTCCCCACAAGTAGATTATAGAAGAAGGTAAAAGAAAGGAAGCAAAAGCCAAACCCTGGTTTCGCTACTTAGCATCTCCAGTGTTAAATTCTTCACGCTGTGTTTTATTTATACGTAACCACAATGAAGCGGAATTCACTACAGTAAAATTTATATCTTAAGACAGTATGTATGTGGTGATTGAGAAATTCAAAGTAAAGAAAGATAATTTTCCCTTAGGGTGTCCTGTGAAAGTTCTCTGAAGAGGATGAGATTTGACCTGGGTCTTAACAAGATGTTTCAGGTCATAGGTGGAGATTGAGCAGATCAGGGAAACTTCCAAATATTAATTTATATATTATTATAAATTATACAGTTAAGTTATACAATTTATACAATTGTATAAATTATCTAGTATACATTATCTAGTATAATGTATAAAAAAGATTTACTATATTTTACCAAATACAGTAAAATGTATTTACTGTCGTGTGGAATATGTGCTTACCTACTCCAGGGAGGCAGGTATCTGAGAAATTCTAGCATCTTTCAGAGTTTTTAGACATTGGAAAAAGGAAACTTTGTACCTCATTCTTTTACTCAGAGAAGTAAAAATGGCCTAAAGCTTATGGTCTTAAGATGATTATAGTTTTCCGCGAAGTAATTTGGTTACCTTTTTGCTTTTCATTCTGTTGATGTGTCATGTTTATAAGACAGTTTGTCAATTCATGAAGGTTTTAATATCATCTAGCTGCTTGGTTTTTCATGCAGAACACGCCCAGGCCTTTGCTCCATGATTAGGAGGGGGACGTATCATTACTGTTACCTGAAGCACTATCTTTATTTACGCTTTGTTTCCTTTTTAGTTTGGACCGCACATGTTGAAGTCTACAGGAAAAATGAAGGCTTTGATTGAAAATGTTTCAACTTAATAATAGCTGAAGAAAAACTATCCTTGTTCCAGCTGTTGGTTTGTTAGGGCTATTTGGCTAGTAGAAATCAACACTAGTTAGTAAATACCTGAATTTAGTATTCAGTAGTCTCCTTTAGGTCTAATAAAAAAGCACTCTAAGTCTGTGTTTGTTTTTATGAGAAGGTTCTGAAGTTTTCCATAACAGGTTTTTAATGTGTAGCCAGGATGTTAAGGTTTCTAGTCTTAACAATTATATAGATTTCAGAGGAAAGGACATTGTAGATGTAGAGTTTTTAATTTTTGACACTAATTTATCTGTGCAAATGTTTTATATGCATATATTTGGGTATAAAATAGTACGTAAAATGTAATAATGACGTCAGTGAAGCTGTCAGTGATTTATTACTCAGTGATGGAACAGCTGGTATAACACACAGTTGCTCGAGTGAAAAATTTGGGATTGGAACCTTTTTGCCTTGAATAGGACTTTAGGACTTTTACCCTAGATCCCCTCTCACATTTCTTTAGAGATGGGGGTTCAAGTAGGAACCAGATAATGTTTACTGCTGAAAATTCCATAATGCTTTCATTTAAAGGAAAGTCAAAGACCACGAAAGCTGCTTTCACTCCAGTGCTGAGAAAGAAAATGTAGTTTTTAGATAGAAATCAAATTATTGAATCAAATCTATAACAAGTGAAAACCAGAATGTACCATCTTTCTATTCCAGTTTAATAAAGGCATCATAAAGATGGCTTGTTACTAATATGTAATGTAAATGGCAGCATAATGGAGTTGAAATTTTTTAAAATATTGGTCGAATGTAGTAGCTTTATAATGAAACACTTAATAGGTGAAAGAATTTCCTGTAAGTTATCATTGGTCTGCTATTCTGTTGAATTACACCACGCAGCAACCCTTAGGTGCTCATAGGAGAAAAGCCGTTCTTGTGGAGGGCTTCCGAGGAATGCTGTACATGCTCATTTGGGAATGCTCAATAAAACTTTATGGTTTTCTGTATTTCTGCAAAACTCAGCTGTAGTTAACGCAGAATCTTCTACCATGAGTAAATACTTGGATTTATTTAAATCTAGTAAAAAGTGGAGATGGGAAGAGTAGACCTTTAAGTTATTGAAAATATGTGCAATGTTCTCAATATTAGGAAATGTTATTCAGCTTAAATTTGAACTGTGGCTTATTTTACACGTTTGTTGATTTACATTACATTGTTTCTAATTGTTTCATATGATTTAAAAATTCTGCCTTTAAAAGAAATTCAGAAAATTTGCCTAAATTATATATTTTGACCTTCTAAGCAATTTATATTTGTATCAGTATTGAATTTTGGCCAGTGCTCCAACTGAAGGAAGTTACTGTATTGGAATAAAGCAAATTTGTATTTTCCTTGGACCATAAGCTCTCGTATATTATTTCAGTGGATAAAATTCTCTAATATTGTACATGTAGCTTCTTTAGAATACTTTGTTTTCTGCATTCTTAGAGTGGAAATCTATTGCCACTTATTCACCACCGGTCTCATTCACTTTCTCCCACTCAACACAATACCTGAAGTGAAAGATGATAAAAAGTTAAATTTTATATTTTATAGCTGAGGCGAAGAAGGTGAAGTAACCGGTATGTTTTGTCTCCTATGATTTGAGTGGTCCAGGCACTCGCTACACACACATAGTGAATAGGAGTCAGCACTGGACTTGGGAGTTACACAAATCATACCTCTGTTTTTAAAACGGGAATGATGCTCCGCTGCAAAAATTGCTGAGGATTAAATGAAATAATGATTTCTGAATACATCCTGTGAGTGGTAGAGAGCCAAGTACGTTACTACTCACATTTTACGTGAGGTCACTGTAGTTTCCAGCAGACTGCTGCTGGATGTCCTCCTGTATACCTACTTGCACAGGCTTGGGGTAGAGCAGGAAAACTGTAGTTCCTGTTGTGTCTCCAGTCATAAGCCCTTCTGTACAAGAAGCCTGTCGTCTTGATGTATTAAATTCCCGAGTCTGTGTCTCATTGGTGAAGACGACAACCCGAGGAGACCACTTCTCCAAAATTAAAAGTTTTCTTCTTGGGGGATAGAATCTGGCAAATACAAGTTTAAATTTTTGGGAGGTAGTCCAGGATGGCGGTGTAGGGAGCTCGCAGAACTAGAATCTACATATAAAGCGATTCCTCTTGAAGAACCGAGGGCTGATTGAACAGCTTCTGTACACGGAGGACAGCAGGACCGCAGAGAGACAGGTGGGAGAGAGACCCAACACAGTAATGACAGGAACCCCACCCCCAGTACAACAGACTACACAGGGAAATGTTTCATGGAGGGGACTGTGTACAGACTCACATGCCCTGGGGCACAGCAAAAAAAAAAAAAAAAAGTGGTTTAAAGGGCAACTAGCCTATGAGTGAAGGAGACCCGTTTACTCCATTTACCATTTAACCCCAAAGTGTCAGACAAATGGTAAGGCAACTGCTGGGACTCAGGTTGGAAGCACTGGTGATTGCCACTGTTTATGTTCCCCCTCCATCTTGACAGTGCAGACTGGAGCAGGGTCCAGGCACTCTAGCCAGCCTGCTAGGACCACCTCAGTGAGCCTCAGGCCCCCATGAGCTTGAGCCATTCCCCCCACCCCCTGCCCCAAAGGTGACCCTGGCATAGTGTGCACAGGATACCCCTGGCCTATGCCTGCTCCCTTTCCGGCTTACCATCCAAAGTTGTCAAGCATGTGCGGTCTACGTGGGCATTCCTACACGGGGCCACTCATTCCTTCAAGGCTGGGAGAGGAAGCTGTTCTGCCCAATTTATAGAAATAGGCAAAACAAAATGGAGATAAGCAATCTACCTGTAAAAGAGTTCAAAATAATGATAAATATGCTCATCAGACTTGAGAGAAGAGTGGAGAACTTCAGCAAAGAGAAAATGTTAAACAAGAACTTGTCAGCTGAAGAATGTAACAAATGAAAAATCCACTAGGAGGAACTAACAACAGATTAGAGGATGCAAAACAATGGATAGAGATCTGGAAGGGTACAACAAAGAATCCAAGCCAAACGGCAAAAAAGGAATTTAAAAAGTGGGGATAGGTTAGGAAACTACTGGGACAACAAACGTACTACCACGCACATGATAGGGGTCCCAGAAGAACATAGAAGGGAAGAAAACTTGTTTGAAGAAATAATACCTGAAAACTTTCCTAATCTGGGTAAGGAAGCAGACACCCAGGAAAAAGTGTGCAATGAGAGCCACACCACAATGTATTATAATTAAAATAGAAAAAGGTAAAGATAGAAAAATCTTGCAGGCAGCAAAACAGAGCCATATACAAGGGAAACCCACATAAGACTATCAGTTGATTTTCCAGCAGAAATTTGGCTGGCAAGAAAGGAGTGGCAAGGTAATACTTAAAATGCTGAAAGTGGAGGGGCGCCTGGGTGGCTCAGTCGCTTAAGCAGCCAACTTCAGCTCAGGTCATGATCTCACAGTTCACGGGTTCAAGCCCCTTGTCAGACTCTCTGCTGACAGCTCAGAGCCTGGAGCTTGCTTCAGATCCTGTGTGTCTGTCTCTCTCTGCCCTTCCCCTGCTCATGCTCTCTCAAAAATGAACACTAAAAACATTTAAAATAAAATCCTGAGAGGGGAAAACTCATAACCAGAATACTTTACCCTGCAAGGGTAACATTCAGAATCAAAGGAAAGATAAGAGTTTCCCAGACAAGTAAAAGCAAAAGACGTTCATCACCACTAAACCAGCCTTACAAGAAATGTTAAAGGGTCTTTGTTAAGCAGATAAGTCCATAACTGGAAATAAAAAATATGTGAAAGGAAAAAAATGTCACTGGTAAAGGCAATTAAGCAAGCACTTAAAAAATTAGTATGAAGACTGAAGACAAAACTAGTGAGATTAATTAGAACTACAATAAATAGTATTGTAAGGGATACACAAAAATGTCAATTGAGGTCAAAAACATAAGATGTTGGGGGTAGGGAATAAAAATTAGTGCTTTTGGGGTGCCTGGGTGGCTCGGTTAAGTGTCTGACTTTGGCTCAGGTCACGATCTCACAGTTGGTAAGTTTGAGCCCCGCATCGGGCTCTGTGCTAACAGCTCAGAGCCTGGAGCCTGCTTCAGATTCTGTCTCCCCCTCTGCCCCTCCCCCACCCACACCCACACTCTCTCTCTCTCTCTCAAAAATAAAAACATTAAAAAAAATTAGTGCTTTTAGGATTTGTTTCAACTTAAGCAATTATCAGCTTAAAATAGACTAGTATGTATATAGGTCAATATATATGAACCTCCTGGTAACCAGAAACCAAAAACCTACAAAAGATACACAAAAAATAAAGGAACTCAAACATAACAGAAAACCATCAAACCAAAAGGGAAGAGACCAAGAGAAGAAAGGAACAGAGAACTACTACAACAGAAAACAATGAACAAAATGGCAATAAGTACTCATCAATAATCACTTTAAATGCAAGTGAACTTAAAACCTAAAACAGGTGAGTTAGAATGTTAATTTCTTTGGCTACCAGAAGTTGCATCCCAGAATCGCTAAATTCTGTTAGGAAGTAGTTGTAAAGATGAGAAACATAGAGATGCTCAATCCACCAAGCACATGCATGGTATTTTCCAAAACAATGTCAGCCCCCACCGACTGCATTAGATTTTCACTAATGAAGTTCACTTGTGATCAGTTTGTTCATTTGACCCACTGTTAGCAAAGAATGTAGCAAATATTTTATGTTAATAAATGTTGCATTTGATTGGAAAATATGTAAATGAACCAAATACTTTAATCAAAAGACACAGGCGGTGGCTGGATGAATTTTAGAAAGATCTATCTATCTATCTATCTATATGCTGCCTACAAGAGACTTATTTCAGATCTAAAGACCCGTATCTTCTGGAAGTGAAGGGATGAAAAAAGTTATTCCATAGAAATAGAAACAGAAAGCTGGTGTAACAATATACATATCACACAAAACAGACAAAAATGTAACAAGAGGGCATTACTTAATGATAAAGGGTTGATCCAAGAAGAGGATATAACATTGGTAGATATCTATGCAGTCAACATAGGGGCATGTAAATATATAAAGCAAAGTATTAACAGACAATGACGTAGAGAGAGAAACCGACTGTAATACTTTAATAGTGGGGGACATCAACACCTCACATCAATGGATAGATCATCCAAAAAAATAAGAACATTGACCTTAAATGACACATTAGACCAGATGGATTTCATGATAGATATATACAGAATACTCCATCCCCCAAAATAAAGAATACAGATTCTTTTCAAGTGTACACAGGACATTCTCCAGGGCAGATCATATGTTAGGCCACAAAACAACTCTCAATAAATTCAAGAAGACTGAAATCATACCAGGCATCACTTTCCTGATCACAACAGTATAAAACTAGAAATCAACTACAAGAAGAAAACGCAAACACATGGAGACTACAAAACATGTTATTAAGAAGTCAGTGAAGAAATCACAGAGGAAATAAACACCTTGAGGTCAGTGAAAACCAAAACAACTTTCCAAAAGCCATGTAATACAGCAAAAAGTCCTATGAAGGAAGTTCACAGCAATACAGGCCTACCTCAAGAAACCAGAAAAATCTCAAGTAAACAACTTAACTTCATATCTAAAGTTAGTAGAAGGAAGGAAATAATAAAAATCAGAGGCCAGCATTACCCTGATAAAAGCAGATGAACCACAAGAAAAGAAAATTACAGGCCAATATCCTCAATACACAGAGATGCAAAAATCCTCAACCAAGTATTAGCAAACAGAATTTAGTATATTAAAAGATCATATACCACGATCAAATGGGATTTCTTTCAGGGATGGTTCAACATTTGCAAATCAATCAAGGTGATACACCACATTCACTAAAGGAGCATAGGGGGCCCCTGGGGGTGGCTCAAGTCGGTTGAGCATCTGACTTCGGCTCAGGTCATGATCTCGCGGTTCCTGAGTTCGAGCCCCACATAGGGCTTGCTGCTGTCAGTGTGGAGCCTGCTTCAGATGTTCTGTCCCCCTCTCAGCCCCTCCCATGCTTGAACTCTCTCTCAAAAATAAACATTAAAAAAAAAAAAAAGATAAAAATTGTATGATTATCTCAACAGATGCAGAAAAATCATTTGACAAAATTCGATAACTCAACAAAGTGGGCGTAGAAGGAACATATCTAAACATAATAAAGACCATGTATGACAAACCTGAAAGTTTTCCTCTAAGATCGGAACAAGACAGGGATGCCCACTCTTGCAACTTTTATTCAACAGAGTATTGGGAATTCTAGCTATCATGAAAGAAGAAGAAAAGACATCCAAATGGGAAAAGTAGCAGCAAAAGTCACTATTTGCAGTTGACATAGTATACATAAAAAAAATCTTGAAGACTCCACCAAAATTCATTTATCATAACTATAAATGAATTCAGTCAAGAAGCAGTCAAGAAAATTAACATGCAGAAATCAGTTGCAGTTCTATACACTAAGAAGGAGCTATCAGAAAAAAAAAAATTAAGAAAATAATACCGTCTGTAATTGCATCACAAAGAAAATACCTAGGAATATTTAAAGAGGTGAAAATCCTATACTATGACAACTAAAAGACACTGATGAAAGAAACTGAAGATGACACATACCAATGCCTATGGATTATAAGAATTAATATTGTTAAAATGTCCATACTACCCAAAACAATCTACAGATCCACAGCAATCTCTATCAAAATACCAACCTTTTTTCAGAGAACTAGAACAAATAATCCTAAGATTTGTATGGAACCACCAAAGACCCTTCAATGGCCAAAGCAATCCTGAGAAAGAACAAGAAAGCTGGAGGCATCATGCTGATTTCAAACCTTATTACAAAACTCTAGTAATTAAAACAGTATAATACTGGCATGAAAACAGACATAGGTTAATGGGACAGAATAAAGAGCCCCAAAATAAATCCAGGCATATAGGGTCAATTAATCTACAATAAAGGAGCCAAGGATGCACAATATCTCAATAAATGGTGTTGGGAAACTGGACTATTTTACACCATATACAGAAATACATTCAAAATGGATTAAGACTTAAGTATAACCACAATATCACTTCATACCTATCAGATTGACTATTATCAAAAAGGAAAAATAACAAGTGTTGGTGAGGATGTGGACTATACTTTAGAATCAAATTTGAAAGCTAGATGGTTTTACCAGTCATGGATATTAACAAAAAAAAAACAAAAAACAAAAAAAACCTCAAGAATTACTAGAAATGGTGTCATTTTCATCATTGACCAAACTAAACCATTCTCTGAACCCACACCCGAACATTGTGCACTCATTTCATAAAATGAAGAAACCTGCCATATTATAGAACACTTTTCACACATCATTTTGTCACTCAAACATTTTGAGAACAGAGACGAGGGTTTTGTAATTTTTAATACCTTTATTATATCCAGTGCAGTACTCTGCACACAACAGGAACCCAGATGTTGCTGACCACATGATTCAGCACAGACAGATTGGTTTCAATATCATTTCTCAATGTTATAGATTGATGGCTAAAGAGAAAACACATTAATACCGAATTAGTTTGTTCAAACATCGATGGCCCAATTGAAGCTAGCCCCGTGCTAATAAGCACAAGAGCCTAGAAGTTGGAGGAGACCTGCTGTGCGCCCCCTGTCAGCTCACCTCCGAGGAAAAGACCATGGATCCTTGGGGGCCTTCCAAAGACACAGGTTGTCTGCAGATCCGTAGCGAGCAAGGAATGGCTCAGACTAAGTCTTGCACATAACTGTACAACTGTATGTTTCAGATGTGTGCTGATGCCATGGTGAGTAGTATGCACATTTATTTAAAAACATTAGTGAATGCATAGTAGCTCTTGGTCACTGTTTATTTTCTCAAGCAGGAGACACTGATCAGGAGAGGATTTAAACAAAATATTTATACATTAAAAAAAGTACACATGAAAACACTGTAAACCCCTGATGTGAAAGTTAGAGTTTTAAGAAAACTCAAAGTTTTAAGAGCCAAGAAAGCATTTTGGAAAAGAAACTGTTGTAGGAATCTTCAAAGAATTACTAGCACCTCTAACCTGTACCTCAGGTACAAATATATTTTCCAGGTTTGCAAAGGACATAAAATATTTGCTTCTTTTATACAAAGAGGATCATTATAAACCATCACATTTACATAATAGAAATATTGGCCAGGTACCAGATTGGTTTTTCATTAAGCTAAGGCTTGCCAAAGTTTTCTCTCCAAGGACCTTTACCTCCAGAGCAGAGGAGATGCCCCCCTACTACTGAAGTGTTGGGTAGAGCCCCACAGGGCTGCGACATGCTCGACAATTCTTTGAAGTCTCCTGTTTTAAAAGTTCATGTGAATTTTTCTGTTCCATAACATTTACTTATTTGAAACGTAATCTTCTAAATTTCTGAACTGTTTCCTCAAATTTTTCTAGAAAACCAATGTTCAAGGAATATAGGTTATATTTAAGGAGCAGGGCTATAGATGGTGACTTCCACATATAGGTAACAAAACATAATCTGTCAGTGGGTTTATTCTATGTGTAGGCAGGAGATGGGAGCAACATTGAGGTGTCTCCCCCAAGAAAGGAAATAAGATAATCCTTTGACTATCAAACAATAAGAAATGGATCAGAGCAGAAGTAAGCAATCGTACACCGGCAGATGGAACCCAGGCAGGTTCAACTGAGACAAAGGCTGAAGGTACTGACAGATTTACTGGATGTGCCCATCAGAAGCTGATGTGGAGAGGCAACTACTGGCAGAGAATCTCTACAATCATCCGGGGGAAGAGCGTACCCTGGTCCACGAACATGAAAATCAGCAGGTGAGTCCCCATAGGGAGATGGATGCATGAGGCAACTTGCTTCCCTTGCTCAGAATCCACGCTCACCAAGTAACCGGCTGATCATAAATGGACTTCCCCAGAAGATTTGCCTAAAGGGAGAGAATGATTGATAGTTACATTTCTCATTGTAAATTAAAGTACTAACATTTTTAACAACTATCAGTTACTGTGAGCTTGGTTAATGTGAGTTTCCTCTAAGACCGTTGTGCTCTGCATGTGCTGACATACTAGGTCTGTAAAGATCTAATCAGACAACTAGATGCATCAGATCTGCCAGGATGATGCCACCTTAAGTGGTCACTGACCTTCCCCAGGTACAGTCCGCTCTGTACCATCAAACTCCTGTACCCGCTCTGTCCAATATGGTAGCTACCAGCCACATGCGGATATTACTGAGCACTTGAAATGTGGATAGTCTGAACGGAGATGTGCTGTAAGTGTAAAATACGCACCAGATTTCAAAGAGTTGGTACCCGCCCCCCTCCCCCCCCCCCCTGGCCAAGAAAGAATGTAAAGCATCTCAATAATTGTTCTCTAAGATAATGACCACATATTGAAACAATACAATATTTTGGATATATTGGAATAAAAATTAATTCCACTGGTTTCTTTTCCCTTTTTTAGATGTGGCTAGTAGAAAATTGAAAATTCACTTACGTGTGGCTCACATTTTATTTCTATTGGACATCATTCTTCTGTGCAAATAATGACAATATGTTTGACTTTAAAACTTGTACTATATCCTTCCTAATGAATTGGACTTGAGAAGACACAGGAGAGGCCCAGTGGTGCCTTTCTTACATTGATATCAACCAAGCAGAATTAAGTGGCCATTTCTTATTACTTTACTTTAAAAAAGCAATTACAGCTAGTACTTTGGTATTGTAAGAGTGCTGGTATCTTAACACAATTCCCAACCGTGGGGACAAAAAAGGCTGTGGAGTCCAGAGGCCTGGGCTCAAAGCTGACTTATACCATGTATTAGTCAGAACTCTGAGCACACACAGTGGGGCCACTCACTCACTCATGAGGTGCAGATAATGACAGATGACCCCAAGGGCTTGGCCAGCACCTGTATCTGCCTAAATAAATACCTGATGAGTGAATGCTAGAACCAAGAAGCTAAACCTTGGATTTCCTAGTAATTTAGTATTCAGATTTCCAAAAGATTGAGTTATAAGGTAAATATCAAAGATAAATATGTGAAAAGATAGGTTTTTATTCATCAAAAGTTAACAGCAACAGGCACATATTAAAATGAGTATGGCAAAGCCTTTTACAAATGGCTTTACACTCAAGCTTTCTCCCAAGAAAATGGCTGTTGCAACGAACTGTAAACATAATCAATAAACAGTCTTTTACAGTAACAAGGGAAATACAATTGAACTAAAAGAAAGCACCGGTTTCTCTTAAAACTAGATTACAGTTGTGCTTACTATACATAAAACAATTTAAAACAAATTACAAAAGTGGAATGTTTGAAGTTTAAAATTAGTCCTTAGATTTTGTCCTAGAAAACATCTGTTCACATCAAAAGGCCCATCAAAGGGTAACGTTTCATCAAAGGGAGGGACAAGAAAACAATGCACTTGTTTCAAATCAAAACAAGAAGTTTGGTCACTTAGCTTTGTGCATAGTTTAAGGCAACTGGAGCGGTCTGTTACAGCTCGCCTACCTTCCCCTCCCCCAGTGTGGCTGCGCACCGTGTCACATTCTAAGATAATAAATAAAAGCTTACGTTTCAAATCCTTTCCCACATGGATAAATATAACACATGCACAGTCACACATGCACAAACATGCACGCAAACATACGTCCACACATCCACACACAACATACCTCTCACGCACTGCAGCGAAAGGGACTTTAGTACCCTTGCTCTGAAGGACACACTTCCCCATCCCACTTTATTTCAGATTGGCAAATACCCTGAGCTGTTTATGGTGTTTTAAACATTCCACCTGTTTCTTGCATGTGCAGGTCAAGAGTACAGTAGTGAAAACAACATGCAATGTCTTCACTGCAGAATCATAATACAGCTAGGACACTGGTGTTCTTCCCCTCCCGCCCCAAATCAGAAACTAACAGTTAAAAAAAATTGCATTGCCAAACAGCACTGGAGGGAAAGCTTGGCGGTACTCTATGATAAATGCTCAGTTTCCAGTGCGCAAAATAAAACTATAGCAAAAGGGAGGCTTTGGTGGCATCCAAAGAAGAAAAAGGCAAACCAGGGGGAAAGAGCTGCAGTTTAAGTTTGATCTTTAAAATTCTTAGTGGTTCCTTCACAATCATGCTCCAAGGCAATTTAGAACCAATATTTCAGAGTTGATTTGTAAACATCGAGTCTTGCAGGAGGCAGCAGAGGCTGGGCACTTCACATTTCCTTTTTCTCAGAGAGAACTTAGTGGAAGGTACAGATACACAATGTTGCGTCAGACTGGTTAAATTCCAAGAGATTTCTGCTGAAAGATACAGTTCAAGTTTCACGGTTGGAGGAGTAAATGCTTTGAAAAACTGGTGGCACGTTGCAAAACTTCCTTCGTTACTCCTTTCGGATCCGCTCCTGCTGGGCTTTGCATATTCAAGGTTTCACACGAAAGCCAAGTGCATATTGCTGTATGTTCAGGTCTTATAATTAAAAAGTGGGGTCGCACGATCCAGTAGAGGACACCTTGGGAATAAATAACGCTGGCCTCATTCCCTCGGAAACCTTGGCAGTCAAGAAAGTCCTCTCACCTCAAGACCCCATTTCACATTTCTAAAAACCTGCAGGAGGCAGTCTGTTCCGACGATTCTGGGGGCTATGATAACCGATTTTCCTGAGGTAATAGCTGTGAGTTCAACTCCTCGAACGCAGCATCAGTGTCCTCACTGGTGGACTGTTCTCTCTGCAACCCCTTCCAACTGGCTTTATTCAGCCCCATATGTCCGAGCATTGTCTGGGATAGCCTCGTATTGGAAAACCTGGCCCATTCTGTGAATAAAGGCTCCACAAGATAAGTCATGAAACCTGGAGAAAATAAGAGAAAAAAAGGTCTTAACATATATTCTGAAACTTTATCTTCAGAACATCTATCCAGTGTTTATTCTCTTAAGTCCTATTCTAATATTACCTAAGTTTTCAGTGTGTGTGTGTGTGTGTGTGTGTGTGTGTGTGTGTGTGTAAATGTACATAACTTCTCTGAAGAATCTATTTAGTAGCTCAATGGAACTTTAAGTCAAGGTGAATTGACAAACACATCAAATCTTTTCTGACGGTTCCTTTCAGCTACACCACCACATCCTATCTGAGCAAACACTCAGCGGTCCTCTCAACTCTGCAGAATGCAGGGCAGACAGTTGCAGTGAGACAGCTAGAGGCTAAGAGGGGTCTCTTCCAAGCCTGTGGGTGATGAGGCCCGAGCTGAAGTGGGGCTGGTGACGTGCTGCTGGGTTTCGCCCCCTCAGGGATGGCATCTTCACACCCGGTCATGGTTACACTTGGCCACTTTATTTAGGTCAGAATTTACGGAACCAAAACTCATGACAAAAATTACGAGCCTAAAAAGAACAGAGCGTATTAGCTTCAGCAATTACTAAAATAAACACCAAAAGTGTACCAGGGTCCTACTTTTTAAACAACTCATATAACTGATCTCTCTTACTTTGTAGTCAGAAAGGGAAAATGAGTGATTTCTGGGTTGTCTGTACCTTTAGGTTGTACAGCACTCATGCGGACATTATGCCTGATTTAACACTACAGTGTATCTTATACTCCGAGAAAATACCTCGTCAGTCAAATCACATATATTGGAGAAACATTTAGCATTATTTCCTCAACTTTTGATCTGTTAAGGAGGAGGAGCATGTACATTCGAATTCTATCATTGCTATGTAACAGTTTTAAAATTTTCTTCATCTCTAAAAACTTTTTCATTTCAGCAAAAGACCATGTAGACCACAGGCCACACAGGTTTCATTTAGGCAACAAAAAATTCTGGAGTTAAAGCAATTAGCACCCACTACTTTTAATTAGAAAAGTGTACAAATTGTGGTATCTGAAATAGTAATTAATATTGGAAATAAGGCCTTTCACTCCCTCCACGCATATTAACGGAGAACCTGCTATCTATGCCAGGCACTGTTCTAGGGTGGCCAGGAATACAGCAGTGAATGGACAGAGACAAGATGTGCCCTCAAGGAGTTACATTCTGGTGAAGAGAAAGACGTAACAAATAGAGGAAAATGTCACCTCTGCGGTCAGAGAACACGGCAGCTTTTTGGTAGCCATCCTCACACCACAGTGTCAGGCTGAACCAGTCACCCAGAGCCCTGTCCCTTCCAGGTGCCACAGTTAAGTGGTGAATCACTAGAGTTTTATACCCAAATGCAGAACCTTATTATCATGCTTTTCCATGAGTTTCATCTTATTTGATTCACCCGTTATTCCAACTGGTTGAGAGCTTTTGGATCTTGCCTCTAACAACCAACAAATTAGTATTACTTGTGGCTCTAAGTTAACCTCATTCTTTTAAGGTCTTAAGCACCCGACAAAAATGAATGGGCTGGGGTCATGGACAGAGACAGCCACACAGCACCTTCCTGGAGGGCGGGGCTCTATTCATTAGCTGCTTGTGAATCTACTTGTTGTACGAGCCCATGTGCCTCTCTCTTACCCCCACAGATACCACAGGACACCTTGTCAAATGCCTTACTTCCCCAGTATGTGTTCTTTTCTTGTTTAACAAAACCATTATTTCTATCAAAGAAGGAAACTGTATTAATTACACATGACATCTACTTACTGACCCTATGCTGGCTCTGAATAAACACTGTTTAGCACAGTATTTATTCTGTATAGTTTATAACTGTATAAATTGGGCAAACTATCTGAAAAGGAGGCTACGAGAAGTCCATGTCTCCTAGGGTTGTTGTGAGGAGTTGGCAGATGTCAGCTCTTACCATCATTTCCCTTATCCTTGTCCCTTAGATAGCCTGACCTAGAAGTGCTGACACTGACAAGATCTGTAGACTGAAGTGAAGAATTTAAGGGGTCTAGCTTCCTTTCTCTTTTAGAAATTGTAGTTTTTAAAAACCTACTGTTAAATTAATCTAGAGTCACTGACTCCAGCAAAAGAACTTAAAAGTAGCTACAATGACTTTGCTACTCATTCACCTATCTTCAATTTAATTCCCTTTGCCCATATTTCACCTGTTCTTTTGCATTTGAAGGTTTTTCTACTTGAGACTCAGGGTACCCCAGATCTGCTTCTTAAGTGTCTTCTTATCCCCCCCAAAGAAAGCTCCCCCCTCTGCAAAATTCCCCAGGCTTCTGGCTGGTTGAGCCCCAGCACAACCCTCCCCTGCCCCCGCCATTCCCGCAGGTCTGTGCCACACTCTTCTTGGCCTGGCTCTTCATCTTCCCTACCTGTTCCTCTGCCATCAAGTCAGTTACTACCCACTGCCTTCCACATGACGATGCCTTGCAATTACTATGTAAGTATCAGATTTCTGAATTTCTGACCCCTACAAGCCTCTTTTCAAAGCACTATGCCACAGACGTGTGCTGTCTTCTGGATTTCTAGAAACTTTATCTTTCTGAAGTTTGTGCACCCATTTCTTTATGTTCAACCTAATCCTCAAAGGCCCTACTCAACACCAGCTACCAAAATCACATTCATCCCGCAATACCTTGCTGACTTACCCATCCCCACGCTGGCCTCCTACTTTACGTTCAAACCCCCAACACCCACTCCTGTGCTCTTTTACAATAAGCTGCCCCTATTTTAATCAGCACATTTCCATGTGCTTTCTGTTACAATTATGTCTCACTTAATTAATAGTTCTCTAGTGCCTCCTGCTTCTAGGTGCAGTGCAAAGTCTCAGGAATACATCGCTGCAGGAAGGACCTGGGAGCTAGGGGAGACGTATATCTAGTGCTTTGGAGGCCTGGAAAAGGAGCAACCGACTCTGCCTGGAGAGAGTAGAAGGTGGCATCCGGAGGAGGTGGATCTTCAGGAAAAATGAGTCCATCAGGCAGATGGGAAGGAGTGGCGAGGGGGAAAGACTAAAGGGGTGCCATGGATTTGGGGAACACTGCAGAGTCCTAGGTTGCTGCGGGTATGTGAGGGGAAGTTGCCGGGGAGAGAACTGAAGAGACTATTCAAGGGAAGCTTACAAGAGGCCTGTACAGGATGTTGAAGAATTAATCCACAGGCAGTGACAGAGAAAAGTAAGCCACAGCGGAAAATGGACTTCACATTATAATTGTGCTCAGTGGTCACTTTTTTCATTTTAGAATGCAATCCCAGAATTATGCAAAAGAAGCTTCCACATGAGCAAATCACGTATTCTGTCAGTTTTAAAACAAAGTTACTGCTACCTGCTTTGCAAATATTATGGTTTTTATGACCTAAGATTAAATGAGAGTAAATTATAAATAGAGCCCCAAAAAGGAAAAATGGGTAAAATTTCTTAAATTAAAAAATAGAAATGAGCACAATTTTAATAATTTATATTTCAGATGTAGATCTCTTCTTGGCAAACTTAAAATCAGCGGCATTTTTCTAACCAGCTAGAAGTATGTATAGTTACCAATCTGGATGTTGGCAATAGATTCAGTCTGACGATCACAAAGTGGACTCACACCCAAATGATACTTCTTTTCTATGTCTCCTAAAATTATAAAAACAAGACAGAATGATTTATGTGGAACATAACTATTGCTTAAGTATACAGTTAAAGTCTTCATCTTACCTGTAAATTCCTTAGAAACTGCATGACATACTTAATCCTCAAGAGAGGATGGCTTCTAAATTAGTTCTTTTTAAAATTTTTAAGTTATTCACACAGAGAAAAGGTTGCCAAGCTGATATCCTATTTTAAATGGAGGAGATGAAAAATTTTACTAGGTGCTACCCCAAGACTATAATTCTGTCAGCATTTTAATTTAAAACTTAGATTTCTACAAGGAAGGCGCATGAAATGAAGATCCTTGGTTCCTGTTTTTAAATTACTAAAAATAACTTGCATGTTCACAGGGCCATGGGACCCTCCAAAAGGGATGATGAGATACAAGGTCAGGGAAATCTTTCTGGACAGCAAAATTTCTAACCTGACTTATGTCTATTTATAAATGCAAATATTCACACTTCATCATTTCAAAAGAGAACTGGTAATTTCCAAAATATGCTCAATTTGTACATTATTGCCTGTATGTACATCTACACTGAGTTGTCACTAGAAATACCAACAAGCATCTATTGCTTGACTCCTGAAAATGTCTGGGTTTTTTTATTCAAATGATGCTAAAACATGAATTGAACAGACTACTTATCACTCAAAACTGTAACTTGCCTTGATGGAAGAATTCCTCTGTTACTTTTTCACTCCACTGCTTGCTTAATTCCCAGGTCCGACATGGGTTACAAATATCAGCACATTTCAAAGCCATCTAGCAAGCAAAATATTAAGATTCTTTAAAGAAAAAAGTAAAATTTCAATTGTACTAAGCTTAAGTATACTCCAATAGTGGGAAAAAAGGACACTTTAATGAAGAAAAATGCTGCAACAGAAAATTCATTGTCTTTTATATTAATTTTACGATGCTATTATGTCTATCAATCATGTCTTCAGGAATGCTAAACGACCCTTTATACCGAAGAGCCAAGCATAAGGACTGGACTAAACATAAAGCTACAAATAAATCATTGTATTCTCGCTCATTTTTAGATCCAAGAACTAATTTGTGAAAATAAAACACTTGGCTAAAAGATGCTCAACATCACTCATCTCAGGGAAATACAAATCAAAACCATGATGAGATACCACCTCACAACCGTCAGAATGGCTAAAATTAACAACACAACAAAACAACAGATGTTGGCGACAACGTAGAGAAAAGGAACCCTCTTGTACTGCTGGTGGGAATGCAAACTGGTGCAGCCACTCAGGATAATAGGATGGAGGTTCCCCAAAAAGTGAAAAACAGACTACCCTACAATCCAGCAATTATACTACTAGGTATTTACCCAAAGGATACAAAAATACAGATTTGAAGGGGTACATGGTACCCTGATGTTTATAGCAGCATTAGCAATAACAGCCAAAGTATGGAGAAAGCACCAGTGTCCACTGACTGATAATGGATAAAGAAGATATGGCATATATATATATTTTATATATATATATAATATGCTTATGCCTACACACACACACACACACACACACACACACACACACACACACACTGGAATATTACTCAGCCATCAAAAGGAACGAAACCTTGCGATTTGCAATGACATGGATGGAGCTAGAGTGTATTATGCTAAGCAAAATAAGTCAATCAGAAAAAAGACAAATACCATATGATTTCTCTCATATGTGGGATTTAAGAAATGGAAGAGATGAACATATTGGAAGGGGGTGAAGAAGAGAGTGAAACAAACCATAAGAGACTCTTAAAATTTTGTTTTTAATGTTTATTCATTTTTTGAGAGAGAAAGAGCAAGTGTGAGCATGCATGAGTGGGGGAGGGGCAGAGAGAGAGGGAGACACAGAATCTAAAGCAGGCTCTAGGCTCTGGGCTGTCAGCACAGAGGCCAATGTGGGGCTCGAACCCACAAACTAACTGCAAGGTCATGACCTGAGCTAAAGTCAGAAGTTTAACCGACGGAGCCACCCAGGTGCCCCACCATAAGAGACTCTTAACAAAGGAGAAGTGAGGGTTGATGGAGGGAGGTGGGTGGGGGATGGGCTAGATGGGTGATGGGTACTAAGGTGGGCACTTGTGATGAACACTGGGTGTTGTATGTAGGTCACTGAATTCTGCTCCTGAAACCAATACTGCACTGTATGTTAACTAAGTAGAATTTGAGTAAAAATTTGAAAAAAAATTCATAAAAAAATAATAAAATAAAATAAATTACTGTTTGTTGGTCAGTACCCTAATCTCACAAAAATGGTTTTTGTTAGAAATCACGAGTATGAAAACTACAAAAACAATGGTGCTTTCCTAAGGAGAAGATTCACCTTCTGTAAGATATTTTACTAATGGAAGGAAATCCCACAGCTTTCCCTCAAAATTTAACCACTCTGAAAGCTACACTAGACTACTTCATTTTTATTCTAACAGTCATGTGATTTACCCTAGAAAGAATCTTTCCCAACCCCATTTTACCTGTAAAACCAAATGCCTATGCCTGGCATCTTCAAGGCGTAAATCACCTCTGTCCAAATGGGACCGAAACAATGACAGATACTCATTTTGGCGACTGATGTCTGTGGCTAGTATCAAAGCACCTATCTGAGTCTCCATTTGTTGCCTGGAATTAGAGAAATATAAAAAGAAAATACAAGACTTTCAATTAAATAGTTACTTCTTGATTTTTTTTTCTTAAACTTAATATTCTGCCATTCAACTTTTAACCTATCACAACAAATGAATTTTAAAGAATGCATTTAAAAAAACCTACCAAAATCATCAAAACTAAAACCAAAGGAGTTTGTAGGAAAGTACAAATATGTGTACATTCCCAAAAGAATGCCTTTATTTTGCCAGCCAAGGAGGAATTAGTTGTCTAAAAACAAATCCATATGAGCCTGATACGTTATTTTATAAAATTTTTGGCTGGGATGTGCTGAGGGTACACAACTTTGGTTTCTTTCTTGGGTGTCTGATACCTGGAAGTCAGGAGGTTGGCTCAAATGGAGAAAGAACAGCCCATTCAACAACTAAGTCTGGTAGATATTTTGACTAAGATGCATGATTATATGCTGATGAAACCCCACCAAACAATTTGATAAAGTTTAGATATAACTGTATTTTCAAGGTCAAATTCTAGAATCAATTATCTACATGAATATCCAACTTTTCTGGAAAGGAAAAGGTAACATGTTAATGCAAATACATCATATATCATTTTTAAAACTGTCTCAAGTAAAAAAATAATTAAGACTGTCTCAAGTCAAATAATAAGAGAAATAAACTTTAAAAAAACCCCAAAAAACCCTTCCTTTTTTCCCCTCAATGGGCTGTAGCGAACATTATCTTTGTATAAATATCAGTAAAGAGCTGTCAACAGATTAAAAGGCTCACAATATTGGATATTAAATGAAATAAATCCTAAATAAAGGAAACATAAAAGAATGCTATTAGGTAGTGTTCCTTATTGTCAGTTTTTATCGATAGGGTTAATCATCAAATGTAAAACATGACAAAAAGAAGAAAGCAAACATTTTAATCTGCTTTAATCAAGAAAAAGATAACTTATATATACAAAAACTATGGTTTAAGCAATTTTTCTATTTGTACTACAGCAAGAAACAATTTTACTTACCAGAAGAATTGTCATAACTCCAAATGGTATCCATGAATAAAGATTTAAAAAATACAAAATAAAGTCCAGCTTTTTTCTTATGGTCATTACACAAAATACTTAAGTTTTTAAAATAAAGTTGTTTTAAGTTACGAAATGGAAAAAGGAAAGAACAATAATAGTAACTTAAATTTTAGTACCCAAACTTATTTTTATGCCTCACCTTGTTTCTAGAATTAGATGGTTTATATCCACTTACGTGGTTTTCGTAAGAGCATCTTCTCTCAGTGAGGCATTATTAAAAGCTTTTGTTTGTGGATCAGTGAGAAGAGATTTTGTTAATCACCATCATATCGGGCTTATTTGCACTGATGCTTATTAGGCTTTCAAATGGCCTGCTTAACATTAAATGGTCTTTTCTTAAAATATTGGTATTTCCTGTTCTTTCCATCATTATTTTATCCTATGCTCCCGAAGTGACTCCAGGGCTATGCTATTGAGGTATAAAGCATTTTTTTTTACTTATAGATTTTGAAAACTTCCTGAAACTTTTAATGAGGGTATTTATGATACAGAATAATTAATTTCTTTATACCTAGAACATAAGGTTTTATTCAAATGAGCATACAATGGAAACATGTAACACTATTTACATAAATAGTAAACTATGAGGCACTGTGTATTTGGAGTGAATTTTATAATACTCAAATCTACGGAATGATCCATAAAAAAAAAAATCACTAAAAAAATACTACTGTCTTCACTGCAGAACAGGTTTAAATTACTAGAATTTTGATATAAACTTTTAAGATAAAATAATTCAGCCATTAAACAAAAACTGAAAACTGTGGGAACACCTGAATAATTTTGAAACCTTTATAAAATTGTTTTGCCAACTTAATTTCCATAGTTCATAACAAATTAAATGTGTCTTAATCCAACCTACCTGCTTTCTGATGGCATATGTGAGAATAAGCCAGATTCTCTCAATAATCCCACTGCAGATCTCCAGTGGTGATTTTCCAGTACTGAGGTATTCTACAAAAAGGGGCATATCTGAGTTATTTAATAGCGAGTCTCTTTCTGAACATAAAGAATTATCTGTAGGTAATATTAATCTGGTTAAAATTCTAATGTTCATGGACAATCTGTTTACTACTTTGACTCCATTAAAACATTTTCCAGAATGCAAGAATATTAAATCTCATGATAAAATTGCACTGACCTTGTATAAAGTTGCCAAGTAATGGTTAGTTTTAATAAGGAAAGGTTGATTAACACCTGGATGATCCAGATCATGAGTGGCAGCTGCAATTAAGCTCAGCAAGACATCCCAAGGGGTTACAGAACTGGCAAGCTGAAGTGGGACAAAAGAATTAATTACAGACATATCTGAAATAAACTCTGTACCATTACAGTAGTTTTGAATTTGCCTCAAATGGTAGTGTCGAGTCTCCTCCCCCTTCATGTTTTTCAGACTGTTCATTAAGGGCACCAAGCACCTGCCAGGTGCTGTCCTCATCACGACACAAGGGAGAGGTAGAATATGATGTGTGTTCCCATCCACACAGAGTTTACAGACCTTGTTCTTACACTGTGTTCATTTGAGACAGACTTACTCAAAATGACAGCCAAAGTATAAATGATCTTTTTTGAGAAATGGGTTTAAAACAAACACAGGTTTCTGTATGTTTATTACTGTAGTTGCTACCAACAGAAGACCTATGAGGTCTTTCAACTTTTTTTTATTGCAGTAAGAACACTTAATGTGAGATCTACGCTCACATTATCAGAGTTTTAAGTGTACAATTACATAAGACCTATGACTGAAGGCGCTTATTCATCAACAAATTGGTTACTAGACTTCAATTAAGAATCCAAACTGTAGGGGCGCCTGGGTGGCTCAGTCGGTTAAGCGGCCGACTTTGGCTCAGGTCATGATCTCGCGGTCCGTGAGTTCGAGCCCCGCGTCGGGCCCTGGGCTGATGGCTCAGAGCCTGGAGCCTGTTTCAGATTCTGTGTCTCCCTCTCTCTGACCCTCCCCCATTCATGCTGTGTCTCTCTCTGTCTCAAAAATAAATAAACGTTAAAAAAAAAATTAGAATCCAAACTGTAACATTATTTCTGAGGTCTTTAATGTTTAAGGAAGCTGAGTAATCCTGGGGCAGTCTATATCCACTCTATTAAGAAAATCCTCTCCCAACAGATGGATATAGTCAGAACAGCGTTCACAATATAGTCACCTCAGAAAAAGTGATCGTGTAAGCGAGCAATTATGTTACTCTCAATAATCATTGCCGATCTTAGCTGATACAATAAAATAATCACAAGGGGTAAGTTAATTACCTGACTGAAACGGTCAATGATAAATAACAAACTGTCAGTAGTAAAAAAAAATAATGATTACCTTTATAATAAAGACAAAGAAGCCAACGATATTAAGACAATTTTTAAAGTGGGTTAAAAACAAGGCAACTGTTGCTTCGGATTCTGTGTCTCCCTCTCTCTGCTTCTCCCCACTCGTGCTCTCTCTTTCTCTCAAAAATAAATAAATGTAAAAAAAAATTAAAAAAAAAAAACAAAACAAAACAAGGCTACTGTTATTTCCATTCCTTTAACTGTATCTGGTAATGCCGGACAGTAACAACAAGCTGTGTGAAGAAGAAGCTGCAAACCATTTGATGGAGACGTCTGCAAAGCTATCATCAGGGCCCTTTTCCAAATAAAAAACTAGTAATGCTGAGTTTTCCTGTGTTCAACAAAAAACGTCACTGTTTTTATTGTTGCTATTAGGTGCTAATAGGCTCAACTGGAACAAAATTATAATCTAAGCTCAGCTATGAAAACACAGAAAGTAAACACTCAAGTTAAGGCTGATGTCAAGTACAGAAAGAAGGAACTTTGCCCTAACTTTCTGGCAATTTGGGGGGGCTTTGAGTATTTCTTTTTGCACTTAAGAGTCCAGGAATTAGCTCTTACACAGAAATCATATATAAAAACTAAAAGCAGATTTTTTTTTTAATTTTTTTTTTAACGTTTATTTATTTTTGAGACAGAGAGAGACAGAGCATGAACAGGGGAGGGGCAGAGAGAGAGGGAGACACAGAATCTGAAACAGGCTCCAGGCTCTGAACTGTCAGCCCAGGGCCCGACGTGGGGCTCGAACTCACGGACTGTGAGATCATGACCTGAGCCGAAGTTGGACGCTCAACCGACTGAGCCACCCAGGCGCCCCTCTTTTGTGTTTTTAAAATGTTTATTCATTCTTTGAGGGACAGAGAGAGACAGAGCGTGAGTAGGGGTGGGTAGGCCGAGAGAGAAGGAGACACAGAATCCGAAGCAGGTTTCAGGCTCCAAGCTGTCAGCACAGAGCCAGACGCAGGGCTGGAACTCACAAACTATGAGATCTTGACCTGAGCTAAAGTCGGACGCCTAACCGACTGAGCCACCCAGGTGCCCGGAAAGCAGGTTTCTCACTAAATACTATATTTAAGCCTTTCTATTTGATTCCCTCTGCACCTGCATTTTTCTATAGGTGACTCCTTCTCAAATTTTTCCTTTCAGTTTACGTGGTTTCTCACCACCTTATCTACAGCTCTAAATGCTTGCCATCCTCTGGTCATTCTCCAGCACATTCCTTGATTTAGATTCCTTCACAGCAGTAATTACTACAATATATGTCAACATTCTATTTATTTGTCTAATGACTGCATCCCCCACTGGGACCTTTCCTGTCCTGTTTACCACTGGATTCCTAGCACCAGGAAAATGTACTGAATGAAAGCACTTGAAAGTGTGAAGCCCTGTGAAAGCCCAGGCAGTAAGAGATACAATCTTAAGGCTTTTTTTAGAACGTACTTTTAAAACTGAATGAGTCTATTTTAAAATGTAAACTACAATAAAGGAGAAAGGAATTTTTGCATTTTAGGGCTTAGTGATTTTATCTCCTTCACTGAAGCTTTGACTAAGTTCACTAAGTATGTTAACCATGAAAAGTATTTTTTAAAAAAATACTTGAGAGAGAAATAGGGAGGGAGAGGGAGAGAGGGAGGGAAGGAGGGAGAGAGAGAGTGTGAGCGAGCGCATGTGAACGCACTCACAAGCAGGGAAGAGGCAGAGAGAGAGGAAGAGAGAGCATCCCAAGCAGGCTCTGTGACAGCACAGAACCAAACCATAAGTTCGTGACCTTGAGCCAAAATCAAGAGTCAGACGCTTAACTGACTGAGCCACCTAGGAGCCAAGTATTTCAAATAAGTGTAATCAAAGCTGCATAAGGCAAAAAGTATTTAAAATAAGAAATATCAGATACATAGGCCAAAAAAAAAAAAAAAAAGCTTAAAATCAGTGCTGCCAGAGCTGCACAGGTAAGGCAGCATTTTTATTCATTTTTACCACACCCTTCGCACTCTCGCCTTGCCCACTGCCTGGCATCAGCCCTTACCTTCCACGCCCCTGGCTTCTGGTTGGGTGTGGCCAGTGGAAGATGGGAGGGGAGCCACCTTCACAGACCTGTGCACCAGCTTAATTAACCTCCTCTGTGTCTCACAGAACATGACACTTACCTTCATCATTCCATTTACCTGGCTGTATGGTGATTATCAGTTTCTCCCAAAAACTCTCAACAGAGGCTTCAGCCTTGGCCCAGAGTTTTTTTTTAAAAGCTCAATTAGAAAATTCGGGCACTCAGGAGTATACATTTGTCAAAAATGTACCCATAAAATGTATATATTTTATTGTGGCATACAAGTGATACCACAATGAAGTTGCTTTTTAAAAAAAGCCATGATGTATATACTTTAAAAACTGGGGTATTTTCACATATTCCACAATCTCTTGAAAAATGACAAGACTGGTGACCACATGGCTATATCCTCAGAACTGGCATCAATTAGCACAATCTGATTTAGTCAGCTTGCTTTCCCTTCTAACATCAAGTGGGAACTCAGATCCCAGGGGGAGAAGAGTTTAGAAACAGGGCTGAGGGTAAGCAAATGTGATTTCAGGACCATCAGGGGTAGGAAACATCCAAAGACAAACACGGCTTTCCGTTATCATCTACAGTTGATCCCTACATCTATATCTCCAACAGATTCCCTTCTCTGCTCCAGACTCTCTTATCCAACTCTCTATTCAACATCTCCATTTGGATACCACACAAACACATTTAACTCTACATATCCAAAGTGGAGGTCATCATCTCTACCAGCCTTACCCCCAAAACTTGCTCCCTTTTCTACGTACTTTCTCTCACAGAATTCCACACTCTACTCAGCTGCCCCACGCAGTCTTCATTGACTCTTCTCTCTGCTTCATTCCTCCAAAGGCATGCAGACACCATAGGCTAGGCACTCTAACTCCCAAGAGATCTTACACACCGTCTACCTCTCTCCTTCCCCAAAGCCCCTTGCCTAGCTTGGGCCACCAGGCTCTTTCATGGTGCACCAAAACAAAACAGCTTCTGACAGGTGTGGGAAAGTCTCCTGCTTCCCTTCTGTAGCTCCCCATTCATTCTCTGAATTGGACTAATGCTGTGCGGCCCTCATGGAGGTTACAAGGAGCTTGGTGTAAATGCCAGTGTCTTAACACAGAGTTGGGGGTTTCGTCGGATCCAGACCTCACCTGGACTTCTCCAGCTTCTCTCTCAACAATCACTCAGTTGTCCAACTGCTGTACAAATATAACCAGGATGGGAAACTTGATCCAGCCAGATCTCAGTTTAGTGAAGGAAGCCTCTGATTTTGAGTCAAATCACTCATTTAAGGAAAAGTATTTGAAAGTAAGTCAAGGAATTTTCTTAGGATTCACACCCCCTGTAAATGTCAGCATCTTACCTTAGGTTCTTTTAAGTAACAGTGCATGGCCTGAGTAACATCTGCAGCATGGACCGCATTGTGGTAAGGGTTCTGACTGTGGTAATCTTCTTGAATCATAACTGCATCAAAGAAAAAAGATCTCAAATTTAATTGTACGTGGGAGGCCTGTGCAAAGTACAAGAATTGTGATAATTATGAGTTTTCCACTTACAATCTTCATGTGGCTACCAGCTAGTTGTTCAGATTCAGATGGATGACAATCACTCAGAACTCACATGTATGTCCAAAGAATCAATACCACTGTGGCTGCTAACTTGTTTGAAATTATCAGAAGGTATTCATGTCAAAACAATAAATCTTTTGTTTATTTTTCTTTTTTATTTAAGTGTTACTTATTTTTGAGAGAGGGAGAGACAGAGTGCTAGCGGGGGAGGGGCAGAGAGAGAGAGAGAGGGAGACACACAGAATCTGAAACAGGCTCCAGGCTCTGAGCTGTGAGCACAGAGCCTGATGTGGCGCTTGAACTCACGAGCCATCAGATCATGACCTGAGCCAGCAGTCGGATGCTTGACTGACTGAGCCACCCAGGTGCCTCTCTTTTTCTCTTTTAAAATGTGAACCTATCATTGTACCAAACTCCTCTCTTTCAAATGTAATTTAAGAAGAGTTTCTCGGTTTCATTAAAAGCATTGCAATTCATTCAACAAACACTTGCCCCAAGTACTGTTTTAGACTCTGGAAATTTATCAGTAAACAAAAAACTTTATGAAGCTAAAATATTATAGTTATTAGGGCATATGAAGATGATCCCATGGGCGCATCATCAGTGAGGTATTCGTTTCAGAACTGGAATTAGTTTTTCAGTGGTAGGGATGGACCTTCTCTTAATCCTACTGTCTCTACTCCATGTCTGTTAGGCTTTCATGAAAAAGGAGACTAAGATTAGGGGTAGAGTTATCCCTGTTGCCATCAAGCCTGCAGGATGGCCCCAAGGGCATAACACTGTAATCTACTGGTCACTAGTAAAGTGAGCCAATTCCACAGTGGTGAAACATGACTCACTGGTGAGAAGGAAAGAGCATTAGAATTATGTATTTACTTTAACCCATCCTTTCAAATAGCCTTTTAATTACTCTTGTTAATATCTATTTTTATATATGTTTTCTAATTTACACAATTTGTTAGTGGAGTATTGCAGGTATACAAATTAGAAATAAATATGCAGGAAAAGTCTCTCAAAAGTCCTAGGTAATAAATTTATCTTAGTTCAGTATTTAAGAGGAAAGAAAATATTACCTTCTTTTTTAAAAAAAGTAAATAATCCTCATGCTGATTTTCTTCTAACATATTTATTTGGCAAAAAAGTTCAGCTTTTTCCCTAGCAAAACAGTCTTACACAAATATCACCGTGCACATTTAAACATATTAAAAATAATCTTTAAGTTTAACGTAAAGAGATTTCTGGGATCAGAAAAAGAGAACACCTAAGTGCAATGCACCTAATCTTTTAAAGTTTGAGCTTTCATAGTTTGGAAAAAGGACAGAAATTGTGTCATCTTTGTGACAAAGCTGTGGTCAACCTAAGAGATTGACTGCAAAAGTGTCCCACTTCTTCACCATGCCCTCCATTCATGGCTTTGAACCTTCAAAGCTTCCTGGACGAGAGGTGTCATTCACCCCCTATCAGACTTGCTTTGGCCAACAGCATGGGGTGGAAGTGATGGAGAGCCAGACCTGGAGAGCCAGTTTCAGGGGTCTGGGTATGCCAGCTCCCTTGGAGACTGCCCATCACTCTTTGAAGAAGCTTGTCATAAAATATATTTCCTTCTTTTTTTGTTTTTAATATGAATTTATTAAGGGGCCAAACTCCTTTGACTCCTTTGAATTTAATGGGGGACCATGTAAAGCTGAGCCACATGAAGCCCAGTGTCCCAGCTGAGGTCCCAGTCCAGGCCCACAGAGTAGCTTGCCTGTTGTCAACTGCAGGTACATAAATGAACTCAGCTAGACTACAAGCAGTATTCAACAGCCCCACAGACTCAGGAGCTGAGTAAGTGTATGTCATTCCAAGCTACAAAAATTTAGGGTAGTCTGTTTTAGAGCAATAGCTAACTGAAAAAAACTGATGAAAACTTAAAACAGATTCTTGTTCAAATGTTATTTCTGTTAAACGGGTTAAAATCACTTACCTAAAAATCTACGAAGTTTCATCATATCTAAATGGAAGTACTCAATTAATCCATGAAGACTAAATAAATGAAAGGTTAAACTTACTAGACTATTTCCTAAAATGAAAAAAGAAGAGATATTAGTAGGAAATATAGACTAGCATAATTGCATTGTGCTTCCAAATATGGGTTTTGAATATAAAACACAGAGAGTACAAATTCCTACATTTTGTCTATCTAAAACGTACATCCTTAATTTTAGCAGCTGTGAACTTTAATTCTTGTATCTTTTTTCCATTCTAAGGAAAAAAATGGGCTTTGTTTCATTTTTCTACAACCAAATAACTGGAAGATAAGCATTTTCAAATCAATTTTTTGAAAGACACCAAAGTAATTAGAATCAGTAGAAAACCTTGCACCAACTCCACCTAGATATCCCTCTACCACATCACTAACTGTATGAGGATGTCCAATCAAAGTCAACTGTGGTAGCTGCACCTTGTTCACTAGAGGTTGTGTTTGTTCTTCAAGGTACAGAGCTAGGAGGAAGGATCGATGACCTCAAGATCAAAACTTTGAACTCAACCACTTGTCTACCCCACACTTGTAGCAAGAAATCTGAGTAGCTGGAAGGGGCGGGTGGTCACAAAACTAAATAGAATTCTATTCTAACACTAAGTTCACAGTCAACAATTATACAGCAATCTTACTATGTTTTTCTAGTGAAACAGTTCTTTATCTGTTTTTAATGCTTATTTATTTTTGAGAGAGAGAGCGAGAGAGCATGCACGCAAGTGGGGGAAGGGGAAATTGAGGTGGGTAGAGGACCCGAAGCTGGCTCTGCAATGACAGCAGCAAGCCCGATGTGGGGATGGTGACCTGACCCAAAGTCGGATGCCCAACCGAGATACCCAGGTGCCACTCTTTATCTCTTCAAATGCCTATTTTCAAGCTTTCTCTATTCTTCTCAAATTCCCCCCCCCCTTATTCTCAACAGCCTCATACTTCACAGAAAAAATACAAGCCCTCATTTCCTTTTCTTTCCAAAGCCAATCCCTCCACCCCTCCAGAGTGTCTCAGAAACTGTGCCACCTACCAACACCAACCCCCATGCCTCCTCCTTCCCCCTGAATCAAAATATCCCTCCTCAGTCCCTCCTTCTAGTGCTCCAACAAGCATCAGCACTCAGGACATGCTCTAGATTTTATCTTTCAAACAACAAAGAATACTTGACTCTCTTGGCTCCCTCCAGCTGCCACCCTGTCTCTTCCCCTAAGCTAAGTTTTCTGAAAGAGCTGCTACCTGCTGTGAGGACTATCTCACCCTCAACTTCCACCCTTTTGACAACTGGAGTCACTTGAGTATAGACATGGAATCTGGAAATACTAGCATTGTTATAATGGTTAGTCTGTCTTCCAAGATGTAACTCTCCATTTTTTATACCTTCTATTATATTTCTCAAAGTTTTGTGCATTTCCTCTATTAGGACACATGATATAAAACTGTATGTTTTAAAGAGTTAGGAGCTCAAAAATTGCTGCCAGAATTTAGACAATAACATAAAGATGATTCTAAAGAAACCATCTCTCTAAAGAAACTATCATTCTTAAAAAAATCTACAAAAGACTTAACTATTCTCACATTGCATATTTATAGTAATAACATTTATGGAGAATTTTAAAGGACCACTGGGCTAACTTCATTACCCAAAACTGCCTACACAATTGTCAACAGAAGCCCATAGCTAAGGAAAAATATAAATTAATTGAACAATATTTGCATGAGAAACACTGGAAAAGATGCAGGAGACCAAAAGAGATTCTTTTTAAAAAACCTGACATAGCACCTTAAACAAAAAAAACTTTTTCAAATCTTTTATTTTTTTAAGAAATTAAATGTTAAAATGTATTTGAATCCTGATAACACTATACTGATACAAACAGGAGCCCATCTGGTTTAGAACCATTTGTGAAGAACTGAGCTATATTCCTGTAATTATTGCTGTAACAACCCACTTTTCCTTGGATATATACATAGATATTTCACAATGTAAGTTCAAACAAACAACCCAGTTTAAATATAGGCAGAGGATACGAGTAGACATTTTTCCAAAGAAGATATACAGATGGCCAAGAGCCAGATGAAAAGATGCTCAACATCACTAGCCATCAGGGAAATACAAATCAAAACCACAAATGAGATACCACTCTACACCTGTCAGAATGGTTATTATCAAGACAAAAAACAGCAAGTGTTGGTGAGGATGTGGAGAAAAATGCACTATTGGTAGGAATGTAAATTGGTACAGCCACTATGGAAAACAGAATGGAGGCTCCTCGAAAATTTAAAAAGAGAACTAACATATTATCCAGCAATTCGACCTCTATTTACCCAAAGAAAAGAAAACACTAAGTCGAAAAGATATACGCACTCCTCTGCTCAGCGCAGCATTATTTCCAATGGAAGCAACCTAAGGGTCCACAGACAGATGAACGGACAAAGAGGATATGGTATACATATACGATGGAATATTATTCAGCCATAAAAATGAAAGAAATCTTGCCACTTACAACTACATGGATGAGTTTTGAGGTCATTATGCTAAGTGAAATAAGTCAGACAGAGAAAGACAAATGCCATGATCTAACTATTATGTGGAATCTTTAACAAACAAAAAAACCAAGCTCATAGATACAGAGAACAAATTGGTGGTTGTCAGAGGCAAGAGTTGGGGGTGTTGACAGAATGAGTGAAAAGGGTCAAAAGGTACAAATTTCTAGTTATAAAATAAGTCTGGGGAATGTAACGTACAGCATGGTGACTATAATTAATAATACTGTATTACATATTTGAAAGTTGTTGAGAGAATAGATCTTAAAGAGTTCTCACAAAAAAAAATGTAACCATGTATAGTGATGGATGTTAGATTTTTTGTGGTTGTTTTAAATATATACATATATTAAATCCTCACATTGTACACCTAAAGCTAATATAATGTTATATGTCAATTATACCTCAATTTTAAAAAGTGGGTGGGAATTGCTGAAAATGGCAGAGTAGGAGGATTCTGAGCTCAGGTCAAGCAATGGCCACACACCAAAACTGCAAGTACATGTAGAGTAACTCTTACTGAGAACAATCTGGGGACTAGCAGAACAGCTCTTCCACAGCTAAAGATGTAAAGAAAAAGTCACATCAAGAAAGCAGAGATATGATTTGGTCGGGGTCCACACGCCCAGCTTGATAACCCACAAGCAGGAGGGATATCACAGGTATAGAGATCCTCCCTGAGAAGTGAAGGGTTTGAGCCCCACATCAGGTACCCACTGCCCTGGGGATCTGTACCAGGAAGAAAAGCCTCTTTAACATCTGGCTTTGGAAATCAGCATGCCTTATGTCCAGAAGCCTTGAAAAGCAGTGAAGCTTAACTCCAGGAGAGCTGGCCGGCTGTGGGAAGCCAAGATTCCACTCTTAAAAGGCCTGCATATAAACACTTGGCTGAGACCAGAACAGAAGCAATAGTCTAAACAGCACCTAAGCCATAACTGAAGGAGATTCACTGACTAATTTTAGGGCTTGTGCAGTAGGGTCAGGGCTCTGTAGGAACTTTCTCCAGGAAGGAAGCACTGAATGGCACCATTTTTCTTGCCTTCCTTCTGCCTCGCTGGGCTGATGCTGGCGGGCACCAGTTCTGACACTATCCATTTACCTTTCTAGCACTGCTTACCCTGACCAGATGTCAACCTGTGGACCTGTCCAGCCCAACCTTCCCTTCCTGGGGGATACCCTTCCAAAGTGGTTCCCCTCCTGTTGCACTCAGCAGAGAGCCTCAACTGAGACTGGTGCCTGTCCCCCCAAAAGTGGCTACTGTCCCACCACACTGAGTCGCCTCAGCTGGGACTGGAACCCCACAAAAGTGGTACCAGTGTGCCCACATAATTTGTGATCCAGCCACAAAGGAGGGCACATGCAGCCCACACAGGGGAAATCCCTGGAGTGCCTGGGTATAGTTACCAGGGGGTGGGGTGGGGTTTACGCCTCACAGGATGCCTTCTATATAAGGTTACATGTTCAAGACCCAGAGACACAGCTGATCTACCTAATATATACAAACAAAAATAGGCAGGGAAAGGAGGAGACAGAGGAACATGTTGCAAATGAAAGAACAAGACAAAACCTCAAAAAAAAAAAAACCAAACTAAATGAAATGGAAATAAGCGATCTACCTTATGAAGAGTTCAAAGTAATGGTCATAAGGATGCTCTCCAGACTTGAGAAGAGTAGATAAACTCAGTGAGAACTTCAGCAGAGATAAGAAATATAAAAAAGAATGCATCAGAGCTGAAGAATACATTAACTAAAATGGAAAACACTGTAGAGGGAATCAACAGCAGATGAGATGATGCAGAAGCACAGATCAGTGATCTAGGATTTCAGGGGAGTGGAAATCATCCAAACTGAACACCAAAAACAAAAAACAAAAAATTAAAAAAGAATACACATTCTTTGGAGACGCACATGAAACATTGTATTCTCCAGGAGAGATCACATGTTAGGCCACAAAACAAGTCTCAATAAATTTAAAACTGAAATTACATCAAGCATCTTTTCCAACCACAACAGTATGAAACTAGATCAATTACAAGAAAAAAAATACTGGAAAAAAACACAAACACGTGGATGCTAAACAACATGCCAATAAACAACCAAGACGTCAATGGAGAAATGAAAGAGGAATTCAAACAAAAGAATTGAGTCAAATGAAAATTAAAATATAATGTTCCAAAATAGAAGATGCACAGCAAAAATGTTTTTTTTTTAAGTTTATTTATTTATTGAGAGGGAGAGAGAGAGTGTGAGAGAGAGGGAGAGTGAGGGGGGAGAAGAGAGAGAGAGGCAGAGATAGAGAGAGACAGAAACAGAATCTCAAGAAGGCTCCACACTGTCAATGCAGAGCCCAATGCAGGGCTCAAACTCACAAACTGAGAGATCATGACCTGAGCTGATATCAAGAGTTGGATGCTTAAGTGACTGAGCCACCCAGGTGCCCTGCAGAAGCAGTTTATAGTGATAAAGCCTACCAAACCATTAAGAAAAATGTGAAATAAACAATCTAAGCTTACACTTAAGGGAATGAGAAAAAAGAGGAACAAACAGTGCCCAAAGTTAGTAGAAGGAAGGAAATAATAAAGAGTAGAAATAAATGAAATAGGACTTAAAAAATAATAGAAAAGATTAATAAAATTAAGAGCTGATTCTTTGAAAAGATAAAGTTGATAAGCCTGTCTAAAGAGAAAAAGAGGCAGGATTCAAGTAAGTAACATCAGAAATGAAAGAGGAGAAGATACAAAAGACACCATAAAAATACAGCTGGTAAGAGACTACTAAAACAAGTAGATGCCAACAGACTGGACAACCTAGAAGAAATGGATAAATTCCTACATACATAATCTTCTAAGATTGAATCACAAAGAAATAGGAAATTTGAACAGACCAATTACTAGCAATGAAATGAATCAGTAATCAAAAAACTCCCAACTAACAAAAGTCCAAGACCAAATGGCTTCTCACGGGTGGGTTCTACCAAACACTGAGAGAAGAGTAAGTACCTATCCTTCTCAAAGTATTTCAAAAAATTAAAGAGGAAGGATTGTTTCTGTATTCATTCTACAAGGCCAACATTACCCCGACACCAAAAGTAGACAAAGACACTTTGTACAAAAAAAAGAAATTACAGTCCAATATTCTTGATGAACATATTTACAAAAATACTTAACCAAATATGACCAAACCAAATTCTACAATATAGTGAAAGGATCAAACACCATGTTCATGTGGGATTTATTCCAGGAATATAAGGATGGTTCCACATTTGCAAATGCATCAACAGGATATACTACCTTAACAAAATGAAGGATAAAAAGCATATGATCATCTCAATAGATGTAGGAAAACCATTTGACAAAATTCAACATCCATTTATGATAAAAACTCTCAACAAAGTGGGTACAGAGGGAACATATCTCAATATAAAAAAGGCCACATATGACAAACCCACAGGTAACATCATTCTCAATGGTGAAAGGCTGAACGCTTTCCTTCTAAGAACAAAACAAGGATGCCCATTCTTGACACTTTTATTCAACACTGTACTGGAAGTACAAAACACAGCAATAAGAAAAGAAAAAGAAATAAAAGGCATCTAGATTGTGAAGGAATAAGTACACTGTCACTACTTGCAGATGTCATAATCCTATATATAAAGAAAACCCTATAGACTCTACCAAAAAACTATTAGAACTACAAATGAACCCAGCAAAGTTGCAGGATACAAAATTAACATACAGATATGTTGTACTTCTATATACTAGTAATTACCAGAAAGAGAAATTAATAAAATAATCCCATTTATAATTGCATCGAAAAGAAAATACCTAGGAATAAATGTAACAAAGGAGTTGGAAAATCTGTACTCTGAAAACCTATAAGACATTGATGAAAAAAATTGAAGATGCCACAAAGAAATTGAACGATGTACCATGCTCATGAACTGGAATAATATGGTTAAAATGTCCCTACTGTCCAAAGCAATCTACAGATTCAATGCCATCTCCATAAAAATACCAATAGCATTTTTCACAGAATTAGAAAAATAATCCTAACATTTGTACGGAACCACAAAAGATCCCCAATAGTCAAAGCAATCTTGAGAAGGAACACCAGAGCTGAGGTATCATGTTCCCAGATTTCAAACTACATTACAAAGCTACAGTAATCAACGATATGGTGTCAGCACAAAAAAAGACATATAGATCAGTGGAGCATAATGGAGAGCCCAAAATAAATCCATGCTTTAAGGGTCAATTAATCTATGACAAAGGAGGCAAGAATATACAATGGGGAAAAAAACAGTCTCTTCAATAAATGGTGTTGGAAAAGCTGAACTGCTGCATGTAAAAGAATGAAACTTGACTACTTTCCCATACCATGTGCAAAAATACACAAAGTATGGACTCAAGACCTAAATGTGAGAGCTGAAAGCACAAAACAATGGAACATCATTGTAATGGCACATTACTCAGCCATTTGTGATAACATGGATGGACCTAGAGGGCATTATGCTAAGTAAAATAATTCAGATAGAGAAAGACAAACACCATATGATTTTGCTTATATCTGGAATCTAAAAAACAAATGAACAAACAAAACAACAGAAACAGACTTACAGAGAACAAACGTGATTGCCAAGGAGGTGGAGGAATGGGCAGAACAGGTGAAAGGGATTAAGAGGTACAAAATTCCAGTTATAAAATAAATATGTCACAGAGATGTAAAGTACAGCATAGGGAATATAGGCGATAATATTGTAATAACTTTTTATGGTGACGGATGGTAACTATTTCTGTGGTAATCTTTTGTAATGTATATAAATGTCAAATCATTATGTTGTACATCTGAGACTAATATAACATCATATGTCAATTATATCTCAGTAAAAAAGAATGTATATTTATTCTGTATGTTTAGGTTATGATAGCATTCTCCCAAACTTGTTTTGCAAACCTAATGAGACAAATTACCAATTTCTAGGTCTTGAATAAGTTTTAAGAAAGCTGCAATCTAATGGTAAAATATCTTCTGGAATTCGGGCAATCTGCAATACATATAATGTCTTCCACCAAGAACTTTAAAAGAATCAGACAAAAACCAGTCTAACAAAGTGTACTACCCATATCTAATTGGAAAACTGCGTGTAACATTGTTTCTTATTTCTAGTTTTTAAGATACCAACCGACTATTTTAATACCAGTGAATAAGAACACAAGTCAAACATTTCAAAACAAGTAATGCTTACCTGTTCTTCTTGCACAGAAGAACTTACTTTATACAAAAATGGAAACACTTTCTTGGAAAAGAAAATTGTGCTTATAGAAGAGCCTCCTTCATAAACATGTATCCAAAGACAGAACTGCTCAAGGTACATGTAAGGGTCATTGATAGTTCTTAGATGTGATTCCAGATGGCAGCCAGGAGGATGAGGCTGCTGCCATGAGACACACCTGGCAACAAGGGTCCTCACATGCCAGGTAGATCTCGGGGGTGACAAACCCTATCTTGCTATTTTACACATAACCTCTCATTCCTATAAAAGGAATGCCAAATATATCCTACCAGATGATACGTATTTTCCTCCTTGCAGTGGACAAGGTGGGACCCTTTGTCTTGGTGGGAATCACTGAGTTTTACCTCTTCTCTGCGTTCCCCCTACTATGTCATCTGGCGAATTGCCAGAGTAAGAAATACAGAAAGCACGGGATCGGTAAGCAACAAAGGAAAACTATACACTTGGATACCATACATATATATTATCCAGAATTCATTTCTGGCTAAGCACTTTTAAAAGGAAAGCATTTCTGGGGCGCCTGGGTGGCGCAGTCGGTTAAGCGTCCGACTTCAGCCAGGTCACGATCTTGCGGTCCATGAGTTCGAGCCCCGCGTCAGGCTCTGGGCTGATGGCTCGGAGCCTGGAGCCTGTTTCCGATTCTGTGTCTCCCTCTCTCTCTGCCCCTCCCCCGTTCATGCTCTGTCTCTCTCTGTCCCCAAAATAAAATAAAAAACGTTGAAAAAAAATTAAAAAAAAAAAGGAAAGCATTTCTAATAAAATAATGAAAGTTAAAAAATTTTTCTTGCCCATTTGCTCTTCACGTATAGAATTCCTGTAACTTTTGGGTGGCTCTCGTTACATGAATATGTGTATCACCATCTGTAAAATCACAGGTGTGTAGTTACCTGCTAACAACCAACCCTAAGAAGAAACCATTCAGCCATCCTCTTCACAAAAAGTAATGAGGTGATTAACATGAAAGCTATTCTGCCCATCCCACACTTTCAACCTCACTCTACTTTTATCACCAAGACCCCTGACTAGCAGATATGTGCTTTTTAAAAATGGAATTTAGAAAACAAACAGCTATTTCAATGAGTAAAAGTGCCCCAGCAGACTAATAGCAGGTGAGGAGCAATTACAGTTTATAGAAGGCTAAACCTGGAAGGTGTGAAGGGGGGCATGGTTTGATCTACATTTATCTTGGGATAATAACTGAAGTAATATTCATATTAAGTTAGAAAAAAGGAATTTCCCAGATTTAGAAGAAGATGAGTCACTTGATATTTTGCCATCTACATGTTTTAAAAAGGGAAGGCTGAAGGGAAAGACAACTGTGCAAATAATACTAGAGCATTTTCTGTGTGGACATGCCAAGTGGGGCCAGAGAAAGGCAGAAAACAGTCACCCAAGGGCAAAGGAGAGGTAGAAGAGAAAGAGAAAAGGAAAAAAAAAAACCCAAAATGGCAGGGAAGCAGGAGGGGGACTGTGCTGATAAAACAGAATTCATTGTTTTTCAATTTTGCTGAGGATCAGTCCGATTTATTTTCTGTCAACAGTGTACAGACAAATAGAAGGTGATCTCAAAGCTATTTTCTTTACATGGACTTTACATGGTCACACAGCTTACAGAGAATAATGTAGTGATACTAAAAAGCTAGACCCACATTGATTCTCAAGATGACTAGAGTTGTATCTGCTTGCCCATTTCCCATATTTAGCTTCCTTATGAAAGGAGCTTCATTCCAAAGAAAAAAAGAAAACAAAAAAGCAATTTCAAAGTACATAGCAGTGAACTACATATTTAATTCACTCTAAAAAAAAATTTTTTTTTTTTAATTTGAGAGACAGAGACACAGAGACAGAAAATGTGTGAATGCAGAAGCAGGGGAGGGGGAGGCAGAGGGAGAGAGAGAATCTCAAGCAAGTTCCATGTTCAGAGTGGAGCCCGGTGCAGGGCTCGATCCCACAACCCTGGGATCACAACCTGAGCGGAAATCAAGAGTTGGATGTTCAATTGACTGAGCCACCCAGGTGGCCCACTTCATTCTAAACATTCAGAAGTGGCTTCCTCTCAGTGTACTTTCCAATCTGCTTTACTTTTATTAAGGTTTATTTATTTATTTTGAGAGAGAGAGAGAGAGAGAGAGAGTGTGTGTGTGTGTGTGTGTGTGTGTGCAGGAGGGGAAGAGAGAGGGAGAGAGAATCCCAAGCAGGCTCCACGGTCAGCACAGAGCCCACTGTGGGGCTCAATCTCATGAATCATGAGATCATGACCTGAGCCGAAATTGAGTGAGATGCTTAACCAACTGAGCTACCCAGGAGCCCCCTGTTTCACTTATTAAAAGGATATTTAGACAAGCAAAAAGATATTTAGACCAGTACAGTCTAGTTGAATAACCTGTACCATTTTTTTATGCCAAAAATTTTACCCTAAATAAAAATGATTCTCAAAAGAAATCCTTATCCTGTTCCAAAGAGAATAAGGAAACATGACCCTTGCCCCTAAAACCAAACAAAACACAGGAGGGGGTAAACAGATTAGAATCACCTGGTGTTTTCAAACCATTCATATTCTGTAGATTCTGATAAGACTCCTAAAGAAGCTACAAGCTCATCTCCACCCAACCATGAAGACGCCATGTCATAGGGAACCAATGTTGATCATATGCCATATCTCTCAAGTGTACAGAGAAAGAAAAGCCTGAGAACCATAAAGTTAAAAGAAAGGATATCTTTAAAATGTCATTAATCTACCACATATCTGTGGCTATCAAAGCTGAAATACAGTATCAGAAGATGTCATTGTAAATGACCACAACCCAAAAGAAACCAAAACAGAAAAACAAAATAATGAGGTAACAATTTCACTTTGGGTTATCTATAATAGTAGCATTAATTAGGGATGGATGGCCAAGTGATGATGATGATGATGACTTTTGATTACTGCTAACCAAGAGTAATGAAAAAACAAAATTATGAGAGTGATTCTTTGAGCTTATAGATCAGTCACTAAAGAAGGGACAAAATGATGTTCTGTTGGCAGCAGAGGGCTCATAACCTAAGTAAATGAAAGCAATAACCCCCCGAGTGACTGTACCATCAATGCAGCAATCTAGAGTACACATTAATTTGAGTAAGTCAAACTCTTCACTTACCATTTGTTAGTCTATCAAATAGAAAGATATCAAAATTCCAATTTCCAACTTTTTCCAGCATACACTGAAATGAAAACCAAACATTCCTACTGTAATTTAAGTTCAATAACAGTCTGTCTTTTACAGATAGTCCATAGTGAAGCTAGTGAAAATGGAAAGTGATTTACTTTAAGAAATGCAAAGTATCATTCTCCTTTTAATCATGACCTTTCCAACTGGCTCCAAAAAAGTGTCCAAAGGGTAATCTCCATTTGGAAAACCAAATAGTTTGTATTCCAACTAATGAATGTACAAGTAAGGTTATTGTTTCTTTCAATTCATTCCTATACTCCCATGAACTTTTCAAGAATTCTAACATAGTTTAACACCATGAACCATATATGGTTCATACATGGCATGGTCTAGAAATTAGATTTTAAAAATAAGTTATAATAGTTGAGTACTTACTATATTCCAGGTACGGTTAAAAGTGTTTTGCTTACTCTTACTATTCATACCAAGACTATGAAGTAGGAGTTGTCTTTAACCCTCCTTTATATATGGGGAAACAGGCTAAAAGTAACTAACTTGCTCAGCGAGAAAGTAATAGAGCTGGGATATTAGTTAACTCAGGTAGTCTGATTCTGGAACTTAGGCACTTGAATCTATACTACACTATGCTTAAGTTATTTGTCATTCCTTTTCTTAAAAAAAAAAAAACACTCCCAACTTACAGGTATTTATTTATATTCTTTAAATATCATTATACAATAATTAATAGCCTCTATTACATTTAAGTTGATGTGTATTTCAGTTGAGCAAATAAATCTCACAACAACCAAACCAAATTCATATTTTTACACTATATATTTGTAACCTGAAATTTTTGTGGAAAGTTCACTGTTGTACACATCTATCAATAAATTGACATAAGAAATACTCTTACTAATAGTGATTATTTGATGGTACTAACAACCACTCATACACAGATCAATATTCTCATTTTGTTTATTTTTAATTTTTTTTAATGTTTATTTTTGAGAGAGAGCATGTGTGTAAGCGGGAGAGGGGCAGAGAGAGAGAGGGACACAGAATCTGAAGCAGGATCCAGGCTCTGAGCTGTCAGCACTGAGCCCGACGGGAGGCTCAAACCCAGGAACTATGAGATCATGATCTGAGCCAAAGTCAGACGTTTAACCGACTGAGCTACCCAGGTGCCCCAATATTTTCATGTTAAAAAGCAGAACCTGTAAACTTTTTACAATTTAAAGAAAGCATGAACACTTTTCTATAGATTTCTTTCACAAACAGGGAAACAATTTTTTTGCACTTTCATGTAATTGTAAAGAAGGTACCTTAGCCCTATGTACACACACTTACAAAATCTGGCCTGTAAATA
This sequence comes from Acinonyx jubatus, assembly GCF_027475565.1. NCBI lineage: Eukaryota > Metazoa > Chordata > Mammalia > Carnivora > Felidae > Acinonyx > Acinonyx jubatus. The sequence goes on along the minus strand of NC_069394.1, from coordinate 66,283,312 downwards.
TTAGGTAAAAAATAATTTAAAAAATGTCAGAAACATAAGATCATTAAAAACTCTCATTTGGTCAAAAACAAGCTCATCTGAGCTCCACCTTCATTAAGACATTTCTTTTAAACTATATACATAATGCTCACAATCACTGGGTTTAATTAGAAAATGTATAAACCCTCAAAATAGCTCAGTGATGCAAGAGACTATAAAAAATCATTTGACTGTAAGTCATGAGACCTAACATCCTATGCTGGGTTTACCTCTAAACAGTGGGTGAGCTCAAACAGTCCCTGATGCTCTTTAGGTCATAGATTCTTTATGTATAGCATATAGACATTAGATCAGAATAGCCATAATATTCTTCCCAAAGTTAAAATTCAGTGTGATCTTATAATGTTTACTGATCTACTTGTTACTTACTGTTACAATAAACAAAAACATTTTCATTCTTTTAGTTACTTCAGTGATTTCCCTTGCTCTGTAACACCTAATTATAAAATGAACACCTGCTCTAAAGGAAAAACTGAATAATGGGCTTAACTAATTTTTGCATACAAAAAAAGGTTCTAATAAGTCAATCCCATATGGGAAAAAAAGGGTTTCATGAAACTTATCAAAAATTAATGTTTTCTTGAAAAAGTTATACACACCTTGGCTTGTCCATTATAATCATCATCTAAAATGTTTAGAGAATTTGAAACAGTAGTACCGCGAAAAAAGCGAGAAGATCTAAGATACCGCTGGAAACTTAGTAACCTCCTGATATTTCTTGCAGACACAGAAACTTCAATTTCAGATTGAGCTGAAATAAAAGAAGTAAAAGGTGAGTATAGCAAGTCGAAACTGTGCACACACAATCTTTGTTATACTCCTTTCTAGTTACATACAAACCCTTTTTAAAAAAACGAATCATTATACCACATTTCTAGGAGAGAAAGAAGTACTTCATTTGTATTTTCAACTAAAGAACTAAAAATGAAGGGGTAAATGGTCAATTTTGACAGGATTTGGAAAGCTAATGAGGAATGTGGCTGGATTAATAGTCAGGTTTTTTGTTTTGTTTTTAACTCTGAAGAATTATCACCTCTCATTCTATTGCTTGAATATACTCGATAGACATTATGGAGAAGAAAGACAAAAATCTAGTTTCAAACTACCCTTCATACTGAGAATCCAGGTCCCCAGTTACATATGAGAATTTAACACTTACACAACTACAACGTCTCAAATCCTAAGGAGATATCATTTCAAATATTAAGATAATTTTATTTAGAGGAAAAGGAGAAGGACTGGAAAATTAAGTAACATATTCTATTAAGAATTCTAAAGAATAGGGACAAAAATCCTGTAAGATGAAAAATTCTAAGGAAGAGCAAGTTTAACACAACCATTTTTTCCTCTAGTGTTAGAACAAACCAGTTTCCTTAAGTACCAGACGAAGTAACAGACTTGGGTTAAAAGCCATCTTCTAGGGAACACATGTTATCTTTAAACTCTAGAATCAAACTAAATTCAGTGAAATGCTTTATAATATATAAAACACATGAAAAAGGAGACTAAGGATCAACAATTATCATCTCTCATCTTCTGTTAACTTAAACCCACCAGGAAGAATGGCAGGTGATCAAACATACTCTCCCTTATGCATCCAGTCACTAACTCCTCTATTAACCTGTATTACCCTGTGTTTTCATATCTATAGAATAATGGCAATTAATATGCAGTTCAAAGGGTGCTGGATTGAGTGAGATAAGGTATCCATGAGCTGGATATATTAAGTAACTGGTTGCAATGTAGATGATGATAAAACTGATGTGATGCCACTGCTTGGAGGTATGCTTCCAGGTAGTTATCCTAAATTCCCAATCCATTCATGTTGCTTTATTATTATTTTTTTTAATTTTTGAGGGAGAGCACGAGCAGGGGAGGGGCAGAGAGACAGGGAGACACAGAATCCAGAGCAGACTCCAGGCTCCAAGCTGTCAGCACAGAGCCTGACATAGGGCCCGAACTCACTGATGGTGAGATCATGACCTGCGCCAAAGTCGGACGCCCAACTGACTGAGCCACCCAGGCGCCCCTCATGTTGCTTTAAATAAAAGTACTCATTGGCTCCACATCATCTTAAAATGAATTCATGTCCTTAGTCTAAAGAAAAGGCTTCATGTTACAGGTTCTGGCTCGTTCCAGATGTGACTCAGATGTCATTTTCCCTGGAGGCACATCTGAACGACTGCACGCACACTCCCCATGTAGAAGTGGGAGGTGCCTCCTCTGGGTTCTCAAAGCTCCCTGTGCAGACCTCTATCAGACTACTTCTGATATTGGATTATAACCACTTATTTACCTGTCTCCTTTGACAAATGGTGACCTCCAATGTAGCCAAGAACTACTTTTTTTTTTTCATCTCTTTATTCCAAATGCTAATAATAGCACCAGCTAGGTATATGTAAAATATAATGAATAAATGCATCCTCGTTTTGAAATAGCTGATGAGTTTTCAGGCTCCCATATACTCACATAAGCCAGAAATAAAGTAATATACACTGTTATGTACATTTTTCATAATGTACTCATTTTTCATTCCAGTGAATCTAAAATAGAAAGTTTTTAGAGCAACTGTGGAGTTAAATTTCTGATCTTTATCAATGTAACTTACATTAAAAGGAGTACAACAAAAATGGTAAAACTACTAATCAAGTGATTATGTCTGAACTAGAATTTGCATGTTTGAGGACATGAGGGTAGACTAAGTGTTCTGTGAAAACAATGTTCCAAAGTGCTTTGCAAAAAGTACCTCATTTAGTCCGCAACAATGTCAAAAGATAAATATTATCATTCATTTCTACACATGAGAACACTGAGTCTACAAGAGATTAAGTAACCTGTCCAAGTTCACACAGCCAACATAGGACAAGTGGATTTTAAAACACAAAACTGTCTGTTTACAAAGCCTGTGTCCACACTATTACTCATAGGTTTTTATTATATCTCTATTGTTTAATTATTAAGTGTAAGATTCTGTATGACATTATTCAAAATTGTCTTTACGTAGACGAACGCATGCAGAAAAAGAAACACAGAGGGGAAAAAAGCTAAGGTACACGAATTTAAGTCTAATATGATCCTTTTAGTCCTATTCTTAGAAAAGAGTGAATCGGGAAGGGACAGAGTTGAATGGTAGGAACATATGAGGAACAGGTGAGACTAATTAGCGTATACTAGCACCACCATCTCTGTTTTGATAAGGCACCTTACAGTTTTACAAAAGCGCATTCACATAAGCTATCCCATTTAGTGATCACAACAATCCTGTGAAGATGACAAGACTATCGCCCCCATTTTACACACACAACTTTAGAAACCAAAGTAGAAATGCAATACAATTAATGCATTAGAACCAAAGCATTTAGAAAACTTCTAGAAAATGTTGCAGAATGTCTTCTATTCATTATGGAAAAGAGTTCAAAGTCATGAGCATGATTTCATGAGCATTCCCTTCAAGTGATCTTAAATCACAAAAGGTAACAGTTTTGTCACTGGCAATTATACTGAATCACTATGTGCATATATGTGTGTGCATACATGTATACACTAATAATAGTAGCATCACTGCTTTCCAATTATATACCCAAACTCATGCACCCTGGAAATAAGTGTGAGAATCTCTTTGGGAGCATAACTGCACAAGGACCAAAAAACAAATTAGCCTCACTTGAAGGGAAAACCCCAATAACTCAGTCCACCATGCTAAATCCTCATATCAACAAGGCAGGATTCACATTATCAATGGTTAAGACATCTGGCAGTCTGGCAGCACCCTCCTTGCCCCTGCCTTACTCCTATTTTCTGAGTAATTTTTGACAAGTCACAACCTCTTAATGTCTCACCTTCCTTAAATGAAAAAAACAAAAACTAAATGTAATTCGTATCTTCCTATTTCATAGAGTTCTAAAGTTGGTACATGTTATCAAGAGTTCTGTTTTGACCATATTAAGTTGAGAATGAATATTAGACACTAACTCAAGGGGAAATGCTCACTCATAGGAGCCCAATGCATCCAGCAAGACCAATCCCATAAATAACCTACACAAAGGATAAGAAACAGAGTTTCATTTAATGACAGAACCAGCCTTAATAAGTACTGATTATTTTGCAGACAACCTAAGAAAGGACAGAGAACCTGTCCAGATGAAATAGCAAATCAATCACAGAACAGTGTTTTCTGCACCTAGAAGGCCTGGGGAAGATTACTTAAGAAGATTACATTCTGGAAAGAATGAAAATCCCATGACACCTTGTAGAGATAGCAGCTAAAACTACCTCAGAGCTTTGCTTAAGACAATACGGGACCAGAATTTGGGGGAAGGAGGAAGAGAATATTTGTATTTCCATTAGTCTAATTAGTAATATGTAATGCATTTGCACTACAAAAATGAAAAGGAAGGGCGCCTGGGTGGCTCAGTTGGTGAAGCATCCAACTCTTGATTTTGGCTCGGGTCATGATTTCGTGTTCTTGAGTCTGAGCCCCAAATCAGGCTCCACGCTGACAGTGTGGAGCCTGCTTGGGATTCTCTCTCCCTCCCCGCCTCTCTCTCTCTCTGCCCCTGACCCACTCATGCATGTGCATGCTCTCTCTCAAAATAAATAAATAAACATTAAAAAAAAAAAGAACAAACCCGAACCTAACCCCTACCCAGTCATCCATCCAACCACCTCCCAAGCCTTCCCCCAAGATAATTTTTTTCTTAAAGATTCTTGTGTATCTTTCCTGAGTTTTTTGATCAAATGTATGAAATCCTTATATACTATTTTTCTACTCCTTTTACATAAATGGTACCATATATTCCATTATATGTTCTGCATCTTGCTTTTTATCTTGGCGCTCCTTCCCTATTGGTACATAGAGACCTTCCTCATTTTTTTATGAGGCTATCAAGTATTTCATGATATAGATGAACCATAATCTGTTTAACCAGTACTGCCCTGAAGAGCGTTGCTACAACTTTACAATTTACAAAAAATACCTTCATTTTGTAAAATATGCTTATATTTCCACTTCCTGATTTGTCAGCTTAAGACATCATCCTTTAATATTTTGTTATTACACGCAAGGAAATGACTCTATATCCTACTTTCCCTTTCCCAATGTTTGTTAGTTGACGGAGTATATACTTTTTCTTTCATGATAATAATGTATCTCACAAACAATATATCTTTGAATGGTAGTCTTTGTATTTGACAGCTTGACTAAATATAAATTCTTGTCTTTCATTTTCCTTCCTGGAGTGTATTTCAAAGTACTGATTCATTATCTTCTGGCATTGAGGTTTGCAAAGTCTGAGGCAAACCCTTTCCTTCCCCCCTTTAGTGACTTGGTCTTTTGCCATGGCCACCCACAGAAACTCTCTTGATTTTTAAGTCCAATGACTTTGCTAAGATATACCCCACTGTGAACCATTCTGGATCATTTTCCCCTGATACATGGTGTGCTCCTTCAATATGTCATTTTAACTCTTCTGTTACTTATGAAGAGTTTTCTCGAATGGTATCGCTAAATATTTATTGTGTTCCACTATTTTAGCTTTATTATTCAGAGACTAAACTGTTACGTTGAAACGACTTTACCTATCATCTGTACCTCACTTCCTCTCCAATTCGTTTTAATCATTTATTTGTTTTGTTTGCTTTCTTATTTTTCCCAACCCTGCTTAGCTTCTGAGATCAGCCAAGATTGGGTGCACTCAGGGTGGTGTGACTGCAGATTGCTTTTCTCATTTCTATCCCCTATGCTCATTATCTTGGTTACTGCATATTCTACACCTTTGGTCCTACCAAATGCCTTCATTTCTGTGATATATTTGGACTTTTGCTTCTATTGTTTTTTTCCTAAATATTTATTTATTTTGAGAGAGAGAGCGAGCGAGCAAGCAAGCAGGGGAGGGGCAGAGAGACAGGGAGAGAGAAAATCCCAAGCAGGCTCTGTGCTGTCAGCACAGAGTCCCATGCATGGTTCAATCTCATGAACTGTGAGATCATGATTTGAGCCAAAGAGTCAGATGTTTAACTGACTGAGCCACCCAGGTACCCCTTGTTTCTACTCTTTCTTGATTCTGAATGTACATGTTTCAACCACTTTTTTTTTTTATCTTGCCTTATTATCTATTCCCTGAGTTCAATTTGTTCTTTATGGCTATTGCTTCATTTAATCAAAAAAAATTTTAATGGTTATTTATTAACAGAGACAGAGTGCAAGCGGGGCAGGGGCAGAGAGAGGGAGGCAGAATCCGAAGCAGGCTCCAGGCTCTGAGCTGTCAGCACAAAGCCTGGTGTGGGGCTCGAACTCATGAGCTGTGAGATCATGACCTGAGCTGAAGTCAATGCTTATCTGACTGAGCCACCTAGGTGCCCCACTTCATTTAATTTTTTAAGTGAGTGGTACAAAATTCAGTCACACTTTCTTACACCATAAAAATAAACTCACAATGGATGAAAGACCTAAATGTGAGACAGGAAGCCATCAAAATTCTACAGGACAAAACAGACTACAACCTCTTTGACCTCGGCTACAGCAATTTCTTACTTGACATGTCTCCAAAGGCAAGGGAAATAAAAGCAAAAAAATTAACTATTGGGACCTCATCAAGATAAAAAGCTTCTGCACTGCAAAGGAAACAATCAACAAGACTAAAAAGTAACCAACAGAATGGGAGAAGATATTTGCAAATGACACATTGGATAAAGGGCTGGTATCAAAAATCTGTAAAGAACTGAACAAAGTCAACACCCAAGAAAACAAATAATCCAGTGAAGAAAAGGGCAGAAGACATGAACAGACACTTTCCAAAGAAGATGTCCAGATGGCACACAGACACATGAAAAGATGCTCAATGACACTCATCATCAGGGAAATACAAATCAAAACCACACTGAGATATACCATCTCACACCAGTCAGAATGGCTAAAATTAACAACTCAGGAAACAACAAATGCTGGCGAGGATGTGGAAAAATGGGAACCCTCTTGCACTGCTGGTGGGAATGCAAACTTGTGCAGCCACTCTGGAAAACAGCACAGAAGTTCCTCAAAAAATTAAAAATAGAACTACCCTATGACCCAGCAATAGCACTGCTAGGAATTTACCCAAGGGATACAGGAATGCTGATACATAGGGGCACTTGTACCCCAATGTTTATAGCAGCACTTTCAACAATAGCCAAATTATGGAAAGAACTTAAATGTCCATCACCTGATGAATGAATTAAGAAAATGTGGTGTATAGGGGCGCCTTGGTGGCTCAGTTGGTTAAGTGGCCAACTGTGGCTCAGGTCATGATCTCAGTTCCTGGATTCGAGTCCTGCATCAGGCTCAGTGCTGACAGCTCAAGAGCCTGGAGCCTGCTTCAGATTCTGTGTCTCCCACTCTCTCGGTCTTTCAAAACTGAATAAAAATTAAAAAATTATTAATTAAAAAAAAGAAAATGTGGTATGTGACACAGACACACACACACACACACACACACACACACACACACACACACACACACTGGAATACTACTCAGTGATGAAAAAGAATGAAATCTTGCCATTTACAACAACATGGATGGAACTGGAGGATATTATGCTAAGCGAAATAAGTCTAGTCAGAGACAGACAGATATCACATGATTTCACTCATATGTGGAATTTGAGACACTTAACAGATGAACATGGGGGAAGGGTAGGAAAAACAAGATAAAAACAGAGAGGGAGGCAAACCAGAAGAGACTCTTAAATACAGAGAACTGAGGGTTGATGGGGGTGGGGAGGTGGGGAAAATGGGTGAAGGGCATTGAGAAGGGCACTTGTTGGGAGGAGCACTGGGTGTTATATGTAAGTGATGAATCACCAGATTCCACTCCTGAAGCCAAGACTACACTGTATGTTAGCTAACATGAGAATTAAAAAAAAAAATCGGTCACAATTTTCATCAATTTGAAGTAACATTTTTCTGTGAGGTGCTCATTATTCCAAAGTATGAAATTATCATAATTACTTGCTCTTTTTGCTTCTGGGCTGTTTCTTTTATTTTTCTTACAATTCTGTAATAAACATTCTTATAACTATACCTTTCCACATATCCTAGTTGATTCCCTTGGAATACACCCTCAGAAGTAGAACAAACACATTGGAGCACATTTCAATGGCTTCTAAAACACACTGCCAGGGGCGCCTGGGTGGTGCAGTCGGTTGAGCGTCCGACTTCAGCCAGGTCACGATCTCGTGGCCCGTGAGTTCGAGCCCCGCGTCGGGCTCTGGGCTGATGGCTCAGAGCCTGGAGCCTGTTTCCGATTCTGTGTCTCCCTCTCTCTCTGCCCCTCCCCCGTTCATGCTCTGTCTCTCTCTGTCCCAAAAAAAATAAATAAACGTTGAAAAAAAAAATTAAAAAAAAAATAAATAAAACACACTGCCAAACTGGAGAATAAGTTTTCTAAAAGAAAATTAGAGGGGCGCCTGGGTGGCTCAGTCAGTTAAGCATCCTACTGCAGTGCAGGTCATGATCTGGCGGTTTGTGGGTCTGAGTCCCACGTCGGACTCTGTGCTGACAGCTCAGAGCCTGGAGCCTGCTTCAGATTCTGTGTCTCCCCCTCTCTCTGCCCCTCACCCGCTCGTGCTGTCTCTCTCTCTCTCTCTCAAAAATAAGTAAACATTAAAAGAAAGTGAGAGAGCCTTCCAAAACTGTCCTAGAATAGCTTCCAAAATATGATCTAAGGGATCAGTAACTATAAATCAAGGATAAAGCATGATGAGATCATTTTAAGATGGAAATTTTAGTTTCCTCAGGTTTGCTTCCCTCCCACTCTTCCCCCTTCTACACACATACATACACAGATTCCCTATAACGATTAGAAGGAAAAGTCTTATATTGAAACAAGGAAAGACCACTACAGAGAAAAAAAGAGTATCAAGTTGAATAAGTAGATATCATTTAGGAATATATAAAAAAGAATACATGGGGAACTGGAAACAGGAATGAGTGACTGAGAATTTGACTAGTACCCTCATTCAGACTGTTACTGAAAAGCTCACCCTCTAAGCATATTATGTAAAATCTGACCCTACTACCAATACTGTCATGGCCTCTCTCTGTAACATAAGGTGTGCCATTATTTATTTCAAAGAATAATACACAGTAGATTAAAATTGTCTTTATTAAAGCCCAGCTTCCACCAGGCCACGACTATTTATTGTAAGTCCCAGGGTTGTTCTAGTTTACATGGTTACCTACATTCCAAACCAGCTTAGAAAGCCAACAGGGCTCAGCGAATTAATCAAGTTACTATTAAAGAGCCGTTAGCTCTGTTGGTTCTCTTCTAAAATATAACATTACCTCACTATGTGACCATGAACAAACTAATCAACTTCCAAAAAATTAAATGAGTGTTGTTACTTGATGATCATGGGAATTACTTCCAGCCATCCATTCTCAGATTCTCTGAGCCAAAAAAATGAAATATGGGATAGCAGGCAAATTTAGAAACAATGTTTTCCCCTAATATTAGAAAGGAGAAAGGAGATACAGGCAATAGGTTAAGGAAACAAAAGGGCCGGAGAATCACACATGTTCAGCAGTATTACTCCTGACAGTCCCAGACTCACTTCTCTATCATTCAAGTAGCATAGCAAAAGATGTCACTGACAGTTGTTATACAAAAGAGGTTTTTAACAGGAAAGGCTTTGGATCTTGAGACTTGACGGCTACTTGCTTTAATGGTCCACAAGAGGGAGCCTTGTAGTCACTATATCTGCCACCTTAAAATCCTAAAAATCAGTTAGATGCATATAATCATGAATTACCCTTGGAGACTATTTAAACAATGTTTTGTTTTTTTTTTATTTAAAATTTTTTTTCAACGTTTTTTATTTATTTTTGGGACAGAGAGAAACAGAGCATGAACGGGGGAGGGGCAGAAAGAGAGGGAGACACAGCATCGGAAACAGGCTCCAGGCTCCGAGCCATCAGCCCACAGCCTGACGCGGGGCTCGAACTCACGGACCGCGAGATCGTGACCTGGCTGAAGTCGGACGCTTAACCAACTGCGCCACCCAGGCGCCCCTAAACAATGTTTTTTAAATTCAGTTTTAACTGTAGTCTAGGGCAATGTCATGTGGAATGGTAATGGAATAAAAAAACCTGAAGACATTCTATATTCTAACCTCTCCTTTAATTTTCCTAAACACACACACACACACACACACACACACACACACACACACACACACCAGAAGCCATATCTGAAAGGTTATTGTTAAAATACTGAATAATTACTTATCTATGTCTATGGGACAAATTTTCTTGTAAGAACATCTACACTTGGCATGTGTGGATAAATGAGGAAGAAAATAGCTAGGTGCATAAAGCAATGGCCTTTAGTAGAGCAGTACATGCTGATATGCAGAGGCAGTACAGCAGAGTAGATAAATACATGAGCTTTGGAGTTACACACCTGAGTCTAAATCCCAGTTCTGCCACTTCTACTAGTTTCGTGACATTAGGAAAGTTATTTAAGGTCTTTACCATTTCCTCACTGTAAAAGAGTCATCATAGGACTGTTGTAAAAATTAAATAATACATGCAATATGTCTTTTTTGGGAAAGAATAAACAATTAACACTTAATAGCTATAGTTATCATAGGTATCAAATTTGTTTTTAGTTAAGGTATAATTGACCTATAACACTGTATTAGCTTCAAGTTCAAATATTTTTAATTTTTTTAGTGTCTATTTATTGAGAGACAGAGAGAGACAGAGCATGAGCATGGGAGGGGCAGAGAGAGGAGACACAGAATCCGAAGCAGGCTCCAGGCTCTACGTTGTCAGCACAGAGCCCGACACGGGGCTTGAACTCACAAACCATGAGATCATGACCTGAGCTGAAGTTGGACGTTTAACTGACTGAGCCACCCAGGCGTCCCTCAAGTTCAAATATTTTTAAACACATGACCTCACACTACTTATTTTAACAAAACCAAATTTATTCTTCATGATAGCATACTTCATCCTGAAGACCACAGCATACTTTTATGTACTATAGAAATAAATGCACATATTTAAAAGATTTCAAAATATGCATATTTTGCATGTAAAATGTTATTATTTTAAAATGAATATATAAACAGTCCAAGCTTTAATGCAAATCAAAGAAATAAACGAGCTACTCATAATCTAAAACCAGATCAATGTTAATATGAGAATAAGCTGTACAATCAATATTCTTTCCCTTAAGCAATTCTTATAAGCTTAGTTTATGGAATTCAATGTTCACTTTGACAGGATAAAATAATTGGTATAAAACTCTTTTAAAAGATTATAAGATTATTGTTATTATTGTTATGGATTAGGGATTTCCCCCCTTCAGAGACGGGATATATGATATGTTGGATCCCTCTTATGTTCAAACTCAGGACTTGAAGATAGCTCCTTATTCATTACATTTTTAATTACCTTATTAGTGAACTGAGAAAGACAGACCAAAAAAAAAAAAAAAAAAAAAAAAAAAGGAAAGAACAAAGACTTAAGTGTAACAGGTAAAATAAAGCCTAAAGTTGAATCTCCTATTCCCCCAGTTCTCCTAGGTACAATTAGACCATTAAAATGTATTAATGTCCATTCCACATCAGCTCCCTAATTTATGCTTTGAAGTTAGAGAAGATATCTAGGGGACAGAATGTTCTATCAACTTGGGACAAAGAAACAAAAATCAGTGGTTTTTAAATGTAGGCATGTGGTACAGGGGATTGGAAGTAGGAACATTCATGATGAAAAAGACAGAGAAAAAAGACATAAGATTCTTGTTTTTTGTGATATCTCTGTGAACTATCATAGACATGTTTGTTTACGTTACATATTACAGATGTGATTTCAAGACAGATGAATGATTGGGAACAAACTAAAATTTAACAGAAACCTCAGCAAAAGATGACCTCAGTCTACACCACCACAGCTGTAAGTAGAGGCTGGCTTGCCTTCATTTGGAATGAGACTAAATTACAAGTGATGAATAGCTGTGTTAGCAGATCAAACAAATAATGGCTGAAGAAAATATGCTTGTAAATAGTAAAGTACTGGCCAGGTGGTACAATAGGAAAGATAATGAGAAAAATTCTGTAACAAAGACAAAGTCATGGCTGAGGGAAACTCTAAGCAACAACTTTTACACTTAAAGGGAAGAAGCAGAAAAAGCTACCAAATATAACAGGATCTACCTTTGTATGGGAGTTATTACACATTAAAGACTGAGATCATCTAAGACAATAAAATTAGTGAGACCCAAGCTTTTAAACTCAAAACACATACAAACAGATGTTCTTTCTGATCATATAACTCAGTATAAAACAGGTACTGAGGTCTAACACAGCCCTGTTAGGAAGACAGGAAACAATCCCAAATCAAACACACATGAGGATCTCAGAAAAAGTTTAAGGAGTTTTATATCTTTTCATAGAAAGTCATTACAATAAAGACAACATGAGACATATGTTCAACAGAAAGTCAGCAACCAGCCTGAATCTGGTTAATCGTTCATATCATACTTAGAGAGCTATAAGTAGGACCCTATAAAATCTAACTGGTAGAAGATCCAGTTTTAGTCAATTTGATGCAACAAAATTGTATTCACCCTCTACTATTAGCCAGAAGCTGCCAGAGGCCAAGAACAAAAAAACGAATTATGACTAAAAGCCTACAAATTTAAAAGCTTTTAGACTACAATATAAATATCCTGACAAGTTCCCTTGCTGCCCTATTATGGGGTGGAGTAAAGTGCTAAAATGAATAAAAAGCTCAAGATAATGGGTAAAACACATTTACATGGACTGAAACATGACCATGTGCCAGGAGTAAAAGAAAATGGAGAAAACTGCATTTGCGTAGACATGAAAAAAAAAAGCTGTAAGAAAAACCCAACAGCCATATTCCTTGTATTACTTCTTGTCTGATATTGGCAGAGAGACCGTGCCTTCCAGTCTGGATGACGTCAGTAAGCTTTGGTGAATTCCATGAAAAGAAGTAACTGTCAAGCTGGCAGCTTCTGTTACGAGTTGATAATCATCCCAGAATCTTTAAAAAGACACACCCGATTTTCTGAGTGCACATGCAGTGTTTTAATAGTTCTTTTACATTTTAAAGATATTAGTATTTATTATATAAGCTGAAAATAAGGTGTAACTAAAAGAATGACTTATTAAATTGAGGGACATACAATTTTAGGAGGAAACGAGGGACAAATTCTGACAAAATGTCAATACAGAATTCATTTCATCAAGTCCAATAAACTGAAGACTCAAAATATTGTATTTCAAGAGGTCAGGTATAGAAAAATATTTGTAGGAATATTTGGGGCTTTTAATCCAGCCTACTGAAAGTAAACCACCTTACTCACAAGGAGGCAAGTGAAATGAGGAGTCTCCTGGTGATCTTTAGAGCTGAGTGAAAGCAGAAACATGAGAAGCCATCACATCAAGGAATGATGCTCCAGAGCACAGGAGCTCATGTTAGGGACACACAGTTTCAGCAGAAACTACTCTCCTGTCAGCCCCATGTCTCCATCAGCCCCTTGCTCTCTCTAATCCAACAATTCCTCTCTCCCTCCTTCTCACCCCCCTTATCTTTTCCTCCCAATTTGTTAGTGCTATACATTGCTCATTGTCACTAGGTGTCTCAAACATAGAATTTTCACACCACAAAATTGGGAGACCAAACAGGTTCAAATTAGTTGAATGAAGGACATCAAGAATCAGTTTTTAAATGGGAGGACCAGAAATCTGTACCTTAGTAGGAGTAACTCCCAGACAGAACAGGTCTGAAAGTTAGGGATCTTTTAAGAATGGGATGAAAGCTGAAATTTGTCAGTGGGTCTCAAAAAAGTATTAGCACCAACATTTTCATATGTATGATACATATTACCTTATGTGCTATATAACACAGAAGTTAATAAGAACAAAAACAAAGGTAAAAGATTGCTTCAGAAAAATCTCTTCAGTGAGAGATGATATCTGGGCAAAGTTTTTGATTTCTTGCCCCACAGAACCAAGATAATACCTGATAAATTCACAAAAGAACTTAGCATGAACAGCCCACTAAAAGCATTAGAGACAAAAGAAAAAGGAAAAAAATCTAGTTAAGAACAAGGCTTCTGTATGATACATCCATTTCAGGAAAGATTTAACTTAAAAATGTAGGAGAATTTATTGATTAAAGTAGAATCATTGCAATAAACATGCCAGACTAACCCTGATTACAGGTTAAAACCAGATCTTTGGGAAACACTTCTTGGCAAAGACGACTGGCGACCATCAAGATCCCTCTGTAACATGAGTACAAGTAAGTTTTTAATCATCTTCCCAAAGTTTGAATTCCCACAGTTCTGTAATAAGCAACCATAGAACTGGTCCAATACCAGTTAATTAACATATATATTCTGATTATAAACCCTTCATTTTTAATAAGCTTATATATAATTTAATTACCAACCTTTTTTGTTTGGAGATCATTTCAAAATACAGGTATAAAATACAAAAGGTTGTAAACTAAACTAAAAATAGTACAAGGAATACCCTTTACTCAGATTTGCCATTGTTAACATTTGTTTCCATTGCTTTAATATTTGCATAGAGTGTCCATGGACGTTTCTTCTTCTGAACATCTGAGGGTAGATTATAAACATTCTGGTCTTTTACTCCTAAATATTTCAGTCACTAATACCACAATTTAATACATCTCCCTATTATAAACAAAACCAAAGTGAACATCTTTGTACATACATTAACATTTACCAATGATTATTCCCTTTGCATACATTTCCAGTGGTGAAAACAAAGAAAAAAATGTTTAAAATTCTTGATGCATACCGAGGAATTGCCCCCTAGAGTCTCTAACAAAGTAACTATCACCAGCACTTTAGCTGATAGTTTAAGCTCCTAAATTTGATAGGAATTTGTTTGATTGGTAGTGAGGCTGGACATTGTTTCCATATTTAAGGTATTTCTGTGTTGAACTGATTTTCTTCTGTGGCTTCTTCATACTCTTTCAGAAAGACTCAAAGTCAAAACTTGTATGATAAGGCCTATGACAAATCATACTGGGGCCTTAAGAAAAGGATTTATGATAACAGACAATCCAAATGACAAACACTCAAGGCAGAAAAACTGTAATACCTATAGAAAAAAATTATTGCTGAGGCCCTACTTATTATCTTTGGAGCCTGGGATTGTTCCCTAACTGGCCAGCTATCTTGAGGGGAAACCCAAACACTATTTATTATAAACTGTATGTATAAAAAAAACCTTAAAAGAAAAGCTCAATATTGCAATGCAGATGTCTCATAGTAAAGATAATATATTGTAGTAAAGATAATATATCAACATGGAGAAAGTCATAATCCAGAAATTAGTTAAAACTATTCTAGCACTTAAATATCAGCACCTCACAGACACAACAGATAGAACACAAAATTACTGACAAAGAAATAAGTTTTAATTAATATGCTGATAGTGTATTATGTGTCTTTACCTGCTGTGATGCATTTTTCCCCTATATTTTAAGCTTTTCCTTTCTTTAGAAAGATCCGACTTTGGGTACAGAGCACGGGTTATATTACAAGACATAAATCCTAAAAGTAAGGACAATGGTTAAGATAATACCAGAATAATCCCAGACAGTGGTGATAAAGGTCTGAACCAAGTAGGATAAGAGATAAGGAGGACAGAGAGGAAAGAAATATGGCAGCTATTTTTGGTTACAAAATACAAGGAATTTAATGCAGACTGGATTTAAGCAATGAAAGAGCAGAAAGAGACAGGAATTTGACAACAGGAAAATTAAGAGTGAGGTTAAGTTACAACCACAGAGGTACACAGAAGAGGGGAGTTAAGGAGCTGTAGACATTCTAATTTCAATCCATTTAATACATCTATCTAGAAGTTTGCAACCTGAGCATGTAGAAACTATTTTAATTTCAGCATGCAAGGTTGTGTCATTGTGAAAAATAAAATCTTATTTTTAATTATACATAAGGGAGAGGACACATTACTAAAGTCTTTCAAATGCTTCAGTCCCTCTGAAGGCTTAAACTTAACCCAGAGAGCTGCTTAAGGGCAGGTAGGTGCCTTTGCCAAGTCTGAAGAAGAGAAGGCTCCTGAAGATGGCTCATGGGAGGTTTAGGTCATAGCAGGAGCGTGTGCTCACTCTCTGATTAGGTCACATTTCATAAAACATAAGATTAAGATTTTTCTTTTAAGAATTCCGACCTCTGTGATGAACAATAGCTACTATACCAGTAGGAAACAATGATTCATTTTTTCTCTATGAAAAAAAAAAGGAATTCTCCAAATTGTATCATCTTTTTGGCTTAGAGAGATATTGTTTTGCAGAAACTACAGGACCGACCCTACAGTTACAGTCAATTTCCAACCTAGAGTCTTCACCTTTTGTAAATAGCAGCATGATGAGGTCAAGAGTTGTAAGATACCCTTCCATACATTCTGAGACACCATCCTAAATCGTTGTAAATCAGTAGATCAGGATACAAGTGTAGATCTCCAAACCCAACGTAACCTCTTCAAGCTTGGTACTGCTTCATATTGTTTTTAACCAGTGTTTGTCATTAGGTTTCATTTTTTACCTAATCTGAGCTTCTTCATCTCTTAGAAGGTATATTTCATCCTTTACCTTTATTACTATCATTGATATCTTTGGTCTACTCTTGTTTTGTCCTTTAGAATTTTTATTATTTGTTCTTGGCTTTGTAATGATTAGAAGTCATCGATCCTATTTTAATTCCACTAGAGAGTACTTTCAACTCTCCCAACCAAAAGGTCTCTTATGTCCTTATTTAAAATTCCAATATTAATTACACGTTTCAAATCCTCCATTTCAGTAAATTCAGTGAAAGATAAGGGGTTATTCTAGAGACTCCCAATATAACTGCACCTTTCTTTATAATATCAATATTTAGAATTAACCTTTTTACTGATATCCTTATTCACATCCTAATTCATGAATATTACAATATTCATAAATAATTTTATTTAAACTTTTCAATGTAATAAATTCACATGAATCAAAATTCAAAAGGCTCTACAATAAAACACTTTTTCTTTCATTTTCTCAATCACCCATTTCTTCCTGGAAGCAACCAATGTTGTCAACATATTGTTATAAAAAAAAACCCACAAAATCTAGATATTGAATTATGCTTGTGTTCTTCCTTAAAACAAACGCACTAAGACTGGACTATTGTTCTTTTATACTGTTGGAATCTCTTTTGCTAAATTTTTTTTCAAAAACTTTTTTTAACAGACACGTACAATAAGAGTGTATTTTCTTCTTAAAAATAATCATCAGTCTTCTAAAGATCCAGAAGAATTTGCCTGTAAAATCTCTAGACCTCATGATTTGATGTAACTCTTGGGCAACTTTCCCAAACATGCTGCTTTTCACAACTCCTTTACACTTAAAATCACTGACTGCCCCAAAGAGCTCTCGCTTATATGAGTTACAGCTACTGATATTCACCATGATAGAAATTAAAACGAAATTTGTAAATACTTGTTTATCATTTCATTAAAAAAATAACACAATAGTACTTCCAGTTTCTGTATCCACATATAAGAAGCTTGGAAGCTGCCACTCTGTCCTAACAATAAATAAAAAGCTGACCAGACTGAACTCTTCTAGGATCTGTAAGAGAGGTGAGGACACAGGGCAAACCACTTCCCTCAAGATGTGAGAGACCAAGAGATGATGAGAAAGAATAACAATTTACTGGAGCACAGATGAATAACTGATGAATTTCTGGAGGCTGAGTGTGACCAATTCTGAGACCCAGTCATGGGGCATCCCAACAATTTAGTGAGATTTACCTCCAGGTCTGACCAGAAGCCCACAGTAAATGTCTGCCACAACTCACACAAGAATAGACAATCTGAATAGGCCTATATTTATTAAAATATTGGAATTAATACTTAATAACTTTCCAAAACAGAAAACATCAGGCCCAGATGGTTCACTGGTGAATTCAACTGCACCCATAAGGAAGAAATTATACCAATTCTCTACAATCTCTTTCAGGAGACTGTAACAGAGGGAATACTTCTAACACACTCTATGAGGCTAGCATTACTCTAATAGTAAAACCAGACACAAACATTCTAAGAAAACTACAGACCAGTATCTCTTATGCATATAGGTGCAAAAATCTTCAACAAAATATCAGCAAGTCAAATACAAAAATGTATTAAAAGAACTATATACTACAACCAAGTGGTATTTATACCACGTATGCAAGGCTGGTCCAACATTAAAAAATAAATTAATGTAATCCATCACATCAACAGACTTAAACACACACACACACACACACACACGCACACACACACACACACACACACACACACGATCATACTAACAGATGCATTAAAAGTATTTGACAAAATCCAACACACTTTCATGATAAAACCTCTCAAGTTAACTAGTAATATTGGGAATTTTCTCAACTTGATAAAGAATATCTATAAAAACCCCACAGTTAGGGGTGCCTGGAAGGCGCAGTAGGTTGAGCATCTGACTCTCGATTTTGGCCTGGGTCATGATCCCAGGGTCATGGGACCAAGCCCCACATTGGGCTCCATGCTGAGTGCAGAGCCTGCTTCACTCTCTCTCCCTCCTTCTGCCCCTCTCCCCCACTTGTACTCTTTCTCTAAAAAAATGAAAATAAATAAATAAAATTTTAAAATAAAAAGATTCTCTTTAACCCTCTGCCCTTCCCCTGCTCCCATGTGCACGTGCATGTACCCTCTTAAAAACAAAAACAAAACAAAAAACAAACCCACAGCTAAAATACTGAATGGTAAGAAACTTGACATTTTCCCACTAAGATTAGGTAGAAGGCAAGGATGTCTCCTCTCACCATTCTTTTTAACATTATATTATAAGTCCTAGCTAATGCAATAAGAAAGAAAATAAAACATATACAGATTGGAGAGAAAGAAAGAAAACCCTCTTTGTTCACAGAAGAAATGACTGTCTGTACATGAAAGAATAAACAAACAAATTCCTGAAACCAATAAGCAATTATTATAGCAAGGTTGCAGGATACAGGTTAATATAGAAAAGTTCATTGCTTTCCTATGTACCAGCAATAAACAAATGGCATTTGAAATGAAAAACACAATACCATTTTCATTGGCACCCCTCAAAATGAAATACTTATTAATAAATCTAGTAAAATACATACAAGATCTACATAAGGAAAGAAATAAAAAAAGAACTAAATAAATGGAGATATTTTATGTTCATGGATAGGAAGATTCAATATGGTCAAGATGTCAGTTCTTCTCAACTTGATCCTTAGTTTCAATGCAATCCCAATCAAAATCCAGTAAGTTATTTTGTGGATATCAACAAATTGATTGTAAAGTTTACACGGAGAGGCAAAAGACCCAGACTAGACAACTCATTATTGAAGGAGAAGAACAAAGTTGGGAGCCTGACACTGTCCAACTTCCAGACTTACTATAAAGCTACAAAAATCAAGACAGTGTGGTACTGGCAAAAGAACAGACAAATAGACCAGTAGAACAAAGTAGAAAGCCCAGAAATAAACCCACATAAAAATAGCCAACTGATCTCTGACAACGGAACAAAAGCAATACAACAGAGCAAAGAAAGTCTCTTCAACAAATGGTGCTGGAACAACTGGGCATCCATATGCAAAAAAATGAATGTAACACAGACCTTACACCCGTCACAAAAATTAATTCAAAGTGGATGATAGACTTAAGTATAAAATAAAAAACTATAAAACTCCTAGAAGATAACACAGAAGAAAATCTGGACAACCTTAGGTATGGAAATGCCTTTTAGAAACAACACCAAAGACATGCACGATCCATGAAAGAAATTGATTAGATGGACTTGATTAAAATTAAAAACTTCTGCTCTGCAAGACAATGTCAGGAGAATGAGAAGACAAGCCACAGGATGGGAGAAAATAGTTACAAAAGACATATCTAATAAGGGACTATTATCCATAGTACACAAAGAACTCTTAATGTCCTACAAGAAAATAACCAACTTGATTAAAGAAATGGGCCAAAAACCTTGATACCTCATCAAAGAAGACACAGATGGCAAATTAAGCCTATGAAAAGATGACCCACAGGAAATTTCAAATTAAAACAAGATACCTTTACATACTTATTTGAAAGGCTAAGATTCAGAATACTCACAACACCAAATGTTGATGTGAATGTGGAGCAACAGAAATTCCCATTCATTACTGGAAGGAATCCTAAGTGGTACAGCCACTCTGGAAGACAGTTTGGCAGTTTCTAACCAAACTAAACATACTCTTTGCCATATAATCCAGCAATCACACTCCTTGGTATTTATCCAAAGGAGTCAAAAACTTATGTCCACACAAAAACTTGCATATAGATGTTTGTAGCTGCTTTATTTGTAAGTGCCAAAACCTGGAAGCAACCAAGACGTCCTTCAGTAGGTAGGGGAGAAATAAACTGTGGTACATCCAGGCAATGGAATATTATTCAGTGCTAAAAAGAAAGAAGCTATTAAGTCATGAAAAGGTAAGGAGTAATCTAAAATGAGTATTATTCATGTTAAAAAAGCCAATCTGAAAATACAATCTGTCTGTATTTGCTACATCTATTTTCCTGTTTTCTTAAATTCACTTAATCGTTACCTACTGTATGATTCCACGTATATGACATTCTGGAAAAGGCAAAGCAATTTATAAAGTAAAAAGATCATTAGTTGCTAATGGTTGGGGAAAGGAGGGATAAATAGGTGGAACACAAAGGATTTTTAGGGCAATAAAAATTCTCTGTATAACAATGGATACGTGTCATTACATATTTGTCCAAACCCATAGAACGTACAACACCTAGAGTGAACTCTAATGTAAACAATGGACTCTGGGTGATTATGATGTGCCAATATAGATTCATCAATTCTAATCAATATATCACACTTGTTGGTGATGTTGATAGTAGAGGAAGCTATGCATCTGTGGTATGGGGGTATGCGGTAAATCTCTATACTTCCTCTCTATTTTGTTCTGAACCCAAAACTGTTCTAAAAAATAGTCTTTTAAAGAAATATAATAAACCCATGTTAACATAAATAACATTTTTATTTAAAAAATGTTTTTCCTAAACAAAAAATTAATCAAAATTATTCCTTTTTTTTTTTTTTTTTTTCATTTTAGAGAGAAAGAGAGAGAGCAAGCAGGGGAGAGGGGCAGAGGGAAAGAGAGAATCTCAAGCAGGCTCCATGCTAAGCTCGATCCCATGATGCTGGAATCACAATCTGAGCTGAAATCAAGAGTCAGTTGGATGCTCAACCAACTAAGCCACCCAGGAGCCCCAAATCAGAATTATTCTTAAGCAGTCTATTTTTATTCTTAATTTCCCTTGTATCTGTTAAGGATTCCCCCCTCCCCTTAGTTTTTAAGTATTCATCATAGCTTAATTTAATCCCTTGACTGAGTTAGCCGGCATTATCGATTTTGTTGCAAAGAGTAATTATTTAGTTTATTTTTATTTTAGGTTTTAACTCATTAATTTCTGTTTTTTATCTTTACTAACTGCTATCTTCATCCTTCCTTAGGTGTACTTTGTTATTCTTCTAACTTCTTGAACTTGACTATTTAATTCACTTATTTCATTCTTTCCTGTATTTATTTATTTATTCGTTTATTTAAAACGTTTTATTTAAAATGTTTATTTATTTTTGAGACAATTCAAGAGACAGAGTGCAAGTGGCGGAGGGGCAGACAGAGAATCTGAAGCGGGCTCCAGGCTCTGAGCTGTCAGCACAGAGCCCGATGCAGAGCTCGAACCTACCAACCGTGAGATCATGACCGGAGCCAAAGTTGGGTGCTTAACTGACTGAGCCACTCAGGTGCCCCATTTTTTCCTGTTTATTAATGTAAATATTTTTAATGCCATGAATTTTCCCATAAGCACTGCTTTAACTGAATGTCACCGTTTTTTCATGTGTAGTCTTAATGATCATTTTTTAATAGTCTGCAAAATCAGATTTCATCTCCTCTTTGACTCAAGCATTTATTTTAGAATTTAAAAAATTTCCAGGTGTCCAGGTCTTTTTGTTTCCCAGTCTTGCTATTAATTTCTGTCTTTAGTGATCCTACTTCCCTTGACAGCTGCCTCTCTCTTTCCTTTTCTTCGCAGTGAAAAGTCTCTAAAGGACTTTCACTTGTCTGTATTTGCTACATCTATCTTCCTGTTCTTTTAAATTCATTTAATCATCAGGTTTCCCTTATCACCACCTCTATCTACATCACTAAATCAATTCTTCTTGCTCATTTTGACTTATCAGTATAATTTGGAAAACTAAATACGTCCAAATTTGATTTTTTTTTGTTATGATGTGAATAAGGGGTCAAGATTCGTGATTTCCCACATGGGTAGCCAATTGATTCAGCATCATTTATTTAAAAAAATTTTTTTTCAATGCTTATTTCATTTGAAAGAGAGAGAAAGAGTGTGCACACAAGTGGGGGAGGGGCAGAAAGAGAGGGAGAGAAAGAATCCCAGAGCCCAGCACAGAGCCTGATTTGGGGCTCGATCTCACCAACTGCAGGACCATTTATTGAAAAGACAATCTTTTCCACTACATTACTACATTTGTAACCAAACATCCCCAATGTGTGTGCATCTGTTTCTGAAATTTACAATGTTTCATTAGCCTATTTCTCAGTCCTTGAACCAATATCACACTACCTTAACTATAACTATAGTTTATAACAAGTCTTTAGAACTGGGAGGAATATAAAACTTCTATAACATGGTTCTTATTTTTTCTGATTGTCTTGACTACTTTGGGCTTTTTCTTTTTTTTCAAGATTTTATTTCAAGTAATCTCTACACCCAATGCAGGGCTCAAACTCACAATCCTGAGATCAAGAGTCACACATTCCACCCACTGAGCCAGCCAGGTGCCCCTGGGCTTTTTTAATCTTTATGTAGGTTTTACAGTGTGTGGATTCTACCAAAGGGGAAAAAAAAACCCTGCTGGGATCTTTATTGTGATTTCACTAAATCTATAGGTCAATTCAAGAAAAACTACCATCTTTAAAATATTCAATCTTCCAATCCATGAACAATAGTATATACTTCTGTTCACTTAGGTCTTCTTTTCCTCTATAATATCTTATAGTTTCCTATGCAGAGTCATATGCATCTCTTGTTAGACTGATCCCTACATATTTGATCTTTTGTTGATGTAAATTTAAATTGTTATTTCAATTTTTGTCAATGATGCTTTACAGAAATACAACTACATATTGACTTTGCACCCTTCAAATTTGCAAACTCACTTATTACTCCTAATAGTTTTCTAAGTACATAATCATGTCATCCATAAATAGTGACACTTATACTTCTTTCCTAATCTTTATATCTTTTATTTCTTTTTCTTAAATTACAGTACTAGCTAGAGACTCCAAAATAATACTGAATAGAAAAGGTGATAAATGACATTCTTTATACATTGGTCTTTCTGTGACTTTTCTCCTTTATTCTATTAATAACACAGCTAATTATAATGTCTGGTTTTTGAATGTTAAGCCAATCTTATATTTCTGGGAAAATAGAAATTGGGTCAAAATATATTCTTTTTCCTAAAAATTGCAGATTTAATTTGATAGTATGTTATACTTTCATCTATATTCGTGAGTGATACTGGCTGTAATTTTCTATTCTTGTCATATCCCTGCTAGGTTTTAGTAGCAAGATTATGCTGGCCTATAATAAGTTGTGAAGTGTGTCCTTTTTTCTCTCATTCTCTGGAAGAGTTTGTGGGTGAAATTTTAGTTTGACAGTTATTTATTTTTTTCCATCACTTTGAAGCTAACTTTCCTTTGTCTTCTAGTTTCTTAGTTTCTGTTGAAACAGAATCTGTTTCTGGCAATCTCATGGCTGCTCCTTTGAAGATAATGATTTTCTTTCTCTGTCACTACTTTTATTTCCCGTTCTCACTACTTTTACTTATTTATTTGGTTTACTTTTCCATTTTGCATGTCTTTTTTCTTTCTTTTTTTAAGTAGGCTCCGTGCCCAGTGTGGGGCTTAAAGTCACTATCCTGAGATCAATACTTGCATGCTCTACTGACTGAACCAGCCAGGCACCCCTTTTCTTTTCCATTTTGGTAAAGAGTTTACTCTCAGGTTTAAAATGCCCTATATACATAGATAGATATAGATGTGTGTGTGTGTGTGTGTGTGTGTGTGTGTGTGTGTGTGTTTCTATTTAAATTCGTTAGTTAACATACAGTGTAATATTAGTTTCAGGTGTACAATATAGTGATTCAACACTTCCCCACAACACTCAGTGCTCATCACAACAAGTGCCCTTCTTAATCCTCATCACCTATTTCACTCATACTCACACCCACCACCCCTCTGGTAACCATAAGTTTGTTCTCTATAGCTAAGAGTCTGTTAGTTTGCCTCCCTCCCTCTCTTTTTACTCCCCCATTGGTCATTTGTTTTTGCTCACATATGAGTGAAATCATTTCTCTTTGATTTTGGTTTCTACTTATACTCTGCTAATCTACTGTGGTTTTCTTGTAATGTTACTGTACTTAAGATTCATAAGGCTTCTTGAATCTGTACATTAATGTGTTTTATCAAGCTTTAGAGATTTTTCAGCCATTACCTTTCCAAAGACTACTTCTGCTATATTTTCCCATTCCTCTCCTGGGACCCTAATAACCTTTTTAACACATTTTGTGCCAGATTAAGGATAGAAGATTAAAAAACTTTTAACCTTACTCCCTTTGACAAGTGGGGTCTATGTCCTCTGTGCACGAATCTGAGCAAGCTGTGTGACACAGCTGATCAACAGAATACGAAAATGTGCCAGTGTCCATGCCCACATGGTCAGAGACCAGGTGTTCCCATACTTCCTCTCTTTTCGAATGCTTGCTCTGGGTGAAGCCAGCTGCCATGGAAGAAGGCCAACTACCCTGAGACTGCCATTTATGGAAAGAAAGAAACGCTGGCCAGCCCCAGAAATACCAGCTACCCTACCCTGGCATCACATATAAGAATGCAGAAGTCATCTTAGATGTTCCAGCTCCAGGAGGGGACATGTGGAGATAAAGCAAGGCCCCAGACTATGCAGCTAGTGGAGCCATCCCAGCCATCTCTAGCTGTTTGAACTACCCCAGCTGAAAATCAAAGCACTGTGGATCACAGACAAATTGAACCTGATATGCTGACTAAATTCCTGAACCTTAGAATCATGAACACAAAAAAAGTTGCTTTAGGCCAATACGTTCTAGAGTCATTTGTTACTTTTGGGAGAGATAATCCTCCACAGAGGATACTTCTGAGTGTCCCTGTACATTCTTCCTGCCAAGCACTGACCAATTTTTACCCGGGCCATTTCTCAGGGTTGTGTTTGCAGCTAGCAACCTTGAGGAATAAATAATATCTTTTTCTGGGACAAAGAGAAGTATTACTGTAAAAAAGGCATCCTCCCCAAGCTCATTACTGCTCAGATGTAATGAAAATTCACTGTGTGCACAGTATCCACATAAAATCCTCCAGGTTGCCACTATGGGATGTGGTGGGGCTAGAGGAGCTGACACAGTATGATTTTCATGTTGCCTCCTGTGCCATGAATAAGAAGTCCTTTGCCTCTGACCCAGGAGACTTGTGTCTTCTGTTAGCATCCAGGAAGCGGTAATAGGCTAACTTATTTGTTCAATTATAAGGTAAAATCTTAGATTCTCCACAAGTCTTGACAGATACAGAGCAATAGGTAACTAGAACATATTCCATGTGTCTTTTCCATATTTTCTACCTTTTGCCTCATTGTGTTTCATTCTGAATGATTTCCTTTTGACCTAATATTCCAGTCCACTAATTCTCTCTGAATTTGGGGTCTTATTTGCTATTAAAACCATCTCCAATGAGTTCTTATTTAAGGTATGTTATTTTTCATTCTTAAACATCTATTTGATTCTTTTTTTCACAATTTTCAGTCCTCTACTGAAATTCTCATTCCTTTTTTTTTCTCCCATCAACATAATAGTCATTTTGAAGCTCATGTGAAAGAATTCCATTATTAGAATCTCCTGTGGATGTTTCTATCATTTCCTCTTCATTTTTGGTCACACTGTCATACCTCCTTTTGCCTTTTTATTTTTAATTCAGTGTTTTATGAAAAATTTAGAGTTAACTTGAGATTTAGGGTAATGTTACCTTCCTCCAAAGATTAACATTTACTTCAAGTAGGTGGCTAGTGGTACTCAAATCACAGATTACCTTAATCTAATCACAGATTGAGCTATTTCAAAGCCAGATTTATTTCTAAGGGATACCACTTTGGGGTTCCAATGGCATAAAGGGTTTACCAGGACTGATGCTCCAACGTTGGTGGAGTATTAACACCTGTTTTTGTTTTTCCAGCCTTAAGTGTCCATCAGAAGCTCTGCTCAGCTTCTCATCCACCTTTCCCAGAATCAGTAGATGCTACCCAGAGGAAAAGTAGCCTAAATGCCAGGTTCATCTCTGCCTTCCCAGCATTCCAATACACTCAAATACATGTCTTCCACTTTGTCCAGTTTTTCTAATTTTTAAAACTGGAGTGTTAATCCAAATAATTTATCCAATGTTGCCAAAAATGGAACTCCTCCAAAACCAGATGTGTTTAATGTTTAACGGTTTTAGAAGTTCTGTTTTTTCCATTTTCTCCATTATGGGCCTGACCCACACAACACTTGTTTTCAAAATATGCATTCTACCAAAAACCTTAAGGCTGGAGGTGTATTTTCAAATAAATCAGGATACACGTTATTAGCTATGAAAATACCTTACAAAACGTCATTTGCACAAAAACTTTTTATCTAGGGTAGTGAAGACAAAACTTTTGGAATAAAACAACTTAAAAGATTACATATATATCTTATATGAAAGAAAAAAAATGTACCAAAGTATTTCACATTTAAATTGGAAAGAAGAAAAACGATATCAGCTTTTGTATTTTATACTTTCCAATTCTAATTGTCTCTAAGCATTTACTAACATTAGCTAGAAATAAAGTGTCATTTATCATGACCCAGTGTTTTTAAGACATTCAAAACATACTGTTTTTTTGTATTCTTTTTCTTTTGAAAAATTACATAATTTTATGAAAATGTAAAGTTTACTGAAAGCCTAAGAGAAATACCATATATGCCAACACTCACCATGAAAAATACGAAAATCAATATATGGATGAGAACCTCTTCTTTCTGATTCAAATCCTGCCCGACTCCTTACACGTACATCTCCTGGACAAAATCGAGAATAAAACATAAGCTTAGAAGGCTGCCATCTGGGAAGAAGCTCCCATATGCAGCAAAGGTTTATGTGGTATCATACTCACAAGTAATGACCCATTAGTGATATATATGGAATAAGTAGTTGAGAGTGGATTTATGTGAAGGGGTTTACAAATTTTCAATATTGAGTTGTAAGGCTAGATGAGGCGTTTTTTTCATCTTCCCTTACAATAATAATAATTACAACCTAAATTTTAAAGTTAGCATTTGAAAACATGACAAGTACATAACAATCCAACCTAATATCTTATTATTCACAAGGAGTTTAAAAAATCCTCAGCACAAAACTTTAAAAATCCAGAAAGAAAAATATTAAGTGTCTAGCACCATCCTATAGACTATAAGAGACATGAAAGAAAATATATTACCTATTCTCAAGGACCTTACAATTTTATAAACGTACAGAAAAGTAAAGTGTTAAAGACTTTGCAATAAACGTTTAATTTGATATAACTTTTCTCTTTTCTCATTGACTATGGATATACCCAAGGCCTTTAGTTGGGTCTTAACTTAAACTTCAACCTTTATAAGCCCAGAATTGTTTCTACATGTGTCTATAGGACTTTTGGATCTACTTCTCCATAGAGCAAAATAACCACTGCAACTGTGTACCAGACACTCTGCTCCTTATAGGCATTATTTTAATTCTCTAAGCAACTCTGAGAGGTAGGAATCTTAGTCCCCATTTTACAGATGAAGATATTGAGACTGTGAGAGGTAGCCTGCTCATGCCACAAAGCTAGTGTAAAGGGTGAGTCAGGATTTAAACTTTGCTCTGTGGGCTCCAAAGGCAGCACTTTCCCCACTATACTTCCACAGCCTCCAACTGCACAACCTTTAGGTCTTCAGTCCCTTGAATTCTGCTTGCCTAGAAGGACTTCCTGCTCACTTGTTGTTTCTCTAAATAAGGCCATCATTTCCAACAAGGCTCATGTCATCTGAGTCCACCCCACAATGATTAATCATCTTTCTCACGTGGGGATTCCTTCACCCTGCAACAAACTAAGCTCTTACTGAGCATCCACTACAGGTCAGGCACTGCAAATATACCAGTGAGCAAAACACATAAAGTCCCTGTCTCCATGAAATGTATGCTTTCATGGAGACAAATAACATAACAAGTAATAATTTCATTCTATGGAAGATGGCAATAACTAACCTGGAGAAAACTAAAGCAAGGAAAAAGGAATATGGAGGGAGAAGTAGGGGAGGACTGACTTACTAGTGTGGTCAGAGAAAACCTCATTGGAAAGGAGGTATCTGAGCAGAGAAGCCTGAAGGAAGTGAGGCAGTGAGCCATGTGGCTATCCGGAAGAAGAAGTTTCCAGGCACAAGGAAGAACAAATAAAATATCCTGAGAAGGGGTATGTTCAAGGTCA
This sequence comes from Acinonyx jubatus, assembly GCF_027475565.1. Classification (NCBI taxonomy): domain Eukaryota; kingdom Metazoa; phylum Chordata; class Mammalia; order Carnivora; family Felidae; genus Acinonyx; species Acinonyx jubatus. Next base: position 66,254,533 of record NC_069394.1, on the reverse strand, counting down.
AGCAAAGAGGCCAGCATGACTAGAGTGAGGTGAGTGTCAAGTGAGGTCAGAGAGGTAGCAGGGCTGGATCACGCAGGACCTTTGTGGACCATCATAATACCTCTGGCTATTTGTCTAAGACAGAAAACCATCAGAAGATTCTGAAGGGAGGAGTGAGACTGATTTAACTTATGTCTCAAAATGTTCACTCTGACCACATAGACTATAACTGAGAAGAGGCACAGAGGAAGAGGCAGGGAGACTGGCTAAGGAGCAAACGTAAGAAACAAGGCAATAACTATGGCTTGGTGGGGGGTGGGCATGGAGAGATGTCATTCATAGGGATGTGCATGATAAGTTCTGGAGGTTTAATGTACAACAATGCAACTATAACAATAAAAAAATAACTATGGCTTAGATCGGGATGGTAACAGCAGTGGCTGGTGAAATTCTGGATATGTTTTGAAGGTATTAGCAAAGAGGATTTGCTGATAAAGTAGACATGGAGTAGGTAAGAAATAAGAGACAAAAAGGACCTGAAGGTTTCTGATGTGACAACCAGAAGAATGGAGTTACATGTTCTGAGACGGCAAAAGACTGAAAAATGAACAGACTTGGGCAACATAAATGTTTTGTTTAATAGACATATTACACTCATGTGGAAATGTTCTACAGAGTTTAAAAAAAAATGAGTCTAAAGGTCTGTTTTCAGGAGAGCAGAATCCTGAACATGTTTGCTGAGAGAGATGGAGACTGTAAGGAGGAAAAAGCCACACAGTCGTGAGGAAAAAAATATGTACCAGAGTAGAATGGAGCTGAGGCAGACATCCAAGGTAAATTAAAGAGGGGAAAAAAGGAAGAAGAGCAAAAATGGGGCACTGGAGAACACTTAGGCTTAAGAGGAAGAAAAAGGATTCGTGAAAAAGGCAAGCAAACAAACAAACCAGAAAAAGGTGAAGAACATGAATGGCTCAATATCTTAGAAGTTGAGGGAGGAATTCTGAGCATGAGGAAAGGAGTCATGGAAGACTCCTTTAAGAAAAGCAAAGTAAACCTGCCTACTAGACTCTTAAGTTTCTTTATTTATTTTGAGAGAGAGAGAGCACACGAGCACAAGCGGGGGAGGGTCAGAGAGGAGAGACAGAATGTCAGGAAGGCTCTGCAACATCAGTGCAGAGGCTGATGCAGGGCTTGAACTCACAAACTGTGAGATCGTGACCTGAGCTGAGATCAAGAGTCGGACGCTTAACCAACTGCGCCACCCAGGTGTCCCTGGAATCTTAATAGTATGTTTTTAATAGTATGAATTAAAGTAGAAGGGATTGATGAGTGTGTGGATGAGGAGAGAAATCTGGCAAAGAGAGGGAGAGAGAAAGAAAATTATACACATATAATCTAAGTTCATTTCACCTTATGGACTTGAGGAATACATTAAAAATTTAGGAACAGACACTGGACAAAGACAAATGGTCTTCCTTGCCAGCCACGTGACAACAAAATTCATGCAGTGACAGTACTATGTGATCAGGTATTTCATGGCCTCCTTTTTGTCCATGGACATCTCTTTAGCATTTAGCAACTCTACAAATCTGAAACACTTTTTATGAAGAATGCTCAGAATTCAAAAATTTTTTCAATGTTTATTTTGAGAGAGAGAGGTAGGGGGTGGGGGAGGAAGAGAGCGCGCATGTGAGGGAGAGGCAGAGAGAGAGAGGGAGACAGAGAATCCCAAGCAGGCTCCGTGCTCTCAGCACAGAGCCCCACACAGGGCTCAAATTCTTCAACTATGAGGTCATGGCCTGAGTTGAAATCAAGAGTCAGAAGCTTAGCTGACTAAGCCACCCACGCGCCCCTAGAATTCAATTTAAAATTTTGTACTAAAGATAGAGCCCCAGTTATTAAGCCAGAGATTTTTCAATTACTCTAAAATGCCTCTTCATTTATATCACATTCAATATTGGTTTTGAGACTTTTAAACTTCAAAATAATAGATTATTTCTATTGCAAATAGTAATGAAAAGTAACCAAATGAAAGCTATCTCAATCTCAAATAACACTGGATGATGACAAAATTAACTGATATTGGTACAAAATACATAATGCTTACCTAGCATACGAATGTACAATGCAGTCTGATCAGAACTGTCATAGGAAATCGCTCCACGCCTCTAGGGAAAAAAAACATACATGTTTAATGCATGACAAGTAATGTTATACGAAATTCAACAGACATTATTATTTGTAAAGCACTGTGCAAAAGAAGTTGGATATACAAAATGAAATTAGATATGGCATCTGCTCTTAAAATCTCTAGTTGTGAGGAAGACAACTGTAATATGATTAAGCAATACCATACAAGTGGATACAGAGTAAGGAACACGCACCAGGTAGAAAGTTAATGGCGGAGTCAGATAAGCCCACTTGGTGAGAGACATTTTGCAGAGGTAGACAGAACTGAAGAAGAGATATGGTCCAACTATTTACCATGCCCTTAATTTAAACACATATGAATAAGCAAACAAGAATCATCATTTGAAAAAAACCCATCAGCTAGAAATAAACGAAACAAAATGAAAAACCAACCAAACAGCCCAGAAGCTAGCAAGAAGTAAGAGAATTTTTTATTTTTTTATTTTTTAAATATTTCTTGATTTATTTTGGTGGGGGGAGGGGAAGAGTGAGAAGGAAAGAGAATCCTAAGCAGGCTCCGTGCTGTCAGCACAGAGTTTGACACGGGGCTCGATCTCACAAACTGGGAGATCATGACCTGAGCTGAAATCAAGAGTCAGACACTCAAATGACTGAGCCACCCAGATGCCCTGAGAATTTTTAAAATGTAATTAGTTTACTCAAAGAGATTTGAGAAAACACTGAATCTTTAAAACAATAAACAAAAAATTTTTAAATATATTTTAAAAAGTAAACAGATATGGCAATGTATCTTGCAACATTATTCATAATGGCCCCAAACTAAAAACAACCTGGATATCCAGCAACTAATGAATGGATTAATAAAATGTGGCATATCTAGACCAACGAAGTATTATTCAGACATATAAAAGGTATGAAGTACTGATACATGCTACAACATGGATGAACCTTGAGAACAGTGAAAAGAGCCAGTCACAAAGGACCATACGGTGTATGGTACTATTGACATGAAATGTCCCAAACAAGCAAATCCATAGAGGCAGAAAGTAGCCTAGTGGCTGTCTAGAGTTGGGAGAGCTGGGGAAAAATGGAGAGTGAATGCTAATGGGTACTGTGTTTCTATCTACGGTAATGAAAATGTTCTCAAATTATTTGTGGTAATGACTGCACAACTCTGTGAATACACTGAAAATTACTGAATTGTATACTTCAAATGGGTGAATTGTATGGTATATGTGAATTGTACTTCAATAAAACTATTATAAAAAAATAACAGGGGTGCTTCGGTGGCTCAGTTGGTTAAGTGTCCAACTTTGGTTCAGGTTGTGATCTCAGAGCTTGTGAGTTCGAGCCCCACGTCGGGCTCTGTGCTGACAGCTCAGAGCCTGGAGCCTGCTTCGGATTCTGTGTCTCCCTCTCTCTCTGCCCCTCCTCTGCTCATGCTCTGTCTCTCTCAAGAACAAATAAACATTTTTAAAAATTAAAAAAAAAACAAATATTACATATTTTAAAAATATTAATACAAAATAAATTTTAAGAGCTGAAATACACTCAGCAACTTCTGCCAACTCTACCTTCACTCTCATCTCCCTTTCTCTATCCCTACTTCTTCCTTCCATCTCAGGCGAGAGCACCTCTACACCTGGACTCTTGCAGTGGGCTGCTGACTAGTTTTTCTGATACATCTCTTGGCCTCCAGTCCACTCTTCACACAGAAGCAATAGCAAACAACTCAACATCTGCTCAAAATCCTCCAATGGTTCTCCACACACTTGGAATAAAGTCCAGCACCCAGCTCTGATTTTTTTTTTCAATATATGAAGTTTATTGTCAAATTGGTTTCCATACAACACCCAGTGCTCATCCCAAAAGGTGCCCTCCTCAATACCCATCACCCACCCTCCCCTCCCTCCCACCCCCCATCAACCCTCAGTTTGTTCTCAGTTTTCAAGAGTCTCTTATGCTTTGGCTCTCTCCCACTCTAACCTCTTTTTTTTTTTCCCCTTCTCCTCCCCCATGGGTTTCTGTTAAGTTTCTCAGGATCCACATAAGAGTGAAAACATATGGTATCTGTCTTTCTCTGTATGGCTTATTTCACTTAGCATCACACTCTCCAGTTCCATCCATGTTGCTACAAAGGGCCATATTTCATTCTTTCTCATTGCCACATAGTACTCCATTGTGTATATAAACCACAATTTCTTTATCCATTCATCAGTTGATGGACATTTAGGCTCTTTCCATAATTTGGCTATTGTTGAGAGTGCTCCTATAAACATTGGGGTACAAGTGCCCCTATGCATCAGTACTCCTGTATCCCTTGGGTGAATTCCTAGCAGTGCTATTGCTGAGTCATAGGGTAGTTCTATTTTTAATTTTTTGAGGAAACTCCACACTGTTTTCCAGAGTGGCTGCACCAATTTGCATTTCCACCAACAGTGCAAGAGGGTTCCCATTTCTCCACATCCTCTCCAGCATCTATAGTCTCCTGATTTGTTCATTTCGGCCACTCTGACTGGCGTGAGGTGGTATCTGAGTGTGGTTTTGATTTGTATTTCCCTGATGAGAAGCGACGTTGAGCATCTTTTCAAGTGCCTATTGGCCATCTGGATGTCTTCTTTAGAGAAGTGTCTATTCATGTTTTCTGCCCATTTCTTCACTGGGTTATTTGTTTTTCGGGTGTGGAGTTTGGTGAGCTCTTTATAGATTTTGGATACTAGCCCTTTGTCCGATATGTCATTTGCAAATATCTTTTCCCATTACGTTGGTTGCCTTTTAGTTTTGTTGGTTGTTTCCTTTGCTGTGCAGAAGCTTTTTATCTTCATAAGGTCCCAGTAGTTCATTTTTGCTTTTAATTCCCTTGCCTTTGGGGATGTGTCAAGTAAGAAACTGCTAAGGCTGAGGTCAGAGAGGTTTTTTCCTGCTTTCTCCTCTAGGGTTTTGATGGTTTCCTGTCTCACATTCAGGTCCTTCATCCACTTTGAGTTTATTTTTGTGAATGGTGTGAGAAAGTGGTCTAGTTTCAATCTTCTGCATGTTGCTGTCCAGTTCTCCCAGCACCATTTGTTAAAGAGACTTTTTTCCATTGGATATTCTTTCCTGCTTTGTCAAAGATGAGTTGGCCATATGTTTGTGGGTCTAGTTCTGGGGTTTCTATTCTACTCCATTGGTCTATGTGTCTGTTTTTGTGCCACAAGCTCTGATTTCTAAAGGCCTCCGTGATCTGCCTACCTCTCGGTCCTTGTGTCCTCTGACCTACCCTCACCACCACGACCCAGCCACACTGGATTCCTTGCTGTTCCTCAACTGCACCACAGACAGATGCAGCCTTTATACTTGTTCTCTCGTCCAGGATCACTGCATCACTGTTCTCTTCTTATCTCTCAGGTTCTAGATGAAATGTCATCTCTCCAGAGAGGCATTCCAAGACTACCAAATCAAAAGTCACCTGAAAGCCACCTTCTCCCATAGCCCTACTTTCCTGCTCTGTATGACACTTAGCTGGTATATGGCTATCTTTGTTTGCTCGTTCTAAAATGGAAGTTCCACAAGAGCAGCAACTGTGTCTGATTTTCCATGGTACCCCTGACCCCTAAAACAGTAGCTTTTAGTAGATTCTAAATAAATTAGTGAATTTATTAAGTTGATGAATAAACTCATGAATACCAGAATTGATATAAAGACAGATTTCAAAATCTAGAAAATAAAACTGATCAAACCACCTATTGGAAAGACCTTTCTAACTTATCTACAAGACATGTCTAGAAGTCATGAAAGATGGATCAAAATGAGTTCAACAGACATGACAAAGGGCAAATTTCCTGCTACTATACCCAAAAATGGAAGGAACAAAAAAGTGCCTTACAAATCAACTAGAAAGTGATGAATAATAGTGTGGAAAACAGGTAGGACATAAACATATTATTCACAGGAAAAGAAATAATAAGCCCATAAACACAAGATGCTCGACTTCATTAACAAAAGTAATAAACATTAAAGCAATGAGAGATTTCTACAAATCAGATTAATGATCTTCTTCCCTCACAAAATTCTGGCATGAGATTTACAACTCCTGAACACACACCTAGAAATCTCAAGGAAAAATAATCTTTTTACCACTATCACTATAAAGAAATTTACTTTTATTTATAGCCCTTACTTGGATTTAGTTTGCAAAATAATTCCCCAAATCATTGTTATTATCTCCTTATAATGTTTATCATGTAAGAGAAAAATGTCAATTAAACTCTTAACACAATTTCAGGTATCCTTACAAAAACAAAAAAGCTTCAAACAAAGATAAATTTCTAATTTCTAATTTCTAACACTGATTGTCTCCAGGGAGCCTGAGGGACAGAGATAGGAAGACTTTTCAATGTTTATCTGTTGAATTCTTTCTCTTTTTTGAGAGAGAGACAGAGACAGCTGAGTAGGGGAAGGGCAGAGAGAGAGGGAGACAGAGAAACCCAAGCAGGCTCTGCGCTGACAGTACGGAGCCCAACGTGAGGCTAGAACCCACAAGACTGTGAGATCATGACCTGAGCTAAAACCAAGAATTGGATGCTTAACTGACTGAGATACCTAGACTCCCCTGTTGAATTCTGCAACATGTGCAGTTATTATATATTCACAAAATAAAATTAAAAGTAAAAAGTAAAATAAAAATCTACTACAAAGAAAGCTATAAAGAAAAGCTTGATCTAAAATCCCAAGGGACTAAATCATACACTCATAGCAGCATCATGCTTAAAGTGTCTTCTACCAACAGAGTACTATCCGAAGGAAGCCTACTGCAGTGTAAATTAAAACAGTTTCAGGGTAAACTATTTATTCTGGAGCAAACAGCCACTGTAATCACTTGGTATGAGAAGGCACCTCTCATACTTGCTGTCGATCCTCCCCTAAGACATTTAGCTTATTAGATTACAGGCCTCCCCTTAATACCACCATATTAGACGAAAACCTAGTAGAGAGCATACATGTGGAAATAAATATTTCTATCAGCCAGGACATATTAATGAAACTATAGATATCACTATGTAATGCTTGTCATGGCCATCACCTATTAACCTGCTAGTGTCCAATAACAACTTGGATAAACAGGTTGTTAAAACGAATTGTAACTTGTTATCTCTAACAGCCCTCTTTAGGAAAGTGACTGGCCTTACTATTTTCTTTAATATAGGATGACTATTTACTAAAACAGCCACTAATTAGGAATGTAAAATCTCATTACAAGGACTGAGAAAGACTAATATCAGTGCTCTGTTAAAATAATGTAAGTCAAAAACTAGTTAGTTAACAGGATCTAAATTGTATCTATGGCATACTAAATTTCTTTTAAGGTAATCCCTTTAGACTTATTTATAGAGGCATTAATTTAGAAATAAGAGTGACAAGGTCTATATTAATCATAAAAACCTGGCAAAAGAATAGAATTTTAAATATGTTAAATTCCTTGGTGAAGTACAAATTATTCAAATTATTCTATTCATTACTAATTTAAGTTTTATCCAAAAATAGTTTAAATGCTACATTAAACCACACATAATTCTTATAAAATAAATTCAAATAAGATAATTTTAAAGGATGGACCTTAAAATATATCTATCTGAACCCATCAACAAATATATCCTCAGGGATAATTCATTCATGTATCTCCTCACAGACCAAGATTAAAAATATTATTAAAAATATTATTAAATTCTCTCAGTAAGCAATTGAGGTAGAACAAAGTAACACATTTTTGAAAAGTACACTGTAAATTATGAAGAACAATAAAAATTTGATTTGCATGTTAGAATTAGTTATTTTAAACCATAGTTATGAGTGCTTTATACACCAACACTGCAGCACAGATGTAACACATATTTTTTAAAGATTACCAATTTAAAGTCATCTGCTAGTAAAATTCTATTTTTAATAAAAATAATAAAACAAAGTTAATCCAAATCCTGTGTCACTGACAGTCATAAAACACTCTGAGCTATCATCCACATTTCCACCTCACCTCACCAGTGAATGGAAATAACTGAGAAGCTTCTACTCGTGACTTTTCTAATTTAGCCATCCTGGGAACAGCTTGTAAAGCAAACCAGTATAGGTCAAAACATGGGCGAGGCTGAGCTAATCAGAAACTGACAGGCACAGCATAAACAAGTTAAATTTTAAGGTTCCAAAGTATCCACTGCCATGCTAACAGGACTTCTGAGTGCCCGGTTTGACACTCGCTCATCTTAAATCAGGATGAATCTCTCTTCCACCAAAGATCTGACTTATGAAGTGAATGTCAAAAGGTGTAAAAATTGTCCCAATATTAGTTAATACATAATTTTTAAAGACAGACCTTTTAAAAAACCGAGCAAAGATATTTTTATCTGTTTTTATCCTGTTTAAGTTTTCCACTAAAATGATCTACTGTGCAAAAGTATGTTTATTTCCCTTACATGGAAAAAGTAATAATATGTTAACTGACACTTGCTGGACTCCTACTGTGGGTGAGGAACTGTTACAGGTACTTTCATACAAAATCTCAATCCATACAAGACCTTCACAAGGTAGGTTTTGTTGGCTCCGTTTTGTGGATTTGTAAACCACCGGTCAAAGGGCTTAATCAACAGTAGCACTAAATACGTTTTTTGGTAACATTACTAAACAACAGCACCAGACTACAAAAGATGCAAGTCCAGTCAAAGTTTTAAAAGCAGTTTTCTCTGATGTAGTAAAATGAGCTTTTTAAGGGCATATTCATCTTACACGTGCTAGAGAAACATGCTGGTGTTTGATTGTCTATCTGCATCAATCTACTGAATAATTAGTATCCTTCCCAATCTTCTGGCCTATGCAAACATTATATTTTTCAAAAAATAACACAAACTTAAAATGTTAACATTCTTTTTGTTTAAAAACTTAATTTTTTGCTGGTGAGAAAAAAAGTAAAAAGTCTTTGAAAACATCCACAACTCAATTAACGTGTTATTAGTACTAACTTGACCTTCATTCAATAACTTGGTAAGCTAATCCTTTAAAAACAATGAGTAAACAGCTGTCAGTGCAACAAAATTAATTCTTAACTTACCAAACACAAGGATTTTAAAAATTTGAGTACACTGTTGTTTTTTTTAAGAGATAATTTTTTAAAAGAGATTTCTTCAATCATATTCACTAAGACTACTTCACGTAAGGGACACTTAGTTATGCTTAAAACATTATGCTTAAATGCGAAAAATTATGTATCAAGGATTAAAACCCTGGCTGGAAAAGAAATTTAACTTTATGGAAGCTTTGTGTTACTTAGCAAATACTGATTGGCCTTATAAATCTTAAGTGAATATTCTTCAATTTAATACAGGAAGAAAAAAGCTGCATGATGGAAGAAAGATACAATCATTTTTAGACAAGTATAGAAAAAATAATTTCACATAGTGTCATCTTAAATATTTCCTACTTTAGTCTGAGACTTTTGTCTAGATGGAAGCATTTCTGAATCCTGATCCTCAGAATTCAAGTTCAAAAACAACAGACACATAATAAATCTTACATTTTTTCCAACATATTATAAGTTAGGTACACATCTTAGTAGCAGTAACACTTTAACAGAGAACACGAGAGGTTATTATTTAGTTTTTAAAAAGTTCCTAACTGTTCAGAAATTCTCAACAACTATACATTAAACGTAAGTATTAGGAAATTCTTATCTCCAAAAGTATTTAAAATATGTATACCAAAACTATAAATTGTTTAATAATTATTTAATCTTAAAAGGTGTATTTCTATAACTATAAAAACTTCTTTAAGGGGATGATACTGAGGGAAGCTACTTCAATACCGAGGAATGATACCATAAAAAGCCCTTAAATGGAGGAATAAGGTGGGGGGAAGAATAAAAATTACACACTTAACCACAATTAAGCTTTTCAGCTGAAAGGTAAAAATCATAGCTCTTTTAATCAGAAAAATAAAAACTGAAGCAAAAGAAATTCATAGTAATTCTATTCCAATCAAATATATAAACTAATGATGAACGTCACAATCCTAAAAATAAAGATGGCCTACCTTAGAGGCGATCCACTTGATAAGAACCACAGCCAGACACCAGATCAATGTAATTCCCATTGGATCAACCAAAAGCCCACTGCATAATCTCCCTCCTCTTCCAGCAGGCAATGAGTAAGGAAGACTTATTACGAGTTTGATAATAACCAGCTGTCCGGAGGCAGAAGAGAGGGGACACTGACTGCCTTGAACCTCAAGCAGCTGCCTTCAAACAACGATCACCTGACTCCTCTGAGAAGGCGCTGCCAGCCAGCCTTCCTACCCAGCGCGTGCTTAATGCCACAACCCCAGGGTTGGGGGAGAGCAGAAGTAATGTTGGAAGAGGAAAGGAAAAACCTTAGTGAGAGCTGACCTAAAAGTCTCACAAAATGTAGACAGAAGAGGTCTCGGGCTAGCCCCAAAGACTTCTACATCTGAATACTAAACAGAGTGCTTTGACACAACTTCCCAAAAATGTTTAGCAATACAAAAAATTTCCTAATTTCTTTCACATAGACAAGCTTCACAAGTATAATGTCCTGGCATTTAAAAATATTAATGCATTTTATTCTTTCTTTTCAACTTTTAACACTGAATTTGTTTGACTTTTGATTTCCTTTAGGGCTAGGATTACTTTATGAATGTTAGAGTCTTTCATAAATATTGCCGGCCCTATTTAACATTATAATTCACTCATTTAGCATTTATTGACAAAGGCCAGTCTAACAGCGCATTTTCAGACAATTAAAAGTATATTATTTCTACGTCCTAAATGCCATCTTGCTTATAATTACAATATTTTTCACTACATGTCGCCTTTTCTTGGCTGGTGAGTGAACTCTCTATTAGCCAAGTGTGCCTATATTCATCCACCTTCATGACCTCATAGCAGCCAGCAGGTTGCAGGTAGTACTGCTGAGAAAGTCTTTCCTGAAACTTTCATCCAAGTATTCTGCAAATACTTACTACGCTGCTCCTATGCACCAGGCCCTGTGCTAGATGCCAAGGGCATCATCACCCAGTGAAAACAGAAATGGCTCCCGCCCTTGAGAAGCTTACGGTTTTGTCAGTCTCCTGTAACCAAAGTCTACAAAAATAAGTGCAAAATTGCACATGTAACAAGTGTCCACAATGAAGTGGAGGTAAGAACTGCCAACACAGCCTGGATCTGACCTAATTGAGAGGTGAGGGTCTTCTTCCCACAGTTCCTGAAATGTCCCTGAGCTGAAATGAAGGGGCAAGAACATGAAGAGGACAGGAAGAGTGATCTGTGTAGACACCACAACACATGATGGCCAAGGAACTGATGAAACAAAGCACAGTAAGAAGAGATGGCAAGAACAGGGGTGACTAGAACCCAGGGCGAGCCAAAGCGGAGTCCACGTGAAGGTGTTTGGTCTTCATCCTGAAAGCTACCCTAAAGAGCTTCAGCAGGTATTGGTCAAGGACAGCTCTGTGGGGTAGAGCTGGCCAGGCAGTTAAGAGGCCACTGCAGAGGTCCAGGCGAGAGGACATGAGCCTAGGCTGGGTGGTAGAGATGAAGAGAGGGGGCTGGCCGGAGAAATACTGAGGACGTGACAAGACAGAGGCATCTGCATGTCAACACCACACAAAGGCTGGTTCTAAAATATTTGAAATAGCCCAAATGGGTCAAATACTAATGCTATTTTCATGATCCAATCCTCAGTACGAAGAGTTTATTTAAAAGAAAAGTTAATTCTAGACCTGTCAAAATGAAGCATAAATTAAATTAGCAGATCTAAATCAAAATTTTCCTAAATTGAAGCCGTTTATAACACATGGTCATAAATTTCTCACTCTACCTTATACATTATGTATATCTCTTCTTGCTACTGAACTAACAAGCTGTAATGCAATCCTTGAACAAATGGAGAAGACTTTTTTTGTCAGGAACCTAAGCGTGACATGAGATTGTCAGGGTCTTTCATTACTCTCTGCATTCTAGTAGGGTTCCAGTAACCAAACCGAAAGGATGCCCAGGGGTAGGACAGAGCAGCAGAACGCGTATTCACCGGAGTCTCAGGAGAAATGCTGGTGGCCATGGGTAAGGGGCCGTGGAGCCTGCACCAGTGGCTACCACAGACTTGAGGTCATTATCTGCCACTCTAGCCCATGTTGCACACTCTGAATTAGCCCATCACCGTGATGCTCAGTCCAGGAGTACTTCTCATTTTCATACTTCCTTTCCAATCAGCTACTTAAAGAGTCAAATTTTGAGAAGCAAATACAAGATTGCTGTTTTCAGTAAATATTTTTACTTAAATATTTTTATGTCTTTTTGGTTAACGGTGAGCTCAAGGATCTGCATTTTCATTTAGTCTACAAAGGAAGGCTCGAACAGGAAAGAAAGGCAAGAATCAGAATTGAGACACAGGAAAAAAAAAAAAAAAGACAGTAAGAAAGGCAGTCCTAACAGTTCTCTCATTTAAGTGAATTTCTGTCAAGAGTTTATTTCCACCATCTCAAAACTCTACTAGTCTTAGAGACAAGAATCTGGGTTTATTTCGCATCTTTACTCCCAAGAGCTGAGTGAGCCAGGGCAAGTCACCACTTCGCAGGCCCTTCTACTCCTCACCTTCACAGGACTTACAAGAGTGTCATACAAGAATACTTCGCTTATAGCAGCTCTCAGTAAATTTTTGCCAAATCAGAATTAGATATTTAAGACCCAAGAAGGATACTGACCTAATCACTCCAGCTTCAACCCAGCAAAAGACTTAACTGAAGTCACACGGATCTATGAGGGCAACTTGCACTGTGCTTGTCTAGGGCCTAGGAGAGCTACGGTCTTGGCTTTCATTGTTCACACTAGTGAATAGGTTGGCTCCCTAAAGTGGTTTTCCCAGCACCCTCTTCTTAAATTTCTACTGTATGTCTAACAGTAAAGTACAGAGATAATCAGGACACAAGCCTCCCAAATCGGAACATTCTCTATTTGAATAGAAACAGTATTGAATTTATGCCTAAAAAAACCCATAGATCCTTCATTGCTAATGATACATGTACATCATTCAAATCTTACAAAAATCTTAGGCAATGTAATTTTTTTCTTAAAACAGTACCCTTAACACTCTTAATGGCATGGACCTAATAGGTTTAAATTTTTTTCTTTTTGTGAGATATGAGATATTTACTACTAATTTATAAGTCACAAGACTTCTTTTAATAATAAAAAAATCAATAAGATGAAATAAAAGCAAAAGCTGCTATCAAATTAGTATGAATATTCCTTTACATTATGTGTATTTCATAGAAAATTCTCCTAAATATTAATCTTTCCAGATTGAATCATGTAAATTATTCCATAAAGAAAAAGCTACCTCTTTTACACTAATGACACATGTATCCTTTTACACGAACTTTTCTCACCCCAAAGCGTTAGTGAAACATGGAAGGATAACAACAACAAAAAAATCAGACTATACTAGAAAAATTAAGGCACAGGATACAACTAAGCTTTCAAAAACAGAATTTGATACGTTAAGAACAAAGTATAATTTTTTTTTAACTTTCTGGGGCTAATATCTGAAAAATCAAAGTATTAAAGGCAGACTATTTTAAAATAGTTTAAAACTGTGATCAATAGAAAGAAAAGACATTGACTTTGATCATTGTGTTTTAGAGAAGTAATCCAAGTGCAAATTTTATCCCTGGGGCTCTCTGCCACCCACAGGACACCTGTCAATCTTGGCAATAGCCTTTAGCTATCCATATAGAGACTCAGCATGTCCTTCCCTTAACCAAATTAGGCTACCCTCATCTGCATTGACATCAGCGTCTATAATTTTGGATTCTCATGGACAGAAATAGCCTATCCCAGAGTTTTTTATACAAATGTTGTGTCTGTGGAAAACTATAACGAAACTTGCAATAGAAAAATATAAACACTATAGTCAAAACCTTCCAATTGTGCTTTTATCATTTTGAATTCCAGCCAATTTTCACAGCAAATAATGTGTCAAAGCAGGTTTTTTGTTCAAACCCACATATCAGGGCTTATTATTCTTCAAATGGTATGAATTTCAAGAGATAGGAAAGTGACAAAAAATGAAGCTTCAATAACAAAAATATTTTAACTATGGTAACATGGGAATTTTACCAGTAAATTAAGACCTTTGTATCATATTGATTTACAGCTCCGAATTAAGTTTTTTGTTACATAGTATCTCAGTAGTTGACGACAATGGGCATGTGATTAGTCCTAGAGTATGGAGGAAGCAGTAAAAGCACCTTGACATTTTACAAAACATTCAAGTCTTCTGTTACAGACAACTGTCTTATGATACTAAAAGAACTGAGATTTGCATATTGAACCATTGTTCATGATATATTAAAAATTATGGAAAAGTAGAAGTGGTTGCAATTTTTAGAAGGAAAAAACAGTAGTGCAGATCTATAGAGTACGAACTTAGAAAAAGAACATCAACGTGCATGCTGTAAGTGTAAGACTACTGGTATGTTATTAGACCAGGAGAATGTCATAAACAGGGGACACCTTAATTTCAGCAAAGCTGCACATGAAGTCTCTGGTGGCAATCTTTTTAAAACTTTTTTTTTTTTTTAATTTTTTTTCCCCACGTTTTTATTTATTTTTGGGACAGAGAAAGACAGAGCATGAACGGGGGAGGGGCAGAGAGAGAGGGAGACAAAGAATCGGAAACAGGCTCCAGGCTCTGAGCCATCAGCCCAGAGCCTGACGCGGGGCTCGAACTCACGGACCGTGAGATCGTGACCTGGCTGAAGTCGGACGCTTAACCGACTGCGCCACCCAGGCGCCCTCTGGTGGCAATCTTAAAAAAAAAAACCAGAGCAATGTGAGCCCCACACTACATTTAGGCAGACTCCTAGCTGACTAAAACATACCCAGAGATTAAGTACTTGATATCAAACTGGTGGAAGAATTCTAGAGGTAACTAACAGAACTCTGCTCTTGACCTCGTCTAGTTCCACAGTTCATTTATTGGGGTGCAGATCAGACAAATGCATATCAAATCTGCATATAAATGCAAAGGATAAAACAGCATGCTTAATTACAAATAACAAAAAAAGTCAGAATGTTTAATCTCTAAATAAGAGACAGTAATTAAAGGCAATCTTAGGAGACATTGAAAGTCAAATAAGTATCCAGATAGAGGATGTTCCCTTATTCTCAATACAGACCACTTTTATGAGACTGAGTTCAGTCTGAATATCACACTGGAAGATGCATACATATATGGCATTTTATTTTTTATTTTTTTTTTAAAAATGTTTATTTTTTTGAGAGTGTGTGTGTGTGTGTGAGTGAGTGGGAGAGGGGCAGAAAGAGAGGGGGACAAGGGAGCTGAAGCAGGCTCTGTGCTGACATCAGAGAGTCCGATGTGGGGCTTGGATTCACAAACTGTGAGATCATGACCTGAGCCAAAGTCAGACACTTAACCGACTGAACCACTGAGGCACCCCTTATATCTTATTTTTAATTTTTTTTTAATTTTAGGGAGAGTATGCACATGTGTACAAGGCAGGGAAGGGGCCGAGGGAGAACTAGAGAGAGAATCTTTTTTTAAAAAATTGTTTTTAATGTTTATTTTTTAGACAGAGAGAGACAGAGCATGAATGGGGGACAGAGAGAGAGAGAGAGAGGGAGACACAGAATCCAAAGCAGGCTCAATGCTCTGAGCTGTCAGCACAGAGCCCGACGTGGGGCTTGAACTCACAGAGCGTAAGACCATGATCGGAGCCGAAGTCGGATGCTTAACCGACTGAGTCACCCAGGCGCCAGAAAGTAGAGAGAATCTTAAGCAGGTTCCATGCTCAGTGAAGAGGCTGACACAGGGCTCAATCCTATGATCCTAAAATCATGACCTGAGCCAAAATCAAGAGTCAAATGGTCAACCAACTGAGCTACCCAGGTACCCCATACATGGCATTTTAAAATGCAGATAAGAATAATATACATAAGGGATAACAGTACTATGAACGGAGATGCTTTTGGCAAAGAAATAAAGAGGGGCAGCATTGGTGTTAAACAGCTATAAGGTAAAATAATAATCTAAGCAGTTTGGCTTTTTTTTTGGTGAAATTACAGAAGGTAGAAATAAGACTAACATGCAGTAAGTTTGTGGAAAATAGAATTTGATTCAATATTACTATCTAAGAACTTCCTACAACTTGAGCCATGTAAATTGAGAAGAGCTGCCTCAAACAAGCCTCTGTCAAGGAGGTTATGAGACAGGCTAGGACAAATGATCTTCATGCTCTCTGCCAATTCCAAGATTCCATAATACTATAATTGAATCAGACACTGGAGTTCAGGGAAGCTGAAGTGCTTGAAATTTGTAGGTTGAGTACCAAAGAGGGAAAGTGTGAAGAAAATAGGCTCTAAAATTCTGAAAGTGAATCTTCTTGACTCCTTGGCTAAATATTAAGCTAGTTATGTACAGTATGAGATTCCATGAGGCCAGGAGAATAACCAAGGGAAGAACTACTAAAGGAGACATGAGTCGCAACCAACCACTGTAAAGAGCTCTCACAGAATATCTGGGACATTCCACAGAGACCCCAGAAATGCCCTACCTTAGGAGAAGGGCAAAACTAGTCCATCAATGCAGAAAATTTTATTGAACAACACCGTTCTAGACCCACACTAACAAAACTCATAATATGCCAAAAAGGATCAGGCTGATCAGCAAGTAACAAAATTGTCTGCCAGATCAAAATTCAACACTCTTTTAAGAATGACAAATAAAATTACAAATTAGGAGAATAAACAGGAAAAGGTAACCCAACCCAAGGGGTAAAAAGTCATAAAAACAAACCTAGAAATGATCAAGATGATGGAATTAGTAGAAAATAATTTCTAAAATGTTATTATATATAATATTTTCAAAGATTTAAAGGAAAACATGCAAACAATGAAAAAATAAATTAAAACTTTAAAAAAATGGACTCTTTGTAGCTGATAAATATAGTATCTAAATTAAAAGATTCACAGTTGGGCTTAACAGCTGAATAAAGAGAGTAGAAAAAGAGAGCAGTGTAAATTACCTAAACATTTCCCAAATTTGATGAGAACTACCAATCCAAATATCGAAGAAGGTCAATGAACTTCAAATAGGAAAAACACAAAACCACACCAAGATACGACAACAAAATTGCTGAAAATCAGTTGATACCAAAACCAAAAACATTATAAGAAAAAGACACCACAGATGAAACCCCTCATAAGACACAAGAGTCTTTAAGAAAACATTAGAGGGGCGCCTGGGTGGCTCAGTCGGTTGAGCGTCCGACTTTGCTCAGGTCACGATCTCACGGTCCGTGAGTTCGAGCCCCGCATCTGGCTCTGTGCCGACAGCTCAGAGCCTGGAGCCTGCTTCAGATTCTGTGTCTCCCTCTCTCTCTGGCCCTCCCCCCATTCATGCTCTGTCTCTCTCTGTCTCAAAAATAAATAAATGTTAAAAAAAAAAAATTTAAAAAAAAAGAGAAAACATTAGAAAATCAAATTCAACAATATATAAAAAGGAAATGCATTATGACTAAGGGTAAACATTTCAAACATGGCTTAATGTTTGAAAAAACAATTAAATGTAATTCAACATATTAAAAGAAAAAAATCATACAATCACTTCAATTGACAAAGAAAAAGCATTTAACAAAACTCAATACTCATTTATGATAGACACTCCTACTAATAATATAATAAATGAAAAATTTCTTCACCTTATGAAGATCTATGAAAAATCTACAACAATTATCATACTGAGCAACAAAAAACAATGCTTTTTCCCAAACATGAACAAGGTAAGGATGTCTGTTCTACCACTTCAACATAGTATTATAAGTTATAGCTAATGCATTAAGACAAGAAAAAGAAACATAAGGCATACAAATTGGAAAGGAGAAGAAAATCTGTCTTTATTTGCAGGACAATCAGTTTGTCTATGTAGAAATCCTAAAAACTCTACAAAAAAAAACCCTATTAGAACTAAAATTTACCAAAGTCACAAGACATAAGACCAATATACAAAAATCGCTCTATTTCTATATACTAATGAAAAATGTTTGCAACATGAAATTTAAAAAATATTATTTCCAGGGCACCTGGGTGGCTCAGTCAATTAGGTGTCTGACTCTCGATTTCGGCTCAGGTCATGATCTCATGGTCATGGGATCGAGCCCTGGGTCAGACTCTGTGCTTGGTGTGGAGCCTGCTGGGAATTCTCTCTCTCCCTCTGCCCTTCTCCTGCTCATGCTCACTCACTCTCTCTCTCTCAAAAAACACACAAACAAACAAATACATATTATTTCCAATAGCATCCACAAACATGAAATACTTAGGGACAAATTTAATAGAATGCGTGCAACAAGATCTATACAATGTAAACTATTTAAAACATTTTTGAGAGAAATTAAAGAAGAGCTACATAAATGGAGAAATATACCATATGTTGTTGTGGGACTGAATTGTGTTCCCTCAAGAGACATGTCAAAGTCCTAACTCTGGATACCTGTGAATGTGACCTTATTTGGAAACAGGTTCTCCGCAGATGTAATTAAGATGAGGGCATACTGGGTTAGAATGAGTTCTGAGTCCAATATAACTGGTGATCTTATAAGGAGAGAGAAATTTGGACACAGACATACAACTACACAGGGAGAAGGCCATATAAAGACGGAGGCAGAGACTGAAATAATGCATCTACAAGCCAAGGAATGCCAAGGATTGCCAGCACCCACCAGAGGAGGCATGGAAAGATTCTTCCCCTGGGGACTTCAAAGAGAGCATGGCCCTGCTGACATCTTAATTTGTGATGTCTAGCTTCTAGAACTATAAGAGAATAAATCTCTGCTGTTGTAAGCCACCCAGTTGTGATGTTTTGTTTGGGCAGCATACCTAGTAAACTAATAAACATGGATTGAAAGGCTCAATATTGTTAAGACATCAATTTTCCCAGTTAATCTATTAATTCAAGGCAATCCCAATTAAAATTTCAGCATGCTATTTTTTTCCTTTTTTTTTTTTTTTTTTTTTTTTGGAGAGGGGGAGAATATGACAAGCTCATTCTAAACTTATAAGGAAATACAAGAGACCTAAAATAGCCAAAAGTTTTTTTGGAAAAACAAAAACAAAACACGAAAGGACTTATACTACCTGATCTTAAGACTCCTTTCAAAGCTACAGTTATCCAGATAGTGGTTATTACGCAGACAGACAAAATCAATAGAACTGAACAGAGTTCAGAAACAGACCAACACTTTTGTGGCCAACTGATGTTCAACAAAGGTGCCAAAGTAACTCAAAGGAAAATGTAGTCTTTCCAACAAAAAATGGCATTGGAGAAAGCATATAAACATACAAGAATAAAAGAACCTCAACATGCAATCTCTCACTATGTAAAAAATTAACACAGATCACACATTTAAACATAAAGGCTAAACATTTCTAAGAAAAAGTATGAGAATATACTCATCATCTTGGGTTAAGTAAAGATTTCTATATACAAAAACAGTAATCATAAAAGAAAATTTATGTTAATTGGACTTTATTATAAGTAAAAACTTCTGCTCTTTGAAAGATAGTGCTCAAATATGAAAAAGCAAACCACCAGGTTTTTTATTTTATCATAATCTGCTTATATTTTTCATGGCCCCTAATAATAATTCAAATATTCTAAAAACAATATTTTATTCCTTTGTCAAAAGAGCATTTTCTCATTATATCTGTGTAAATATTTTTTAATTTATATCCAAGTTAGTTAGCATATAGTGTAACAATAATTTCAGGAGTAGATTCCTTAATGCCTCTTACCCATTTAGCCCATCCCCCTCCCACAATCCCTCCAGCAACCCTTTGTTCTCTATACTTAAGAGTCTCTTACGTTTTGTCCCCTCCCCCCCCGTTTTTATATCATTTTTGCTTCCCTTCCCTTATGTTCATCTATTTTTTTATCTTAAATTCCTCATTGAGTGAAGTCATATGATATTTGTCTTTCTCTAATTTCACTTAGCATAATACCCTCTAATTCCATCCACGTAGTTGCAAATGGCAAGATTTCATTCTTTTTGATTGTCGAGTATCTTTTTTTTTTAATGTTTATTTATTGTGAGAGAGCATGCGCATGAGCGGGGAGGGGGCAGAGAGAGAGGGAGAGAGAGAATCCCAAGCAGGATCCACACTCAGTGTGAAGTCCAATGTGGGGCTTGATCTCACGACCATGAGATTATGGCCTGAACCAAAATCAAGAGTTGGACACTTAACCAAGTGACCCACCCAGGCACCCTGTAAACCACTAGGTTCTGTTAAATTGTTACACATACCTTAAGTTTTTGTTCATTAATTTATATCTACCTAATCACATAAAGCAAATTTGGAGGGGGGAACAACATAAATTTGACATATATCTGACAAAGAACTTGTATCTGGAATATATTATATAGATATTAAAAATTCATAGCTTTAGTAGAAGACAACCCAATTAAAAGTAGAGGCTAAAGATTTCAACAGATAAGTCACAATAGGAGATAAATAACTCATATGCACATGAAAAGATGCTGAACATATTTAATAAAGAAATGAGAACTGAAACCACAAGATACCACTACACACCCACAAGAACGGCTAAAATTAAAAAGACCGACAATACCTAATGATGGCATGGATGTGCAGCAATTCGAACTCCGCAAATCCAATATATGTCCAAAAAATGACCTGAACATGAATGTTCACAGCGGCTTCATTCATAATAGTCGAAATTGGTAAGGATGCAAGTATCTGTCAACTGATAATGGGTAAATGAACTGTGATACATCCATACAATGGGTTACTTATTTACTACTAAGTAACAAAATGAAACTGATTCATGCATGCAGTAAAAGGGGTAAATCTCAAAAACACTGTGATAGTGAAAGAAATCAGGGGAAAAAAAAGTGCATTCTAGAAAAGGCAAAACTAGTCAACAGGGATTGTCTACAGCAGGGGCTGGGGGGGAACTGATGCAAAGAGGCACAAAGGAATTTTTGGGGGTGATTGCAAAGTACAGTATCTCGTTTGGAGTATTAGTTGCATGGGTGTATGCATTTGTTAAAACTCATCAAACTGAGTAGAAATTGTACTTCAGCTTGAATTTCAAAAAGAGGAGCAAAATCTACTCCCTCCCACTCACAAAAGAAGTTTAATACAGGTAAAGTATAAAGTAAAGTTGGGAGTGGTGAAGAGGCTGAGACCAGAAAGGTAATAAAAGACTTTGGTCAATGGTATTAAGGAATCTGAATCGTACACAAAGGATAAAGGAGGAGCACTGAAAGATTTCACATAGGAGAGTGATGAATAAATTATATTCTGGAAAAAATACTTTGGGTCCCAGTGTGTGGAATGGATTAGCACAGTGGGCTTCAGACTTCCAGAGATCTGTAAGAAGGCTTTTAATCCAGGCCTTAAACCAGAATGAGATGATGCCCTAGATTAGGACAGGGGGATAGTCATGGGAATGGAGAAAGATGATGAGATTCAAGAGACTGATTAGCTTTAAATCTTTCGGTGAAGGGTTAAGCGGTCCAGGGACAACTAAATGGAAATATACCTTCTGTAGCTGGGCTTGTGGGTCTCAAGGCCTTGAAGGAGAGGTGGGCTGGAGAAAGGGATTTGGGGGTAATCATCTACTAATCAAGACCATATAGTAGGATTACCAAATGAGATAAGATGGTTAAAACCAAAATCTAAAGGCTCACAAGCAGGAGAGGACTGGGAGGGCAAAAGGCCAAATCTCACAAATGGTAAAATTCAAATTAAATAGCACCCACCCCCACCCAGCACACATATATGCAAATAACATTCCTTTCTCGTACATCTCAGTAATGTTAAAACCAGTAAGAAACAGCTTTGAATACAACACAAAAATCAAGTGACAAGAAAGCCACTGCTCAACAAATCTCAAACCAAATCTTTTGGGCTTAAAGTTTCTTCCAGACCTAGGCCAGAGAAACAATTTTTGGTTTAGCTCTCCCTAGTCTAGACTCCTTTAGTTCCTTTAGTAGATGAAAGCAAGTCACAGCAGCTAATACTAAAACTTCTATCCAGTTCTGTAACTGACACTGATTTGGAAGAAGTCGTTGAGGTAAATAGTAGCTAACCAGGACAAAATCCATGTTTCTATTATACTATTTACAAGGTAGAATGAATGAATCTCTTATCAAAGTCTCTGAGATCACTTTCATTTCCAACAGTGGACTAGTTCAGAGAACAGATCCTACCACTGAAAAGTGAAAATAGCGGAAAATATAGAAAATATCTACTGCAATGAATCCATGAGCTGGTAAGAAATTTAAGGAACACTCAAGTAAAAGCAGGAATGCACAAAGGTAAGCAGAGTACTGAAGCTGGCTTTCACTTCAAGGTCAAGGTAGAGAGGGTGAACCTGAGCTTTGAATTATTCACAACCTCACAGGTGTATGGAATAAAAAAACCCACCAAAGCACAGGGTCTGGCCAAGTACAAAGCACCAATAGTAACTATTACTAATGTAATACGCAATGGGCAATATTACATTTTATGTTCATTAAAGAAATAGGTTGAATCAAACCATATGCAATTTGACAACCATCAGTTAGGAGAACAGAATACAAATTTATGTAGGCTAGCAAAAAGATTGCCATGTTTTGGATTTGCTACCTTTCTGATGAACCTGACAGCGAAGGCAGTTAAGATTAATTAATGCCACCTTAAGGAGCTGTAACTAGAACAATGTACAAAAAAAGTTTACTAAGGTTCAGAAAAAAGAGCCACTTTTCCTTAAATAAACACCAATTGTTTATATTTAATAAAATGAAGAGAACACTAAGGCTTCTGTACTTAGCATATATAATTATAATGCTTTGTTTAAAATAGAATAGACAAAGAATTAAAAGGACAAAAATAACTTAATTTGCGTTGAACTACATAGTACTTATTCAAAAGAAATGCATTTATACTCAACATTCTACAAATATAAAACTTATCTAACACCAACAAAACTCTCACTAAAAAATATTTTCTTTATAGAGGTTACCACCAGTGGGGGGGGGGGGAGGGGAATAGCAAGTTATTGTTTGATGGCTACTAAGTTTCTGTATGGCATGATGAAAAAGTTTGGGAAATGGATAGTGATGATGGTTGAATAACATTGTGAATGTACTTGATGCCACTTAATGGTACAATCAAAAATGGTTAAAATGGTAAATTTCATGTTAGGTGCATTTTAGCACACAAAAAATTACATACAAAAAACTATTTATATCTAATTTTCCTTAAAGTTTGGAATTCTCTTAAGTCTGAAATTCATGCAAATAAGTATCCTGTAAAAACTGGACTAAAGGAGCAGAGTTTGGGTTATGCGATCATAGATTTTTTTAATGTTTTTACTGTTTATTCATTTTTGACAGAAAGAGACAGAGTGTGAGGGGGGGAGGGGCAGAGAGAGAAAGGGAGACACAGAATCCCAAGCAGGCTCCAGGCTCTGAGCTGTCAGCACGAACTCACGGATGACCTGAGAGCATGACCTGAGCTGAAGTCAGACACTTAACCAACTGAGCCACCCAGGCACCCCAAGGGTTATGTGATTAAAGATTTAAATCTGAGGTCTACCTTTCCTACCCATGGAGTCTTGATACAAGTTACATTCTGGAAGTCTCCGTTTCCTCCACCTGAAAAACAGGCAAGTACTTGGACACAAATTGTAGTTAGGATTAAAACAGATAGTTATGGTATGCATAAAGATAATGCAGGAATTTCACACCACGGTGTTCTTATTAAATTCTGTGACATATGAAGAGTTATTAACTAAATGAAGTTATTAACTCAAATTTACTAACCTTTTAAAATCATCTACCACCCTTTAGCCAGTGCTAACTTATTAAGCACTTAATAAGTGCTAACTTATTCTCTAAGTTACAATATGAAACAGTCAGGAATATTAAAAAAAACAAAACAATTTATCATTAAGTAAAAGAAGTTAGACTCTAATGCTCTCTCCTTTTCAACTTTTTGCCGGCTGCCACCCAATGGCAATAGTCCATTTGCAGTCACCTCCATGAACAACAGGCTTGCATCTCACAATATTAAACCAGTCAGGAATTTGCCCAAGCGGTTCAGAGTCTAAATCATAATTTTACTTTTAAGAAATCAGACCTGGCTGGCATACATGGTATTTAATTTCCTTAAGTATCAAATACTTTGCAAACCCCCACATGATACAAGTTAATCCTCTGATAGCCTGTATTGTGTGTATTTTTTGAAAATCTGTATATTATGATGTCCTACATCTTACGAAAACCTTCCTGACTGGGAAGAGACTGCCAGTCCTAGAGCTAATCAATTCTTGGAGACAGCAAAGGGCCCAGCCAGGAGGGTGCCCTTGATATGCAAACTATCCAGAGCCAGACCTCTTCCATCAGATCCTTGTACCCCAAAGTAATCACCCAGAGCCAGGTACTAGGTAACTAGAGACCACTCCAAATGCCCAAGGCCCCAAATTATTCAAATCTGCCAATCCAAAACTGTTCACTATGCCCTGCCTTTCTCTGAGAACCCCCAACAAAGACAGTGGCCTAATGCTCTCCCCTGTGGCCCTGCATGGTGTGCCCTGTCTCCTGTCTCTAGGATCTCTGAGTATAATAAACTCTGTTTTTTCTCCTGAACCTTTCCTGTGTCTCCTCTTGTGGCTGCACCTGGCTATTGCAGCAAACAATGCAAAACATATCCACTGATTGAGAAAATACAAATTATTGTGAGTTCAGTAGTTATGTTTAAATAATTTTACTTAATCACAACAGTATCTCCTTATATTTGAAAAGCACTAGTACATACATGAGATTTATATTTTTAAGTTTACTGTTTTGAGTACATGTATATTCATGAGTCCCTTGCCAAAATCCCAGATTCTCCTGGGATTTGCCATTATCATTTGGGAACCACTGGCCAGAGGATAAAACAAGGTGTGTGTGTATGTATAACCTCCTCTCCCCACCCCACCCCCACTTCTGAAAGAGAGATGCCCCATTCAATATACCATCATCTCTCTAAAAAGCTGCTAAGATGGGGGTGGGGGCAGGTGTTAGGTGATCTAAGAAAAACCGATATGGGGCACCTGGATGGCTCAGTTGGTCAAGCGTCCAACTCTTGATCTCAGCTCAGGTCAGGATCTCACAATTTGTGAGACCAAGCCCCACAATGGGCTCTGCACCGACAGCATGGAGCCTGCTAAGGACCCACGCTCTCTGCCCCTCCCCTCCCTCTCAAAAATCAATAAAAAAAAAAAAAGAGAGAAACTGATCTAAGAAAAAACCTATATGATCAATGTTAAAAGGGGGACACACCAAAGAGCACAAAAACATTTAACCCTCTCATCAAATTGCAAACACAGCATTTTATCATACATCTTTCCTTATCTTATAGCATGCTTTATTACCAAGAAGATATAGAAAACCACTTAATATTTGTATTTTATGGTACAAACTTAACTTTTAATATCATTTCCCCCTATACATATTCTAATTCCAACCAATTACTCAAGATTTCCTGAACACAGCCTAGACATTATTGCCACCACACTTGTCCCCAACTCATTTCCTCAATCTAGACTAAATTTCCCCCCTCTCAGGAAAGTTATGTCAGTTTTGACACTTCCAACATGTATTTGTATAAA
This sequence comes from Acinonyx jubatus, assembly GCF_027475565.1. Taxonomy (NCBI): domain Eukaryota; kingdom Metazoa; phylum Chordata; class Mammalia; order Carnivora; family Felidae; genus Acinonyx; species Acinonyx jubatus. Next base: position 66,228,689 of record NC_069394.1, on the reverse strand, counting down.
GACAAAAATAAAATCCTGTCATTTTTGGCTATTAGTATGGCTTATTTCAAGATTTCCTGGGAAAACTTAAAAAAAAAAAAAAACACCTAAAATAGAGAATTGGATAGAGTTGAAAGTTTTAATTCTATGGACAATTTGAACCAGTTAGATGTAATCCAGTCAGTTTACAATGGATGAATAAAATATACTTAAAGAGTCTCTTGTTTAGAACCTAGAATAGAAGTTCTGGTACCATATATATATAGAATATAGACTGGTACCATACTAACTTTGCTATGAGAGACAATGTTTCAAGAACAGTTGATTTTTAAATAACTTGTTCACTGAAAAGTTTCTAAAGTGTCAAGTAGAAAACAATTTTCAAAATTAGTCAACATTTAATTGGGAGACAGATATCACCCTATACATAAAAATATTTATTTATTGTATTATTACACTTTACAACTTTTTGAGTTTTTTAAATATTTATTTATTTCGGGAAGAACACAAGCAGGGGAGGGGCAGAGAGAGGGGGACAGAGGATCTGAAGCCGGCTCTGATAGGCTGACAGCAGCGAGCTGATATGGGGCTGAACCCATGAACCGTGAGATCATGACCTGAAGTCAGACATCTACCAACTGAGCCACTCAGGTGTCCCTTTTTCTTACATTACTGTTTGAGTGTAAATTGATATAAGCTTTCTTGCAAGTAATTTGGCAACGTGTATCAAGACTTAAAACTAAACCTAACATTTTAACTAGCTATATACCACTTCTAGGAATTAATCTTAAGGAAATTATCATGGGTAAGCATGAAGATTTAGCTACAAAGATTTTCATCACAACACTGTTTATAGCAGTGAAAAACTGTAAACTTTCTAAATATCTGACAAGGGATTGATCAGTTGACTGATTATAAAATTAGAAACATGGAATTTTTCAATCATTTGAAGTGAATACTGTAAAACATACATGTTCAAACTGTCTTGAAACTGATTCTAATTCTTGGATACTTTTAACTATTTAAAATTTATAGTACTGATAATGCACATATCCAGTATGTTAATACACAGAGATAGAGATCAGATGCGCAGTTGCCAGGGGCTAGGGAAGTGGGGAGTGACTGCTAACAGGTGGTTTTTAGGTGATGCAAGTATTCTGAAATTAGACAGTAGTGAAGGTGTGCAATACTGCACAACCGTGTGAATATAATAAAAACCACACTGTACACTTTAAACGAGTGAATTTTAATGATAATTATTTCTCAAAAAGTACACATGTGCAAACATTAAAACATTTTAACTATTATAAGTTAGATATAAATTATAAATATATTTACACAAATCTTAAAGTAGGCCATCGGTTGGCATCTCTCTGCATATATCTGAATGTTTTATATACGTGTTACTAATAAGCCAAGTTTGGGCTCTGAATGGACCTTCTTTTTTCATTTAGGCCTGTGCATGATTCCTCATGTAAAACTGTGTTCTACTAAAGCAACTAAAGCAACTCCAAAAACAAATGCAAGGCAAAGCTCACATGCATCTGTTCCCATATTACACTAAAACAAAGCAGTTTTATACTAACAGATCAACATGTAAGATAACTATTGGGATGGTTTAATTTTAAATGCTTATTGCAATTCTGGCATACTTTTCTAACTTTTATATTCATGACAAAGAAGATGGATAGAATTTTAGATAATTATGACTGACTCCACCATGAAACAAAAATTGTGGACTTTCTTCTTCAAACTTCTGAATCACTACTTTAAAAGTATTCTGAAACCATAAGGGAAGCTTTAAATACTGATAACATTTTTTAAACAGCTTTCTTGATACAGTTCACAAACCATACAACTCACCCATTTAAATATACAACACAATGGTGTTTAGTATACTTACAGATATGTACAACCATCATCACTGTTAATTTTAGAATATTTCATCATCCCAAAGGAACCCTCATACTCATAAGCAATTATTCTCCATTCTCCCTTCCCCCTAGCCCTTGGCAAACATCAATCTGCTTTTTCCTTACGGAAATACATTTTCTGGGCATTTCATATAAATGGAATAACACACTGTGACCTTTTGCGTCTGGTTTATTTCACTTAACAAAAAGTTTTCCAGGTACATCCAAGTTATAACAAATATCAGAAATTCATTCCTTTTTATGGTTGAATAACATTCTACTGTATGGATATACCACTTTTGTTTACTTATTCATCATGTGGCAGACATTTAGGTTGTTTCTACTTTTTGGCTATTTGAAAAATGCTGCTATAAATGCTCAAGTTTTTGTGTGGACCTGTTTTCATTTCCCTTAGAAGTGAAATTGCTGTGTCACTTGGTAACTCTATGTTTAGCATTCTGAAGAACTGCCAAACTGTTTTCCAAAGTGGCTGCACCATTTTACATTCCAAACAGCAGTGTATGAGGGTTCTGATTTCTCCACATCCTTGCCAACACTTATTATTTTTTATTCTGTCTCTCATTGTGGTTTTGATTTGCATTTCTCTGATGGAAATGCTGGAGCATCTTTCCATGCTTATCGGTCATTTATAAATCTTTTTTGGAAAAATACCTATTTAGATCCTTGGCCCATTTTTTAAATTGAGTTGTCTTTTTTTCTTACTGAGTTGTAGGACTTCCTTGTATAGTCTAGATGTAAGTCCCTAATTGGATGTATGTTTGCAACTATTTTCTCCCATTTTGTGGGCTAAAACTTTCTTGAGTGTCCTTTGAAACACAGAAGTTTTTAATTAAAAAAAGTTTTTAATTAAAAAACACCTTTTTTTTTTCTTTTGAGAGAGAGAGCACACACACACGTGCAAGTGTGGGACAGGAACAGAGAGAGAGAGAATCCCAAGCAGGCTACATGCTCATCATGGAGCCCACGCAGGGCTTGATCCCACGACTCTGGCATCATGACCTGAGCTGAAATCAAGAGTCGGACACTCAATCGACTGAGCGACCCGGGTGCCCCAAACGTTTTTAATTTTGATGAATTCTAAGGCATCTATTTTTTTCTTTTGTTGCTCATGCTTTTGGTGTCATATCTAAAAATCCATTGCCCAATTCAAGGTCATAAAAATTTACTCTATGTTTTTTCTTCTAAGAGTTTTATAGTTTTAGTTCTTATAATTAGTTCTTGGATCTATTTTAAGTCCTAAAGATCAATTTCATCTTTTTCTGTGTGGCTATTCAGTTGTTCTAGCACAATTACTGAAAAGGCCATTCTTTCCCCCTTGAATGGGCTTGTCACTCTTGTCAAAAACCAGGTGACCACAGACACATGGATTCTTGACTCTCAATTCTACTCCACTGATCTCTATGTCCCCGAGGTAAGTACTTAAGGGCCATAAGTGTCAGTACCATGCTGTCTTGATCACTGGTGCTTTGCAGGAAGTTTTGAAATCAGAAAGTATGAGTCCTCCTGCTTTGTTCTTTAAGATTGTTTTTCATTACTCTGGTCCCTTGCAATTCCATTTAAATTGTCAGGTCAGCCTATCAATTTCTACAGAGAAATCAGTTGGGATTCTGAAAGAGACTGTGTTGCATGTGGAGATCCACTTGAGGAGTACTGACACCTTAACAATATAAGGTCTTTTAATCTATGAACATCAGGTATTTTTCCACTTATTTGGATCTTCAATTTCTTTAAACTATCTTTTGTAGTTTTCAGAGAATAGTTTTGTACTTCCTTTTGTTAAATTTATTCCTAAGTATTTTATTCCTTTTACTGCTATAGAAATGGAATTGTTTTAAGTTTGTTTTAGGGTTGTTCATCTCAAGTGTACAGAAACATAACTAATTTTTGTATACTGATCTTGTATATTAATAATATATTATTATTAGTTCTAATAATTCTTTAGTAGATTCCTTAGCATTTTCTATATAGATCATGTCATCTGTGAATAGAGTTTTACTTCTTTCTTTCCAATCTGGATGAGTTTCTTTTTTCTTGCCTAAATGATCTGGTTAGAACCTAGAGGTTCTAACCTCTAGGTTGAATATAATGTTGAACAGAAGTAGCATGAGTGGATATCCTTGTCTTCTTCCAGCTCTTATGAGGGAAAGCAACCAGTCTTTTACCATCAAGTATGATGTTAGCTGTGGGTTTTTCATAGATGCTTTTTATCAGGTTGAGGAAATTCACTTCTATTCCTAGGTTTCTGAGTGTTTTGTTAGGAAAGGATGTTGGATTTTGTTAAGTGCTATTTTTGAATACCGAGATGATCATGTGGCTTTTATTGTTCTGTTGCCATGGTGGATTACAATAATTGATTTTTGGATGTTAAGCCAACCTTGCACTCCTGAGATGAATCCCACTTGGTTGTAGTGTATAATTCTTTTTATATGTTGCTATATTCAGTCAGTATATTGTTTAGGATTTTTGTGTCCATATTCATAACAGGTATTGTTCTATAGTCTCCTTGTTTTTTGGTTTTTTTTTGTTGTTGTTGTTGGGTTTTGGTATCAGAGTAATACTGGTCTCTCAGAATGAGGTGGGAAGAATACTGTAAACACAACTTTTCTGAGTAAAGGAAAACCTTACCAATCAAAATAGAAACATGAATATTGAGGCTGATAATACAATTGGAAGTGCCATCCCCAATCCATGTGCAGCAGACACTGTTGATTATATAACCAACATCTACCCCGCTTCTTCCTTAAAGAAGCAGAGCTTTGTTCAGATGTCTAGGCAGCCCTATGTTTCAGAGTATGTGGCTGCAGCCTCAGACCTGAAGAGTGGACCCTGACTGGTCCAAATCAATCATAGTGGTTCCACCCTGCTTACCAGAGACTGTTTGAAAATGGCAATGTGAAACAATCAGGTGTGATGGAAATCTGCTAGAGAAGCCCCATGGGATGAGTTTTGTGCACTTGAAATGCTACAAAAGTTAAGAGACAGCCTTTCTCTTTCCCTGGAAGTTGTCACGTCTGAATACATGGAACTGTTAAAGCCACTTTGCAACCATGATAAAAGCTGCTGTGAGGACAACTCCAACATACTGAAGATAGCAAAACAGAAAGAAAGAATATGGGTCAGTGATGCTGCTGCTGAGCTGCTGAATTAACCAAACCTGGAAACACTCAACCTTGAGTCTTCCTGGTAAATCTTCTGTTTAAGCACACTGGAGTTAATTTTTTTGCTACCTGCAACTAAAAATATTCTAGCTGATAAAACCAGTTGTGTGCAGGAGGCTGCTCTCATTGGCTCAGAAGAGCCAACTCTGCACCTCTCTTCCTAACAACTCATTCAGTAACATTGCACTGGTAGCTTTGAATCAACCACAGTAATAGTAAGCGTACTACAAGAAATCAGCAAGCACCACAAATCAGATCTATTTCTCCTTCAGACCCAAAGGAATCTTGTCGTTGTGGAAATATATTCCAGGATATTTCATACAAATGGAATCATACACCATGTGATCTTTTGTGTCTGGCTCATTCAGTTAGCATATTTTCTAGGTTCATCCAAGTTGTAGGCAATAAGCATTTTACAAGAATACCACTGGATACAAGACTCTCTCAAATTTTTTTGTTCATGAAACCAACCTTTTCATTCCCATAGTAAAAGTAATATAAAAATTTTTACCAATAAACACTGCATAAATTTGGGTTTCTAATAAGACTTTATTTAGAAAAAAGTCTCTAGCATCTGAAATATTGCTATAAAATATTTCATAATATGAAAAATTACTATGTAAATTAAAAAATTGACTATAAAACATTATGCACAGTAAGAGGCAGGGAAAAAGAATATATTTTAACAGACAGATACTAGAATTGTTGAGCTCAACACCAATATACTCACATTGTTAGCTCTGGGTGGTAGGATTACAGAGGATTTTTATATTTTTGCCTGCTTTTCCCCCCAAATTTTCCTTCATAAACATGTATCAACTCAGTCATAAAGAAAAAAATATAATTCATGCTTTTAAGAGGAAGAAGTTCAATATTTTTTGTTCATGAGCAAATGAAGCCACACTATTTTTTCTCCCACTTGTGTCTGGGAAGAGTCTATATAAACCTTGCTGTATATAAACCTACTGGAAGGTAGCTCCAGTTTTTAAATTGGGTGATTCTGGCTACCATCTAGGGTATTAAGTTATGAACCTATTCTCTGACTACTTCAAGAAGATGTAGTCATAAACTGAATTATAATATGCATTATAAGAGTGCTAAATTCTTCACACATAATCACTTTGAAAATAAAATCTGAGCCAAGGTCTCTCCTATTTTGAAATATACATGTGATCTGATTTGCATTGACTCTTTTCCTAAAGATAATGAAGGAACATTGACCATGTGTCACAAGATTTGTTTTCTAAGTCTAGAGGTAAATCTTATTAGCCATATGAACTCTGGGAAGCAGAAATCTCTCTGAATCTAAACCTTCTTATCTATTAAATGGGGCAAAGACCTACCCCTTTTCTCTTCATAGGATGAGGTAAAGTAAATGAAACGTCAAGTGAAAGATAGTATTATATGTCACCACTTCATTACATACACATCTTAAGTCTTGTAACAACTGTACTTTGTACCACTTTGATACAAAAGACAGCCTTATAATAGCAATGTATGATGCCAGGTTTCCCTGGTAACAAGCTAACTTCCTCAATGTTTTAAAGATGTTTGTGTGCAGTGTGTAAAATCTCTTTGCTGCTTTACTGTTTCTAACTTGCCTCTAAAAATACTAGGATGATGTAAACAAAAGTACTGCTACCACAACATGATACTGGATGGGGACAGAAAGCCCTAGATCATTTTTTAGTAAGACATATTGTTGCAAAGGTCCTAAACAAAATATTAGCAAGTAGAATCCTGAAGAGAATCATATATCTTAACCAAGTAAGAATTATCCCAAGAACATAAGGGTAAGTTAATATTAGCATATCTCTAAGAAAATATACTAAAGTAGACCAAAGGGAAAACATTTTAAGCATCAATAGATGCAAAAAAATGTATTTAAATAATATAACCATTCCCAAATAATATTAATGAAGAAAAAAATAGGCAAAATTATCGTGATTTGAAACTGATGCATTGTCTACAGGTGATTATGAAATAAGGTACTGAAAAACTATGGAACAATAATATGGAAAAATATGGAACAGTAAGAAAACTCCGTATACAGCTAATCATACACTTAACATAAAAAATCAATAGTTTGCCTATATCTGATTAGTTAGAAAACATAATCAGAGAAAAGATTCTATTTATAATTCCAATGGAATAAAAGTAAACCTTGGTATAAACAACAAATGATAAAGGCCTTTATAAAGAAAATGTAGGGGTGCCGGAGTGGCGCAGTCGGTTAAGCGTCCGACTTCAGCCAGGTCACGATCTCGCGGTCCGTGAGTTCGAGCCCCGCGTCAGGCTAGGGGCTGATGGCTCAGAGCCTGGAGCCTGTTTCCGATTCTGTGTCTCCCTCTCTCTCTGCCCCTCCCCCGTTCATGCTCTGTCTCTCTCTGTCCCAAAAATAAACATTGAAAAAAAAATTTATAAAGAAAATGTTAATCTCTACTGAAGGATCTCAAAGAAGACTGGAATAAGGAGATTCAATATTAGTAGTAATGAGGATGAGGAGAAGGAGAAAGGGGAAGAGGAGAGCAGTTTCATCAGTCAGGCGCCCAACAGGAAAATGATGGCACAGAGGGCTAGCAACAGCAGGGAGCTGTTACCACCATTTACTATGAGACCTGAGGTGAGGGCTCTCAGCATGGGAGAGGGGACCCAGCCCAATGGAAGGTGTGGCCTTAGGTAGACAAACACAACCCTATAGGGTAAGAGGCTTGGAAATATACCTTTTTTTCCTCCTACCCACCCATCTCCTACTAGACCTTCTACTGGTCAAATGCAACAAGAAGCCAGGAGGCTAGAGAGCCTGGAAAATGCATTCCACAGAGGTCAGACTGCTGGGGCACAGAGCAAGATGGAGAAAGTGAAGATCATATTTGAAGAGGCAAAAAGAATATCCAGCACAACCGCTAGTCGCTTAGCTGTTTACTCTGGATTAATTCTAATAAGGTCAATTTGCCCAAACTACAAATTCAAACAATCCCAGTAAAAATACCAATAGGATATTTTATAGGTGGTGAGAGGGCAGAGGGGAGTTTGTGACTATCATTAAGTTCTTCTAGAATAATAAACATATATGCAAAATCAAGTAGGGAATAGGAGCTGGCTTTGGTTTCTGTGTCTCCCTCTCTCTCTGCCCTCCCCAACTCGTGGGCATGCGAGCACTCTCTCTGTGTCTCTCTCTCAAAAATGAATAAAAGTTTTTTAAAAATTAAAAAAAAATTTTTTTAATCTGCTATTTTAAAAATAAATAAATAAACAGGGAAAACATATATTATTTAATTAATGATTTAGGAGAAACTCGATGGTGAATGGAGGAAAAGACACTAGATCTCTGCCTTATTCCTTACATTACAATAAATTCCAGATGGAGTAAAGATCAAAACATGAGGAATTAACTGTGGAAATAGAATTATGAGAAAAATGTAAAAGACTGTGGGAGAATACAAGAAAGAATATATTTATTACCTTGAAACACAGAAGATAATACACTATGACATAGAATCAAAAGCCTTATAAGGGGAAAATGAGACATTTCACTACATAAATACAAAACTGCTACATAAAAATTTACCATAAAAAGTTAGAAGAGATCAGATAAAATAATACTATAACACGTCTTTATTTTCCTAATATTGGAGTATCACTCTTGTAATACAATAAGAAGGTAACTGGAAGGTACATGTTTAAATATAAATGCCACGAAAATTAAAATAGAGTTATATTTAAAGAGAAGCAAAACAAACCTAATGAGACATTTTTATTTTAACCTATCACACTGGCAAAGATTACAGAGACTGATAATACCTCTGCACCAGTGAGAGGACAACAGGTAATCTGTGCTATTCAAACTCTCCCCGCCCAGCTCAGGAACTAAACAGGTTACAGTGAATTTTCAAATGAGCCCCTCATTATCTGGACTGTCCCCACTCTGAATATCCAAATCTCAGGAAGCAAAGAGATTTAAATAACATCACATCTCTCACTGTACAAACTCTCACACTACACATTCTCACTGCGCTAATTCAAGAAAAGGTTTGGACAAGGAATACACTGTGAAAGTGTATACAGAGTTTTGTAGTGAGATTGTAAATGCATGTAATCCTTTTAGGGATATCAAAATTGTAAACACACATAGTTTTTGACCCAAGTCCTTCCCCTTCTAGACATGTATGCCATGGACACACTCACATGGGAAGGTAAAGCTATATGTACAGGATATTATCTAAAGCACTGTCTGTAAGAGAGAGAGAGAGAGAGACAGAGGCAGAGACTTGGACACACACACACACACACACACACACACACACACACACAAATACTGTGAGCCTAAACATCCTGATTGGCAAAGACATGATTAAATTAAATATAGTACATCCATTCTATGGAATTCATGAATTCCTAGTTTTCTAAACATAACTGATCCTGACTGAGGTGAATTCTCTTAAACTAAGAGCCAAAATGTAATTGTAAATATTAAAAATAATTGATTTTCAAGATTTTGACTTGAAAAATAAAAAAAATAAAAGTTTTAAGTTATCTTACATTTGACAAGATTTAAGTTATAATTTCAACTATGCACACATTTCTTAGACTAAAAAAAACAAGGGTTGACTTTATTTTTTAGTGTAATCTTTTCAACAAAATTATATAACACAACATACCACATCTTTCATGTTTTTCTCTTTAGAGAGGATCACAAAGATCTTGTTTTCAGAAATACTGAATGGCTCATCCATTTTTCCTAGGAGCCTTCTCTAATCATTTGCATCAAAAGTCACTGTAATCAAATCAGGCTCCCTTAAAAGCATCTAGTATGTCATCCTTGAGAATTTTCTTTTTCAACTGTTAGTCTGTATCTTGGAGTTAAGATCACATCCATGAACATCATAAAACCTACCTACTTTGCAAGACATGCAATTTCAGTTTGCAAGTGATTTTATTATTTTTGACCAATAAAACTGACAACAAAGGATCAGGAGCAACATTTGAGTAGGAATTTTAAAAGGTGTGCTTTCATTATTAAAAATTTTTTTCCCAATAAACAATCTAGTAATGTATATATTAATCAGTCATTAAAAAAGGATGACATTATACTAATACAAAAATATCCAAGATTTATGTATTTACAGAAAACATATGATTCCATTTGCTTAACAAGATTTTCATATGTATACATATAATATATATAACACATATCACAATTCCTATATGTGAACAAATTTTCAGGAAAACCATTCAAGAAACTATTAACGTTGCTTATCTCTCGGGAATTCAAAAGGAGAGTTTTCTTTTAATTACATTTTACACCCTTCTGAATTATTTAGCTTTCCCATAAGGAGGTATAGTAACTTTTACAATGATGATGATGATGCTACATATAACTAGGTTTTCAATTAAGTACATAGTAATAATAATCCGCAATTCCAGCTGCCAGTAATTTAAATTAAACCCTAACATCTAAAAGGCATTAAATTTAGAAATCTCAAATACTAATAAAAGAAATTTCAAAAAACATTCTTATGCAAAACTCAATTATCTTAATAGTTTTTTCCCCAAATTATTTCAGACAGAACTTGTTCCATTATCCTTTAGAGATAAACAGGAATGATAATTTTGACGTATCAAAGTATACTGCTTAAACAATGAATCAAAAAAATTCACAGATATGTATGTTTCAGATTCCACATTGCAACTAACTTTTACAAAACTACCACTTCTTGAGTTCTGGCATCATATCAAAGAAAAATATCCACAATTATAATTAAAGGCTACTGTTATACATCTCATTTTTCCAACCACATCTGAGTGGGACCAGATTTTCTTCACATACTTCTGCCAAATCAATTTATTTCAATAACTTTAATGCAAAAGCCTATACGAGAATCCAGTGGTCTTCTATTAAACCAGACACTGATGAGATTTGAAAGGTGTAATATCAATGCCATTCTTGTATCTTTTTTACTTTGAAATACATATGTAGTTTTTTTCATTAGAAAACACTTATGTTAACATGTAACTGTTATTGTCATTTTTAAATAAGTAGAATTTGACTTTTTTCTCAGTTTTCTTTTCTTTCTTTTTGAGAGAGCATGTGTGCACAAACGGTAGGGGAAGAGAGAGAGGGAGAAAAGAATCTGAAGCAGGCTCCAAGCTCAGCACGGAGCCCAATGTGGGGCTCAATCACATAACCCTGGGATTATGACTTGAGCTGAGATCAAGAGCCAGACATTAAACCCAGTGAGCCACCCAGGCATTCCTCAATTTTATTTTCTAATACAAAAAATATCAATACATAAAGCCCATTTAAGCAAAAACTCTCTGGAGTCTTCAATAACTTTTCAGAATGGAAAGGAGTTCCGACACCCAAAATTTTGAGATCCTACAGACCAAAAGGCAAACAGTGCGAACAATTTGTTTACAATAAGGATGAATGCCCTATAACATGTGGGGGTGGGGAGAATGAAATGTTATAGATACTAAATTTGTTTTTAGATAGAATTCAAGTATTTTTTAAGAAATGAGAAAAATTGTATTTAAAGTTTTCATATTAACCTACATATTTATTTACATTTCCAGTGTCTGCCTTTCTTCCTATGGATCTGAGTTACCATCTGGTATAATTTCCTTCTTTTAGTATTTCTTATAAGGCAGGTCTGCTTGTTACAAATTCTCAGTCTTTGCATATGAATGTATTTATTTCACCTTTATTTTTCAAAGATAGTTTTGCTAAATATAGAATTATTCATAGACTTTTATTTTTCTTTCAGCACTTTGGATACGTCATCCCATTCTAGCCTCCAGTGTTTCTGATGAGAAGGCAGTAATTAATCACACTGACGCTCCACTGTATGTAGCCAGTTATTATTCTCTTGCTGATTTCAAGATTTTATCTTTGTCTCTTAACAGATTGGCTAGCCTGTTTCTAGGCACAGGTCTCTTTGTATTTATCCTACCAAAGTTCAGTGAACTTCTGGATGTAGTAAGTTTTTCATCAAATTTGGAAAATTTTCCAAAAGGCTATTTTCTATCTCTCTCTGCATTTGGGGCTCCCATTACAGATATGTTCTATGCTTGATGTGTTCCATAGATCTCTAAGACTTTCTTCCTTTTTCTTCATTTTTCCGCCTTTCATATTGAGTCATATTTATTAGTCGGCCTTTAAATTTGCTGATTCTTTTTATTGGCACCTCAAAACTATTGCTGAATCCCTCTAGTGAATTTTTCATTTCAGGCATTGCATTCTTCAAGTCTAGAATTTCCATTTGATTTTTTAACTTTTTAGTTTGGAATAATTTACATTTATTTACAGAAAAGTTGCAAAGACAGTACAGTGAGTTCCTATGCTTCACCCAGCTTTCCCTAATGTTAATATCTTACATAAGCATGGTACAATGTGTCAAAAGTAAGAAATTAACATTGGTTCAAAACTGCAGACTTTATTCAGATTTCATCAGTTTTTCCACTAATTTTTCCTTTTTCTGTTCCAGAATCCAATGCAGGATACCACATGGCATTCAGTCATCACATCTCCTTGGTTTCCTCTGATCTGTAATAATTTCTCAGTTTTTCCTTGTTTTTCATAACCTTGACAGATTAAGAGTACTGATCAGGTGCTCCTATAGAATGATCCAGAGTTGTACTTTGTCTGTTTCTTCTCATGATCAGACTCAGGCTATAAGTCTTGAGAAAGACCACTAACAGAGGTGAAGTACCCTCTCATGACATCATATCAAGAGTGGCTTTTGTTTTGTCTTGTTTTGGTTTGGTTATTGTTTTAATTAGTTCTATACCCTTATGGAGATCCTGCATTTGTTGACTTACTGTTGTTGTAATTCCCTTTATTTAAACATGGTTCCCTTTAGTTCTTGTAACAAATTTATAATTGTTGAAGTCTTTATTAAATCCAAATGTGGGGACATTCAGAGACAATTCTTTTCTCCTGCTTTTTTTTCCTGTGCAGGACTCACACATCACTGGTTCCTTACATGGCCTGTAATTTTGTTGCTGCTGTTAAACCTAGAGATTTTATAAAATACAGCAACTCAGGATTATTTTTTTCCCACTTAAAGGTACTGTTGCTGTTTTGTTTACTTCTTTCATTTTGTTTAGTATCATGACTAGGGTAATAAATATGCAAAATCTGTCTCCCTGTGGTATGAAGTCACTGATATCTCTGTTCACTTTTATTTTAAATATATTGTTTTTATTTTTAGGCCTAGCTTCCTAGAGGTTACCCCTTTGCATCACTTAGGGGTCAATTTGTGATGAGACAGAGTTTATTTCAAATACCTCAAGCCACTAAGGCTCCTCCCCTTGCCAATGGGTATGTGTGTGGGTAAGACAAACTCATTTGTAGTTCAGTCTTTTTTCAAGTTTGCCCCAGGTTTACCTTTCCATTAGAGCCCTTTCAAGTCTCCTAGGTGCATGAATGCAAGCAACTTCAGGGTCAGTCAAAAGTATGTGAATACCTTGGGCCTTCCCAGGTCTTTCCTGTGCTTGTGTGCAGCCTCAACCAGGAATGTTTGCCTCAGATAGTACTGCAAGCCCCTGCCATGCAAGCAGAGCCACTGGCCCTCCCTCACACTTCTGAAAATTCTCATCACACACAATGCCACTGGCATCACTGGCCACTCTAAAGAGCTGACCCTCCCTTCAAATTGAGGTCTTTATGCCTTGCTTCTTGCTGGCAGAAACTCCAAGCCAATCAAGCTGGGTCAGAGTGGGGTGGAGAGTAGTCCCAAGCTAGAAAGCCACAGGTTCCCATTTCTCTTACTTGAAGTTCAAGAGTGTAACACTTTTGAAAGTTTTACACAATTGGCCTCTGGTCAATCTCCAAAGTACTGAAATGATTGCTTTAGAAAAGTAACGTAGAAATAAAAATTCTATTCAAATATTCATATTGTTTGAACCAGTACTCCCAGTTATACAACACCATCCAAAAGAACTCCCCCCTGCCCCCGCCAAAATATGAAAAAAGCTGTGTACAGCATGTTCCTAACAATGTCAGTTCTCTTTTTGTGCCTCCCTTACAGCTAGATGGAGCCCTGTGACTAAGTTCTCACCAATGCCATGAGAGTGGAAGAGATACCACAACTTCCTCCTCATCAACTCCAGAGTAAACAGCCCTGAACTTCTGGTCTTTCTCCTTCCCAAAGGCCTAAGTTTGCGTTGGTAGCAACTCACAGACAACCATGACAAATGGATTCCTGTATTACTTCATGGAATAGAATCACTTCACCAGCCTATACCTATTTCCAGGCTATTATATCACAACAAAATAAAATATTATATTACTAAGTGACATTACAAATGCATGCTTTTAAAAGAAATACATTCCAAAAGGCTATAAAATTAAATATACTGATTCATCACAGCTACCTTAAAATATGTATGTAAACACAGTAAATACATAAAAATAACAATGTCATGGTGGGATTATAATTATTCTTTTTCAAACTTCCAAAAGTACTGTTTAAATTACTTTGATAATTTCAAAGGTTGAAACTGTTTAATTAAATTGGTTAATTAAATATTTTGAAATCCAAATTTAAGGAACCTTTATCCTATCCACTTTCATACTGGTATAAAATGGATCCTCTGGCCAATGTTCAAATCCATAGGGCCTGGTCTGTAATCCAGCCATTGTGTTCTTTCTTTAATAAACGAAAAACTACCTATTCATATGCCTCAAGGGCACTACTAGCTAGGAAACTTAGCTAAATAAGACTGACTTCATATAACTCAATAAACTTTCTCTACTTAAAGAAAAACTTTTTGCTTCATCTTTTATATTTCTATTTCTTAAGAGAAAACAAAGTTTCCATGTAAGGGGATATACTGGAAACTGACCCAACAAAAAGCTTTATGCCTTTTCTCACCCAACAGCTTCCCTCAACCTAAAAATATATCTGAAGAAGGATGAAAGTGACTTCACTATGAAAAGCATAGCTTTTAAGATTAAAGTCCCTCCCCCCACCCCAAAAAACACAAGAAATTGAAACAGCCCAGCTCAAAGAAAGCAAAATAGAGCTGCTAAAAACTTTGCTGTTCTCTCATATTTGAAACTATACAGTATCTCCAAAAATGCAGCTAATTTATACAGTATCTTGAGATTTCCAAGCTTCCTAATAATTAAAGGTATGAACAAGGGAAATGTACCGAACTATACAAACTATAACTACACATGTCTAATTATTTAAAAAGAGATGGCCCTGACTCCCTCTAACAAGATGTACCACAAAACATTACTTCTAGAGCTACACTGTTCAATGAATCACTAGCCACTTGTAGCTACAGAGTACTTGAAATAGTGCTTGTCAGAATCAAGATGTGCTCTCCAAAAATATATAAAAATATATCAACATATTTTAACACTGATTACATGTTATTATTTTGGATATAGTTGCTTAAGTTTATTAAAACTTTCTCATGTTTCATTTAATTGTTTAAAATATGGCTCCAGGAGAACTTTAATTTACATATGTGGCCACACTATATTTCTATCGGATATCCCTGGTGTTACACCTGAGCAAACCAGCCCAGTTTCTAACAAGCAAAATTTTACAACCAGTTTCTTTTGGTTTAGTACTCTCTAGTTCTATACTTTTATCCTAAAAACAAAAAGGGTATGTTGACCTAGGATTATGTACCACACAGTATTGAAGATAAGGGCTGCTTATAGTCATCTGGTTATTCAACAACAGGGGTCTAACCTGTTATCACAACCAAGGCCCCAGGAGAAATCCAGAGACTTTTATAAAGTTCTTAACAGGCTGGAAACCAGTCCCTCACTCTGACAATGTCATTTATCAGCTTTATATTACGGGATATGAATACCAATACCACTTCAAGAGGCTCTCCGCAAATCCTCTAGTCATCAGAGAGTTAAAAGTGACCACCTTGAGATGATATAAGAGGATTTAAGACAGAATGGACTAGCTTGCACAGCAGGGTGTGAGGCCGCACTGTGGGAAGGCAGAGAGAGGAGGGAGTGTAAGTAAAGCAGAAAGCTGGACTCACTAGCACTGGGTCACAGACAGGACCTCATAAAGGTCTAACACACTTTTTACATCTGCTGAGTATCTACTTTGTGTGAAGCACTGGGTTTAACACAGCTAAATAAACAATGTGCACTCTTAAGGAGATCACAGTCTAATCAAACTGAAGTCAGGACAGGTCAGCGTACAAGGCCAGCTGTTCTGACAGTTAATCCTGGGCTTCAACCTTAAGGATTGAAATCAGAGTTGGCTAATAAAGTCAAATCGCTAGACAAAAAGCTGCAGCAAAGTAGACTCAGGAGACAAGGAAGGTTATGGTTAAATGGGTCTCATGGTGAAAATGGACTCTAAGAACCCTTTGAAATTTTACATATGGGGATGTGTGTGTGTGTGTGTGTGTGTGTGTAAAAGAACTCACAGCAATCAACAGATGCTCTGAGGTAGTGGTCTCCAAACTTGTAATGCATTTATTATGAATTATACACATTTACTTTTATGTACTCTATGCGACATGAATAAAATTAGGATAGAAAATAAGGTTAGAGGGGCGCCTGGGTGGCGCAGTCGGTTAAGCGTCCGACTTCAGCCAGGTCACGATCTCGCGGTCTGTGAGTTCGAGCCCCGCATCAGGCTCTGGGCTGATGGCTCAGAGCCTGGAGCCTGTTTCCGATTCTGTGTCTCCCTCTCTCTCTGCCCCTCCCCCGTTCATGCTCTGTCTCTCTCTGTCCCAAAAATAAACGTTTAAAAAAAAATTTTTTTTTAAATAAAAAAAAAGAAAATAAGGTTAGAAATAAATATAAATAAAAGTCCTAAGTCTTATTTCTGTATCTTCAATAGTTTTTCTTTCATAGCCCACCACATGAATCCTACTCTAAAGAAACGTAAAAAACACCACTGATGGGGAAATTAGTGTGGAAACCTCGACAGTTATTAAAACTACCCCTCAACTAGAAATGAGCTGGGGCCAACCACAAAAATTCTTGGTCACTTCCAGGAAGTTTTTCTCTGAAAATGGAGAATTTTCACTATGAAACAAAGGAAAAATGAAAAGGTTGGTTGCACATATCATGTAATATATATTTTGCTTTTATCTTCCAATTGTCCTTTTTTATGTTAATATTTTAAACCATTAAAAAAACCTTTTAAATATTAGACAGAAATTATCTTTAAAAATTGAGATTTTAGAAAAGCTATGTAAAATGGGTATTATGTTCCATTTTTCTTATTAATACAAAATTTGAGGTAGTATCACTAATTTTTTTTTAATTTTTTTAATGTTTGTTTTTGAGAGAGAGAGAGAGAGAGAGAGAGAGAGAGAGCGAGCGTGAGCGGGGAAGGGGCAGAGAAAGAGGGGGACACAGAATCTGAAACAGGCTCCAGGCTTTGGGCTGTCAGCACCTAGCCCAATGTGGGGCTCGAACTCACCAACTGTGAGATCATGACCTGAGCTGAAATCGGACACCCAACCGACTGAGCCACCCAGATGCCCCAGTATCACTAAATTTAAAATATTTACTTGAGGGAGAGATTGTGTGCTGATAGTTTTTAACAGTGAGCATGCTTCAGTAGTACATCCAGAAGATTTCAAGTCATTAATTTTCAATATACTTTTCTAAGCATAAAATTTCTTCCTCCAATTTCACATTCTCAGCTCTAGAAAAATAGGCAATGGATATAGACAAGTCACAGAAGATAGGTATCAGGTAATTAATAAACATCTAATACAAGTTTTAATATCAACAAAAATCCAAGAAATGGAAACTAAAAATATCAGCAACTTATGAAAAGGCACTCATATGCTGCTCATGGAAATATAAACTGGTATCACTTTATCACTTCTTTCTGGAAAGAAATTTGACAGTATGCTCTGATCTAGTAATTACATCAGGAAATTGTTTCAAAATTTAGAGAAACACTTGTATATGAAAATGACATTACAATATTTTATATTGGTACAGAAAACGATTGGATGAAAATGTTCTAAAATGTTAACTATTTATCACTGGGTGATAGGATTACAGACCGTGTTTACTTTCCTCTTTCTTCTTTGTATTTTTTTATATATTCCATTTTTTAAATAATAAGCACATATTAACTTCAATCCAAAGAAGAAATTCAAGTTTCTTTTTAGAATTCCTTTTAACAAATATCACCTAGTTCTTCTTAAAGAAACAAATACGAAGTGTCTGCTATTTCCATTCAAAATGGAGAGGGCTCCTATTCTAATTTTTTATTTTTACCTCCCCCTCACCAAAAAGCATTCAGCAGCCTACTCCAGTACAGCAGACAGGAGCTCTAGTCAAAGACAGATCTAAGTTCAAACCCCAGAAACACCATTTACAGTTGTGTTACTTTGGGCAACTTTTCTAAACCTCAGTGAATTTTTAAATAAGATTACATAAATTTAGAGATTAAGATAGCTCCATACCACAGCGGCAGCTCAGAAAGAGTATAACGATGAAGGTGGAATTTTAAGGGGAGGGTGTAGGTGGGACTATAAACTGAAATTACAGGAATACAATTTGAGATTCATCCCAAAGAGAGATGTGGTGACATACGATCAGACATGGTAGCATGAGACTAAAAGAGTAAATTTTTCTTCATTCTTTTGTATTGAACACTTCCTGTATGTTGCATGCTAGGGACATGGCACTGAGCTGGGTAAACAAGATCCCTGCTTCCTGACCACACAGTCTGTGGTGGCAGGGTGGGGAGTGGGGTGGGGAGTGAGGTGGGGAGTGAGGTGGGGAGTGAGGTAGGGGTGGAAGCCAGGCAGAGGCAGACAAATGAATTGAGTTAGTGTTGTATGCCATAAATAAAACAAGGTAAAAGGACAGACGGGGAGGGGTGCTGTCAGGGAAGATTCCTCTGCAGAGTGGACTGCGACTTGAAGGACAAGGAGCCATGGCCAAGATCTTGAGTCTCAGAGAAGAGCAAGAGCAAAGTCAAAGATGGGCACACACCTGGCACGTTCACAGGAAGAAGACCACTGTGAAAGAAGAGGGAGCTGAAAAGTTGGCAGGTACCAGATTATATGGGGCCATAACATGAAAAGGAGTTTGGATTTTATTTTCACTGTGAAAAGAACCCACTGATGTTTCGGCAGTGGCATGAGGTGTAGAAAGAATTCTGTGGAGAAAGAATTCTAGTGACACGATGCTATCACAGCAGGCCAAACATGCCTTGGGCTGGGCAGGACTGACAGCACTAGTGGTGGTGGAATCAAGCAGAATCACCACAGAGGCTGTTTTCAGCTCCATCTCTCAAACCAAGCACAAAGGTCTTTATAAAACCCACCTTGGTTCTCCCAGTTCATCTGTGCCGCTACTCATCTTCGTATACGGTCCTGATGAGGACACATCAGTACTGCAATTACAGATTTACACAGCTCCTTTTCCTACTGGACCAAGCTCCAAGAACCAAGGCAGGAAACCGTTTTATTCACCTGTGACACACCTAGCAGAGTACCTGGCGTATAAAAAGTGCTCAGTAAGTGTCTGCTGATGGAAAGAATGAACAAATACATTTAAAGTAACCAAAGCCATTTGTATTCATTTCCTAGGGCTGCTGAAGTAACAAGCTTTGTGGCTTAAAACAACAGAAATATATTTTCTCTCAGTTCTGGAGGCTCCAAGTCCAAAATCAATGTTGGCAGGGCAGGGCCATGCTCCCTCTGAAGGCTTCAGGGAAGGATCCCCCTGTGCCTCTTAGGAGTTTCTGGTGTTCCCTGGCAATCCTTCGCATTCCAGGCTTGTAACCTGCATCATTCCAAACTCTGCTCCATCTTCAGGTGGCCTCCTTTCTTGTGTGCGTTCTCTCCTCTCAAAAAGACATCTGTCACTGGATTTAGGGCCTGCCCTAATTCCATATGACCTCATTTTTATTATATCTGCAAAGATCCTTATTCCAAATAAGGTCACATCCTAAGGCTCCAAGTAGACATGAATTTTTGGTGGACACTATTCAACCCACTACACCATTCAACACCATGGATTGCCTTTTAAAGTGGTAATCTTCTCATCCTAAAAATGCACAAGCAAAAACTGAGTAGCCAAAATCAGGATGTTCAACAGAAGAGATTTCTACATTGCCTTTGTAAGTCCCTTTAAACCTTTCTGCTTTCAGTTTACTCATCTATATAGTGAGAAAACTGATTTCTATGGTCTCTTCTAACATTAATATTCTATGATTCTGGGCCATAAGTTTTCTTGATGACTTTTCACATTTTATAAATGTTATGCTAATGTAGAGACCCTCAAATACTTGAATAAATTATAACAGAAAGCTTACCTTCTCAGTTTTGAAACAGGCAAAATACTTTTTTGTAAACTATCTGCCGCCAAAGTTACTTACTTTCCCCATTAAAAATGCAGTGTATTCCTCCATACATCAAACCATTACACTTCCATTTTAATAAACCACTTTGAATACTTACTATGTGCCAGTGAACAACCTACTTCTGACCCATCTATTTATACTTATTAAATTATTAGCTAACTAGACCTTTCTTCATTATTTCTATATAATAGGTCATTTAATGGTAAGTTTTTAAAAAAAATAGCTTTACTGATTTCCCTTATTATGAAAGTGGTATTATTTTTGTTTAAAAAAATTCACAAGTACAAAGATATTAAAATTAGAAGTCCCAGTCCCAAAGATAACCACTGTAAATATTTTGCTGACCAACCTATCAGACTTGTACGTATGAATACATTGGTGAACAAAATATCCTTCATGTTTTTATTTACAAAAATCAGATGTTATGTAGAAAGTTACATAAACAGGTTAATATAAATACTACTCTGCAGCTAGCATTTTCTGCAAACTGTTATGTATATTTTTCCAAAACAAATATGGATATAAGGCATCACTTTACTGGGTAGAGTTTCATGCTGAATTAAAACAACATATTCTAACCAACCGCCAGACTGGTAAGCACTGAAATAATCTAAATATCCATCATTCTAATGTTGCAATTTGTTACCAAAATAACCTATGTATATATGTTTTAGCAAATTTTTGCAACTGTCCCTTCAGACAAATTCCAGAACTGCAGAAAGGGTAGCATTCACACTTAAAATTTTGATTTGTAAAGACCTACTACCCTACCCAAAAGCTGAATCAAATAATGCTCCCAGCTCCATATGTAAGAATACCCATTTTCTCATACCCTGCTAACACTGGGTTTTATCAGTCTTTGCCAGTATGAAAATATGTTTCCCCCGCCAAAAATATTTTTCTTTCTTGCTTTCTTTTCTTTTCTCCCATTCATTCATTCATTCATTCGGCACTTCCTTTATTACTAGAAAAGCTAAATATGTTTTCCTACATTTGTATTTCTTCCTGGAGCTGTGAGTCTTCTGCCAATTTTCTAATGAGTATTCTTTTTTTCCCCTATAGATCTTATTTCTATCGCCCTGTTCAAAGAATACCTCAGGTATAAGGCAAAGATGTTTCCTCTCATCATTCCTTTTCAATATTACACTGGAAATCCTAGCTAACGTAATAAGACCAAAAAAGGAAACACGGTATAGATTGGAAAAGATGACATAAAACTATCTTTGTTCACACATGACATAACTGTCTATGTAGAAAATCTGAAAAAATGGAGCGGGGGGTGGGGGGAAGTCTCCTAGAACTAATGAGCAATTATAGCAATGTTAAAGAGCAATAAACGAAATTTGAAAATTGAAAACACAATACCATTTACAATAGCACTCCCAAAAATGAAATACTTAGGTATAAAACTAACAAGATATGTACAAGATCTATATGAGGAAAATGACAAAACTCAGATGAATAAAATCAAAGAACTAAATAAATGGAGAGATATTTAATGCTCATTAATGAGAAGACTCAATATTGTCAAAGTCTTCCCAACTCGATCTGTAATTTCAATGCAATCCCAATCAAAATCCCAGTAAGCTATTTTGTGGATATCAACACACTAATTCTAAAGTTTACATAAAAAGGCAAAAAGATCCAGAGTAGCCAAGACAATATCGAAGAGGAAAAATGAAATTGGGAGGACACTACTGGACTTCCAGACTTACTATAAAACTACAGTAATTAAGACAGTGTGGTATTAGTGAAAGAACAAATAGATCAATGAAACAGAATAGAGAAGAACCAAAAAACAGACCCACAGAAATATAGCTAACTGATCTTTGACAACAGAACAAAGATAGTCTGAAGCAAAGATGGTCTCTTCAACCAATGATCCTGGAACAACTGGACATCCACATGAAAAAATGAGTCTAAATACAGACCTTACACCCTTCCCAAAAATTAACTCAAAATGGATCGCACACCTAAATATAAAATATAAAACTATAAGACTCCTATAAGAAAATGTAAAAAAAAAAAAAAAGCTGGACTTAAATAAAATTTAAAACTTCTGCTCTACAAAAAACAATATTAGAATGAGAAGACAAACCACAGAATGGGAAAAAATATTTGCAAAAGACACATCTGATAAAGGATTGTTATCCAAAATATACAAAGGACTCTCTTTTTTAATGTTTATTTATTTTGAGAGAGAGAGCACAAGTGAACACATGAGCAGGGGGCAGTGGGCAGAGAGAGAGGGAGAGAGAAAATCTCAAGCAGGCTCCTCACTCGATGGGGGCTGGATCTCACAAACCACCGGTGAGATCATGACCTGAGTCGAAATCAAGAGTTGGTTGCTTAACTGACTGAACCATCTAGGCACTCCTACAAAGAATCCTTAAAACTCAACAATATAAAAACAACTCACTTAAAAAATGGGCCAAAGACCTTAACAGACACCTCACCAAAGAAGATATACAGATGGCAAATAAACATAGGAAGATGCTCTACATGATATGTCATCAGGAAAATATGAATTAAAACAATGAGATACCACTATACACCTATTAGAATGGCTAATCCAAAACACCAACAACACCAAATGCTGGGTGAGGTTGTGGAGTAACAGGAATTGTCATTCATGCTGGTGGGAACGCAAAATGGTATAGCCACTTTG
The DNA here is from genome assembly GCF_027475565.1 of Acinonyx jubatus. Lineage (NCBI taxonomy): Eukaryota > Metazoa > Chordata > Mammalia > Carnivora > Felidae > Acinonyx > Acinonyx jubatus. Next base: position 66,205,615 of record NC_069394.1, on the reverse strand, counting down.
GAAAGTAGTTTGGTGGTTTCTTATGAAACTAAACATGCTTTACCTATATGACCCCACAATCACATTCCTTTTGTATCTACCAAAAGGAGTTGAAAACTTATGTCCACAAAAAATCTGCAGAGTAAGTCTGTAGCAGTTTTTACTTATAAGTGTCAAAATTTGGAAGCAACCAAGATGTCCTTCAGTAGGTGAATGGGTAAGTGGTGGTACATCCAGACAACACTATTCAGTGCTAAAAAGAAATGAGCCATTAAGAAAACATGGAGGAAACTTAAATGCACATTATTAAGTGAAAGAAGCAAATCTGAAAAGGCTGGGGACTGTAAGAACCCAACTACATGACATTCTGAAGAAGGCAAAATTAGGGACAATAAAAATATCAGTAGTTGTTAGGGCCTGGAGCTGAGGAATAATTAGGTAGAGCACAGAGGATTTTAAGACAATGATAATACTCTGTATATTATTAACGATGAATATGTATAATTACATATTTGTCCAAATTCATAGAATGTACAACACCAAGAGGGCAACCCAATGTATAGTGTGGACGCTGCATGATTATATCAATGTAGGTTCATACAATAGTAACAAATGTACCACAGTCTGATGTGGGGTGTTCATTATGGAGGAAACTATACATGTGTTGGGGCTGGAGGTATCTGGAAAATCTCTGTACATTCCTCTTAATTGTGCTGTGAATCTAAAACTGATGTAAAAAAAAAAGTCTTTTAAAAAATGTTTGCCTTTTGGAATAACTTCACTGTTTTTCTTAAAATGTTTACTTTTTCAGGGAAAAAGTAAAATGAAGTAAAAAAAATATTAAAAAATTCCATCACCCACCATTTCATACATAAAAGGCTACAGAGTGAGAATTTATAGATCAGGAATATCATTTTATTCCTCAATGTAAAAAAGTTTTATTCTTAGTTTTTAACGTATAGGTGAAATACAACCTTCCTTATAAAAAAACCTTTCTTTATAAAAAACCTTCTTTTTGTACATAAATCTCATTTCAGCAAATCAAATGGTATCATTCCAACTGGCCCATTATAATTTCAATAATGGCTTTGCTTTATCTCTGATTATGTTTTAAGAAGTAACTCGAACATGTTTTAAATTGAGTGTGTCTGTACTCTAGTTCAAATAATCACTGGACTATATAGATGCTTTGCTACTCAATAATGTTCATTAAAGATTGCTACTTAAGGAAATTACAAAGATCAATCCTTTTACAAGGAAGCAGGGGATATAGTAAGAAAAGCAACAAAGTTGGGAAAAACACATTTTTAAAACTCTAACTTCTCTACTTTCTAATGGTCAGATCTTGGAGAAATCACTTAGCCTTTCTGAATCTCAACCATCAAATCTTTAAAATGATTTATAGGGTCCCTTTCAAGGACTGATATCCTGATTCCATTTCCAAGGAAGTCGTAGAGTGATTAAGTATGAAGACCTGGGATCAGGAGCAATCAAAAACCAGAAAAAAAAACCAACGTTGATTTATGAAGTATTATTTCTGTATACCTGCAGAAAATGGTAAAATACGGCAAAAAGATAAGAATAAGATGGAATACAGTAAAGCAGTGGTCTACCAACTGTGTCATGCATGTATAACCCTTAGAAGTACATGAGCATGGAGAGTTTCAAGGAAATGGATTTCTCAGCTCTCAACTTCCATCTATACAATTTTCTAGAACCATTCTTCTAAAACAACATATCAGTTTTCATTTACCTCCTCTGCCCTTTCATCTCTCCCCCTCTACTACCTCATAAAGGAAACCGTAACACTCAACGCTTCCTGAAACTTACTGTGGAGCTGGTGTCTAACAACATCTGAAGAGCCAAATGGAGAATTCAAAATATCTGTGGTGAGGAAGATAATGATTCTACATAGTGGGTATCCAATTATTTTCAAGTTAAAGGGGTCACTAATTTCTACTTCCACGAATATAGACATTAAACCAAATCCACTTATTACTTGACCAATTATTCGGATTATAGATCACTTTGCTGTCAACTTGGAAGAATGGGGGATATGGCTAAAATAAAGCACGTTTTATAACCATCTACTAAATTCATGAGATTTCTCAGTACTTTCACTATTAAAGTAAAAAAGTTAGAAAGGTAATGCAAAACACCATCTTCTCTAAATTGTATTGCTTACTCAGACCAAAATAAATTTGATATGGCTTTATGGACATAGGAAAATTTAAATGTTTTTAATTATAATTGTTTTTGCACAGAACTCAGAAGAACTAGGTGACAATTTAAAGCATTTTTTATTCCCATTCACTAAATTCATGAATGAATTTACTTTTAGAAATTTTGCTCATGACCGAGCAGAAGTCAGATGCTTAACTGACTGAGCCACCCAGGAGCCTTGTTCACATATATATTTTTTTAAACGGACAACGTAAAATATCAAGTTTTTAAAATTTCCATAATGTATTTAAATTGTTTGAATTTAGCAAAAATTCTATCATTTACAAATACTGAAACTTAGAGGAAAAATTCAAGATGTATGAGAAGGTATATAGTTTTTTGTTTGTTTTTCCAATTCTTTGAAGGGGTATAGGAGCAAAAAAAACAAAAAAACCCTAGTAGTGAAAGTCAGAATATATCACTTGTCTTAACCTTCCTCCTAAGATACTGCCTACTGGACATCCCCATATGGATGCTCCCCAGACACTTGAACTCAACATAATCCAAAGTAAATTTATTTTCTTCCCCCAACCCCAACCCCCCCCCCAGAAAAACAAAACCTGCCTCCTCCTCCTATCTGTATTTTTATTATTAGCTCCACGATCTACCTCTTAGACTAAAAGAGTGGGAAATTTTTTTATTACCTCCCACACCAAATCAGTTCCTAGGACCTAACTCCTAACGATCTGTATTCCTTGTGCCACAGTAATCGTTTAAGGTCTCTTCACAGGCTGTCATCAAATAGCTCTTCAAAACAATAACTATATACATATATAAATATATATATATTTAATACAGTTGACATATGATGTTATCGTTTCAGGTGCACAATACAGTGATTTGACAAGTTTGTGCTTTGCTCATCACCAGTGTAGCTAACATCTGCCCCCATACATCCTTACTACAATATCATTGACTACCTTCCTTATGCTGTGCCTTTTATTCCCAAGAATTATTCATTCTATAACTGGAAACCTATATCTCCCACTCCCTTTTACCCATTTTGTCCAATTCATCTATGCCCCTCCCCTCAGGCAAACACCAGGTTTGTTCTTTGTATTTATAGGTCTGATTCTACCTTTTGTTTATTCATTTTCTTAAAAAAGATTCCACTTATTTCACTCCATATGAGTGAAATCATATGGTATTTGTCTTTTTCTGACTTATTTCACTTAGCACTATACATTCTAGGTCCATCCATGTTGTCTCAGATGACACGATCTCATCCTTTTTTATGGCTGAGCAATATTCCTGTGTGTATCATGTGTGTGTATGTGTATCTTCCTTATCCATTCATCAATTGATGGACACTTAGGTTACTTCCATAACTTGCTTATTGTAAATAATGCTGCAATAAACATACAGTATACCTTTTTGAATTAGTGTTTTTGTTTTCTTTGGGTAAATACCAAGTAGTGTAATTGTTAGATACTTCTATTTTTAAGTTTTTGAGGAACCTCCATACTATTCTCCACAGTGGCTGCATCAATTTGTTCCCACCAACAGTGCACAAGAATTACTTTTTCTCCACATCTTTGCCAACACTTATTATTTCTCATCATTTTGACTTTAGCCATTCTGACAGGTGTATGGTGATCTCTCATTGGTTTTGATTTGCATTTCCAATGATGAGTGATGTTGAGCACTTTTTCACATGTTTGTTGGCCATCTATAGGACTTCTTCAGAAAAATGTTGCTTTAGGTCCTCTGCCCATTACTTAATCAGATTGTTTTCTGGTGCTGAGTTGTATAGGTTCTTTATATATTTTGCATATTACTGCTTATTAGAGCATATTGCAAATATCTTCTCCCATTCAGTGGGTTGCTTTATTTTTTTTTTTTACCATTTTTTTTTAATTTACATCCAAATTAGTTAGCATATCGTGCAATGATCTCTGGAGTAGATTTCTTAATGCCCCTTACCCAGTTAGCCCCTCCCCCCTCCCACAACCCCTCCAGTAACCCTCTGTTCTTCATATTTAAGAGTTGCTTATGTTTTGTCCCGCTCCCTGTTTTTATATTATTTTTGCTTCCCTTCCCTTATGTCCATCTGTTTTGTACCTTAAAGTCCTCATATGAGTGAAGTCATATGATATTTCTCTTTCTCTGATTTCGCTTAGCATAAGACCCTCTAGTTCCATCCACGTAGTTGCAAATGGCAAGATTTCATTCTTTTTGATTGCCGAGTAATACTCCATTGTGTGTGTGTGTGTGTGTGTGTGTGTGTGTGTGTGTGTATGCCACTTCTTCTTTATCCATTCATCCATTGATGGACATTTGGGCTCTTTCCATACTTTGGCTATTGGTGATAGTGCTGCTATAAACATGGGGGTGCATGTGTCCCGTCGAAACAGCACACCTGTATCCCGTAGATAAATGCCTAGTACTGCAATTGCTCGGTCATAGGGTACTTCTATTTTTAATTTTTTTGAGGAACCTCCATACTGTTTTCCAGAGTGGCTGCACCAGCTTGCATTCCCACCAGCAGTGCAAAAGAGATCCTCTTTCTCCTCATCCTCACCAACATCTGTTGTTGCCTGAGTTGTTAGCCATTCTGACAGGTGTGAGGCGGTATCTCATTGTGGTTTTGATTTGTATTTCCCTGAGGATAAGTGATGTTGAGCATTTTTTCATGTGTCGGTCGGCCATCTGGATGTCTTCTTTGGAGAAGTGTCTATTCATGTCTTTTGCCCATATCTTCACTGGATTATTTGTGTTTTGGGTGTTGAGTTGATAAGTTCTTTGTAGATTTTGGATACTAACCCTTTATCTGATGTCATTTGCAAATATCTTCTCCTATTCCATTGGTTGCCTTTTAGTTTTGCTGATGGTTTCCTTCGCCGTGCAGAAGATTTTATTTTGATGAGGTCCCAATAGCTCATTTTTGCTTTTGTTTCCCTTGCCTCTGGAGACATGTTGAGTAAAAAGTTGCTGTGGACAAGGTCAAAGAGGTTTTTACCTGCTTTCTCCAAAATCTCCGAAGAGGATTTTGATGGCTTCCTGTCTTACATTGAGGTCTTTCATCCATTTTGAGTTTATTTTTGTGTATGGTGTAAGAAAGTGGTCCAGGTTCATTCTTCTGCATGTTGCTGTCCAGTCTTCCCGGCACCATTTGTTGAGGAGACTGTCTTTATTCCATTGGATATTCTTTCCTGCTTTGTCAAAGATTAGTTGGCCATACGTTTGTGGGTCCATTTCTGGGTTCTCTATTCCTGTTCCATTGATCTGAGTGTCTGCTTTTGTGCCAAAGTAGGTTGCCTTTTGTTTACTGATGGTTTCCTTTGCTGTGCAAAAGCTTTTTATTTCGATGTGGTCCCAACAGTTTATTTCTGCTTTTGTTTGCCTTGCTTTAAGGAGACATATCTAGAAAAATATATATATGACCAATGTCAAAGATATTACTGCCTGTGTTCTCTTCTAAGGTTTTTATTGTTTGGGGCCTTACACTTAGGTCTTTAATTCACTTTGAGTTTATATTTGTGTATGATGTTAAAAGGTGGTCCAGTGCCATTTTTTTTTTTTACATGTAGCTGTCCAGTTTTCCCAGCACCATTTATTGAAGAGACTGTCTTTTCCACATACTGTCACCTCCTTTGTCAACAATTAATTGACCATATAATCAAGAGTTTATTTCTGGGGCTTCTAGTCTGTTCCATTGAACTGTGTTTACTTTTGTGCCAGTACTATACAGTTTTGATTACGACAGCTTTGTAGTATAACTTGAAATCTGGAATTGTGATACCTCCAGCTTTGTTTTTTTTTTTTTTTACAATAATTACACTTAAATTTACCTTTCAACATCTCTCATAGAGAATGAAACTACTTTATACTAATTAGAGCTATACAAAATTACCTGTCATGCATATAATTGAGGTACTCGAAGAAATTAGAGAATCATGAAGTTGGAAGGAACCAGAAGAGTCAATCCCTTTGACAATATCCTTATCCAGGTACTTTCAAGCTGTTGTCAATTTATAGCCTCATGAAGTACCCTGCTCTCTGTCGGGACATTGCTGTCAGAGATCCAGGCCCAAATACAACTTGTTGCACGTTTTCTAAGATTATTGCGATTTAAAAAAAGATTCATGCTAGCAGAAGAACAATGGTAAAATTACACAAAATTCTAAACAAAAAGTTAAAAATTAGTTAAAATTTAACATACAGAGATAGCTTCAGTTAGCATTTGGGGATACATCTGGCTTTTTTTTCCCCTTTATTTTGTTTGAGTATGCATGGTGTGTAGATATGTATATATTTTGTGATTTAGTTTTAAACAAAATTGGGATAAACTGTTGATACTCGGTTTGTTTTTGTTTTTTCACTTAATTATGTTATAAGCAATTCCCCATGCAATTATGTATTCTTCAAATTCTTCAAAATATTTTAGTGGATATATAATATAGCAAAACTAAGAAATATTAACTTTTAGTCAATCATTTGTAAACTACTTATCATATATCCTTTAAATTTTTCAAAGCATTTTTGTAAAGGTTACATAATATAGAAATAACAAATACTAAATACTCACAATATTATAATTTATTTAATCATTTATAAATTACTTATTGTTTCTAATTTTTCACAGTGATGAATACATGATGAATATCCTTGAAGATCAATCTTTATCTACATTTCTAGTTATTTGCTGAGGATAGAGTCCCAAAAGTAAGGCAAAGTATTAATTTTTTTATTCAACTGATAAATTACCTGCCAGCAAATTTACAATTTATAATCCTACTAGCACTGCATAGCATAATCTTCATGTCATATACTTGTTTTTTGTTTTTTTTTTTACTTTGTCAATCTTAAGCAAGTATCATTCTTTTAGTTTGTTTCTTTATTAGTGTGATTACACACAAGATCTCCCTATTTCCCTATTGCTTTTACCTATTCATCCCATTCTACTCTTTGTGGTAACATCCTTTTCCCATGTTGTAAAAGGAAGTAGAAGAAAATGCATAGGTGTTACGGTCAGGTCAGAATGACCTAGGATTTGATCCATTTCCACCACCTAGCTGTGTTACCTTGGACAAGTGACAACTTTAAGTTTGTATCTTCTCCTGTGTATTGTCAACAACCCTCACAAAGTAGAAACAGGGTATAGCAATCAAGAACATACAACCAAACAAAATCTAAATTAACTCCCCTCCTTTTTCTCATTTGCATGGTAGTCCTTCACATATTGGAAGACAGCAACGCTCTTACCGTCTCTCACCAACTGCTCTTCTATCCCTATCCTTTTGGCCCAAATCTTGGGGATTCCTTTCTCCAAGCTACATGTCTCCAATTTCTTCACTCACATATCAAACAATATGCTTTCAAATTACCTCATCATCTTGGTATTTCAGAGTATGATTTAACCTAGTCATGTTCCCCTAGAAAGTGGCATCTAGAACAAAATCCAGATGTGATTTGAAAAGACCAGAGTAAAGGTTATCACTTCAAATCATCCAATTTGTTTTCCGTATCCAGATCCACGAGCCAACAAAATCTATAATCCATAAACCTAAAAGACTAACTATATTCACCTCACTTTCACCAACAAGGCAGGCCAGGTTAAACATGAGGGTGTAGAACACTCTTGAAGTTCTTGTGATGCCTTGGGCAAGTAATGTAGTAATGTCTCTAAGGTCAGTTTACTCCTTGGGAAAAATGGGAGTAATATCACTTATCTCAAAGGGTTTTCGGAAAGATTAAAAATATTAATTATAGTATCTGGCATGTAGGAGGTATTCAATAAATAGAAACAAACAATTACCACTGAAGCAAGACTACTGCATCTTTATTAAGCACCATTTGTCAAGTACTTTACATGGTCTTGAGCTAGAGCTTGGTCTACCCAAAACACAGACGATGGAGTAGATGTTAACCAATTAACAACTCATCTTCTCCAAATTCTGCCCTGCTCTACTTTCATCCTCTCCTCCCTCTTGCCATCATCTTCAGAAAATGAAGAGCCATCCCTACCAGCAGGTGGAGGAATGGAGCAGTCACCTACAATTCCTACTCAAAATTACAAGCAGACAAGTGACACTTCTGATTTCAACCACAAGATCACTGGCACTGGTCCATTAGGAAGGGTACCTGCCAGCAGCTAAAATGAAGTTCTGCAAGCTTCAAAGACTCATCTACAAATGTAGGGTTTTTTTCCTTTCTGAACATACTACTGATCTACTTCCTTTCCTCATATACTACACCTGAATGCAAACATACAAAAGTATCATTTATTTTGTGAATAACCTTTTGAAAGACACATTTGACAACAATATAAAAATCAACAGTCTATGTTACATTTAGGCAAGAACAGGCCATTTAAATGAGGAAGAGAATAAACACTCAATTTTTTCTCTCAATTCAAATAGATCCAAGCAATATGTACAATAAAAAAGTTTTAAGTTGTTTCTAAATTAGAAGATTAAAAATTAATTGTTGAACTTTTCTGGAGTGGCCAAAGGGAATGTAAGAATGCCCAGATTTTAAAGATCTTTAGTCAAACGACTTCTAACAAAATTAGATTTAGTCTTTAGTACAGAAAATTAAATTCCTTAAGATCTGCATGCAATGAGAGTTCTTTACCACCTAAATTTGCTAAGTATATATAATCCTACTAAATGGCTATCAATAGGCCCAGGCAAAAAATCTGAATTAAGCTAAGCTTTGTCTACTTCCTCTTTCTTCAGCTCTTCTCTTCCCAAACTTGTCTCTATACCCATCCCTAGAAAAGAAGTCAATTCCCTAAAATTATTCTAAAATTTTTCTTCATGAAAAGAAAAAAAGGAAGGAAAGATGGGTTGAAACTTACCCTAATGTATTAGAAGTCTTATCAAATTGCCTCAAAGAGAATGGATAATACCTCTCCTTCTTTCCATCCAAAATGAGCTCCCTAATCTTTGTTTCCTGAAAAGGATGTAATATTTTACCTCTTGCAGAACATTTGTGTTTAAAAAAGAATTCTTGGGTAGGCAGTATGTACAGCTGATGGAACTCTAAGCACAGCAACAAAGAAAAATCTAGGCAAGGTCTAAAACCTCTTCAAATCACATCCCATACATTAAATGTGTTCCTGATGACAACTTATAAACTAGCAATTTGAACACCCAACTCCTCAATCAGAACACTCCAAATACACTATAGATTTACATTAATATTATGTTTGGGCATATATTTGAAGTATAGCATAAATATACATTACTTCAGAAGTAAGAGCCAAACATGATAGTATTAAATTTAAATCAAAGTATGAAACATTTCTGAAAACAGAAAAATGAAACTAAGATCCCAACAAAACAAGTGTTAGGGAAATGGACAGGGAGGAAAGTCTCAGCAACTGAACCACTCCCAGGATATCCCACCAACTGCTCCCACTATCCCCTGTATTGTCTTCTGAATATCGATTTGTGAAGAGGCAACTACTGTGGTAACAGTAATTTGGAATAATGCACATTTACAAACTGATATTTGATATATAACAGTCCTTACACATGAGCACAAGATATGCAAATGAAATTTGACAAAAGAAATGCAAATGCAGAGAAGCACTTCAGAAAGTGTCCATTTTGCTTACTGCAAGTTGAAACAAACTCAGCATACCACAATGCATCTACTGACACAGTAAAACATTTAGATAAATGTTTACAAAATATTTATAAAATGTTTATTAAATAATTATATAGTATTATAATCTCATATCATAATCATTATAATATTATACTGAAAGAGAGATAATCATTTATCTAAGTAAGGACAGAACATTCTAGGAAACCAAAAAATATTCTTACCTCTTGACCCAACCTAGTGATCCCACTCTAACAAACATGCACGAAAGTATTAAAGTTTTATATACAACACCAAGACCTGAAACAACTCTAACATTCAACATTCAGAGAATAAATTACTCATAGATCAACACATCATCACTACTAATGTTCATTAGGTATATATAAAACTATACTGTATTCTGATAGTAGCCACAAGCCATATGCAGCTACTTAAATAAAACTGAATTTACCATTCAGTTCCTTAGTCAGACAAGCCACATTTCAAGTGCTTACCTAACACTTTCCATCATCACAAGTTCTGTTAGATAGTGCTGATCTACACAGCTACCTGGACCATCCTCTATCCTCCTTCCCTTATATGCAATGCACCCTTTTATCTACTTAATCTTCAGGCTTTGGCCTAAGCCTCAACTACTGTGTGAGGTTCCCCCTGATTTAGGCAGGAAATTTGGGTATACCTTCTTGTAGTCTCATTACACCTTGGTAACTGGCAATAAATTCCATCACATCATATTATTTCCCCTACCACAATCCTGCAAGCTTCCTTAAAGAACCAACTTTTATCCAAGGGACTTTGAACTGTTCTGCCTTGATAATTTTCCATATACTAAGAGAACTGCTAAAAACAACAGAGATGTACACTATAAGTGAAAAACGTTTATGCATAAGGAATATAATGCATCAAAGAAAAACATGGCTAGGTTGGCAGGCTCACAAGTGATTTTTAAGATTATTTCTTTTGAGACAGAGAGTGAGTGGAGGAGGGGCAGAGAGAGGGAGAGAAAGAGAAGGCCAAGCAAGCCCCACAGGGCAGTGTGGAGCCAAAGGCAGGGCTAGAACCCATGAACCCGTGAGGTCATGACCTGAGCCGAAACCAAGAGCCGGACACTCTACTGCCTGAGCCACCCAGGTGTTCCATCACAAGTGATTTTTGTTTTCAATTTCTAATTCTTTACATGTTCTTAGTACTCAACATAAGGAGCCTCATTCTCAGAAGGTGTTTAGCAAATATCTGTGGAATAGTTTCTGTATTAAAAAAAAAAAAAAAGACACCACGAATGAAGCCTAATGTAAACTATGCACTCTGGGTGGTAATGATGCAGCAATGTAGGTTCAACAATTGTAACAAATGTACTACCCTGTTGGGGGATGTTGATAACGGGGGAGACTATGCATGCACCAGGTCAGAAAGCACATGGGACATCTCTCTGCCTTCCAGTCAATTGTGCTGTGAACTTAAAACTGCTCTAAAAATATAATGCCTTCAACGAAAAAGATCCCAATATTTTGTTCCATAATAATATATACCATTGATTTATAATAAATTTTAAAAACTAGACCACAAATTTCTAACACAAATAATATTTATCTCCAGTGCTTAGAAAATCTGACTAAATTAACTGCAGGTGCAGTGCTGTCGGTGCCATCAATACACTAACTCAACCTCCTCATTTACTGAGCACCGACCCATGCAAAGCACTGTGGACACAGCAGTGAACAAGACAATTTCTGTTCTCACAATATTCTTTCTAAATAACAACTTTATTCTGCAAGATAAATCTTTAACCTCAGCTATCAACAACAGATAGCTCAAAATGGCAAAACAAACTTCTCTTATCCTGATTTTTTTCAAATAATTCAAAAAACTCCTATTAACCTTCAAGAAAGTAGTACATGACCTGGTTTAAAACAAAAAGTTAATGCCTCATTTACTTGGCATTCTTAGGACAGTTGGTGCTCCAAAGAAATGAATTTTTCAGATAACTCACTCTTATCCATTTAAGCACCAGCACTTACATTGTTTGGCATGGAGATTTCTTTTTTAAGTGGGAATCTTTCGATTTTTAAAAAGATTCAATTAAATATTATTTTGACTGATAATTATTGTGTTGTACAGCACTCAAGCTCCTAAACTATATGTCCCCAGGGTTCTTTTTTAAAAGTTGCTGGCTTTGAAGAGTTTTTCTTCTGATCCCCAGCTTTGGTGTGTCAGCTGTCAACTTTTGCTGGTATCAGTGTGAACCTGACTCAAGCAGCCTCCAACTCCCTTCAAATTTGCTGCTACTTGCAAAACAAGTTTGTCAGAATTTTGCCTAAAACACACAGGCTTTGAGAGGATCCTCAAATCTACATTTTGGTTGTTCTGTCTTCTATTTATTTCCTGAATCTCTTAAAGTTTGCAGTTACAAGTTCCAAACCAAGTTCTGGATAAATTACTGCTATACCCTGATAAAAGTCCTTACATTGTTTTCATATTTAAAACTGATAGTCAGAGATAGCTTCATTATTTATTCACTCATCCAACAAGTATTAAGTACTTGTGTTGTGAAGTTGGTAAGTAATATTATGGTGAAAATAAAGAACTAAAAAGATTGCTAGTTTTGAACATATTCTAAAATAGAAAAACTCAGAAAAAACTTCTTAGCACTTAATAAAAACAGGGTTGTTGTGTGGGTTTTTTTAATATTAAACTACAAAACCACCTCAGTTTTTTACAATTTCTATAGCTTTAGATTTAAGAACTGAAGATTCAAGGGTTCTATTTAACCAAATATTTATTTTAGAGAGCTCTGAATAAGATTCCAAAATTTTATACCCTTTTTTCCTATTACACATTCCCATCTAGCCCTAAAGAAATCACTAGCAACATATGCTTTAGTTTTAACTGATACTCAAAATCTTGGTAACCATTTCAAACCATGGTAAGTTTATCTTCATTTTAATGTTGAGCAACAATAATTTGATAAAAAGTGTAAATTCAGGAAACTTCCTGTCCAAATTTTCATAAGTTCCTATATTTGGTGTGCAGAAAAATTTTTTTTAAGTTTCAGGAGTAAGAGATGGTGTGGCCCTACAATATTTGCTTTATTTGCCACAATCATATTTTTAAAATTCCATTACCCATTTAAACCTAAGGCTAGGAAATGAGTCAAAGAGGAGTAGGGCTTAAAATTGGTCTCTGAGGATTAATTAAGACAACTGGTAAAAACCCCTGGTGTCAGCCTTACTTGTTTTAATGCTCTTGGAATCTCCTTTCTCATTCATTTTCTCCTCAGGGAGCACAAGTGACTTTTTCTGTATTTTATAATTTTATAACTGATTACTGGTCACCTTTATTATGCAGACTGAACTGGA